>NC_140594.1:372246602-372846602 GCF_964204655.1 Triturus cristatus | reverse complement strand
CCATCCGGGATCGAAGAGCTCGACGCACCATGGCGCACTCATCGTCCGCAGCTCCACCGGACATCTTCGGAGACGGCGCCGAAGCTTCGGGGCAACTACACACCGAGCAGGAGGACGACGTCGTCAGCGCTTCCGAGGCCGACGACTCCGACGTGGAGGACATCACACCGGCGCAGCGGGTCGTGAGTACTGTACCCCCTCCCTCGCGCCCAAAACCAGAGAGACTCAGGTTACACCCTCGCCGGTAGGCCTGGGTAAAACCAAGCACAAAGCTTCTATCACCCCACCTTCGGGCCCGGTGTCGAAGCCTCAAAAGTCTCACGGCAGCTCGGGCTCGAGCCAGCCGACGCCTGGTGCCGAAAAACAGCACCCGGCACCGAAAAAAGTAATACCCAGCTCGACTCCGAAGCCACCGGTGCCGAAGCCTGGACTCTCGGTGCCGACCAAACACAAACACAAATCTGTCGGCACCGACGCTCCGGCGCCGAAAACTCCTTCGTCGCCGAAAAAACCGGAGGCCCCAAAAAAGCATGGCGCACAGAAACCATCGAAGCCCTCGGCTCCGAAATAATCGGCGCCAGCGGACGATTCGGCGCCACTGGCTCTGTTTACACCAGACCCTTTGCAAAAGACTCTATCTAAAGATCCAAAGACTGGGCTATTAACTTTAACTATCAAGAAAAGACGCCTTGACACTCCGGCTCCTCCTCCAGCACCCAAACGGAAGGACTCTGCTACTTCTCCCCTCAGAGTGCCCTCCCCACTACCTCCTCCTCTGCCTCCTCCACCCCCTCCCCCTCCCAGGTCTCCGCCACCCTTACCTCATTATTCCCCGACCCTGTCCCCAGATCCGGATGACGGGGACCCGGATTATGACCCGGCGGACGCCCCAATCGACCCCACTCCACCGGGGACCCCAGACCCATGGGAAGACTACCACAACCCTGATATACCTGATATGCCTCAGGACGACCTATACCCATCCAGGCCGTCTCCTCCAGAGGACTCCTTAGGGTTTCACCACTTAGTGCAGAGAGCAGCACACTACCATGGGGTGGACATGCACAGCGAACCAGTGGAAGACGACTTCCTACTGGACACATTTGACATTCAGGACAAATCCACGTCTATTTTGCCCATGCTTAAGGGTGTCACCAAGCATGCTGCAGAGGTGTTCAAAGACCCTGTCAGGGCCAGGGTACTAAACCTCAGAATAGAGAAAAAGTACAAGGCGGCACCCACAGACCCTGCATACATAAAGGGCCCTGCTCCCTTAAATTCCCTAGTTGTCTCCACAGCTAGAAAGCGGGCTAACTCCCAGTCCTCAGGAGAAGCCCCACCGCCAGGCAAGGAATCAAAACTTCTAGACGCGTCTGGCAAACGCACCGCCTCCCAAGCTGCAAACATGTGGCGCATTGCAAATACACAAGCGCTACTTGCGCGCTATGACCGAGCACACTACGACGAACTTGAGGCTCTTATGCAGCACCTTCCCGAAAAACACAAGCGCAAGGCTCATGACCTCATACAGGAGGGTAAACTAATTACAAACACCTCCATTAAGTGTGCCCTCGATGCAGCCGACACTGCTTTTAGAGCCATAAATACCAGTGTCCTGCTTCGTCGCCATGCCTGGCTCAGGATCTCCGGGTTTAAGCCTGAAGTCCAGGCGTCCATACTCAATCACCCTTTTGACCAACAAACTCTCTTTGGGCCAAAGGTAGACGAAGCGTTGGAAAAGATGAAAAAGGACACAGACACAGCAAAGTCTATGGGGGCACTCCAAACACAAGCCTCTAAACGTTCCTTTCGACGCTCGTCCTTTCGTGGCACAGGCAGAGGCTTCTCCACCGACAACGCCTCAACCTCCTACAAGTCCTCTCCTCAAAATACCTTTTCAAAGGGCAACCAAAGGGGTGGTTACAGAGGCAACAACAATAAGGGCAGGGGCAAAAATAACACCACCCGTTCTGCCACCCCGCCCGCACAATGACTTCCCTTCGCTCCCCCCCAGACCATCCCACTCCGGTCGGGGGCAGACTACAAAACTTTATACACGCATGGGAGTCCATAACATCGGACAAATGGGTGACCCAAATCATTCGGTCAGGGTACTGTCTCGAGCTAACATCTACCCCACCCAATATCCCACCAAGGCACCGTCCAATGTCTCAAGAACATTCCACACTGCTCAAACAGGAGGTACTCTCCCTCCTCCAAAAACACGCTATAGAGCAGGTCCCCGTCAATCAACAAAATCTAGGGGTCTACTCCCTATATTTCTTAATACCAAAGAAAGACGGGACCCTCAGGCCCATTCTGGACCTCCGACCTCTAAATGCTTACATACATTCAGACCATTTCCACATGGTCACCCTACAACAGGTCCTCCCGCTCCTCTGTCAGGGAGACTTTCTCACTACCTTGGATCTGAAAGACGCATACTTTCACATTCCAATACACCCCTCTCACAGGAAATACCTCAGGTTCGTAGTGGACGGGCAGCATTACCAATTCACGGTTCTCCCCTTCGGGGTCACCACCGCACCACGGGTGTTTACCAAATGCCTAGCGGTAGTAGCAGCACACCTCAGACGTCAACATATTCACGTCTTCCCTTACTTAGACGACTGGCTGATAAAAGCCGCGTCCTACCACCAATGTGTGCAACATACAAACAGCACCATCCAACTGCTCCACCAGCTAGGCTTCACGGTGAACTACCAAAAGTCCCGCCTCATACCATCTCACACAAAGCAATATCTCGGGGCCACTATAGACACCTCCAAGGGTATTGCCTATCCAAACTCAGCCAGAATCACAAGCATTCAAGCCTTACGCAAAACATTCCTTCCTCAACACTCTCTTCCAGCAAGAGTGTTTATGAAGCTCATAGGAATGATGGCGTCTTGCATTTTCATAGTGCCACACGCAAGACTACACATGCGTC
This sequence comes from Triturus cristatus, assembly GCF_964204655.1. NCBI lineage: Eukaryota > Metazoa > Chordata > Amphibia > Caudata > Salamandridae > Triturus > Triturus cristatus. Next base: position 372,843,652 of record NC_140594.1, on the reverse strand, counting down.
CACTTCAAGAGTGCCTAGCACAACAGTGGAACCAGGCCCAGGGTCAGCTGACGGATCTGGTGTTGGTGGACGGCCGCACACATCACTCTCTGCAGTGGCGCTCCACATCAACCATCTGGAGCTCTTGGCGATCTTTCTAGCCCTAAAATCTTTCCAAAAACAGATTTCGGGCAAAGCAGTCCTCATCCGCACAGACAACATGACTGCAATGTATTATATCCAAAAACAGGGGGGGACACACTCTCCCCAGCTCTCCCGCTTAGCCCAGAGCATATGGAGATGGGCAATTCCCCAAAACATCTTTCTCCTGGCTCAGCACGTTCCAGGCGTACAAAACACCATGGCAGATCTGCTCAGCAGACAAACGCAACAACTACACGAATGGGAACTGCATCCACAAGTTCTTCACCCATTCTTCCAACAGTGGGGGCATCCTCAGATAGACCTCTTCGCCACCCACGAAAACAAAAAATGCCCAAGCTTCGCCCCCAGATACCCACACCCATTGTCCAAGGGCAATGCGATATGGATGAACTGGTCAGGCAGATTTGCATACGCCTTTCCACCTCTCCCACTAATTCCATTAGTGGTAAGGAAGCTACAACAACACTCCCTCACACTCATTCTAGTAGCTCCTACGTGGGCCAGGCAGCCGTGGTACACCACACTACTACAACTATCAGTGGTACCACATCAAAAACTGCACCCACCCCCATGCCTCCTAACCCAGAACCATGGAGAAATCAGGCACCCGGACCCAGCTCAGCTCAACCTGGCGATCTGGCTCCTGAAATCTTAGAATTTGGATACCTTAACCTTCCCCCTGATTGCATGAACATCATCATGGAAGCCAGACGTCCTACCACTAGAGCACAGCTTTCCAAACTTTTCATGTTGGTGACACACCTTTTTGGCCAATTTTATTTAGGGACACGGTAACGCCAGCGAGCGCAGACATTTTTGAAAAAGTAGTGGGCAAATGGTGCATTTCCAAGCAAATTTGAGAAAGCAGGAAGGTTAATAAAGCAATTGTTAATCTATTCTAACAAAGACAGTGACTGACAAAACTGAGTGTAAGCAAGGTTAGGTTTGTACATGAAACAAGAATATAATCATGCACACATTGACACATGCCCCAGTGATTAACGGCACAAAAAGGGCAGGTACACGCACTGCCAACCCTTTCAACCACGCACAAAGTCCGTCTGCTACCTTGCTGAATATGAGTTATACAAAAATCCGTTCAGGAAGGGGGAATTGTGAGCGATAAAACAATCATGCAACTTATCAACCGTCTCTGCGCATTGAACTCAGGTGGGACCGCTTTCATCCGCGTTTAATCCGAGCGCTATTGGCATTGTCAATGTCATTTAGCCATGTTGTATAGTAGCGCGTCTGCTGTTCAGCATGGTTGAAAGTCACATAAAAAAAGCCATCTGACCCAGCCTGCACTGTATTCTGAACGCACATATTTGAAAGGGCTTTATTGCGCAACAATGAAGAAAAAGGTTTTGATGAAATAAAATATTTGGATATAGAACACATTTTAATTGGTGAAGCTACGATTTATCCAGGATTTTTAGTGTCACTTTGTACAACTTTTTTTTCCAATCTAAAGGCTTTGTTGTTACCTATTTCTTCATTTTGCTATTGTTGAAGGAGAATGGAAAAAACAAACGTTACAAGTTTGTTTCTTCCTGTTAAGCTGGAGATAAAATTAATTTCTTTGTGCGGTATAAAAACATTTCTATAACGGACCTCCATTCATGGCAATCCCAGACTCTGGTCTACTATCCCAGCTTAGGAACAGCAGATACCGGGCCATTAAGCTGGCAAACTCTGCTCTACGTTCCAGTGCTCAGTGACAAAACATCTGCTGCTATATCCAAGCAGGACTACATTTGCGTTTTAGCAGCATCCTGGTAATAAAAATGATTCATTTTTTAGTAAACGTTTGTAGACATGTCTATAAAAAATACGTGTTTATAAAAACTAATGGCATCAAAATAAATATATTTTCCAGAGGTAAAGCATAAAAACGTATGAGTGCATTTTCAGGAATATGACAGCTCAAACATGGCCCCTTTCCTGCCGTACGTTTACAATGCATCATCATCCCTGTGTGTTTTGTGCGTTCATCATATTGCTTCATTGGCAAATGTTATTTCACCGCACAATTTCTACATGTGATGTTGAATGGTCGTATGCTGGTTCTACCAGGGTGGAGTTTGTGTGACACTGTGCTCACATTCAGCTCACATTTAGCCTAAGGAACCAAAGCATGCATGGATTCTCTTAACTCACAACAGTGAGTGCCTGGGATGGAGGGGTAGAGGCAGCTCCGATGCCACTGTCACAGCAAGGCCACGCACTCAGGGCAGAACCGTAAGCAGCGTCGTAGCAGTCCCGGGGGGAGGGGGGGGGGAGGTCAATACTTCCACTGGCCTCTCGCTGTATCCAGGCCCGCGTCACTCCGCCGCTGAGACTCTGACAATGCCCCCACTGAGCCTCGGTATAGCGGAATCGAGCTCCTGACCACAAGGCTCCGCTCCGCTGCTGCTTCGCCTTCCGCTTGCACATCGCAATCACTGAGTGAGGCTCGAGTCGCATTCCCCTAATCTCGGCCCTGCAGACATCGCATCGCGCGACACACCTACGCATGGGGCGTGACACAGTAACATGTCGCGCCACACAGTTTGGAAAGCTATGCACTAGAGCATGCTATGCCGCAAAGTGGAAAAGATTTGTAATTTACTGCCGTAACAATACAATCAACCCTTTAGATGCATCCATACAGCACATCATATGCTATCTGCTCCATCTTCACAGGTGTAACCTGGCATATTCATCCATACGCCTACACCTAGCAGCGATCGCTGCTTATCTACAAAACAGACAGCATTTATCACTGTTCAGAGTGCCCGCTATTAAAGCCTTTATGGAAGGCCTTAAACGAGTAATTCCTCCCAGGGCACCACCTTCCCCTGTATGGAATCTAAATTTAGTTATTACACGGCTAATGGGTCCGCCCTTCGAACCAATGCATAAATGTGAGCTACAGTTTCTCACCTGGAAAACAGCTGTTCGAGGCATATGAGCTGCAGATTGTACACTTAGCATAGGTCGCCATCTGGTGTTGGGCCCGGATGTTTGCAGTTTGTTTTTCTTCTTGGACAGTCTTTGGAAGTCACGAGTTTGGTGACTCCTCCTTCGGTCCGTACTGCGCATGGGCTTCGGCTCCGTCCTCAGATTGTTTTTTTCCGCCATCGGGCTCGGATGTGATACTTCGTGCTCCGGCTTCGAACTTCTACGGTTCCAGCCTCGACGGAAAATCCTCGATTCTTCGAGTTCCTTCATCATCTTCATCTCTCGAAGCGGCACTTTTCTCCATCCCGTACATCGACACCGGCCTTCGGGCCCTCCGCGACTCCGGTCCCGGCCGATGGAAAGGACTCCGTTCAAAAAGTGCCCAAAATGTGGGTCTAAATTTCCCCACACCGACCTCCATCAGGTGTGTAACCTTTGCCTCTCTCCGGAACACGAGGCTAGAGACTGCCCCGCCTGCAAGTCTTTTCGATCGAAGAAGACCATCCGAGATCGAAGAGCTCGACGCACCATGGCGCACTCATCCTCGGCAGCTCCACCGGACATCTTCGGAGACGACGCCGAAGCTTCGGGGCAAACACACACCGAGCAGGAGGAAGACGTCGTCAGCGCTTCCGAGGCCGACGACTCCGACGCGGAGGACGTTACACCAGCGCAGCGGGCCGTGAGTACTATGCCCCCTCCCACTCCCGCGCCGAAAACCAAAGAGACTCAGGTTACTCCCTCGCCTGCCGGCCTGGGCAAATCCAAAACCAAAACTTCGATCACCCCACCTTCGGGCCCGGTGTCGAAGCACCCAAAGTCTCATGGCAGCTCGGGATCGAGCCAGCCGACACCCGGTGCCGAAAAACAGCATCCGGCACCGAAGACTGCAAAATCCAGCTCGACTCCGAAACCACCGGTGCCGAAGCCTGGACAGTCGGTGCCAACCAAACACAAACACAAATCTGTCGGCACCGACGCTCCGGCGCCGAAACATCCTTCGACGCCGAAACACCCGGAGACCTCAAAAAAGCATGGCGCACACAGACCATCGAAACCCCCGGTTCCGAAATCACCGGTGCCAACGGACGACTCGACACCGTTGGCTCGGTTTACACCAGACCCTTTACAAAAGACTTTGTCCAAAGATCCAAAGACTGGGCTTTTGACTTTAACTACCAAGAAAAGACGCCTTCATGCTCCGGCGCCTCCTCCTCCACCCAAAAGGAAGGACTCTGCTACTTCTCCCCTCAGAGTGCCCTCCCCACCACCGCCTCCCCTACCCACTCCACCTCCTCCACCGCCTCCACCTCACAGGTCTCCGCCACCTTTACCTCACTACGATCCGGCCCCATCCCCAGATCCGGACGATGGGGATCCGGACAATTACCCGGCGGACGCCCCAATGGATCCCACTCCACCAGGGACCCCAGATCCATGGGAGGATTACAATAACCCTGATATACCCAATGTACCTCAGGACGACCTATACCCATCAAGGCCGTCTCCTCCAGAGGACTCCTTAGGGTTTCATCATTTAGTGCAGAGAGCAGCACACTACCATGGGGTGGACATGCACAGTGAACCAGTAGAAGAAGACTTCCTACTGGATACATTTGATATACAAGACAAATCTACTTCCATTTTACCCATGCTTAAGGGTGTCACCAAGCACGCTACAGAGGTGTTCAAAGACCCTGTCAGAGCCAGAGTACTAAACCCTAGAATAGAGAAGAAGTACAAGGCGGCACCTACAGACCCTGCTTACATCAAGGGCCCTGCTCCCCTAGATTCCCTAGTTGTCTCCACGGCTAGAAAGCGGGCTAACTCCCAATCCTCAGGAGATGCCCCACCGCCAGACAAAGAATCTAAACTTCTGGACGCGTCTGGTAAACGCACCGCCTCCCAAGCTGCAAACATGTGGCGCATTGCAAACACACAAGCACTGCTTGCGCGATATGATAGAGCACACTATGACGAACTAGAGGCTCTTATGCAGCACCTTCCAGAAAAATACAAGCACAAGGCTCATGACCTTATACAGGAGGGTAAACTAATCACAAACACCTCCATTAAGTGTGCCCTCGATGCAGCCGACACTGCTTCTAGGGCCATAAATACCAGTGTCCTGCTTCGCCGCCACGCCTGGCTCAGGATCTCAGGGTTCAAACCTGAAGTCCAGGCATCCATACTCAATCACCCCTTTGACCAGGAAACACTCTTTGGGCCAAAGGTAGACGAAGCGCTCGAAAAGATGAAGAAAGACACAGACACAGCAAAGTCTATGGGGGCACTCCAAACACAAGCCTCCAAACGTTCCTTTCGACGCTCGTCCTTTCGTGGCACAGGTAGAGGCTCCTCCACCGATAACGCCTCTACCTCCTACAAGTCCCCTCCTCAAAATACCTTTTCAAAGGGCAATCAGAGAGGTGGTTACAGGGGTAACAACAATAAGGGCAGGGGCAAAACCAACAACACCCGTTCTGCCACCCCCCCCCGCACAATGACTCCCCTCCGCTCCCCCCAGACCATTCCACTCCGGTCGGGGGCAGACTACAAAACTTTATCCACGTATGGGAGTCCATAACATCGGACAAATGGGTGACCCAAATCATTCGGTCAGGGTACTGTCTAGAGCTAACATCTACCCCACCCAATATCCCACCAAGGCACCGTCCAATGTCTCAAGAACATTCCACACTGCTCAAACAAGAGGTACTTTCACTCCTGCAAAAACATGCTATAGAGCAGGTCCCCATCAACCAACGAAATCTAGGGGTCTACTCTCTATATTTCTTAATACCAAAGAGAGACGAGACCCTCAGACCCATTCTGGACCTCCGGCCTCTAAATGCCTACATACACTCAGACCATTTTCACATGGTCACTCTACAACAAGTCCTCCCACTCCTATGCCAGGGAGACTTTCTCACAACCTTGGATCTGAAAGACGCATACTTTCACATTCCAATACACCCCTCTCACAGGAAATACCTCAGGTTCGTGGTGGACGGGCAACATTACCAATTCATGGTTCTCCCCTTCGGGGTCACCACCGCACCACGGGTGTTTACCAAATGCCTAGCAGTAGTAGCAGCACACCTCAGACGTCAACATATTCACGTCTTCCCTTACCTAGACGACTGGCTGATAAAAGCCGCGTCCTACGACCAATGTGTGCAGCATACAAACAGCACCATCCAACTGCTCCACCAGCTAGGCTTCACGGTGAACTACCAAAAGTCCCACCTCATACCATCTCACACAAAGCAATACCTCGGGGCCACTATAGACACCTCCAAGGGTATTGCCTATCCAAACTCAGCCAGAATCACAAGCATTCAAGCCTTACGCAAAACATTCCTTCCTCAGCACTCTCTTCCAGCAAGAGTGTTTATGAAGCTCATAGGAATGATGGCGTCTTGCATCTTCATAGTGCCCCATGCAAGACTCCACATGCGTCCACTTCAAGAGTGCCTAGCACAACAGTGGAACCAGGCCCAGGGTCAGCTGACGGATCTGGTGTTGGTGGACGGCCGCACACATCACTCTCTGCAGTGGTGGAACACCACAAACCTTTCCAAAGGGCGGCCGTTCCTGGACCCGGTTCCTCAAGTGACTCTAACAGCGGACGCATCGCTCTCCGGCTGGGGAGCGCACCTTCTACACCTCACCATGCAAGGTCTATGGACGCCACAGCAAAAATCGCTCCACATCAACCATCTGGAGCTCTTGGCGATCTTTCTAGCCCTAAAATCTTTCCAAAAACAGATTTCGGGCAAAGCAGTCCTCATTCGCACAGACAATATGACTGCAATGTATTATATCCAAAAACAGGGGGGGACACACTCTCCCCAGCTCTCCCGCTTAGCCCAGAGCATATGGAGATGGGCAATTCCTCAAAACATCTTTCTCCTGGCACAGCACGTTCCAGGCGTACAAAACACCATGGCAGATCTGCTCAGCAGACAAACGCAACAAATACACGAATGGGAACTGCATTCACAAGTTCTTCACCCATTCTTCCAACAGTGGGGGCATCCTCAGATAGACCTCTTCGCCACCCACGAAAACAAAAAATGCCCAAGCTTCGCCGCCAGATACCCACACCCATTGTCCAAGGGCAATGCGATATGGATGAACTGGTCAGGCACATTTGCATACGCCTTTCCACCTCTCCCACTAATTCCATTAGTGGTCAGGAAGCTACAACAGCACTCCCTCACACTCATTCTGGTAGCTCCGACGTGGGCCAGGCAGCCGTGGTACACCACGCTACTACAACTGTCAGTGGTACCACATCAAAAACTGCATCTATCCCCATGCCTCCTAACCCAGAACCATGGAGAAATCAGGCACCCGGACCCAGCTCAGCTCAACCTGGCGATCTGGCTCCTGAAATCCTAGAATTCGGATACCTTAACCTTCCCCCTGATTGTATGAACATCATCATGGAAGCCAGACGTCCTACCACTAGAGCATGCTATGCCGCAAAGTGGAAAAGATTTGTAATTTACTGCCGCAACAATACAATCAACCCTCTAGATGCATCCATACAGCACATCATATGCTATCTGCTCCATCTTCACAGGTGTAACCTGGCATATTCATCCATACGCCTACACCTAGCAGCGATCGCTGCTTATCTACAAAACAGGCAGCATTTATCACTCTTCAGAGTGCCCGCTATTAAAGCCTTCATGGAAGGCCTTAAACGAGTAATTCCTCCCAGGGCACCACCTTCCCCTGTATGGAATCTAAATTTAGTTCTTACACGACTAATGGGTCCGCCCTTCGAACCAATGCACAAATGTGAGCTACAGTTTCTCACCTGGAAAACAGCTTTCCTCGTAGCTATCACTTCCCTTAGAAGGGTTGGTGAAATACAAGCGTTCACCATACAGGAACCCTACATACAAATGCATCACAGCAAGGTCATACTTCGCACAAATCCGAAGTTTCTGCCCAAAGTCATTTCCCCCTTCCACCTCAATCAATCAGTGGAATTACCTGTCTTCTTCTCGCAACCCCAATCTGTTGCAGAAAGGGCCTTACACACACTTGATGTAAAAAGGGCGTTACTATACTACATACAAAGAACGCAACCCTTCAGGAAGACTAAACAATTGTTCGTTTCCTTCTCTCCACCACATAAAGGCAACCCCATTTCAAAATCAGGGATAGCTAGGTGGATTGTAAAATGCATACAAATTTGCTATCAAAAGGCAAAGAGAACATTATCTGTTCCCCCTAAAGCCCACTCTACAAGAAAGTTAGGGGCTTCTATGGCTTTTCTAGGGAATATACCCTTAGATGACATCTGCAAGGCAGCCACATGGTCTACACCGCACACCTTCACAAAACACTACTGTGTAGATGTGCATTCCAAGCAGCAAGCTAGGGTGGGCCAGGCTGTACTAAAGACACTTTTTCAAACAGCTGCAACGGATACCGGTGGTCGCCGCTAAGGTTGGGTACTGCTATATAATCTATGCTAAGTGTACAATCTGCAGCTCATATGCCTCGAACGGAATATGCTACTTACCAGTATGCATCTGTTCTTGGCATGTAGAGCTGCAGAGTTGTACACGCCCACCCGCCTCCCCGGCTACCTGTATCCGTTCCAGTACATCTTATTTAGATACAACACATGGGTTTCTCACTGTTATTACTACGCTCCATCATTTCCCTGTTGGCGAAAAACAATCTGAGGATGGAGCCGAAGCCCATGCGCAGTACGGACCGAAGGAGGAGTCACCAAACTCGTGACTTCCAAAGACTGTCCAAGAAGAAAAACAAACTGCAAACATCCGGGCCCAACACCAGATGGCGACCTATGCTAAGTGTACAACTCTGCAGCTCTACATGCCAAGAACAGATGCATACTGGTAAGTAGCATATTCCTTTCTCGTAGCTATCACTTCCCTTAGAAGGGTTGGTGAAATACAAGCGTTCACTATACAGGAACCCTTCCTACAAATACATCACAGCAAGGTCATACTTCGCACAAATCCGAAGTTTCTGCCCAAGGTCATTTCCCCCTTCCACCTCAATCAATCGGTGGAATTACCTGTCTTCTTCTCGCAACCTCAATCTGTTGCAGAGAGGGCCTTACACACACTCGATGTTAAAAGGGCTTTGCTGTACTACATACAAAGAACGCAACCCTTCAGGAAGACTAAACAATTGTTCGCTTCCTTCTCTCCACCACATAAAGGCAACCCCATCTCTAAATCAGGGATAGCTAGGTGGATTGTAAAGTGCATACAAATTTGCTATCAAAAGGCAAAAAGAACATTATCTGTTCCGCCTAAAGCCCACTCTACAAGAAAGTTAGGGGCTTCTATGGCTTTTCTAGGGAATATACCCTTAGATGACATCTGCAAAGCAGCCACATGGTCTACACCGCACACCTTCACAAAACATTACTGTGTAGATGTGCATTCCAAGCAGCAAGCTAGGGTGGGCCAGGCTGTACTAAAGACACTTTTTCAAACCACTGCAACGGATACCGGTGGTCGCCGCTAAGGTTGGGTACTGCTATATAATCTATGCTAAGTGTACAATCTGCAGCTCATATGCCTCGAACGGAATATGCTACTTACCAGTATGCATCTGTTCTTGGCATGTAGAGCTGCAGAGTTGTACACGCCCACCCGCCTCCCCGGCTACCTGTATCTGTTCCAGTACATCTTATTTAGATACAACACACATGGGTTTCTCACTGTTATTACATCGCTCCATCATTTCCCTGTTGGCGAAAAACAATCTGAGGATGGAGCCGAAGCCCATGCGCAGTACGGACCGAAGGAGGAGTCACCGAATTCGTGACTTCCAAAGACTGTCCAAGAAGAAAAACAAACTGCAAACATCCGGGCCCAACACCAGATGGCGATCTATGCTAAGTGTACAACTCTGCAGCTCTACATGCCAAGAACAGATGCATACTGGTAAGTAGCATATTCCATACCGAGTAACAACCGAAGTAAATGGGCCAGTCCTCGTGTGAGGTTACAAATGAAGACAAGGCGGTGCTAATGAGGGACTAACAAGCCTATTAATGAATCAGAAACCAGCATTTATGAAGGACAATGACAAATATGGGCGGAGAATGGGCGGTGCTTAAAGTACATACTCCAATACAGCATGCGTCGCAGAGCAGCGCACGCGCTGCCCAGGCTCGACCTAAAAAAGGGTTTGTAGCATGCCTTTTGCTTACCATTTGTTGACTTGCGTGGCACTTTTTACAGCCTCCTAATTCGTCATGGCAGGCCTAAAATTATTGCTGTTCGTCTCTGTGTAGCAGGGACCAAACACTGGTTGATTCAATTTAAGAAGTGCCCGTCCGCTGTTCCCGACGTGATTGGGATACTATTTTATTCTTTTAACTTTTAGTTCCCTCGAACCGGAGATGTGTGACTGGCTAAAAGGTGCCCAGCAGGACAAACTAAATTGCAAATTTTATTTAACTTTATTTTATTTTGCCAAGTCTTCTTTTCTCACTTTGCACTCATTTTTTCTTTTGTTTTTGCTGTTGGGCGCTGTTCTCAAAAGATGAGGATTATTTAATTGCAAAGCAAAATGTTTTCTTTCTTTTGTATAAATTCTGAAATGATGCTTTAACACATTATCGTGCTGTACACCCCAATCCACCCCACACCAATCCGCCCCACGCTACACCAATCCGCCCCACGCTACACCAATCCGCCCCACGCTACACCAATCCGCCCCACGCTACACCAATCCGCCCCAAGCTACACCAGTCTGCTCCGCTCTACACCAGTCTGCTCCGCTCTACACCAGTCTGCCCCGCTCTACACCAGTCTGCCCCGCTCTACACCAGTCTGCCCCGCTCTACACCAGTCTGCCCCGCTCTACACCAGTCTGCCCCGCTCTACACCAGTCTGCCCCGCTCTACACCAGTCTGCCCCGCTCTACACCAGTCTGCCCCGCTCTACACCAGTCTGCCCCGCTCTACACCAGTCTGCCCCGCTCTACACCAGTCTGCCCCGCTCTACACCAGTCTGCCCCCGCTCTACACCAGTCTGCCCCCGCTCTACACCAGTCTGCCCCCGCTCTACACCAGTCTGCCCCCGCTCTACACCAGTCTGCCCCCGCTCTACACCAGTCTGCCCCCGCTCTACACCAGTCTGCCCCCGCTCTACACCAGTCTGCCCCCGCTCTACACCAGTCTGCCCCCGCTCTACACCAGTCTGCCCCCGCTCTACACCAGTCTGCCCCCGCTCTACACCAGTCTGCCCCCGCTCTACACCATTCCGCCCCGGCTCTACACCATTCCGCCCCGCTCAATCCAATTCACCCCAAACCACTCATCCCAATCAAAACCACCCCAGTCCACCACACCCGAGTTCTCACAAGCCATCCCACTCCAATTTGCCCCACTCCAATCCAAAACAATCGGTCCCACTCCAAAACAAACTGCGGCACTTCAATGTGCCCCACTCCAATCCAAAACAATCTGCCCCACTCAATCCAAAACAATCTGCCCCACTCAATCCAAAACAATCTGCCCCACTCAATCCAAAACAATCTGCCCCACTCAATCCAAAACAATCTGCCCCACTCCAATAAAAAACAGTCTACCCCACTCCAATCCAAAACAATCTACCCCATTCAATCTAAAGCAATCTGCCCCACTCCAATCCATGTCAATCTGCCCCACTCCAATCCATGTCAATCTGCCCCCACTCCAATCCATGTCAATCTGCCCCCACTCCAATCCATGTCAATCTGCCCCCACTCCAATCCATGTCAATCTGCCCCCACTCCAATCCATGTCAATCTGCCCCCACTCCAATCCATGTCAATCTGCCCCCACTCCAATCCATGTCAATCTGCCCCTCTCCAATCCATGTCAATCTGCCCCTCTCCAATCCATGTCAATCTGCCCCACTCCAATCCATGTCAATCTGCCCCACTCCAATCCATGTCAATCTGCCCCACTCCAATCCATGTCAATCTGCCCCAATACACTCCATAGCAATCTGCCCCAATACACTCCATAGCAATCTGCCCTCTCCAATCTGCCCTACTTCAATCCAAAACAATCTGCCCTCTCCAATCTGCCCTACTTCAATCCAAAACAATCTGCCCTACTTCAATCCAATGTTATAGAGAACAGTGGTCCCTATTCAGGAGGAATACAGTGTGATAGATAACCATACACTTAGAATAGAATGTATGTCTTTTGTCCAGCCGGACAAGAATTTATTTTCATAGTATTTTTCAAAAGTAGTATCAAATAAAACATTCAAATGACAAGTGGGCACAGCCGTGACCAACAGAACACAAGACAGAACAATGAACACAGAATTGGCCAAAAGGCAAGCCAAAATGGGTCTGTACAGTTGTTCTCAGTATAGACAGACACAAATTAATCATTTAACACCGTTGCACAATGTGTTATAGCTTGAGTCTAGTGCATAGGGTGTTTGGGTGTCGACGACGTTTCGATGCCACATTAAATATAGGGCATCATCTTCAGGACAAACAAATAATGCACTGCTGTCTTGATAATATATCACAACTTTTTTACAATTCTTTACATACAAAAAAGGAACAAGGGGAGAAAAAGGGGGATAAAAAATGGAAAGGAAGAATTTTAACCACATTTGACACAATACTAGGCATGTTTTCAGCATAACGTTTGTGACTTAGGTGCTTGGAGTTGCGTGAACAATGTGGATTGAATTTCATGCAGAGGTGGTGACATTTCTCTACTCTATGCTGAGTGAGGATTGAAATTCGTGTCGCAGTGACGACGTTAAAAAGGAGTTGGTTGAATTGATGCTGATTTATGGTGCCTAGTACAGCTTCGTCATGAAATGGTGAATTATTGCAGTGTTTCAACGGAGAAGAGACAAGTGAGTATGATAAAAACCAGTCTGCATATTAAAGGACGACGAACCGGCGCAGTGCCTGATTATGAGCAAGGTGTTTCCAGTGATTCAGGAGGAACAAAAAAACGGCGCGGTGCGAAGGTGAATGAAATATTTTCATGGGTAAACCCAGAAGGCAGTGGGGACTTTACCTAAGGTGGCAGAGAGTCAACGGTTCATTATAGGCGCAGGAGCGCTCAACATCTGGGCTTTGGGGGTTGCTGACACCAGCGGGATCTAAATGAACAAAAGGCAGAGGTGGAGGTGTCTAAGTTTAAGAAGGGGTGGAGTTGACACGGAAATTGAGTATAAAACAGAATAATTTAATTACCAATTCTGTTTGCTTTATGGCAGAAAGTCCTGTTGGGTGCTGTCTGCCAGCTGTTGGAGAATGCACGATCGCATTACCTGGAAGCAGAGAGGGGTAAGAATGGGTTAGGCGTGAACCCGCCATGTTAAAGAGGTGGTGTCCAAGGGATCTAGCCGTGCTACTTACTTCAGTGAGCGTGGGCAGTATCGCCGCATCTGCTTCGGAGTTTCAATGGAGACTGCCGGTTTGCCGAGGCAGAGCTAGTTATGGCATACTATCGGCAGAAAGTGATGAAGGACTGGTTAAAGCACACTATCGGCCGAAAGCGAAGAAGGACTAAAATGATAGAAAGGAGGCGGACATTTTAAGGTGGTGTGGGAAGGACTGGTTAAGGCACACAATTGGCAGAAAGTGAATAAGGACTAAAATGATGAAAAGGAGGCGGCCATTTTAAGGTGGTGTGGGTTGCCCAGGAAAGGTGCAGAGTAAGTGACTCATAGTGTGATTACACGAGCACGTGCATACAGAGTGGCAGTGTTTGTGACTTGAATACACGTTGAAAGAGACATCTTTTTAGAAAAACGGGGACATCTTTATAAAAGGGAGGTCCAGTCTTCAAGGCGATTGAGGCCACTGTGAATGCTATTGGTTCTCAGAATCCAATGGAGCTCTTCCTTGTTGAGTATTTGAGAAATGTCTGCCCCTCTTGGGGGTGGTTTGATCACTGTGATAATTGTCCATTTGAGATCATTCTCAGTATGTCCATTGTCCGTAAAGTGCTCCACTAGGGGTGCATTAGCCGTTTTACACCGGATTCTACTGCGATGCTGTCCGATCCTGAGCTTGATTTTCTGGCTTGTCTGGCCCACGTAGAACATTTTGCAGGGACAGAAAATTGCATACACAACATTTGTTGAATTACAGTTAGAAAAATATTTTCTCTCATATTTGATTGCTCCGTGCTCAAAGTTTTTGCCTTCAACAGTGTAATCACAACATATGCAGCTCCCACATTTCACATGACCTGTAAGAGTCGGTAACCCCCATGCATCGTTGATAGTTGTTTTTTGGGGGGGTTTTGGCAGGGCTGCCCGGACTAGATGATCTTTAATGTTTTTTGCCCGTTTAAAGGCGAACAGTGGGCATTCAAGGTTTAGTTGGCCGGCATTTAACACGGGCCAATGCTTGAGTATACTCTTTTTGATTGCATGTGATGCTGGTGAAAAAGTGGTGACACAAATTAAGCGTTCCTGCGTTTTCTTAGGTTTAGGTTCTAGGAGGGTTTCCCTAGGGCAATACCAGGCGCGTTTGAGGGAATGGCGCACTAATTTTCATTCCACATTGTTCACGCAACTCCAAGCACCTAAGTCACAAACGTTATGCTGAAAACATGCCTAGTATTGTGTCAAATGTGGTTAAAATTCTTCCTTTCCATTTTTTATCCCCCTTTTTCTCCCCTTGTTCCTTTTTTGTATGTAAAGAATTGTAAAAAAGTTGTGATATATTATCAAGACAGCAGTGCATTATTTGTTTGTCCTGAAGATGATGCCTTATATTTAATGTGGCATCGAAACGTCGTCGACACCCAAACACCCTATGCACTAGACTCAAGCTATAACACATTGTGCAACGGTGATGATTAATTTGTGTCTGTCTATACTGAGAACAACTGTACAGACCCATTTTGGCTTGCCTTTTGGCCAATTCTGTGTTCATTGTTCTGTCTTGTGTTCTGTTGGTCACGGCTGTGCCCACTTGTCATTTGAATGTTTTATTTGATACTACTTTTGAAAAATACTATGAAAATAAATTCTTGTCCGGCTGGACAAAAGACATACATTCTATTCTAAGTGTATGGTTATCTATCACACTGTATTCCTCCTGAATAGGGACCACTGTTCTCTATAACATGAAATTGCCCAAGGTCCCTGTCTCAATTCCTTTGGGTTCCGTTGTTCTGTAAAATACTACTTCAATCCAAAACAATCTGCCCTACTTCAATCCAAAACAGTCTGCTCTACTCCAATCTACTCCAATTCAATCCAAAACAATCTGCCCACTCCAATCCACCCCACCCCACCCCACTCGAATCCAAAACAATCTGCCAACTCCAGTCCAAAACAATCTGCCTTACTCCAATACTAAACAATCTGCCTCACTCCAATACAAAACAATCTTCTCCAATTCAACACAAAACAATCTGTCCACTCCAGTCCAAAACAATCTGCCTTACTCCAATACACCCCACTCAATGCAATCCATCCAGCCCACCACACTCCAATCCACCACACCACAATCCCCTCCAGTCCAGGTCAGTCCACCCACCTCCACTCCGCTCTAGTTTACCCCACTCTAAACCACACTGAACTGCAGTCACACTGGTGTACAACATGACAAAAATACAGTGCCAAAGCCAATAGTGCTTGTGTAGATGAGACCTATTGGCTTTGCCAATACTTGTTTTGAATTGAAATCTGTTTTCTATCTGTTTATCTGTTCACCATATTGGATTAAAATGCTTTCTTGAGATCCAATATCTAAACCCATTTTGGTACTCATTTGGTAGCTCATGTTGATGTGCGTTGTGTGATTAATTTATTTCTCATTTGGTATCTGCAACTTGCGCTATCTTTCACAGGTTTTGGTATTTGTTCACTCAAGGAAAGAGACCGGGAAGACTGCACGTGCCATTAGAGACATGTGTTTGGAAAAGGATACCTTGGGTCTTTTCCTAAGAGAGGGCTCAGCTTCCACAGAGGTCTTAAGAACGGAAGCAGAGCAGTGCAAGGTAGGCGCATTGAGCAGCAACATGTGAATATGCTCAAGAAAAAGCAGTGGTGAGGGTAGAAGTCAGTCGCATGTTCTTTTTGTGGGCTGTGAACAGGGATTGGCTTAATTTGGGTCAAGCAGCCTTCTCCCTTTTCTTGTAGAAATAGCCAGGCTTTGGCTCTAAATGGTGGATAGTATTTGCTCTTCCTCTACTTATACCCCCTGAGCCATGTATCACTGTGAGGATTGACTAGCAGAAAAAGGGTAGCTTATCTGGACATTGGCTATACCACTGTTAGGGGGCAGACAAACTGTCCTGGTGGTGCAAGAGCAGCTCCACTAGGTGCAGCTACCCCAGCCCTATTTGTTCTGTTATGGGGGGAAGCCAGCAGTAAGATGCTGCACCCCAAGCACTGCCATTTGTAGCCCCATGTTTGTCTCTTAGATTGTGCTGTTTTGGTATGTTTGACTACAGTCCTGCCTTTGCTATCCAACAGAACCTGGAACTCAGAGACCTGCTGCCTTACAGTTTTGCCATTCACCATGCTGGCATGACTAGAGTGGACCGAACACTTGTAGAGGATCTTTTTGCTGACAAGCACATTCAGGTAAGCAATGGGACTTGAACGCTGCTGGCATTTGTATAATTCTTACACTGCTCAGGTTTTTTGTTTTGTGTTACTATACACACAGTGCACAGTACTCTTGCACCTCGAGTCATCAAAGGCTTATGTACAAATATATAGTGCTTTGTTCATACGCTGCTTTCATGCTCTTGAACTCACTGCACTCACAGATGCATGCCATGCGCACTAGGTCTCGAAGAGCAGATTTTCAACTTTGTTTGACTTTTATTCAGGTCCTGGTCTCCACGGCAACACTGGCTTGGGGTGTGAACCTACCAGCTCACACTGTCATTATTAAAGGGACACAGGTATACAGCCCAGAAAAAGGCCGCTGGACTGAACTTGGAGCACTGGATATTCTACAGGTAAAGCATGCTCAGGCTGCCAGCTATCAAATTCACTGTGTGCCCCTACATCTGTTCTGTGATGGTCCTTGTTTCATCATATAATTGTATGTGTTTTGTTATGCACAGATGTTGGGGCGTGCCGGGCGACCGCAGTATGACACTAAAGGAGAGGGCATTCTGATCACTTCACATGGAGAGCTGCAATATTACCTCTCACTGCTGAATCAGCAGCTACCCATTGAGAGTCAGGTGATCTCACGGCTGCCAGATATGCTGAATGCGGAGGTGGTATTGGGAAATGTCCAGAATGCGAAGGTAAGTAATGAATTTAGACGATGGGGAGGAGGGCACTTCGGTGAGTCATTTTGCAACTGATCTTAAACTCTTAGATTTTCTTTTAACACCCTTTTACCCCACTTCTGTTAGGATGCTGTGAACTGGCTGGGCTATACCTATCTGTACATCCGGATGCTGCGCTCACCCACGTTGTACGGTATTTCCCATGATGATCTAAAGGAAGACCCCCTGTTGGACCAGCGACGGCTCGATCTTGTCCACACAGCTGCACTCATGTTGGACAAGAACAACCTGATCAAATATGAGAAGAAGACTGGAAACTTTCAGGTATGCAGGCACTGGGTGGGACCCACTACTACTTTTGATGGGATGAGGGACCTTGGAAGTACATTGAAATAGGGGAACTAGGTCCTCAGAGTGGAATTTTGTTCAAACTAGAGCTTTGGAACATCTGCATTCAACTTTGCTACTTCCTAAATTAACATGTTATTGAACATATCCTATCATTAGGCATCTTCTCCTTTAGTGGGAGGAAACTGACAAATTAACAGGAAACACATTTAGCCTTATTACCTATGTTAGTCTTCTATATTCATGTCTCTTACCCTAACTCTCTCTATGTCCCAGTTTAAACGTCTTCCTACCTGGGTGACCATGTCAACCTGTGCTTGTATTGCCTCACCAGTAGGCTTTTTACCCTCAATGGCTATGAAACCTTGCCGCATTTTGGTACCCCTGCCCAGCTAACTGTGCAATGAGTGGTACTGTTGCCACAGTCCTTTAGTTAGGTGTCTGTCAATAGTCTTGATTCTGCTAAGATTCTTATTCCCTGATAGTAGGAATTAAGATCTAAGTTCAGAATGTGATCATTCAGTGTTCCTGTGTTGGAACAAGACCAAGTTAAAGTTAATCTGGTAGTCCAGTGAAGCAATAGGGTTAATATCCTTTAACTGTTTATGCCTTGTTCTTGCCTACTGTAGGAAATTAAGTTTCTGTTGCAGTACCCCCCTACTTTCCTCCTGACTCTGATGCAACTTTGACTGAATGTGTACTGAATTCCTGCTAACCAAGTTCCCAGTGCCTGTATTCTTTCTCAAAATTGTGCCATTGTGTTCCCAGTTGGCACACATATGAGCCCCTTGTAAAAGGTACGAGTGGTACCAAGGGCCTTTTGACCAGAAAGTGTCGTTGAGGGCTGCAGCATGTATTGTGCAACCCTCAGAGACCCCTTATCAAACATACACACTGCCATTGCAGACTGAGTGTTTTGGTGCAGCTTAAATTGAATAGTCGACATGGCACTGTGCCATGCCTACAAAACACTGCCTTGTGGCATAGGTAAGTCACCCCTCTATCAGGCCTTATAGCCCTAAGACAGGGTGCACTATACCACGGTTGAGGGCATAGCTCAGGGCTCTCAAAATGATAAAAATGGTACTAGACCTGCAGGTCTAGTAACTTGAATAATCTACTTGACCTAACTATAATGTACTTGACCCGTGAACTGGTCTCACATTTTCTGATCCTAGGCAAATATTTTGTTTTATGTAGCCGCCTTTTTTCTTAATTTTGCAGCGTGAATCTTTCTGGATTCACTATGCTGTGCATTATTCCGCCATCTAGTGGTTGGGTCCAGAATCGTAGTCTTTCTTTTCATTTTTGTGGCCCTGGTGGGCGTTAACATACCACCATTTGGTGTCCTTCGTGACGTCGACGCGCTTCCTCCGGAAGCTCCCACCTGTGGTCGCCATCTTCAGATTCTTTTTTCCGCCGTTGGGTCTGGATCGTTACCGAAGAGTTCCAGAGTTTTGGAAGAGGAATCCACGCAAAGAGAAGAAAATCATATGAAAGATTTCAGCAACACCAGACTAGAGGTCAGGTAACAGAGACGACGAGGGAGAAGGTTTTCGACTGAGAACTAGACGTTCAATGGAGAATGCGCTCGCAGGGGGCTCCCTGAGTGCTGGGATGGACAAAACACCTTTCAAGTTTTGCACCAATTGCCACCACAAATACGCCCAGAAGGACCAGCATCCAGGCTGCAACCTCTGCCTGCCGCTCGACCACAACAGCGAGGGCTGCAAAGCGTGCTCGGCATCCACACCTAAGACCCTTAGTGTAAGAGAGAGGCAGAGAAGGGCGAATCACACCATGCAGGGGCCACCTCCATCGCTCAGAGACTTGGGCCTCTCCAGTGGAGAGGAAGACAACATCGCCGAAGGACCAGAGGACTGCACGGTCGTCGAGGTCTAGAAGAAGACGTCGAAGGAGGTAAGGGAGTTGTCGACCCCCAGACACTCGAGCGACACTCAAAAGGGTGAAGCTAAAGCCCCGAGTGACACTCGTAGGAGCGAAGCAAAGTCCTCAAAGGGAGCATTGCCGCCGAAACACTCGGCGAAAGCAACAGCAACCAAGGACAAACAGCCCAGCGGATCCTTCGAAAAGGACTCCCAGAAAAGGACACCGGCGCCGAGAAAAGAAGGGCCAACAACTACCTCGACGTCGACGACTTCGAAGCGGAGCGCTCCAACCCTTGAAATGGCAAGGAAGAAGAGGAGGCTCGAGGCCGAAATGGCGAGCATCCTGCAGCGGAAAAGGGACTTCGACGAAAGGATGAGCCAACACACCATTGCGCCAAAGCCCGCGCTCGAAGTCGAAAGAGATGACCAGGACGCAGAACCTCCTAAAACGCCTGAACCGGTCGAGGAACAGGAGGAAGAAGGTTTGTATTATTTCGAGGCCGCAGACGACGATCAGCAGTCCTACCGGGACTCGACGTCCTCGGAGGCTCAAGACTTGGAGTGGCATGACCTTGATGCCGAATCACCAGAAGAAGGGGTAGACACATACCCTTCGAGGCCTTCACCGCCAGACGACATAGGGATCTACAATATGGTCGTCCAAAGGCTGCAGACATATGGGGTGAAATTGGAGGAGGAGAAGCCCAAGGCATGTTTTCTCCTGGAAACTCTATTGCCTCAACAGACCAGGAGCCAGTTCCTACCCATGCTCCCCAGTGTGCTGGACCAAGGAAGGGATGCCGTTAAAGAACCAGCAGTATGCAAAGCAGTGACTCCAAAAACAGAGAAGTATAAGCATTACTCAAAGGACCCTGCATACATCCAGGGCTCAGTGCCAGCCGATTCCATAATTACAGCTACGCCTAGGAAAAGGGCCAATGTGTTCACAAATGCCGGACCACCTCCAGACAAGGAGAGTAGAAGGATGGACCTCACAGGGAGGAAGGTGGAGCGAAATGCGGCAATCCATTGGCGCATCGCAAACTCGAACGCCCTGATCAACAGGCACGCATACCAGCACTGGGAGGAAGTGGGGCAACTCCTAAAACATCTACCAGACCAGTACTAACAAAGAGAGGCTCACCTGGTAGAAAAGGGCAAAAGCATGGCGAATACATGTTTAAAATCGGCCTTGGATGCTGCGGAGACTTCCAGCAGACTAATGATGATAGGAGTGACCGGGAGAAGACACGCATGGTTTAGAATTTCAGGATTCAAGCTAGAGGTACAAAACAACATCCTGAACACACCCTTTAACTCAGAGCTACTGTTTGGCACACCAGTTGACGACAAGTTGACACAGCTCAAAAAGGACGAGACCGCAAGGTCCATGAGAGCGCTGCAGTTCAGAGGGATGAGAAGGGGTACACCCGCAAGAAGGCTAGGTGGTAGGGGAGGCAATGTGCCTACCACACCGCACCAAACGTTCCAACAAGGCTATCAAGGGAACAGCCAAGGCCAGCAGCAGCAGGGAGAGCAGCAGCAGAACTGGCAGTACCAGCCCAGGGGCCAGTCCTTTCGAGGGCGCGGAAACGGACGAGGATAGACACGAGGAGGAGGCCAACAGCCTTCCTCCAAGTGACTTCACCATGAAGCAAACACCCACCCTAACAACACCTCTGGGTGGGCGCAAAGACATAGAGAAAAACAGAAACCTGACGTTCCACAAAAAAACAGTCCCTCGAACATACAACACCAATAGATTTAAAGGACGCGTACTTACACATCCCCATCCACCACAAGCACAAATGTCTACTAAGGTTTGTGATCAACCAAACCCACTACCAGTTCACAGTACTGGCATTCGGACTCAAATCCGCACCAAGGGTGTTTACAAAATGCCTAGCAGCAGTAGCAGCGCACCTACGAAGGCAAGGAATACACGTATATCCCTACCTCAACGACTGGCTCGTAAAGGCAAGTTCATACAGCGACTGCAAAGAACACATCCAGCAGGTCGTACAAACACTGGGCCAACTGGGTTTCTCAATTCATTGGGAAAAATCGTCAACTGAGCCGGAGCAGATCAAAATATTCTTGGGGGCTGAGATCAACACCATACAGGCCAAAGTGTTCCCCAGCAGGAGGAGAACATTGGCGATACTGAAGGAAACACGTCCTTTCCGCAAGGGACAAGTTCTGACAGTGAGGACGGTGAGCAAGATAATGGGAATGATTGTGTCCTGCATCCACCTGGTTCCAAACATTTGACTACACATGAGACCATTCCAGGATTGGATACAGCAACAGTGGTCACAGGTAAAAGGGAGTTGGGAAGATCTAGTGGTTGTCACACAAGCAGTGCATCAGGAAATGGCATGGTGGAACAAAGAAAACATATCACAGGGGAAACCATTCACACAACCAACTCCAACAGTGACCATCACAACGGACGCCTCACAGCTGGGGTGGGGCGCACACATGAACAAACTCAAGGTGAGGGGTCTATGGTCGCAGCAAGATGCGGTCAGACACACCAACTACCTGGAACTAAAGACTGTTCCTAGCCTTAAAAGCATTTCATAAGCAGCTGTACAGAAACATGGTGTTGATCCAAACGGACAACACAACTACCATGTTCTACCTCAACAAGCAGGGTGGACCACAATTGGTAGCACTGTCAGGGCTAGCACAGGAAATATGGGCATGGGCCATTCCACTAAGGATAGACCTACTAGCAATACATCTCCCAGGGAAGGACAGTGTGGAAGCAGACCGACTCAGCAGGCAGACGTTAGCATCCTACGAATGGGAGATCAACCAGCAGGAATTAGAAAAGATATTCCAGAGGTGGGGAGCACCGCAAATAGACCTATTTGCAACACACCAGAATGCAAAATGCCAACACTTCACATCCAGACAACCAGACCATCGGTCACAAGGGAATGCGCTATGGATAAGTTGGTCAAAGACATTTGCATACGCTCTTCCCCCGATACCGCTGATACACAGGGTACTCAACAAATGCAGAATCAGCAACATGACACTAATACTGATAGCACCTCAGTGGGCCAGACAGTCCTGGTTCTCACGGATAGTGGAAATGGCACAAGAACCAGCACACAGGTTCCCAAGAAGAAGGGACCTTCTAACGATGCAGAACGGAAAGGTGCTACGCCCAGAGCGCCTCAGCCTAGCAGCATGGCTCCTGAGGACCTAGAATTTGCACACCTCAAACTACCAGCAAGTACTATGGCAGTACTCAAGGAGGCAAGGAGGCCTACCACAAGAAAGTGCTACATAGCAAAATGGAAAAGGTTCTCCCAATGGTGCCTCAAGGAGAAACTACAACGGAAGATCACAAGGGAATCAACAGTACTAAAATACTTAACGCACCTGCTGAAAAGCAAATTAAGCTACACATCCCTGAGGGTGCACTTAGCAGCGATAGTGGCCTACACAAGAGGGGAAACAGGGAAACGTTTCTTCACCTCCCAAGTTGTGAAAAGATTTCTGGAAGGAGTGAAAAGAATTTCACCCCCAAAGAGGATGCCAGCATAGAACCTCAACATAGTGCTAACTCAATTGATGGAGGCACCCTTTGAACGTATTCACAAGGCTACACTGCACATGCTCACGCTAAAGACAGCCTTCTTAGTGGCTATCACGTCGCTACGAAGAGTAAGTGAGTTGCAAGCGCTAACACTCAAAGAGCCCTACTTACAAATACACAAGAACAGGATTGTAATGAGGATGGACCCACACTTCATGCCAAAGATGGTGTCTCGGTTCCATATTAACCAAACAATCCAAATACAGAGTTTTATCCAAAAACCGACCACAAGAACAGAAAGGGCGCTACACACACTAGACGCCAGAAGGGCTGTAATGCACTACATAGAAAGGACCAAGGAGTGCAGAAAAACAAAACAGTTCTTTCTCTCCTTTGCCAGCAGTTTTCTGGGACGACCAGTCACCAAAAATACGATTGCATGGTGGATTACACAAGCAATTCAACTCTGCCACAAGCAGGCAGGACAACAGTTACAAGGAGCAGCTAAAGCTCACTCAACAAGGAAGAAAGGATCAACAAATGCGTTTCTAGCAAACACACCTATTCAAGACATTTGCCAAGCTGCAACATGGTCTTCAGTGCATACATTCACTAAGCACTACTGTGTGGATATTCAAATGTACAAGGAAGCGCAAGTGAGACAGAAGGTCTTACAACACATTTTTAATAACCAATGTTCATCTTCCACCCAACCACCATAATAAGGACAATCCGCTACTAAGTCTATGCACAGCATAGTGAGTCCAGAAAGATTCACGCTGCAAAACGTATAGTTTACCTGTCGGTGTAGTTTTGCAGCTTGAAGACTTTCTGGATTCACTAGCGATCCCACCCTCCTCCGCCAGAAGGATGAGACAGGAGGAAAAGGATTAAAACAGGAAAAAGACTTTAAAGGTTAGCAGAAGAGAAAGCGTAACACAAAACAAGAAAAAAAAATCCAAAGATGGCGACCAAAGGTCGGTTCTTCCGGAGGAAGCGCGTCGACGTCACGAAGGACACCTCATGGTGATATGTCGACGCCCACCTGGGCCACACACAAAAAAAAAAAGTACGATTCCAGACCCAACCACTAGATGGCGGAATAATGCACAGCATAGTGAATCCATAAAGTCTTCAAGCTGGAAAAGCACACCGACAGGTAAGAAACTATACGTTCTCACATAAAAGAGCACCTTCACATATGCAAGTTCACTATTTCTGCTGTAGAAAAAAACTTTTTATTTACTAGACTAAAGGTTTGATCCATGTATAATAAGAATTGAGCCCACATATAAGATACACATGATCACTGGCTTGTCTTTTAGTTCACTAATAGCATTGTCATCTGGACAGGAGAAGGAATATTTCCCAGTTCCTGTTTAAAAACTCGCTTTTCAAAAATATATGTTCGAGGCATATGAGCTGCAGATTGTACACTTTGCATAGATCGCCATCTGGTGTTGGGCCCGGATGTTTGCAGTTTGTTTTTGTTCTTGGACAGTCTTTGGAAGTCACGAGTTCGGTGACTCCTCCTTCGGTCCGTACTGCGCATGGGCTTTGGCTCCATCCTCAGATAGTTTTTTTCCGCCATCGGGCTCGGATGTGATACTTCGTGCTCCGGCTTCGAACTTTCCCGGTTCCAGCCTCGACTGAAAATCCTCGTTCATCGAGATTCTTCATCTCTCGTAGAGGCACTTTTTCGATTCCACACATCGGCACCGGCCTTCGGGCCCTCTTCGACTCCGGTCCCGGCCGATGGAAAGGACTCCGTTCAAAAAGTGCCCAAAATGTGGGTCTAAATTTCCCCACACTGACCTCCATCAGGCGTGTAACCTTTGCTTCTCTCCAGAACACGAGGCCAGAGACTGCCCCGCCTGCAAGTCTTTTCGATCAAAAAAGACCATCCGGGATCGAAGAGCTCGACGCACCATGGCGCACTCATCGACCTCGGCTCCACCGGACATCTTCGGAGACGACACCGGAGCTTCGGGGCAACAACACACCGAGCAGGAGGAAGACATCGTCAGCGCTTCTGAGGCCGACGACTCCGACCTGGAGGACATCACACCGGCGCAGAGGGTCGTGAGTACTCTACCCCCTCCCACCCCCGCGCCCATATCCAAAGAGACTCCGGTTACACCTTCGCCTCCGGGCCTAGGGAAAACCAGACATGCAGCTTCTATCACCCCACCTTCGGGCCCGGTGTCGAAGCATCACAAGTCTCACGGCAGCTCGGGCTCGAGCCAGCCTACTCCTGGTGCCGATTAACACCGTTCGGCACCGAAGAAAGTGACACCCAGCTCGACTCCGAAGCCACCGGTGCCGAAGCCTGGACTCTCGGTGCCGACGAAACACAAGCATAAATCCCTCGGCACCGACGCTCCCGCGTCGAAGCCTACCTCGACGCCGAAAAAACCGGAGGTTCCAAAAAAGCATGGCGCAGAGAAACCACCCAAGTCCTCGGCTCCGAAAACATCGGCGCCAGCGGACGATTCGGCGCCAACGGAACTATTTACACCTGATCCTTCTCAAAAAACCTTATCAAAGGATCCAAAGACTGGGCTATTGATTTTGTCTATCAAGAAACGACGTCTTGACACACCAGCTCCTCCTCCACCGCCGAAACGGAAGGACTCTGCCACATCTCCTCTCAGAGTGCCCTCCCCACCACCTCCTACACCTCCTCCACCTCTTCCACCTCCTCTCCCTCCCAGGTCTCCGCCACCCTTGCCTCATCACTCCCCAACCCCATCCCCAGAACCGGATTACGGGGATCCAGATTATGATCCAGCGGACGCCCCGATGGACCCCACACCCCCAGGGACCCCAGACCCATGGGAGGATTACCAAAACCCTGACATACTAGATGTGCCTCAAGATGACCTCTACCCATCCAGGCCATCTCCCCCGGAGGACTCACTAGGGTTTCACCACTTAGTGCAGCGAGCAGCACACTATCATGGGGTGGAACTACATAGCGAACCAGTGGAAGAAGACTTCTTACTGGATACATTTGATATTCAGGATAAATCCACAGCCATATTGCCCATGCTTAAGGGTGTTACCAAACATGCTGCAGAGGTGTTCAAAGACCCTGTCAGGGCCAGGGTCTTAAACCCCAGGATAGAAAAAAAGTACAAAGCAGCCCCCACAGATCCTGCATACATTAAAGGCCCTGCTCCTTTAGATTCCCTGGTTGTGTCCACAGCTAGAAAGCGGTCCAACTCCCAGTCCTCAGGTGAGGCTCCACCGCCAGATAAGGAATCAAAACTCCTAGATGCGTCTGGTAAACGCACTGCCTCGCAAGCCGCAAACATCTGGCGCATTGCGAATACACAGGCGCTACTTGCGCGTTATGACAGAGCACACTACGATGAGCTTGAGGCTCTTATGCAACACCTCCCGGAGAAACATAAACGTAAAGCTCATGACCTAATACAAGAGGGAAAGCTCATTACTAACACCTCCATTAAATGTGCCCTCGATGCAGCGGACACTGCTTCTAGAGCTATAAATACTAGTGTCCTGCTTCGCCGTCATGCCTGGCTCAGGATCTCAGGGTTTAAGCCAGAAGTCCAGGCATCCATACTAAATCACCCCTTTGACCAACAACACCTATTTGGGCCAAAGGTGGACGAAGCATTAGAAAAAATGAAAAAGGACACAGACACAGCAAAGTCTATGGGGGCATTACAATCCCAGACCCCCAGACGCTCCTTTCGACGTTCGTCCTTTCGTAGCACAGGCAGAGGTTACTCCACCGATAGTGTCTCTACCTCCTACAAGTCCCCTCTTCAAAATACCTTCTCAAAGGGCTACCTAAGAGGTGGATACAGGGGCAACAACAATAAGGGCAGGGGCAAAACCAACACCACCCGTTCTGCCACACCGCCCACACAATGACTTCCCCTCGCTCCCCCCAGACCATCCCACTCCGGTCGGGGGCAGACTACAAAACTTTATTCACGCCTGGAGTCCATAACATCGGACAAATGGGTGACCCAAATTATTCGGTCAGGGTACTGTCTCGAGCTAACATCTACCCCACCCAATATCCCACCAAGGCACCGTCCAATGTCACAGGAACATTCCACACTGCTCAAACAGGAGGTGATCTCCCTCCTCCAAAAACACGCTATAGAGCAAGTCCCCGTCAATCAGCAAAATTTGGGGGTCTACTCTCTGTATTTTCTAATACCGAAAAAAGACGGGACCCTGCGGCCTATTCTGGACCTCCGGCCTCTAAATGCATACATACATTCGGACCATTTCCACATGGTCACCCTACAACAAGTCCTCCCACTCCTCTGTCAGGGAGACTTTCTCACTACCTTGGATTTGAAAGACGCATACTTTCATATTCCAATACACCCTTCTCACAGGAAGTACCTCAGGTTTGTGGTGGACGGTCAGCATTACCAATTCACGGTTCTCCCCTTCGGGGTCACCACTGCACCACGGGTGTTTATCAAATGCCTAGCGGTAGTAGCAGCACACCTCAGACGTCAACATATTCACGTCTTCCCTTACTTAGACGACTGTCTGATAAAAGCCGCGTCCCACGACCAATGTGTGCAACATACAAACAGCACCATCCAACTGCTCCACCAGCTAGGCTTCACGGTGAACTACCAAAAGTCCCACCTCATACCATCTCACACAAAGCAATATCTCGGGGCCACTATAGACACCTCCAAGGGTATAGCCTATCCCAATTCAGCCAGGATCGCAAGCATACAAGCCTTGCGCCAAACGTTCATTGCTCAGCACTCTCTCCCAGCAAGAGTGTTCATGAAGCTAATAGGGATGATGGCATCTTGCATGTTCATAGTGCCCCATGCAAGACTCCACATGCGTCCACTCCAAGAGTGCCTAGCACGACAGTGGAACCAGGCCCAGGGACAGCTGACGGATCTGGTGTTGGTGGACGGCCGCACCCATCACTCTCTGCAGTGGTGGAACACCACAAACCTTTCCAAAGGGCGGCCGTTCCTGGACCCGGTTCCTCAGGTGATTCTAACAGCGGACGCATCGCTCTCCGGCTGGGGAGCGCACCTCCTACACCTCACAATGCAAGGTCTATGGACGCCACAGCAAAAATCGCTCCACATCAACCATCTGGAGCTATTGGCGATCTTTCTAGCCCTAAAATCCTTTCAGAAACAGATTTCAGCCAAAGCAGTCCTCATTCGCACAGACAATATGACTGCAATGTATTATATCCAAAAACAGGGGGGGGGGACACACTCTCCCCAGCTCTCCCGCTTAGCACAGAGCATATGGAGATGGGCAATTCCACAAAACATCTTTCTCCTGGCACAGCACGTCCCAGGCATACAAAACACCATGGCAGATCTGCTCAGCAGACAAACGCAACAAATACACGAATGGGAACTGCATCCACAAGTTCTTCGCCCATTCTTCCGCAAGTGGGGGCATCCTCAGATAGACCTCTTCGCCACCCACCAAAACAAAAAATGCCCAAGCTTCGCCGCCAGATACCCACACCCATTGTCCAAAGGCAATGCGATATGGATGAACTGGTCAGGCAAATTTGCATACGCCTTTCCACCTCTCCCACTAATTCCATTAGTGGTCAGGAAACTACAACAGCACTCCCTCACACTCATTCTGGTAGCCCCAACATGGGCCAGGCAGCCGTGGTACACCACACTATTACAGCTATCAGTGGTACCACATCAAAAACTGCACCTGTCCCCATGCCTCCTAACTCAGAACCATGGAGAAATTAGACACCCGGACCCAGCTCAGCTCAACCTTGCGATCTGGCTCCTGAAATCTTAGAATTTGGGTACCTTAACCTTCCCCCTGACTGCATGAATATTATCAAGTAAGCCAGACGTCCTACCACTCGAGCATGCTATGCCGCAAAGTGGAAGAGATTTGTTGTTTACTTCCGTAACAATACAATCAACCCTTTAGATGCATCCATACAACACATTATATGCTATCTACTCCATCTTCAAAGGTGTAACCTGGCATATTCTTCCATACGCCTACACCTAGCAGCGATTGCTGCTTACCTGCAAAACAGACAGCATTTATCACTGTTCAGAGTGCCCGCTATTAAAGCCTTTATGGAAGGCCTTAAACGCATAATTCCACCCAGGGCACCACCTTCTCCTGTATGGAATCTAAATGTAGTTCTTACAAGGCTAATGGGTCCGCCCTTCAAACCACTGCATAAATGTGAGCTACAGTTCCTCACCTGGAAAACAGCTTTTCTCGTAGCTATTACTTCCCTTAGAAGGGTTAGTGAAATACAAGCGTTCACTATACAGGAACCCTTCTTACAAATACATCACAGCAAAGTGATACTTCGTACGAATCCAAAATTTCTGCCCAAGGTCATTTCCCCTTTCCATCTCAATCAATTGGTGGAATTACCTGTTTTTTTCTCGCAACCTCAATCTGTTGCGGAAAGGGCTCTACATACACTTGATGTTAAGAGGGCTTTACTGTACTACATACAAAGAACGCAACCTTTCAGGAAGACTAAACAATTGTTTGTCTCCTTCTCTCCACCGCATAAAGGCAACCCCATCTCTAAATCAGGGATAGCTAGGTGGATTGTAAAGTGCATACAAATTTGCTATCACAAGGCAAAAAGAACATTATCTGTTCCACCTAAAGCCCACTCTACAAGAAAGTTAGGGGCTTCTATGGCTTTTCTAGGGAACATACCCTTAGATGACATCTGCAAAGCAGCCACATGGTCAACACCGCACACCTTCACAAAACATTACTGTGTAGACGTGCACTCCAAGCAACAAGCTAGTGTGGGCCAGGCTGTACTAAAGACACTATTTCAAACCGCTGCAACGGATACCGGTGGTCGCCGCTAGGGCTGGGTACTGCTCTATAATCTATGCAAAGTGTACAATCTGCAGCTCATATGCCTCGAACGGAATATGCTACTTACCAGTATGTATCTGTTCTTGGCATGTAGAGCTGCAGAGTTGTACACGCCCACCCGCCTCCCCGGCTACCTGTATCCGTTCCAGTCTATCTTATTTAGATACAACACACATGGGTTTCTCACTGTTATCACTACGCTCCATCATTTCCCTGCTGGCGAAAAACAATCTGAGGATGGAGCCGAAGCCCATGCGCAGTACGGACCGAAGGAGGAGTCACCGAACTCGTGACTTCCAAAGACTGTCCAAGAACAAAAACAAACTGCAAACATTCGGGCCCAACACCAGATGGCGATCTATGCAAAGTGTACAACTCTGCAGCTCTACATGCCAAGAACAGATGCATACTGGTAAGTAGCATATTCCTACTAAAGCATAATGTAGTAGTACACTGTCATTTACAGACAGCACATTTTCCATTGAAACAGCCACAGAACTTTCCCCCTAAAATTAGATTTTACTGATGAAACTATATAGCGCGTAAACGTTTGGAAATTGGGTTTCAGCAAAAATATTAAAAATTTGCACGTTGCCAAGTAAAGTGTTCTGATTTGTTTAGATCCTATAAAAATCTTTTTTTCACCATAGAATTACAAAAATGCATCTTCATAACTAGTGAAATATATTTGAAATTTTTGAGCAGTTCACTTATTAGCGATTTCAGTGTTGTGTTAGAAAAAAAGTGTGAAATCTTACAGCCTTTCATTTCGCATGATTTTCACAGTGTGATTGTCACACAGTTCACTTTACAAAATCTTCTAACTTCAGTCACAAAAAGAGAAGTAAATGTAGGAAGACAAACTGACTTTTGACTTCTGCCTCTGAGAGCAAATATGACAAGATAACAAGATTTAAAGGCATCTCTATTGCTCATTCACTTTGTGAGCAAGCAGAACACCTATTGCCAGCTCGCCAGAATGGGCGAATAGACCCTACAAATAGCTCTTCCTGATTAAATCTGGCTTGCCATTGCGAGTGGATTTTTCTGGCACCGATAGCTGCATGAGCAATATATCCCTACAGTGTCTAAGTCTGTTCTCAGACATTGTAAGTGCAGTGAAGCCATTTTAGGTACATGAGCTGGTACTTTATCACTAAGAACTCCACAGCTCCATGATGGCTTTACTGAATGCTAGGGAGTTTGGTATCAAACTTCTTAGCATAAAAACCCCACACTGATGCCAGTGTTGTTTTTATTATAAAATGCACTCAGAGGGCATCTTCGAGATGCCCCCTGAAAAACGACCAACTTCTTAGTGTGTGGTTGTCCAGTCTCTACCAGCATGACACTTCCAGACATGTTTCTAACCCCCTGAGGCGGGAGCCTTGTACTCTCGTGGGTCAGAAACAAAACCTATTCTGGGTGGAGGTGCTTCACACCTACACCCAAGCAGGAACAGCATTCAAAGGTGGTGAGCCTCAAAGGCTTCCTGCCCTTTGTTATGCTAGCCAGGGCCTCTCCAGCTAGAAGAGATGCCACCCCCTGACCAAGCCCCACTTTTGGTTGCAAGGTCGGCTGCAAAATTAGTAAGCAGGGTACCACTAAAGTGTCCCGAGCTGAAGTGACCCCCTCCTTAGAAAATCCTCCATATTGGATGTAAGAATTATAGCCAATAGGATTAAGGAATGTCCCCTCCTCAAAGGGACATACTAAGGGTGTAGTCATCGTAAAGATAAGTTGCCCCATTGGCTACTACTTGCCACTACCCTTAATGCCCCTAAATTGAGTATTTAGGGGCAACCCTGAACTTTGAGCCTCAGATTCTTGGTGACCTAAAGAAGAAGAGTATCAAAGAGACAGTCAGCAGTGAAGGCTCCAGACGACAACTGACTTGGCCCCATCCATACCAGCCTATCTGCAGCCCTTGAAGAAACCTGCTCTGAGCAGTGACTCTTTCTCCAGGACTAGCGACCTCTAGAACTCTAGGAGGACTGCCTGCCTTCCCTAAAGACCAAGAACTCCCAGGGACAGCGACCCTGTCCACAAAGAAACCAACACCAAGGACTTCCTTGCCTATTGGAACCGTGATTTCTGCCCACTCTGCACCGGACGCTCACGGGGGGAGTCGGAATGGCCCACCGGTCCATTGAAGTCTTCCCAGCGATCCTGACCTCTAATCCATCAGTGGATGACCTCTCCTGGACTCCACGAAGAAGACTGCAGCTTCAGATGGGGTCCCCTCCGACCTGCTCAGGTGAAGATTTCCAGACGTCTAAAGGCACCCCTGCATACTCAGCCCTTTAACCTTCAGGATCCCAGCCAATGGTGCCCCTGCGTCCACTGGCATCTCAACTTACCTGCCCAGTCATTGGTCACCTTTGGCCAGCCTCCTGGTCCGAGCCTGCAGCCTCTTAGTGAAACAGAGTTCCCCCATTCACTTGTATTGGGTGCTCAATGCTGCCTTTGCACCCTGCACCCGGCTGCTGCTGTGCCGCTGGGGGTGTAAGCTTGGTGCTGTTTAGTGGACCCTCCTGTGCTTGCGTAAACCCCCTCCTGTGCTTGCGTAAACCCCCGGGGCCTGTGCCCTGAAACCGTGGGTACTTACCTGCAAACTGTGCATCTCTGATCACCCCCAGTCTCCATGGACTAACAGTGAGCTCTGGGCACCACCTTTGACCTTTGCACCTGGCCGCCCCTGTGCCGCTAGTGGTGCAAACTTGGTAGCCACTTGAACCTTGCCCTGTGTTAGTCCAAACCCTTGAAGACTGGGGTAGTAAGTAGTCTACTTACCTGTTAATGTTCATAACTGTTTTCCTTCAATAGGATTACATTGTATTTCTTTCTATTTGCACTGTCTATTGTCTACATTGCTAAGGATTGCTACTGTTGATTGACACCACAAAGTATTTCTAATGCCACTGTGAAGTATTCATATTGCTATTTGCAACACATTCCTACGGTACCTGAAAGTATTTCTATTTTTAAACTGGTACTGCCCTGCAGTTGAGCTCTTCTTGGTTCTAAAAATAAAAGTAACAGTCATATTTTTATATGAACATAGGATTTTGAGTTAGTCCCTATGTTTAAGTCATCTGGAGATGCTTAGATTTTCCTCTAACATTATGAAATCAACGGTCCGTGCTAATCAATTGATCCAGACCGAACCAGGGTTACAACCTTATTTGTCTTTTAATTTGAGTATATACGCTAGGATGCTTTTGACGCGTTTGCGTCTAGGCAATTTTCATAACATGGTTTTATTCCCCCAAATTAATGATTGGTCACATCTTTTGTGCCCATGCCTGTGCGATGACATCTCCCCTCAGTCGACAATACATGTCATATTTTTCTGTAAGTTTTACATCATAATCAGGAAGAGATGGATCATACCCATTTTAAAATCACAAGGTCTGAGACGGTGTCGACCTGCATTCATTAAACTGCAATATTTGGATGATAAAATCAGTACTGGCCATATAGCTATATTTTTAAAAGGGGTGGTTAAATCTAGAAACTCGATGTAATCAGCGTCCAGCGTAACTTATTCTCGATTTTATTCACGTTAGGGATGTTGAAAGAAATCTGTATTGTATTTTTAATGTTCTTACATGGATTGATACACTATGTTTTTAAGTCTTTGTTTTTATGATGTGCTTTTATGATTTAATTGTTTTTAAATCGAATAAAGCGTATTTTGATTTGATTTGAGTTAGTCATTGGCCTCATTTATTTACTGTGTGTGTAAAACAAATGCTGAACACAACCCTCTGATAAGCCTAACTGCTCAACCACACTACCAAAAAAGAGAGCAAGGTAATATCTACCTTAGCCTCTGGGGATCCACTGGACTCTGTGCATACGATTCCTTACTTTGGTATAGTATATGCAGAGCCAGCTTCTTCCACCTACTGCTACCAATGTTTTAGTTGAAGCTTCAGAGTTTTGAATGGATCTGATTTGCTTATAGTGTAAAGACAAATTGTCAGTATCCGTGTTTACTGCACTGATCTGCCGTAAATCATCCAATGCTAGCACTTGTTCTTGTTGTGTATTTTAAAGCTGACACTGATTTCCTCTCTGCGTTGATAGGTAACAGAGCTTGGACGCATTGCTAGTCACTATTACATCACCAACGAGTCGGTGCAGACCTATAACCAGCTGTTAAAGCCTACGCTCAGTGAGATTGAGCTCTTCCGAGTCTTTTCACTTTCTTCTGAGTTCAAGAACATCACGGTCCGAGAGGTATGGTGCACTGAAGGCAATGCCATGCATTTATAGTACTTTGTGGGGCATGACGCATTAAATGACATGACAAAACCCATAATGGTGCTTTGGTAGGTGTGATAAATAGGTCCATAAATTGCTGAATGATGTATTGACATATGTATAACAACTACCGTATAAAGATAAAACCTACTTTTAACAAAGTATGGTAAAATATTTGTGCTGAGGCGGTTGGAATTTGAAAGAATAAAGGTAATATAGTCTAAAGTTACATACAGGAGATATGATTTACGCAACTTTGTGAATTATGGCGCCATGGTTATCAGGGCTCTTGTTGTGTTAAGCTTTCTTTGTATTGAATTTGTGACTGCCTGGATTATCATTTGAATACAGTGAGGCATTCTACTGGTTAGTTTTTCCTCTTTGTGAGACAGTATAAAAGATTAACAGCTCAAAGACATGACTGAAGTTTGCTGTAAGACATCTTTTAGTGTTTTAACTAGTGTGGGCATTGAGCCTCTTTCCAGGAGGGATTCTTTCTCATTTGTTCTGCTCTTAGGTTTTCACCTTCCACTCTTTATTAATATTATTTTCATTATTTTGCAGGAAGAGAAACTGGAGCTGCAAAAACTGCTGGAGAGGGTACCTATCCCAGTGAAGGAAAGCATAGAGGAACCGAGTGCGAAGGTAAATAGAAAATCACCCTCCTGAGATGACTGGATACTTGTCCACTAAAGGATTGTGCTATCTACGTTAGACAGGTGTGATGGCTGCCCCTTGTTTGATCACCGGTACTCTGGTGTCACTCCTTTATTACCCTGCCTGGCTCAGATTGAAATTAGTCTGTGATTTTCTTGTGGCTAAACACAGTTAGAACATTTGGTAACATGTCTTCTTGTGTTTGCTGTATGCTTGTGTAGCAACGGTGAAGAATGTATTAGCTTTTTTTCCAGTGTAAAAGATCCATTTGCATGGCAGCTTTCAGAGAGCGAAAATATTTATTTTAAGGCATCTACTCAAACCTTTTCAAGTATATAGACAGGATAATAGACTTGCAAGGAAAGATTACTTGGGTGTAATACTAGCTCTGTATCATCAAATATCCTCTTGAATTTTTATAGAACGAGAATATATCTGGTTGTATGCTGGATCACAGAACGCATTTTATTGGACCCATTGACCTTTTCTTCATTTTTCAATAATAATTTCAGCCAGTGAGACTTCAGTTTTGACACCATGAAATACTTTTGTTGAAAAGTTCTTTAATTACCCCATAACATAAATGGAAAAACAGGATGGTGCATATGATCATTACCCTTTATATGAGAACATTTACTTTAAGGAATCCAGAAACGTGCTAACCCTGAATAGACAGCGGTGTCACGCTATTTTGACTGTAAGGTCTGAGGAAGGATTATGTAGTTGTAAACTAAGCTTACCGTGTAATGTGGTGGAGATTACTTAGTGTACTAATTCAAAGATATCCATGATGGTGAACCAGGAAAATATGTAAACATTTTTTTCTATTCTATCATGAGATTTGTGATTTTCCAAAACATTAGACCAGCAAAGTGACATGAGGCTTTAAATCTGAGTATCTAAGAGAGGGTGGTAAAAGGTAAGACACCAGTCATACAAACAATTGGTGCACACAGACCTGATCCATTTAGGAGTATGCTTTGAAGTTAGTGCTGTAATGTTTAACAAAGGTCTAGCTCAATCATTAGATAGCCTGTCTTTGAATCTATAATTAGGACATTTCTCATTGTGGTAACAGTGGATGCGGCTGCTTTTTGGGAAATGAGCTTTAAATGTATCTGCTTTCTAGAAAATACACATTTAGCAGGTGTTTATGCAAGATAGTAACAATTTACCTAAGCTTTAAAGGCTGTAAATCAGAGTGAATAAATTGACATTTGGATGTAAACGAATCTCCACTCGTATCAAGATAAAATGTCATAGCTCTTCTGGATGTAGGAGGAATGAGGTCAACACCATGGTCTAATCAATGTGAAATTCTTATCCAGCATTGGAAGCAAGGGTAAGTTTTTAAGAACACCTTTTGGGTGAAATACTGTGCACAACTCGTGGCAAATGGAAGCTTCAAGAGTGAAGGAGTTTTAAGTGTTATTAAACCCACAAGAGTCAATTCCAGAACACATGCTGAAGATCTGTCAGATGTATGGGTTGGAATGGAAGGCTCATACGTTTCAACAGTAAAACATTCAATGTCAGTTTAGAATGCAACCCCAGTGTGTTTTTGCATAAAAACATTGGAGGTCAGATTTAGCTAAGCAGCAACTGCAGACTCCGTCCACTTGAAATCATATGATTTTGTGCCGAAAGTCAAAAGGAAGATTTAAATGTACATATAAGAGCTATACAAGACCCAAGTCATCAAGCTTCATAATGGAATTGTGCAGTGAAGGATCTTGCCTGACCTACTAGTTAGATCTGGCTCCTCCAAAGCCAAATGCGTGGCTCTTTAGACAAAAGGAGAACGTCTAGATAACAGCTTTTGTGTGACCATTTGAAGGAAGTGAAGTTAGATTTCTTTTTGTTTCAGTATGATAATTTTGTGGAGAGATATTGACAGAAAAGTGTACTCCTGTTTTCTGGCTCAATGTGGTTATGGAGAGGCGGCTCAGGAGCTGCAAAAGCAGAGGTGAGGAGGGGCAGTACCGTATCTAGGAAGATTGGGAAATCTAAGTAGGTTAAAGAGTTGAAAGTAAAGCCCACCAGTAACATATACGCGTACTAAAACCTTCCCAGGTTAAGAGCAGTCATTTTTATATGATCTTTTTATTAACATAAGGCAGTAAGTATCACACCACAGTTATGAGGAACATGACAATAAAATGCAACACTATAGTATTGTTTAACATCAGCTCACTGGGGTCTAGCGAATAACCCTCTTGCCTTCATCTTGTCTGGGGCACCTTTAAGTCGTTTTCTGCATGCATTTACCAGGGGTTGTATTGTTCCTCCCATGGGAGCAGTGCATGGATTCCCTCTATTTGCATTCCATTGGTCCTATATGTTTCCCCATTTCCTTGGGCACCCTCTATTCACATAGACTGATTTTTCAGCCTCCATATACCAATCCATGTTTCTCTTCCAGTCCCGAAGGATTGGTGGGGCCTCTGCCCCCAATAACGGTCTATGTTGCATTTCGCTAACATCAGACCTAGGGTAATCAATGTTTTATCTGCTTGTCCCAGATCTATAGTTTCCCAAACATTAAGGAGATACTATTTGGCAGAGAGTATTAATTTAACCCCACATACCTCCGCATTGCAGGACACTACTGCCTCCCAGTAGGAGTGAATTTTCGGGCAAGACCACAGGGTATGGTAAAACAATCCTTCCTCACCACATCTTCTATAACAAAGTGAATCTGCCTTTCTACCCATTTTTACCATTGTAACACAGGAGATGTAAGCTCTGTGGAGAATTTTGAGCTGAACTAACCTAAGGCGGGCTCTAATGGCTACCTCTCTTGGGGATGCCATGGCTTCTGGCCCGTTGTCTTCCTGTAGGTCTGTGATGTAATTTCCCCAGCATTCCCGCAGGGTTGTAAGAGCGTTGGGAGTGGTTTGAGTTTCTGATATGTGAGTGAAACCGCCTTGCGGGTTAAGTGTTCTTCTAGGAGTCTATATTCTAATGGTGACTATTCTGGTAGCCGTCCCACGAAGCACTGCTGTGTATGGCATGGTGAATATGTAGATAGCGGAAGGTTTCAGTGGAAGCCATGTCGTGAGTTCTTTGTAGCTCTGTGAAGGGTATTATGTCTTTCCTGGCATGAAGGACACTCACTCGTTAGATTCCAATTGGGTCCCATCTGTCAAATCCTTTTCTTGTTCCCATCGCGCCCAGTTGTAGAGATTCCCGTAGGGGCGTTACCTTGGTAATTGTATCCTTTCATCCTAGCTTGGAAAGAGTTGAGTGCCATATGCATACTAGTAAAGCCTTGGCCCCCTCCTGTGGGAGGCACCACAGGTCTGTATATGAAGCTCTTAGTTATCCCCTCGGTTGGAGAACCAACCGATCCATCCGATAGGCTG
Organism: Triturus cristatus; assembly: GCF_964204655.1. Classification (NCBI taxonomy): domain Eukaryota; kingdom Metazoa; phylum Chordata; class Amphibia; order Caudata; family Salamandridae; genus Triturus; species Triturus cristatus. Next base: position 372,805,357 of record NC_140594.1, on the reverse strand, counting down.
GCTCGGATAGCAGTTGGTGAACCCCCTGATTTATAGCTGAGCCGCTCTAAAATAAGTTTGAATGTTGGGCAGTGCAATTCCTACCTCATAACAGCTCCGGGTCAATTTGCTGAGTGCTATTCGCAGGGAAGCCCCATCCCATAGGAGGGTTCAAGCAACACTGTCTATTAGTTTAAAATATGTATCTGGAATCGGTAATGGTGTATTTTGCAATATATAGAGAAATCGCTGTGGTGGCATCGTTTTAAATAGTGCCGCTCTTCCCAGGAGGGAAAGGGGAAGTGATCGCCAGTTGTGACAAAGTGCCATCTTTCTGCATGGTATGCCCCCACTTTTTGCTGAATTGCTGAATGTACTTTGACTGAGTGTGCCCTGGACTCCTGCCAATCAGGTGCCCAGGGCCTATGTTCCTTCCCTAAACCAAACCAAACCCAAATTGGCAAACCCTGGCCACATGTCAGCCCCTGGTAAATGGTACCCTAGGTACCCAGGGCCTTGTGACCAGGGAAGGCCTCTAAGGGCTGCAGCACTCCTTGTGCCACCCTTAGAGGCCCTGTACCCTTACACACACACACTGCCTTTGCAGGCTGAGTGTTTGGGTGCAAGACAAAAACAAAGTCGACATGACACACATCCCTGTGTGCCATGCCCATCACCTACACTGCCATGACATACATCAGCCACCCCTCTAGCTGGGTGCCTTAAGCCAATGGTGTGGGCACAGGAGCAGGAGCCCTGTACCCCTACAGTGCCCAGGTCCATTCCTGAGCACTGTAAGTGCAGTGCTGCCATTTAAGAGTACATGGTGCTGAGAGTTCATCAAACACGAGCTCCACAGCACCATAATGGCAACACTAAAGACTGAGAAGTTTGGTATCAAACTTCTCAGCACATTAAACCCACACTGATGCCAGTGTGGGATTTAATGTACCCAGCACCCCAGAGGGCATCTTAGAGGTGCCCCCTTAAACCTAACCTACAATCCACGTCTGCTCTGAGGCTGCCTAGGTTGCCACCCAGCAGACATGTTGCTGGACCCCTGGGTAGGAGAGCCCTTGCTCTCCTGGGCCTGCAATAATGCACATCCTGGGCGAGGTGCTAAATCTCCTCCCCCAGGATGGGCAGGGTGAAGCTTCAAAGGCATGCCGCCTCTGTGAGCTTCCCTGGCGGGAAGCTTTGGCCGGAAACCCCAAATAAGGACAGGGGATGTGCCAGCCTGCCAACCCCACCCCTCAGGTGGGGGAGGCGAGGTGAAGCACATCTCCGGGCTCTCGCCATCTTGAAGATGGGGGCCCTACCCTATCAGGACAAGGATACTGCCCCCCTCCCACATGAGAGAGGCAGGATAGGGGGTGTACCCACCCCAGGACAGGGACCCATTGGTCGCTGCCCTTCACCTACCTGTAACGCCCCTAAATCTAGTATTTAGGGGCACCCTGAACCTTCCTTCCCCAGATTCCAGATTCAAAACTACGAAGAGCAAGAAGAAAGAAGACCTGCCCTGCAGCTGCTAAAAAGAGGAAGACACCAACTGCTTTAGCCCCAGCCCTACCGGCCTGTCGACCCTCGAACCTGCTCCTGCTCCAACCCGGCATCTCTTGTGGCCAGCAACCTCACCAACCCCGGAGGACCTGGCTACCTTTTGGCTCTAAGCCCCTGGGACTCTCATGAGTAGATGCTCTACTCAAAACCTACCTCTAATCCCTGGCAGCAGCCCGGAACCGCGAACCCAGCACACTCTGCACCAGCCAAGCCTGGCCAGTGCCGGAGTGAACAAAGACCACGAGGACGACCCCACGGCGACTGTGACCCCGAGTCCAGCACCCAAGGACCTCCCTCGACACTCCTGAAGAAGCCTGCAGCCTCAGAACAAGGTGCCCCCCCTACCGCGATCAACAGAGAGGGTAAGATTTCCCGACACCAAAAGGCACCCCTGCACGCGGCGCCCCGCGGCCCCCTGTGCCCAATCCCGGGGTACCTACCTATCCTCCAACTACCCAACTTACCTCTCGAAGTGGTGGTGGCACCTGAAGAGTCCTCGTCCCCGAGCTTGCAGTCTTTTTCTAAACCGGAGATTTCCCATTGAAATCAATTGAGCGCCCGAAGGCTCAAAAGCACCCTGCACCCAGCTGCCCGAGTGGCCCTGGCAGTGAAAACTCTACACCTACCTACTTCCCCACTTGCCCTGAGTAAGTGACCAGGAGCCCAGCTCCCACAGCCGCGTGGTTTGCCAGTCAGCAGCCACCAACCAAGGCCCCCCTATCCCTCATAGGATAGCATTGGGCCTAACTCTCTCTGCACCCAGCCGCCCTAGAGTCGCTGAGGGTGAACCAACTGTACCTTCCTGACCCTGGGGGACCCCTGAGGCTATGCCCAGAACCTCAACTCTGCCAGTCGAGTACTTACCCTTAAAACGATAACTCTATTTTCCTCATAGGGTAACATTGACTGGCTTTTTCCTGAAATGTCTTTTAAGTGTGGACTTTTCAAATCTTAAAATATTCACCAAAAATCAGCCGAGTAACGAAAACAAAATTGCTCACCTGCTCTTAGGTGAGCTCCCAGTGCTGGATCTTGGTGCCCAGCCCTGACTCTGAAAAATACTTACAACTGTACTTCCCCGTAACCCAATTTTCGTCCATAGGAAATCATTGACTGTTTTTCTGTGAAATTTCTTCTAAGTGTCGATTTCTGCAATCTTTAAATATTCTTCAAAAATCGTATAATATCTGAAAACGTAATTACTTACCTGTTTTGGATAAAGGTCCCAGTACTGAGTCTGGGCACCCAGTACTGGATTACAAAAGTAACAAGAACATACTGTACCTGCAACTAAATTTTCTTCCATAGGGAATCATTGACTGTTTTCTTTGAAATATTTTCTAAGTGTCAACTTTTAAAATAGCTAAATATTGTTTAAAAATCATTACAGTAATTAAGTCGACTTTCATCATTTGATTCTGAATACTGACCCAGGACTGAATCTAGGATCCAGTCCTGGAATTCCAAAAGTAATCTAAAAAGTAACCTGTTGCAAATAACTTAAATTTTCCATTGAGCTCAATGCATTGTTGTGTAGAGTTGCCTATTGCAACCACTTGTAACTGTTTACAAAAGTCAATTGCATACTGCAAAAGTATTTATATGAAACATCTCATTCTGAGAAAGTATATTTTAAATCCAAGTGTTCGTTCTAAAATAAAACGAGCATATATATATATTTTAAAAAAAATCTTTTTTTTCGTTTTATTAAACAATCTCGACGTACAGGTACAAAATTGCTAAATCAACTTAAGGGTTAAAGTGAAATCAAGATAATTACAATACAGTCATTCAATTACATTGGAAGTTGCAGGGATGGGGAGTCATCACCATCGGCCATTTGGGGGGGGGGGGGGGGGGTATATATCTCGCCCCAGTATGAGTTCCAACGGGACCAGGTCTTCGACCATTTCCGTAGACAACCACGGGCGATGTATACTGTCTTTTCCCTTAGCATGCACCAGTCCAAATCTCACTCCCCAGCTGTGACCGTGGGTGGATGTGGGGCACCCCAAAGTTGGGCAATATTTCTCTTGGCTATTGTGCATCCGAGCGTCACCCAGTTTTTAGCATAGGTGGTAAGGTCAGTGGGCTCCCATATATTTAGGAGGCATCTGGGCGCCTCCGGCATGATCTCCACCCCCAGCACTTCACTCATAATCTTGTGGATATTGTGCCAGTAGTCCTGTATCTGCTCACAGTGCCATAGTATATGTAGGAATGTGCCTATTTGTGTGCATTCTCTCCGACATGTGCCATCTGCCTGGCCCCCCATTCGGACCATCTGCGGTCCCGTTACATAGATTCTGTGGAGGATCTTCAGTTGTACTAACCGGAGTCGAGCTGAGATAGCGACTGTTTTAGGAGAGGAGATCGCTTCCTGCCAGGTTTTATCGTCAAACTCTATCCCATCCGCAGCCCATGTGTCTCTCAGTTTTAGTAATGGGTCCTCGACATTATTAATAAGTTTACGATACGTCAGGGAGATGGCTCTTTCAGGAAGATGGCCGTCGAGCAACATATCCTCTAGCGGGGAAGTATCTGGTGGGATCATACCTTCTGGGATTGATGCTAGCAGTGAATGTCTAATTTGAAGATATCGATAGTGTTCAGTATCTGCTAGGGCATATTGCGTTCGGAGAGTGTCGAAAGTTTTAACACTCCCTCCACTCCAAAGGTCTTTAACCTGAGAGATACCTATTAAGTCCCATTTGTCAAATCCTTTTGTGTTTCCCATATAGCCCAACCGTTGCGAGTCCCACAGTGGTGTGGCCAGCGTGATCTTATTTTGCCAGCCTAGTGATTTATTAGCCGAATGCCAGTTGCGAATCATATGGCCAGTAGGGCCGGTAAGTGTATATTTAGTGGGCTCTGAATACAGTGTCTTCGAGAAGGTCCCGGTGGGCAGAAGCCAGCGATCCATTAGGTACCCTGGGTTATCGAAGCGACCATATGTGCAATGATTAATGGCAATAAGGTAGGCGGCCCAGTAGTATCTTTTAATGTCCGGCAAGCCTATTCCTCCATCATACCAACCAAGTGTCAGCTTTTTTAGGGCGATACGAGGTCTTCCTCCCCATAGGAGATCTCTGAGGAGTCCTTCTACTTCTTTAAAATAGGAGTTTGGGACAAGGTTGGCCGAATTCTGTAATGCATATAAGAACCGGGGCAGTGACATCATTTTGAATAATGCCGCCTTGCCCAGGAGCGATAGTGGGAGTGACTTCCAGTGTGTTATATCACTTCTGAGCCGTTGCAGTGGGGGTGAGCAAATTATGGGAGTATCGGGCAAGTGGATCAAGAGAAATAAATATACCCAAATATTTGAAGCCCTCGGAGACTATGGGAATTGGGCAATTGCTGGGTAGAGGGGGGGGGTAGCCCCCCAAAGGACATATAAGAGCGATTTCTGCCAGTTGATGCGAAACCCAGAATACCTCCCAAACACGTCTAAGATATCAAAAACTGCTATTAAGGATCTCCTTGGGGACGTGAGGTATAGGAGGATATCATCCGCATATAGAGATATGCGGTCTTCCCACTCGGCCGACCAACGGATGCCACAAATCATAACGTCTTTGCGGATCCATTGCTCGAGTAGTTCAAGGGCCAGGGCAAAAAGAAGGGGGGAGAGGGGGCATCCTTGACGGGTACCTCTGCTCAGTGTAAATGGCTCCGACTTCTTGTTATTTACCACTATCTGCGCGCTATATAGCAGTCGCACCCAACGGCAAAAGTTCGGCCCAAATCCTAGGTTGGCAAGGACCGCGAAGAGATAGGGCCACTCTAGGGTATCAAAGGCCATGGTGGAGTCCAAGGAAACCACAATGGCATCCTCGCGAATAGTCGGTACTCTTCCCAGGACCCCGTGTAGGCGTCGCAGGTTGAGGGCAGTGTTTCGTTTGGGCATAAACCCCGACTGGTCTGGATGTACAAGGTTGCTTATTACTTTTATCAGTCTAGTGGCTAGTACCTTAGCAAGATTTTTGGGTTCCGCATTTAATAGTGAAATAGGTCGGTAGGAGGCACATTCAGCTCTGGGCTTTCCTGCCTTATGAATAGTGACTATGGTGGCTATTCTCTGGTCGGATGGCAGCATGCCCTGCTCAAGGCTATCGTCGTACATTGATTTAAGGTAGGGGGCCAGTTTATCCGGTCGAAGTTTGTAGAGCTCAATTGGAATGCCATTCGGGCCCATTGCTTTCCCGTAGCTTAACGTCCGTATGGCTGTGGGTATTTCGTCAGCCGTGAGTGCACTATCGAGGAATGTCCGATCCGAATCCGATAGTGTCGGGAGAGAGACGTCTTTTATAAGACCAATGAAGTCTGTCTCAGGATAGGGTGCTACTGTACTGTATATTTGTTGGAAGTGTGTTGTGAATTGGTTGGCTATCTTCTGCGGGTCCATTTCCAAGGATCCATCAGGTCCCTTAAGCTCCGGTACCAGCCTACCTGCTTGTTCCTTTTTGTCCAACCAGGCGAGCAGCTTACCTGCCTTATCGCCCCAGTCGTATATCCGTCCCAACTTATCTCGTGCTATCACTTTAGCCAGGTCGATGACCAAGGCTCTGTATTCATCTTGGCGCAGACGGAGAGAGTGAAGTGTTTCAGGTGTGGGGTCTGAGGTAGCTTCCTGCTCTAGTCGGTATAGTTCCTGTTCTATGTCGGAGATTTCTTTCATCTTATCCTTCCTAGAACCTGCCACCAGAGAAAGGGCCTGACCTCGGATTTCAGTTTTAAAGGCTTCCCACAGTATTTGGGGGGATTCAACTGTGTGGTCGTTCTCTAGGAAATAATCGTCAATGCCTTTGAGGACTTTCCGAATTTTGGGATTTTTAAAATACCAGGGGTTCACCGGGGCTATCCGTCCCACCTGATTTTGGTCAATCACTACGTGAGCCCAAAGTGGAGAGTGATCGGAGATGCCTCTGGCCAGGTGTCGGACCTTTCGAAGGTCAGTGATTTGTGATGGTGGGACAAGTATGTAGTCTAGACGGGACAGGCTATTATGTGCTCAGGAGTGAAAAGTGTGCTGGATCTTATCTGGGTTGTATGTCCACCAGCCATCCATTAGTCCCATTGCTTCTAAGAAGCAGGGGAAGGCTTGCGCAACTTGGTGAGTCGCACTCGGGGGGGGTGTCGGTCTAGAGCACTTGACACTATTGAGTTAAAGTCTCCCCCTAGCAGTAGTTGTCCATCAGGGAGTTGAAGGAGTTCCGTACTGAGGTCCGTGAATGTTGTAGCCTGCATCCCCGGCGGGGCATATATCGAAAGAAAAGTAATTGGCCTTCCCTCCCAGGAGCCAGTGATTCCTACGTATCTGCCCCGGTCATCTATGAGGGAGGAGCTAAGTGAGAAAGGAAATGATTTTTTTTGCATAATACCAACTCCCCTTGAGCTAGATGTAAAGCCTGCATGGGCCACCATCGTGTATCCCCCTCTGTGCATCGCTTTGCAAGTATTGCCGATGAGGTGCGTTTCTTGCAGCAGCACAATGTCAGGTGACATCCTCCTAATGTATTGCAATACTACACTTCGGTTGATCTTATCCCCAAGTCCGTTGACATTCCAACTTAAAATCTTTATTTCTTTCTTGCACTGCATCCCCATTGGTGGCAAAACCAGTCCCTACTATTGGGTTCATGCCTATATATAGTGCTGTCGAGAGAAAACATAATTACAACTAAACTAATACAAAACAATCCCACCCAACACCCCCCCCCCCCCCCACCCTGCTCCCCTGCACTCTGGGCCCGGAACTGCCCATGTTACTTAAATGCAGAGTGCCTGTCGCCCAACTATTCTACTATACGAAAAACAATCCGGGGGGAGGGGCACAGGGATCTGTTGCCCTCCCCGCCTACCCTAACACTTTTGTTTCCGCATGCAGCACCCAATGTTCAAGTCTATAATCGGGAAAGTCTGTCATTCGGCATACGGTGTTGACAGCTCAGTGCAGCGAACTCCGGCGGCCCCGGAGCCAATCTCAGCAGAAGTCATGGAGTCTCAACAATCCGGGGACAATCCAGGCTATGCCATCTATCAAATCAGCCCTCAGTGGATTTCCTTTCCGGCAAGGATTCGAGGCCATCCAGCCAGTCAGAGGCCACCTCCGGGAGATCGAAAAACCGCGTTTTCCCATCAAGTTCCACTCTAAGACGCGCCGGAAAGAGCATGGCGTATCTGAGACCCTTGTCCCTCAGTCTTCGCTTAACATCTAGGAAGGATCGCCTCCGCCTCTGCACCGCCTGGGTGAAGTCGGGAAAGGAGGTGATGTCCGAATTTTCATAGCGGAGCGGAGGCGCCACCCTCGCCGCCTGTAGAATAGTGTCTCTATCTCGATAGTTGAGTAGACGATCCAGTATCGGACGGGGGGGGGGGGGGGCCCGGTCTCGGACGACCCCCCCCGGCACTCTATGGGCCCTCTCAATAACAAACAAGCTAGAAAGGCCCTTTGGTTGCAGTTTATTAGTGATCAGTTCCTCAACGAACAGGTCAGCAGAAGGACCCTCTGAGTTTTCCGGCACGCCAAGAATGCGCACATTATTGCGGCGTAGGCGTCCTTCGTAATCGTCAAGCTTGGTTTCTGCATGTTGGCGGAATGAATGAAGTTCCCCGATATCCCTCTGGAGTTTCGCAGTATCCTCCCCTAGACTGGTGGTAGTTATTTCCAGCTGTTTGACTTTTCCTCTATGTTTCGTTTGATCCGCTCTTATTAGCGTAACCTCCGAGGAAAGAGAGTCAATTGAAGTGCGGATCCCATTAATAGCTGCCATTAAGTCTTTCATCGTTGGTTCAGGAGAGTCTTGTTCTGGGCCACTCTGGAGTTTCTCGCTAGCCCCTTTGCGCTCAGCAAGGTCCGTCTTCGGGCAGGTATAGCGGTCTAGTTTGGCCTGCTGAGACCCCCGGGAGCCCTTAGCTGTGGCCATGTCAGGTTTTTTCCCCGGCCACCGAAGGAGACCCCAGGCCGGCCGAATGATGGAGTCGACACCTCTACAGCCACTCAGAAGCCTCGGCCCTCCTCACCGAGCCAGACTGCGACGAAGAGGCCGTGCAGCGCCCCATCACCACAAGGGCAGCGCCCCAAGCCCAGTCATTTGTATCAGTGGATCGTTGTCCAGGAGGCGGCCCGGTAAGGTGGCTCCACTTTAGGGTCTCGTCGCTCCCACAGCACTAGGGAGGCACCAACCACTATGGATTAACCCCGGGGAAGGATGGGCAGCTCCGGCGCCTCCACCACCCGGTCCACGCGGTCCCAGCGGGGGGGTAGGGAGCGGGCCGACCGCCCAGCGCGGCCCCTGGTATTCCCCCCGGCGGTGCTGCGACGGAAGGCGTCAACAAGGGCCAACCCACCAGGCCCCAGCCGAGCCGCCACCGTATCTATCTCCGGGCCTCACTCCAGGATCGTACTCAGCCCCAGGCCACACCCCAGTACCTGGATACAGTCAATATGTCTCCTCAGAAGTAACTGCCGTAGAGGGCACCGTCACCTCCCCTCCGCTCAGCTCCCTGTAATGTCGCCTTTTCCCCCGTGTGCCGCTTCACAGGCCACGGAGTCCGAGGGGAGCGCCTCGCAACAATCACTCAGCACGACGCCGGCATTCGGCGGGACCCCAGCAGTTCTTGTATGCACTTAGCGATCGTCTCGATCGCAGCACGCCGGGGACACCACTCCTCCCGCAATAATTCCTTTCCCCTCCATCAGCCCCCCGGGCTGGGGGGGAAGCCTCTAAGCATCCTCCCGGCAGCCTCCCGATTCCTCCGACGGAGTCCGCGGTCTCCCGGGTCCGGATAGAGGAGGCCTCGCCGTCGCCACGACGTCTCCGGTGGCGGGCCTCTATGCTGCACTCCCCAGCTTCCGGGACGCAGGCCGCCCCTCGCCGATGCCGATAATTCCGTGACGCGAGCACCGATGCCGCTCCGGGTAACACCACCGAGGACAGCCTGCCCTCCGGTTTCGGGTGCCGCTAACGTGTCACGGATAATGGGTACAGATCAATGAGGTAGGTCGGGGAGGGTCCCGGAGCCGCTCTAGCCCGCGGCCATCTTGATCCGCTGCGAAACCACGCCCCCAAGCATATCTCTTTTTATATATAAACCATTGGCCTAGAGTTCAGTTATTGAGTGTGTGAGACCATTTGCTGACTGAGTGTGTTCAACAAATGCTTTACACTGTCCTCTGATACTGCCTTACTGCTCGACCAAACTACCACTTTAGAGAGTAAGGCTATATCTAACTTTAACCTCTGTCAAACCCTGGGGGACTGTGGACTCTGTACACCCTGTACCTATTAAGGAACAGTATATACAGAGTCACTTTCTCACACCAGTGTTGGACATCATTTTTAAGTCAGATCAGGGAATCTTGCAGATTGCGGGTGTGAGAAAGTGGCTCTGTATATACTGTTCCCTAATAGGTACAGGGTGTACAGAGTCCACAGTCCCCCAGAGGCTGATAGAGGTCAAAGTTAGGTATGACCTTACTCTCAAAAGTGGTAGCTTGGTCGAGCAGTAAGGCAGTACCAGAGGACAGTGTAAAGCATTTATTGTACACACTCAGTCAGCAAATGGTTTCACACACTCAATAACTGAACTCTAGGCCAATGATTTGTATATATAAAATATATGCTTGTTTTATTTTTAGAACCACAAGGGGGTAAAAATATACTTTCTCAGAATGAGAGGTTGAATATAAATACTTTTGTTTCAAGCAATAAATTTGTGTAAACAGTCACAGTTGGTTGCAATAAACAATCCTATTTCCTAAACATAACAATGCATTGAGCTCAATGGTAAATTCAGGTTATTTGTAATAAATTACTTTTCAGATTACTTTTGGAATTCCAGGTCTGGATCCTAGAACCAGCCTGGGGTCAGTATTCAGAATCAAGTGATGAAAGTCGACTTAATAACTGTAATGATTTTTAAATAATATTTAGCTATTTCAAAAGTTAGCACTTAGAAAATATTTCGCAGAAAACATTCAATGGATCTCTATGGCAAGAAATTCAAATTGCAGGTAGAATACTTTATCGTTACTTTAGTAATCCAGGACTGGGTGCCTAGACCCAGGACTGGGGTCCTTATCAAATGCAGGTAAGTAATTTCGTTTGCAGAAATGGTACGATTTTAAAAGAATATTTCAAATTTGCAAAAGTAGACACTTAGAAGAAATTTCACAGAAAAGCAGACAATGGTTTCCTATGGGAGAAAAATGAGTTAGAAGTAAGTATAGTTGTGAACACTTTTCAGAGTCAGGGCTGAGCACCAAGATCCAGCACTGGGAGCTCACCTAGGAGCAGGTGAGTAAATTCGTTTTCGTCACTTGGCTGATTTTTGGTGAATTTTTGCAGTTTTGAAAAGTTCACACTTAGAAGATTTTTGAAGAAAAAGCCAGTCAATGTTACCCTATGAGGAAAATGAAGTTAGCGGTTTAAGGGTAAGTACTCGACTGGTAGTGTTGAAATTCCGGGCATGGACTCAGGGGTCCCCCAGTGTCAGGTAGGTACAGTTGGTTCACCCTCAGCGGTTTCAGGACGGCCGGGTGCAGAGAGAGTTGGGCCCAATGTTATCCTATGAGGGATAGGGGGGGCCTTGGTTGGTGGCTGCTGTCTGGCAAGCCACGCGGCTGTGGGAGCTGGGCTCCTGGTCACTTACTCAGGGCAAGTGGGGAAGTAGGTTAGTGTAGAGAGGGCACTGCCAGGGCCACTCGGGCGGCTGGGTGCAGGGTGCTTTTGAGCCTTAGGGCGCTCAATGGAAATCAATGGGAATGTTCCGGTTTGGAAAGAGGCTGCAGGCTCGGGGACGAGGATGTTTCAGGTGCCACCACCACTTCGAGAGGTAAGTTGGGTAGTTGTAGGTTAGGTGGGTACCCCGGGATTGGGCACAGGGGGTCGCAGGGCGCCGGGTGCAGGGGTGCCTTTTGACGTCGGGAATCTTACCCTCTGGTTGATCGCGGCTGGGGTGGCACTTGGTTCTGAGGCTGCAGGCTTCTTCCGGGATGTCGAGGGGGGTCCTTGGGTGCCGGACTCTGGGTCACAGTCGCCGTGGGGTCGTCCTCTGGGTCTTTGTCCACTCCGGCACTGGCCAGGCTTGGCTGGTGCAGAGTGTGTTGGGTCCGCGGTCCCGGGCTGGTGCCAGGGATAGCAAGTAGGTTTCTTGAGTAGAGCCTCTACTCGTGGGAGTCCCAGGGGCTTAGAGCTAAAAGGTAGCCAGGTCCTCCGGGGTTGGTGAGGTTGCTGGCCACGTGGGATGCCGCGCTGGTGCAGGTTCGAGAGTCGACAGGCCGGTAGGGCTGGGGCCAATGCAGTTGGTGTCTTCTTCTCTTTTTAGCAGCTGCAGGGCAGGTCTTTGTTCTTCTTGCTCTTCTTGTCGTTTTTCTATCTGGAATCTCCGGAAGGAAGGTTCAGGGGGCCCCTAAATACTAGATTTAGGGGCGTTACAGGTAGGTGAAGGCCAGGGACCAATGGGTCCTTGTCCTGGGGTGGGTACACCCCCTATCCTGCCTCTCTCCTGTGGGAGGGGGCAGTAGCCTAATCCTGATAGGGTAGGGCCTCCTATCTTCAAGATGGCGAGAGCCCGGAGATGTGCTTCACCTCGCCTCCCCCACCTGAGGGGTGGGGTGGGCAGGCTGGCACATCCCCTGTCCTTGTATGGGGTTTCCGGCCAAGCTTCCCGCCAGAGTGGGGGGTTGCAGTGGCCTGGGGAAACTCCAACTGGCGGCATGCCTTTGAAGCTTCCCTTTGCTCATCCTGGGGGAGGAGATTTCTCACCTCACCCAGGATGTGCATTGTTGCAGGCCCGGGAGAGCAGGGGCTCTCCCACCCAGGGGTCCAGCAACGTGTCTGCTGTGTGGCAGCCTGGGCAGCCTCAGAGCAGACGTGGATTGCAAGTTAGCTGTAAGGGGGCATCTTCTAAGATGCCCTCTGGGGCGCTTAGTACATTAAATCCTACACTGGCATCAGTGTGGGTTCAATGTGCTGAGAAGTTTGATACCAAACTTCCCAGGCTTCAGTGTTGCCAATATGGTGCTGTGGAGCTCGTGTTTGACAAGCTCTCAGCACCATGTATTCTTAAATGACAGCACTGCACTTACAGTGCCCAGGAATGGACCTGGGTACTGTAGGGGCACAGGGCTCCTGCTCCTGTGCCCACACCATAGGCGTAATGCACCCAGCTAGAGGGGTGGCTGACATATGCCTTGGCAGTGTATGTGATGGGCATGGTACACAGTGATGTGTGCCATGTCGACTCTGTTTTGTCCTGCACCCAGACACTCAGCCTGCAAGGGCAGTGTGTGTGTGTAAGGGTACAGGGCCTCTGAGGGTGGCACAATGAGTGCTGCAGCCCTTAGAGGCCTTCCCTGGTCACAAGGCCCTGGGTACCTAGGGTACCATTTACTAGGGGCTGACATGTGGCTAGGGTTTGCCAATTTGGGGTTTGGGTGGTTTAAGGAAGGAACATAGGCCCTGGGCACCTGATTGGCAGGAACCCAGGGTACACTCAATCGAAGTACATTCAGCAATTTAGCAAAAAGTGGGGGCATACCATGCAAGAAAGATGGCACTTTCTCACAGCGGGCCTGAAAGGCAGCCGGATAAGCGGTGACATAGAAACCAAGATAGCGGAGTCCATCCATAGTTACTTGTGCCTTGCATTCTTTATGAAGACCGAGTCTCTGTTCGTAAAGTACAAACACTACCGACTCAAGTATTTTCTTTTTACCGAACATGGGATTTCTCAGCTTAGTTTTATTTTTGCCTAAATCATTTATAATTCACTAAACTACAATTAGAAGTATTGCCAGTGCCCTGTGAGCTAATAAGTACACCTGACTCCTACTCTTGTGTAACCCCCACTGTCTTATGTAACACATGCTGTCCGTTGATGTACAAAGTTATATGATTTATTATCAATGTATAATGTGTACATGTGATGTAAAGCGCACTGACTCTCTGCATTGGGATGAGTAGCGCTATAAAAGAAACAAAACAAAAGTGGTATTTGAGTTATTTGTGTAGATACTGGGACGGACCATCTGACATTCTTTCAGTTCATGCATGTCTCTTTCAGGGACTGAACCAAGTCAAAACTATGACTCTCTTAAGTACCTGTGAAGTGATAACAAGCTGCATGCCTTTGTTACCCCTCCATTGCATTTGCAACTAGGTGTGAGGCTTCATATAGCTCCCTCCCAGCCTACTCGAACAAAAGGAGACCCAATGGACCCTTAACTTCGTCTTATGTTATGTTCCCAGCTGGAAATTTTTTTTGATAATCAAATGTTCGAGGCATATGAGCTGCAGATTACACACTTTTGCATAAATCGCCATCTGGTGTTGGGCCCGGATGTTTGCAGTTTGTTTTTCCTCCTGGAAAGTCTTTGGAAGTCACGAGGTTGGTGACTCCTCCCTTGGTTCGTATTGCGCATGGGCTTCCGCTCCATCCTCAGATTGTTTTTTTCCGCCATCGGGCTTGGATGTAATACTTCGCGCTCCGGTTCCGAACATTTCCAGTTCGACGATCGAAGCGGAATCCTCGCTCATCGCGGTATTGTTCAGATCCTGTTCTCCTCAATCACCTTCTCTTAGACACATCTTCCATTCCAGTCGTCGACGGCGGCCTTCGGGCCTATCCAAACTCCGGTCCCGGCTGATGGAAAGAACTCCATTCAAGAAGTGCCCTCGATGTGGGTCCAAATTCCCCCACACCGATCTTCATGAGGTGTGCAACCTCTGCCTTTCCCCTGAACACGAGGCTCGACACTGTCCCGCCTGCAAGTCTTTCAGATCGAAAAAGACTATTCGAGGTCGAAGGGCCAGACGAAACATGGCGCACTGCTCCACCTCCGTTCCAGTCGACATCTTCGGGGACGACGTCGAAGCTCCGGGACAGCAGCAAACCGAAGAGGACCTAGTCTGTGCTTCCGAAGCCGACTACTCGGATGTGGAGGACATCACTCCGGTGCAGAGGGTCGTGAGTAACATACCCACTCCCACACCCGCGCCGACACCCAAAAAGGCTTCGGTCACGCCTTCGCCTCCGGGCCTAGGCAAGACCAGAGACAGTGCTTCAAACACCCCACCTTCAGGCCCGGTGAAGAAGCCTAATAAGCCTTCCGGCGGCTCGGGCTCGAGCCAGCCTGCCAGCGGTGCCGAAAAACACACTTCGGCACCGAAAAAGAGACGGCCTCTACCTCGAAACCGAGCTCCATACCAAAGCCCTCGGTGTCGAAACCCAGCCTTTCGGTACCGACCAAACACCATAAGGCCCTCTGCACCGACACTCCCGCGCCGAAGCCTACCTCGGCGCCGACCAAGAAATCGGAGGTTCCAAAAAAGCACGGCACGGACAAGCCTAAAAAGTCATCGGCCCCGAAACCTTCGCCGCCGACGGAACAAACATTGTCTCAGGAACTGTTTACACCGGATCCCTTGCAAAAGACACTTACCAAGGATCCAAAAACGGGACATTTGGCACTCTCTTCTAAGAAGAGACTTTTGGACAAACCGGCTCCGCCTCCACCTCCACCTCCAAAGAGGAAAGACTCTGCTACCTCCCCTTTCAGAGTGCCTTCCCCACCTCCTCCACCCTCTCCCCCTCCGCCCCCTCTCCGCCTTCTCCACCCCTGCCTCATCGCTCCCCGACCCCATCTCCAGACCATGATGATCAGGGGGACCCATATTACGATCCAGGGGATGTGCCACAAGACCCCACCCCTACAGGATCCCCAGACCCATGGGACAGTTATAATAATCCAGACATTCCAGATGTCCCACAAGATAACCTTTATCCATCCAGGCCATCTCCACCAGAAAACTCATTAGGTTTTCACCACCTGCTTCAAAGGGCGGCACATTATCACGGGGTAGAGCTACACACTGACCCGGTAGAGGAAGATTTCCTCCTCGACACCTTTGATACCGCACATAGGTCTACCTCCATAATACCTATGCTCAAGGGGGTAATTAAACATGCGCCAGAGGTTTTTAAAGACCCAGTCAGGGCTAGGGTCATTAACCCACGCATAGAGAAAGTATAAAGCTGCCCCCACAGAGCCTGCCTATATCAAAGGGACAGCACCAATAGATTCCCTAGTGGTCTCCACTGCACAGAAGAGGTCAAACTCCCAGGCGTCAGGCGAAGCACCACCACCTGACAAGGCGTCAAAGCTACTGGACGCGTCAGGAAAGCGCACTGCGTCACAGGCAGCCAATATATGCCGTATCGCCAACACTCAAGCGCTATTGGCCAGATACGACAGAGCGCATTATGATGAACTAGAAACCATCATGCACCATCTCCCAGAAAAATACAAAAATAGGGCCAATGCATTAATTCAAGAGGGTAAGACGATCACTAACACCTCTATACGCTGTGCCTTAGATGCAGCAGACACAGCCTCCAGGGCCATTAACACTAGCGTCCTCCTCCGTCGCCATGCTTGGCTGAGAGTTTCAGGCTTTAAACCTGAGGTACAAGCCTCCATATTAAATCATCCATTTGATCAAGAACATCTATTCGGCCCAAAGGTAGATGAGGCCCTCAAGAAGATGAAGAAGGACACTGATACAGCGAAATCTATGGGAGCCCTGCAGTCACACCCTCCTAGGCGTTCCTTTCGCCGCTCTTCCTTTCGGGGTACGGCCAGAGGCTACTCCTCAGATAGCGCGTCCACTTCATACAAATCCCCTGCTCAATCCACCTTCACATGGGGTTATCAAAGAGGCGGCTATAGGGGCAATAACAATAAAGGCAGAGGCAAAACAAATACCGCCCGCTCTGCCACACCGCCTACCCAATGACTTCCCCCTGCTCCCTCCAGACCATCCCACTCCGGTCGGGGGCAGGCTACAAAATTTCCGTCACTTCTGGGAGACCATCACCTCAGACAGATGGGTGATCCAAATTATTCGTTCAGGGTACTGCCTAGAATTGACGTCTACCCCCCCCAAACATTCCACCCAGGCAATGCCCAATGTCACAAGAACATTCCACGTTCCTAAAACAGGAGGTAATCTTCCTCCTACAAAAACATGCGATAGAACAAGTCTCCGCCAATCAGCAAAATCTAGGGGTCTACTCCCTATATTTTCTGATAACAAAAAGAGACGAGACTCTACGACCTATTTTAGATCTCCGGCCTCTAAACACATACATACATTCGGACCATTTTCACATGGTAACACTTAAGCAGGTACTTATGCTCCTCTCCCAGAACGAATTTCTCACCACACTGGACTTGAAAGACGCATACTTTCATATTCCGGTACACCATGCTCACAGAAAGTACCTCAGATTTGTAGTGGACGGGCAACACTACCAGTTCAAGGTGCTCCCATTCGGGGTCACAACAGCACCAAGGGTATTCACCAAGTGCCTAGCGGTAGTGGCGGCACACCTCAGAAGACAGCACATTAGCGTCTTCCCATATTTGGACGACTTTCTAATAAAAGCCACGTCCTACAACCAATGTGTACATCACACCGCCACTACAATCCAACTACTTCACCAGTAGGTTTCACGGTTAACCACCAAAAGTCCCAGCTAATACCATCCCACACAAAGCAATACCTCGGTGCCACCATAGACACCTCAAAAGCCATAGCCTACCCCAATCCTGCCAGGATTGCAAGCATTCAGGCTTTGCGTCAAAGATTCATACCTCAACACTCTCTCCCAGCAAGAGTGTTTATGCAGCTAATAGGGATGACGGCCTCTTGCATTTTCATAGTACCTCATGCAAGATTCCAGATGCGTCCACTCCAAGAGTGCTTAGCGCGCCAATGGAACCAGGCCCAGGGACAACTGACAGATCTGGTGTTGGTAGACAGTCGCACCCATCGCTCTCTGCAGTGGTGGAACACCACAAATCTTTCCGGATGTCGACCGTTCCTGGACCCGGTTCCACAAATAATCCTAACAACAGACGCATTGCTCTCCGGCTGGGGAGCTCATCTATTACACCTCACAGTGCAGGGCACATGGACGCCGCAACAAAAGTTACTCCACATCAACCATCTGGAGTTACTGGCAATCTTTCTAGCCCTAAAATCCTTTCAGACACAGATTTTAGGCAAGGCAGTCCTTATTCGCACAGACAACATGATGGCCATGTACTACATTCAAAAACAAGGCGGCACACACTCTCCACAGCTCTCTCAACTAGCACAGAGCATATGGAGATGTGCAATTCCACACAAAATCTTTCTCCTAGCCCAACATGCCCCAGGAGTCCAAAACACCGTAGCAGATCTGCTCTGCAGACAGACGCAGCAGATCCACGAGTGGGAACTTCACCCGCAGGTTCTTCACCCGTTCTTTCAGATGTGGGGGCATCCACAGATAGACCTCTTCGCCACCCACGAAAACAAAAAATGCCCAAGCTTCGCCGCCAGATACCCACACCCATTGTCCAAAGGCAATGCGATATGGATGAACTGGTCAGGCAAATTTGCGTACGCCTTTCCACCTCTCCCACTAATTCCATTAGTGGTGCGAAAGCTACAACAGCACTCCCTCACACTGATTCTAGTAGCTCCAACATGGGCCAGACAACCGTGGTACACTACGCTGCTGGAACTCTCGGTAATACCACACCAAAAGTTACACCTCTCACCATGCCTCCTAACCCAGAACCATGGAGAGATCAGACACCCAGCTCAGCTCAACCTTGCGTACTGGCTCCTGAGATCCTAGAATTCGGATACCTTAACCTTCCCCCTGACTGTATGAACGTCATCAGAGAAGCTAGACGCCCTACCACTAGAGCCTGCTACGCTGCATAGTGGAAAAGATTTGTTGTTTATTGCCATAACACAATCCACCCTCTAGACGTATCTATACAGCACATCATATGCTACTTACTCCATCTACAAAGGTGTAACCTAGCATATACATCCATTCGGCTACACCTCGCAGCAATTGCCGCTTACCTACAAAACAGACAGCACCTATCACTTTTCAGAGTGCCTGCCATTAAAGTCTTCATGGAAGGCCCCAAACGAATAATTACCCCCAGAGGACCACCCTCACCTGTGTGGAACTTAAATATAGTTCTCACAAGGCTAATGGGACCGCCTTTCGAACCTTTGCATAAATGTGAACTGCAATTTCTCACATGGAAAACAGCTTTTCTTGTAGCCATCAATTCCCTTAGAAGGGTCAGTGAGATACAAGCACTTACCATACAAGAACCTTTTCTCCAAATGCACCAGAACAAGGTTGTCCTCCGTACCAACCCAAAATTCCTACCCAAAGTCATTTCCCCCTTTCATCTAAACCAATCGGTAGAGTTACCTTTTTTTTTCTCGCAACCTCAAACTGTTGCAGAAAGGGCTCTACACACGCTAGATGTTAAAAGGGCCTTACTTTACTATATCCAGAGAACACAACCTTTCAGAAAGACCAAACAACTGTTTGTCTATTTCTCTCACCACATAAAGGCAACCCCATCTCTAAATCAGGGATAGCTAGGTGGATTGTAAAATGCATACAGATTTGCTACCACAAGGCAAAACGCACGCTATCTGTTCCCCCTAAAGCCCACTCTACACGAAAGATCGGGGCTTCTATTGCTTTTCTAGGAAACATCCCATTAGATGATATCTGCAAAGCAGCTACATGGTCAACACCGCACACTTTCACTAAACATTACTGTGTAGATGTGCAAACCAAGCAACAAGCTAGTGTGGGCCAGGCTGTACTAAAAACACTATTTCAAACCACTGCAACAGATACCGGTGGTCGCCGCTAGGGTTGGGAACTGCTATATAGTCTATGCAAAAGTGGGTAATCTGCAGCTCATATGCCTCGAACGGAATATGCTACTTACCAGTATACATCTGTTCTTGGCATGTAGAGCTGCAGATCTACACACGCCCACCCGCCTCCCCGGCTACCTGTATCTGTTCCAGTCTATCTTATTTAGATACAACACACATGGGTTTCTTCACTATTATTACTACGCTCCATCTTTCCCTGTTGGCAAAAAACAATCTGAGGATGGAGCCGAAGCCCATGCGCAATACGAACCAAGGGAGGAGTCACCAACCTCGTGACTTCCAAAGACTTTTCAAGAGGAAAAACAAACTGCAAACATCCGGGCCCAACACCAGATGGCGATCTATGCAAAAGTGTGTAGATCTGCAGCTCTACATGCCAAGGCCAGAAGCATACTGGTAAGTAGCATATTCCTTATTTGCATTTGTATGAAACAGGCAAGCAAAAATCTGTGAATGATTGCACAATGAGTCAAAGTCCATCTTTGGCACATAACAGAAGTTCCAGCCACAATATACATCTTCCAAGTGTGAGAAAGTGCCATCTTTCTTGCATGGTATGCCCCCACTTTTTGCTGAATGTACCTTGACTGAGTATGCCCTGGACTCCTGCCAATCAGGTGCCCAGGGCCTATGTTCCTTCCCTAAAAACCTCAAACCCAAATTGGCAAACCCTGGCCACATGTCAGCCCCTGGTAAACGGTACGCTAGGTACCCAGGGCCCTGTTACCAGGGAAGGCCTCTAAGGGCTGCAGCACACATTGTGCCACCCTTGGAGGCCCTGTACCCTAACACACACACACACACTGCCCTTGCAGGCTGAGTGTCTGGGTACAAGACAAAACAGAGAGTCAACATGGCACACATCCCTGTGTGCCATGCCCACCACCTGGCATACATCAGCCACCCCTCTGGCTGGGTGCCCTATGCCAGTGGTGTGGGCACAGGAGCATGAGCCCTGTGCCCCTACAGTACCCGGGTCAATTCCTTGGCACTGTAACTGCAGTGCTGCCATTTAAGAGTACATGGTGCTGAGAGCTCGTCAAACACGAACTCCACAGCACCATAATGGCAACACTAAAGACTGAGAAGTTTGGTATCAAACTTCTCAGCACATTAAACCCGCACTGATGCCAGTGTGGGATTTAATGTACAAAGCACCACAAAGGGCATCTTAGAGATGCCCCCTGAAACCTAACCTACAATCCACGTCTGGTCTGGGAGGCTGCCTAGGCTGCCACACAGCAGACATGTTGCTGGACCCCTGGGTAGGAGAGCCCCTGCTCTCCTGGGCCTGCAACAATGCACATCCTGGGCGAGGTGCTAAATCTTCTCCCCCAGGATGGGCAGGGGGAAGCTTCAAAGGCATGCCGCCTCTGTGAGCTTCCCCAGGCCACTGCAACCCCCCACTCTGACGGGAAGCTTGGCTGGAAACCCCAAATAAGGACAAGGGATGTGCCAGCCTGCCAACCCCACCCCCTCAGGTGGGGGAGGCGAGGCGAAGCACACCTCCGGGCGCTTGCCATCTTGAAGATGGGAGTCCCAGCCCAATCAGGACTAGGCTGCTGCCCCCCTCCCACAGGCGAGTGGCAAGATAGGGGGTGTACCCACCCCAGGGCATGGACCCATTGGTCCCTGCCCTTTACCTACCTGTAACGCCCCTAAATCTAGTATTCCTTCCTGAGATTCCAGATTCCGAAAAACAAAGAAGAGCAAGAAGAAAGAAGACCTGCCGTGCAGCTGCTAAGAAGAGGAAGACACCAACTGCTTTGGCCCCAGCCCTACCGGCCTGTCGATCCTCAAACCTGCTCCTGCTACAACCCGGCACCTCTTGTGGCCAGCAACCTCACAAACCCCGGAGGACCTGGCTACCTTTTGGCTCTAAGCACCTGGGACTCCCATGAGCAGAGGCTCTGCTCAAAACCAGCTTCTAACCCCTGGCATCAGCCCGAAACCGCGAACCCTGCACACTCTGCACCCGCTAAGCCTGGCCTGTGTCGGAGTGAACAAAGACCCGAGGACGTCCCCCCGACGACTGTGACCCGAATCCGTCACCCAAGGACTCACCTCGACGCTCCTGACGACGCCTGCAGCCTCAGAACCAGGTACCCCCCAACCGCGATCAACAGAGGGTAAGATTTCCCGACACCAAAAGGCACCCCTGCACCCGGTGCCCTGCGGCCCCCTGTGCCCAACTCCTGGGTATCTACCTATCCTCCAACTACCCAACTTACCTCTCGAAGTGGTGGTGGCACCTGAAGAATCTTCGTCCCCGAGCTTGCAGCCTTTGTTCAACCAGGAGCTTTCCCATTGAAATCCATTGAGCGCCCGAAGGCTCAAAAGCACCCTGCACCCAGCTGCCCGAGTGGCCCTGGCAGTGTAACCTCTACACCTATCTTCTTCCCCATTTGCCCTGAGCAAGTGACCATGAGCCCAGCTCCCACAGCCATGTGGCCTGCTAGTCAGCAACCAAGGCTCCCTGCCTCCCATAGGATAACATTGGGCCTAACTCATGCTGCACCCGGCTGCCCCTGTGCCGCTGAGGGTGTACCAACTGTACTTACCTGACCCTGGGAGACCCCTGAGTCTGTGCCCAGAACCTTAACTCTGCCATTCGAGTACTTACCCAAAAGCCGATAACCCAATTTTCCTCTATAGGGTAACATTGACTGGTTTCTTCTGAAATATCTTCTAAGTGTGGAGTTTCTAAAACTTAAAATATTCACCAAAAATCAACCCAGTAACGAAAATACTCACCTGCTATTGGATGAGATCCCAGTGCTGGATCTTGGTGCCCAGCACTGACCCTGAAAAGTACTCCCAACCGTACTTACCATTAACCCAATTTTCTTCCATAGGAAATCATTGACTGTTTTTCTGTGAAATTTCTTCTAAGTGTCGATTTTTGCAAACTACAAATATTCTTTAAAAATCGTACCAACTCTGAAAACGTAATTGCTTACCTGTTTTAGATTGAGGTCCCAGTACTGAGCCTAGGAGCCCAGTACTGGATTACAAAAGTAACGAGAACATACCATACCTGTAACTTGAATTTTCTCCAATAGGGAATCATTGACTGGTTTTCTAGTGTCCACTTTTAAAATAGCAAAATATTGCCTAAAAATCACAACAGTAACTAAGTCGACTTTACTCACTTGTTTCCAAGAACTGTCCCAGGACTGAATCTAGGATCCAGTCCTGGAGTTAGAGAAGTAATCCTGAAAGTAATCTATTGCAAATAACTTATTACTTCCATTGAGCTCAATGTATTATTGTGTTTGAAATTGTGTTGCCTATTGCAACAATCTGTAACTATCTACAAAAGTCAATTGCATTTTGCAAAAGTATTCAACTAAAGCCTCTCATCATGAGAAAGTATATTTTAATACCTATTGTTGGTTCTAAAATAAAACAGACATATATTTTTTATATAAACCATTGGCCTAGAGTTCAATTATTGAGTGTGTGGGACCATTTGCTGACTGAGTGTGTACAACAAGTGCTTCACACTGTCCTCTGATACTGCCTTACTGCTCGACCAAGCTACCACTTTAGAGAGTAAGGTTATATCTAACTTTAGCCTCTGCCAAACCTCTGGGGACTGTGGACTGTACGCACTGTACCTATTTGGGAACAGTATATACAGAGCCACTTTCTCACACCAAGTCAGTCCCGGCCGTAGAAGGGCAAGGAAACGGCATAGGAGAAAGAAGGGGCACATATTTAAGACAGTAGATTCAACCATTTGCCCCATATCTTATGAAATGTCTGTGAGAAAGTGCCATCTTTCTTGCATGGTATGCCCCCACTTTTTGCTAAATTGCTGAATGTACTTCGATTGAGTGTACCCTGGGTTCCTGCCAATCAGGTGCCCAGGGCCTATGTTCCTTCCTTAAACCACACAAACTCCAAATTGGCAAACCCTAGCCACATGTCAGCCCCTAGTAAATGGTACCCTAGGTACCCAGGGCCTTGTGACCAGGGAAGGCCTCTAAGGGCTGCAGCACTCATTGTGCCACCCTCAGAGGCCCTGTACCCTTACACACACACACTGCCCTTGCAGGCTGAGTGTCTGGGTGCAGGACAAAACAAAGAGTCGACATGGCACACATCACTGTGTACCATGCCCATCACCTACACTGCCAAGGCATATGTCAGCCACCCCTCTAGCTGGGTGCATTACGCCTATGGTGTGGGCACAGGAGCAGGAGCCCTGTGCCCCTACAGTACCCGGGTCCATTCCTGGGCACTGTAAGTGCAGTGCTGTCATTTAAGAATACATGGTGCTGAGAGCTTGTCAAACACGAGCTCCACAGCACCATATTGGCAACACTGAAGCCTGGGAAGTTTGGTATCAAACTTCTCAGCACATTGAACCCACACTGATGCCAGTGTAGGATTTAATGTACTAAGCACCCCAGAGGGCATCTTAGAAGATGCCCCCTTACAGCTAACTTGCAATCCACGTCTGCTCTGAGGCTGCCCAGGCTGCCACACAGCAGACACGTTGCTGGACCCCTGGGTGGGAGAGCCCCTGCTCTCCCGGGCCTGCAACAATGCACATCCTGGGTGAGGTGAGAAATCTCCTCCCCCAGGATGAGCAAAGGGAAGCTTCAAAGGCATGCCGCCAGTTGGAGTTTCCCCAGGCCACTGCAACCCCCCACTCTGGCGGGAAGCTTGGCCGGAAACCCCATACAAGGACAGGGGATGTGCCAGCCTGCCCACCCCACCCCTCAGGTGGGGGAGGCGAGGTGAAGCACATCTCCGGGCTCTCGCCATCTTGAAGATGGGAGGCCCTACCCTATCAGGATTAGGCTACTGCCCCCCTCCCACAGGAGAGAGGCAGGATAGGGGGTGTACCCACCCCAGGACAAGGACCCATTGGTCCCTGGCCTTCACCTACCTGTAACGCCCCTAAATCTAGTATTTAGGGGCCCCCTGAACCTTCCTTCCTCAGATTCCAGATAGAAAAACGACAAGAAGAGCAAGAAGAACAAAGACCTGCCCTGCAGCTGCTAAAAAGAGAAGAAGACACCAACTGCTTTGGCCCCAGCCCTACCGGCCTGTCGACTCTCGAACCTGCACCAGCGCGGCCTCCCACGTGGCCAGCAACCTCACCAACCCCGGAGGACCTGGCTACCTTTTAGCTCTAAGCCCCTGGGACTCCCACGAGTAGAGGCTCTACTCAAGAAACCTACTTGCTATCCCTGGCACCAGCCCGGGACCGCGGACCCAACACACTCTGCACCAGCCAAGCCTGGCCAGTGCCGGAGTGGACAAAGACCCAGAGGACGACCCCACGGCGACTGTGACCCAGAGTCCGGCACCCAAGGACCCCCCTCGACATCCCGGAAGAAGCCTGCAGCCTCAGAACCAAGTGCCACCCCAGCCGCGATCAACCAGAGGGTAAGATTCCCGACGTCAAAAGGCACCCCTGCACCCGGCGCCCTGCGACCCCCTGTGCCCAATCCTGGGGTACCCACCTAACCTACAACTACCCAACTTACCTCTCGAAGTGGTGGTGACACCTGAAACCTCCTCGTCCCCGAGCCTGCAGCCTCTTTCCAAACCGGAACATTCCCATTGATTTCCATTGAGCGCCCTAAGGCTCAAAAGCACCCTGCACCCAGCCGCCCGAGTGGCCCTGGCAGTGCCCTCTCTACTCTAACCTACTTCCCCACTTGCCCTGAGTAAGTGACCAGGAGCCCAGCTCCCACAGCCGCGTGGCTTGCCAGACAGCAGCCACCAACCAAGGCCCCCCTATCCCTCATAGGATAACATTGGGCCCAACTCTCTCTGCACCCGGCCGTCCTGAAACCGCTGAGGGTGAACCAACTGTACCTACCTGACACTGGGGGACCCCTGAGTCCATGCCCGGAATTTCAACACTACCAGTCGAGTACTTACCCTTAAACCGCTAACTTCATTTTCCTCATAGGGTAACATTGACTGGCTTTTTCTTCAAAAATCTTCTAAGTGTGAACTTTTCAAAACTGCAAAAATTCACCAAAAATCAGCCAAGTGACAAAAACGAATTTACTCACCTGCTCCTAGGTGAGCTCCCAGTGCTGGATCTTGGTGCCCAGCCCTGACTCTGAAAAGTGTTCACAACTATACTTACTTCTAACTCATTTTTCTCCCATAGGAAACCATTGCCTGCTTTTCTGTGAAATTTCTTCTAAGTGTCTACTTTTGCAAATTTGAAATATTCTTTTAAAATCGTACCATTTCTGCAAACGAAATTACTTACCTGCTTTTGATAAGGACCCCAGTCCTGGGTCTAGGCACCCAGTCCTGGATTACTAAAGTAACGATAAAGTACTCTACCTGCAATTTGAATTTCTTGCCATAGAGATCCATTGACTGTTTTCTGTGAAATATTTTCTAAGTGCTAACTTTTGAAATAGCTAAATATTATCTAAAAATCATTACAGTTATTAAGTCGACTTTCTTCACTTGATTCTGAATACTGACCCCAGGCTGGTTCTAGGATCCAGACCTGGAATTCCAAAAGTAATCTGAAAAGTAATTTATTACAAATAACCTGAATTTACCATTGAGCTCAATGCATTGTTATGTTTAGGAAATAGGATTGTTTATTGCAACCAACTGTGACTGTTTACACAAATTTATTGCTTGAAACAAAAGTATTTATATTCAACCTCTCATTCTGAGAAAGTATATTTTTACCCCCTTGTGGTTCTAAAAATAAAACAAGCATATATTTTATATATACAAATCATTGGCCTAGAGTTCAGTTATTGAGTGTGTGAAACCATTTGCTGACTGAGTGTGTACAATAAATGCTTTACACTGTCCTCTGGTACTGCCTTACTGCTCGACCAAGCTACCACTTTTGAGAGTAAGGTCATACCTAACTTTGACCTCTATCAGCCTCTGGGGGACTGTGGACTCTGTACACCCTGTACCTATTAGGGAACAGTATATACAGAGCCACTTTCTCACATTGGTGGATCAGCGGTGGGATACAAACTTGCATTTGTTGGACTACTTGGTTACCATCTGATCACACGACAGAACTCTTAAAAATTGCCTTTAGAATTCTGATTGGTTTTTCCAAAATTACTAAAAGTCTTGCTAGGGCCTTGCTTAAGTCCCATTAGAATTTTAGAAAAATAAAAGTCACTATAGTCAGGGTAGAGGGTTAGAACTGTCAGGTTAGAATGTCTCAAACAAACCCAGCTATTAGTGATAATAATAACATGGACCTGGTGGAGGAGCTCGACCTCACACCTTACTTACACTTGTCTTTCAAGGAATTGAGGTCCTTATGTAAACTCAAAAATTTACAAATGGGTCAGCATCCATCCAAACAAGGGCTCCAGGAGCTCCTGGCTGAGTATGCTAAAGACCACCCATCTGAACATGGTGATGGCCAGTCAGATGAGGAAAGGGAAACAGGGGAGGAGGACAGCAACCTCCCCATACTATTCCCTAGGGAGGAGATGGCACCCATACCCTCCAACTCAAGACATAGCATCTGGGCACCTAGAGACCACACAGGTGGCTCTGGTCCCAGAGACAACACTGGGGGACCCCCCAGTGAAGAGGACAGCCTTGTGAGGCTGGCCAAAAGAATAGATCTAGAGTCCAGGCTCCTGGCTCTAGAAAAGGAAAGGAGAGAGATGGGTTTAGCACCCATCAATGGTGGCAGCAATAATAAAAACAAGGATAGGGAGGAAACTTCTGACCTTAAAATCCCCAAAGGGATTGTCCCTAAATTTGAGGAAGGTGATGATATCACCAAATGGTTCACAGCCTTTGAGAGGGCTTGTGATATCAGGAAAGTAAAGAAACCTCTCTGGGGGGCACTCCTGTGGGAACTGTTCTCTGGTAACTGCAGGGACAGGCTTCTGACTCTCTCTGGGCCAGAAGCAGGATCCTATGACCTCATGAAGAAAGCTCTGATTGAGGGATTTGGATTCACCACTGAGGAGTATAGAATTAGATTCAGGGGGGCTCACAAAACCCAGACCCAGTCCTGGATTGATTTTGTAGATTTCTCAGTGAAGACACTGGATGGTTGGTTAGCTGGACATGGTGTGCAGGATTTTACTGGATTGTACAATTTATTCATGAAGGAACATATTTTGAGTAACTGCACAAATGAAAAGTTGCATCAGCATTTGGTAGACCTAGGTCTAATTTCTCCCCAAGAATTGGGAAAGAAGGCGGACCACTGGGTCAAGACTAGGGTGACCAAGACAACCACTGGGGGTGACCAAAAGAAGGTGGTCACAAAACCTCCCCAGGGGAAAGGTGGTGAGAATCCCCAAGATAAAAAGTCTGAGTCTTCCAAAGGGCCCCAAAAACCTGTTCAGGTGGGTGGGACCCAAACTACTCCCTATGTGCCCCAACCATATAGGGGGAAGAACTTTGATCCCTTAAAGGCCTTTTGTAATACCTGTAAGAAGCAGGGACACCTAACTGTATCTTGCCCCCAAAACAAAGCCCCTAAGGCACCCAGTACAGCCACTCCTGGGACAGCAAGTATACAAATGGGATCAGAGGTGTACCCTGAGCAAATCTGGGAACACACTGAAGCAAGTTTAGTCTCCTTGGGAGAAGTGGAGTTTGCCACTGTGGCTGTGTGGCCCCCCAACTTGAAGAAATACTTACAGTACCCCTGGGTGAATGGAACTAGGGTAGAAGCTCTGAGGGATACAGGTGCCAGTGTCACTATGGTGAAAGACACACTGGTTTCCCCTGAGCAATACTTGATTGGGAAGTCTTACCCAGTCACCAACGCTGACAGTGTCACCACTAGTCATCCCATGGCCATGGTAACATTAGGCTGGGGGGGGGTTACTGGCCTGAAACAGGTAGTGGTCTCTCCAAAGTTGCCAGCTGCATGTCTGCTTGGAAATGATCTGGAAACCTCAGCCTGGGCTGAGGTTGAGTTAAAGGCCCATGCAGCCATGCTGGGCATCCCTGAATTGGTGTGTGTGCAAACCAGAGCACAGAGCAAGAGGAAGGGTGAAAAAGTAGGTTTGGAGCCTGGAATAATGGCCCAACCAACCAAGAGGAAGGGCAAGAAGACTGGGGGACCAGCTTCTGTACAGCCAAACACTCAGAACCCCTCTCCCCCTGGAGAGGATGTAGATACCTCTGAGGGAACTGAGTCCATGGAGCTTGACCCTTACCAGGTTGAACTCTTGGGCCCAGGGGGACCCTCTAGGGAAGAGCTGTGCCAGGGTCAGCAAGACTGTCCCACTCTTGAAAGCCTGAGACAACAAGCTGCTTCAGAAGCCAGGGGAGATGTCAGTGGTACCCATAGAGCTTATTGGGAAGAGGGATTACTGTATGCTGAGGCAAGAGACCCCACTCCTGGAGCCACCAGGAGGGTGGTAGTGCCACAGAAGTACAGGGAGTTCCTCCTAACTTTGGCTCATGACATCCCCCTAGCTGGACATCTGGGGCAATCCAAAACTTGGGAAAGGTTAGTGAGTCACTTTTACTGGCCCCAGATGCACCAAAAGGTGAAGGAGTTTGTCAGCTCCTGTGTTACCTGTCAGGCCAGTGGCAAGACAGGTGGCCACCCAAAGGCCCCCCTCATTCCACTACCAGTGGTGGGGGTCCCCTTTGAAAGGGTAGGTGTGGACATTGTGGGTCCACTCGAACCTCCCACAGCCTCAGGGAACAAATTCATTCTAGTAGTAGTGGATCATGCTACTAGGTACCCTGAAGCAATTCCACTTAGGACTACTACAGCTCCTGCAGTAGCCAAGGCCCTCCTGGGTGTCTTCACCAGGGTGGGTTTTCCTAAGGAGGTGGTTTCAGACAGAGGTTCCAACTTCATGTCTGCTTACCTAACACACATGTGGAAAGAGTGTGGAGTGCAGTACAAGTTTACTACACCCTACCACCCACAAACCAATGGCCTTGTTGAGAGGTTCAACAAGACATTGAAAGGTATGATCATGGGACTCCCTGAGAAACTCAAAAGGAGGTGGGATGTCCTATTACCATGCTTGCTTTTCGCCTACAGGGAAGTGCCACAGAAGGGAGTAGGTTTCTCACCCTTTGAACTTCTGTTTGGTCATCCTGTAAGGGGACCACTGTGTCTTGTAAAGGAGGGCTGGGAGAGGCCTCTTCAAGAACCCAAACAGGACATAGTGGACTATGTGCTTGGCCTAAGGTCCAGAATGGCTGAGTATATGGAAAAAGCATCCAAGAACCTTGAGGCCAGCCAGGAGCTCCAGAAGCACTGGTATGACCAAAAAGCTGCACTGGTTGAATTTCAACCAGGGCAACAGGTGTGGGTTTTGGAGCCAGTGGCACCAAGGGCTCTCCAAGACAAATGGAGTGGCCCTTACCCTATCCTAGAGAGAAAGAGTGAGGTCACCTATCTAGTTGACCTGGGCACTAGCAGGACACCCAAAAGGGTCATCCATGTGAACCGCCTTAAACTCTACAATGATAGGGCTGACATCACCATGCTGATGGTGACTGATGAAGAACAGGAAGCAGAGAGTGAGCCACTCCCTGACCTCCTATCCTACAGCCCAAAAGATGGGTCAGTAGATGGTGTGATTTTCTCAGACACCCTCTCTGCCCAACAACAGACTGACTGCAAGCAAGTCTTGCAACAATATGCTAGCCTCTTTTCCCTGACCCCTGGTCTGACAAGCTGGTGTACCCATGATGTGGACACTGGTGACAGTGCACCTGTCAAGAACAAAATCTATCGACAGTCAGATCAAGTCAAGGAAAGCATCAAAGCTGAGGTCAGCAAGATGCTGGAGTTAGGGGTCATTGAGCCTTCAGAGAGCCCCTGGGCTAGCCCAGTAGTTCTGGTCCCCAAACCTCATCAACAGGGTGAAAAGAGAGAGATGAGGTTCTGTGTGGACTATAGAGGGCTCAACTCTGTCACCAAGACAGATGCTCACCCTATCCCAAGAGCAGATGAACTGATAGACAAATTGGGGGCTGCCAAATTTCTCAGTACCTTTGACTTAACTGCAGGGTACTGGCAGATTGGCATGGCCCCAGGAGCAAAAGAAAAGACAGCATTCTCCACCCCTGATGGGCATTATCAGTTTACTGTGATGCCCTTTGGGTTAAAGAATGCCCCTGCCACCTTCCAGAGGTTGGTGAACCATGTCCTGGCTGGGTTGGAGTCCTTTAGTGCAGCTTATCTTGATGATATTGCTGTCTTTAGCTCCACCTGGCAGGATCACCTGATCCACCTTGGGAAGGTTTTAGAGGCTCTGCAGAGTGCAGGTCTCACTATCAAAGCATCCAAATGCCAGATAGGGCAGGGCACTGTGGTGTACTTGGGCCACCTTGTAGGTGGAGGCCAGGTACAGCCCTTACAACCCAAAATCCAGGCCATCATGGACTGGATAGCTCCAACAACCCAGACCCAAGTCAGGGCATTCCTTGGCTTGACTGGGTACTACAGGAGGTTTGTGAAGGGGTATGGGTCCATTGTGACCCCCCTCACAGAACTCACCTCCAAGAAAATGCCCAAGAAAGTTAACTGGACAGTTAGTTGTCAAAAGGCTTTTGACACCCTAAAAGAAGCAATGTGCTCAGCACCAATTCTAAAAGCTCCAGATTATGCCAAGCAGTTCATAGTGCAGACTGATGCCTCTGAGCTAGGGATAGGAGCGGTCCTATCCCAGACCAATGATGAAGGCCAAGACCAACCTGTTGCTTTTATAAGCAGAAGACTACTCCCTAGAGAGCAGCGTTGGAGTGCCATTGAGAGGGAGGCCTTTGCTGTGGTTTGGTCCCTGAAGAAGCTGAGGCCATACTTGTTTGGCACTCACTTCCTAGTTCAAACTGACCACAGACCTCTCAGATGGCTAATGCAGATGAAAGGGGAAAATCCAAAACTACTGAGGTGGTCCATCTCCCTACAGGGAATGGACTTTGAAGTGGAACACAGACCAGGGACTGCCCATGCCAATGCAGATGGACTTTCCAGGTTCTTCCACTTAGACAATGAAGACTCCATAGGACAAGGTTAGTCTCATCACCTTTCGTTTGGGGGGGGGTTGTGTGAGAAAGTGCCATCTTTCTTGCATGGTATGCCCCCACTTTTTGCTAAATTGCTGAATGTACTTCGATTGAGTGTACCCTGGGTTCCTGCCAATCAGGTGCCCAGGGCCTATGTTCCTTCCTTAAACCACACAAACTCCAAATTGGCAAACCCTAGCCACATGTCAGCCCCTAGTAAATGGTACCCTAGGTACCCAGGGCCTTGTGACCAGGGAAGGCCTCTAAGGGCTGCAGCACTCATTGTGCCACCCTCAGAGGCCCTGTACCCTTACACACACACACTGCCCTTGCAGGCTGAGTGTCTGGGTGCAGGACAAAACAAAGAGTCGACATGGCACACATCACTGTGTACCATGCCCATCACCTACACTGCCAAGGCATATGTCAGCCACCCCTCTAGCTGGGTGCATTACGCCTATGGTGTGGGCACAGGAGCAGGAGCCCTGTGCCCCTACAGTACCCGGGTCCATTCCTGGGCACTGTAAGTGCAGTGCTGTCATTTAAGAATACATGGTGCTGAGAGCTTGTCAAACACGAGCTCCACAGCACCATATTGGCAACACTGAAGCCTGGGAAGTTTGGTATCAAACTTCTCAGCACATTGAACCCACACTGATGCCAGTGTAGGATTTAATGTACTAAGCACCCCAGAGGGCATCTTAGAAGATGCCCCCTTACAGCTAACTTGCAATCCACGTCTGCTCTGAGGCTGCCCAGGCTGCCACACAGCAGACACGTTGCTGGACCCCTGGGTGGGAGAGCCCCTGCTCTCCCGGGCCTGCAACAATGCACATCCTGGGTGAGGTGAGAAATCTCCTCCCCCAGGATGAGCAAAGGGAAGCTTCAAAGGCATGCCGCCAGTTGGAGTTTCCCCAGGCCACTGCAACCCCCCACTCTGGCGGGAAGCTTGGCCGGAAACCCCATACAAGGACAGGGGATGTGCCAGCCTGCCCACCCCACCCCTCAGGTGGGGGAGGCGAGGTGAAGCACATCTCCGGGCTCTCGCCATCTTGAAGATGGGAGGCCCTACCCTATCAGGATTAGGCTACTGCCCCCCTCCCACAGGAGAGAGGCAGGATAGGGGGTGTACCCACCCCAGGACAAGGACCCATTGGTCCCTGGCCTTCACCTACCTGTAACGCCCCTAAATCTAGTATTTAGGGGCCCCCTGAACCTTCCTTCCTCAGATTCCAGATAGAAAAACGACAAGAAGAGCAAGAAGAACAAAGACCTGCCCTGCAGCTGCTAAAAAGAGAAGAAGACACCAACTGCTTTGGCCCCAGCCCTACCGGCCTGTCGACTCTCGAACCTGCACCAGCGCGGCCTCCCACGTGGCCAGCAACCTCACCAACCCCGGAGGACCTGGCTACCTTTTAGCTCTAAGCCCCTGGGACTCCCACGAGTAGAGGCTCTACTCAAGAAACCTACTTGCTATCCCTGGCACCAGCCCGGGACCGCGGACCCAACACACTCTGCACCAGCCAAGCCTGGCCAGTGCCGGAGTGGACAAAGACCCAGAGGACGACCCCACGGCGACTGTGACCCAGAGTCCGGCACCCAAGGACCCCCCTCGACATCCCGGAAGAAGCCTGCAGCCTCAGAACCAAGTGCCACCCCAGCCGCGATCAACCAGAGGGTAAGATTCCCGACGTCAAAAGGCACCCCTGCACCCGGCGCCCTGCGACCCCCTGTGCCCAATCCTGGGGTACCCACCTAACCTACAACTACCCAACTTACCTCTCGAAGTGGTGGTGACACCTGAAACCTCCTCGTCCCCGAGCCTGCAGCCTCTTTCCAAACCGGAACATTCCCATTGATTTCCATTGAGCGCCCTAAGGCTCAAAAGCACCCTGCACCCAGCCGCCCGAGTGGCCCTGGCAGTGCCCTCTCTACTCTAACCTACTTCCCCACTTGCCCTGAGTAAGTGACCAGGAGCCCAGCTCCCACAGCCGCGTGGCTTGCCAGACAGCAGCCACCAACCAAGGCCCCCCTATCCCTCATAGGATAACATTGGGCCCAACTCTCTCTGCACCCGGCCGTCCTGAAACCGCTGAGGGTGAACCAACTGTACCTACCTGACACTGGGGGACCCCTGAGTCCATGCCCGGAATTTCAACACTACCAGTCGAGTACTTACCCTTAAACCGCTAACTTCATTTTCCTCATAGGGTAACATTGACTGGCTTTTTCTTCAAAAATCTTCTAAGTGTGAACTTTTCAAAACTGCAAAAATTCACCAAAAATCAGCCAAGTGACAAAAACGAATTTACTCACCTGCTCCTAGGTGAGCTCCCAGTGCTGGATCTTGGTGCCCAGCCCTGACTCTGAAAAGTGTTCACAACTATACTTACTTCTAACTCATTTTTCTCCCATAGGAAACCATTGCCTGCTTTTCTGTGAAATTTCTTCTAAGTGTCTACTTTTGCAAATTTGAAATATTCTTTTAAAATCGTACCATTTCTGCAAACGAAATTACTTACCTGCTTTTGATAAGGACCCCAGTCCTGGGTCTAGGCACCCAGTCCTGGATTACTAAAGTAACGATAAAGTACTCTACCTGCAATTTGAATTTCTTGCCATAGAGATCCATTGACTGTTTTCTGTGAAATATTTTCTAAGTGCTAACTTTTGAAATAGCTAAATATTATCTAAAAATCATTACAGTTATTAAGTCGACTTTCTTCACTTGATTCTGAATACTGACCCCAGGCTGGTTCTAGGATCCAGACCTGGAATTCCAAAAGTAATCTGAAAAGTAATTTATTACAAATAACCTGAATTTACCATTGAGCTCAATGCATTGTTATGTTTAGGAAATAGGATTGTTTATTGCAACCAACTGTGACTGTTTACACAAATTTATTGCTTGAAACAAAAGTATTTATATTCAACCTCTCATTCTGAGAAAGTATATTTTTACCCCCTTGTGGTTCTAAAAATAAAACAAGCATATATTTTATATATACAAATCATTGGCCTAGAGTTCAGTTATTGAGTGTGTGAAACCATTTGCTGACTGAGTGTGTACAATAAATGCTTTACACTGTCCTCTGGTACTGCCTTACTGCTCGACCAAGCTACCACTTTTGAGAGTAAGGTCATACCTAACTTTGACCTCTATCAGCCTCTGGGGGACTGTGGACTCTGTACACCCTGTACCTATTAGGGAACAGTATATACAGAGCCACTTTCTCACAATGTCTCAGGACATCCCCGCTCCTCAAAGAAGGGTTCCTCCTAAGCCACACACCCATCCACTCCTTGTGGCCACTTTCGCACAGTAGAAGGTTTCGCCTGAGCCCAGGCCACCGCAATGTCACGCTTGGCCATCGCCACTGCTGTACCCAGAAGCATTTGTTGGCTCTAGAGCCGTCCAGGCCATCGAAAAGCCCCAGCAAAAGGCGTATGGGATCGTGAGGCATCTGCCACCCTAGAGTCTGTGTAAGCTCATTCTCCACGCCCGACCAAAATGAAGCAAGGGCAGGGCAGGAACAAACCATGTGATAGAAATCGTCCGGAACTTGCCCACAGCGTGTGCAGTCTGGGGAGGCGCGCAACCCTGCCCTGTACAGGCGCGCAGGAGTGAGGTAGGCTATGTGAAGATAATAGAGTTGGATGATTTGATTAGATTTGATTTGATAAAAATTTATAGAGCGCACGCATGCCCATAGGCGTCATGGCGCTGTAGCATAAACAGAAACTACCAGAGAGTGTCAGGCTAGTTCTAAATGGTAGAAAACATCCAAGTTTTTACCTCTTTCCTGAAGGCCAGGATAGAGGGAATATTTTTGATTGAGGTAGGAAGAAGATTCCAGGTCCGTGCCGCGTGGAGCAGAAAACTTCTTCCTCCCCACCTAACCTGTTTGAATCTTGGGATCTGAATTAATGTTGCTTGGCTAGAGCGCAGGTTCCGCGAAGGCTCATACAATTTTAGATGAGTTTTCAGAAACTGAGGTCCTAACCCGTGAAGTGCCTTAAAAGCCAGACAGACAGATTTGAACTTTATTCTTTTGTCTTAACTGTGTGATCGGCTCAAATCTGGGGATATCCAGAACCAATCTCGCTGCTGCGTTCTGCAGACGTTGTAATTTGGCTAAATGTTGAGCCTGCATCCCTGCATACAGAGCATTTCCGTAGTCCAGTCTGGATAAGGCAAGGGCCGTCACTACCGTTTTACGAGAGTCAAATGGAATGTAAGGTACGAGCTTCCCAATCATTTTCAAGATGTACCACATAGTTGATGCCAATTTATTGGACTGAGCTTCAAATGTTAATTTATTGTCTAAAGTAAAACTGTTGGAGGGAGGACCACCGGGGAGTCGGGGGGGGACTACTCCGGGGCACCTTCCTACCGCAAAGTTATAGCCGAGCGCCGCCGAGAAGCCTCCTAGGAGAGGTCCTTCTCCTGTGATCGTACTAGGCCCAGTAACACCACTACACAGGACTCCGTATCAGTTGCTTATCTTGGTACTTTATCAATGGTAGCACATTCAATATATTTACAGGGGGATCGAGTGATCCAGAAGAGTCTCAATGTCTTTGTGGGGGTAGGGTAGCGGGACAGTCTTAGTACCAGCCTGGTACGGGGAGGCTCTGCGCAAGACCTTGCGTGCTGGTCTCAAAGCAGCTCGGCCGTGGGGAGCCGCGTCGGCGTCTGCAGGGCTCGGGTGGTAGTTCCGCTTGGGTCGAGCCGCGACACAGTCAGCAGGGCTCCGGTGGTAGGTCCGCTTCGGTCGAGCCGCGACGAGGTCAGCTGGGCTCCGGTGGTAGGTCCGCTTCGGTCGAGCCGCGACGAGGTCAGCTGGGCTCTGATGGTAAGTTCAACAAGGTCGGGCCGCGACAGCGTCAGCAGGGCCCCAAAGGTTCGTGAAGGTCTTTTAAGCACGATGGAGCCGCGACGTCGTCAACAGGGCTCAGAGTGTGGTTTCAGGATGAGTCTTTCTCCGTAGGGTCAGCCGCGATCCGATCAGCAGGGCTCTTGACTCTGGGATACAACTGCCGTCTTGTTGCCGGGTCGCCCCAGATATAGGTCTGGAGCCCTTTGATGTCCGGACCCTTGCGCCCGGGGGGGCGGAGAGGCCGGGTCGGGAGCGGCCAGACGCCCAGCAGGAGAGGCGCCAGGCCCAAGAGAGCTGTGGGGCGATCGCACCTAGGTGTGGAAGGACGGTTGGGGGTCCCATCGATACTGGGAGTGGGGAGGTGTTCACGTGGTATCCCCCTGGCCAGGGGTTGGCGCCCCGATGTCGGGCCTCGCTGGGACCGAGGTCACGTAGGTGGTTACGTAGAGTCACGTACAATCCAAAATGGAGGAGCCCCGAGGTGCATGGGGCCTCGTGCGGCTTAGCGAGGGGGAACAGGACCACGCCACGAGGCCGGCTCCAACAAAAACCTAGATTTTTCACTTTATTTACTGGTTGTGGCTGGTAGCCTAGATTGGATGGCCACCATTCATGAGACCAGGTGTGGGTACCAGTACCCAACAGCATAACTTCACTTTTGTCTCCATTTAATTTTAGACAGTTGTTCTGCATCCATTGGTTGACTTGACTCATGCAGTTTTGAAATTTTTGTGCTGTTCCGTCGATGTTATTATTTTCAATTGACACCACTATTTGGGTGTCATCAGCATATGAGACAGGTGTAAAGCCACAATTCCTGATGATGGCAGCAAGGGGCTTAACATACAAATTAAAGAGAGAGGGGCTAAGGGAGGACCCCTGGGGCACACCACAAGGCGAGCTAAAGGGTCGTGATTTTGCTTCCCCAAGTTCTACCGTGAATGTTCTGTTGGACAGATATGAAGAAATTAAAGATCGGGCCGGTGAATCCACTCCGGCTTCCTCTAGACGCGAGAGCAGTGTGGAATGATTCACCGTATCGAAAGCCGCCGAGAGATCCAATAGAATCAAGGCGGCCTTCCCTCCTGCGTCTAGAATCATCCTTAGTTCCTCGACTGCCGAGATAAGTGCTGTGTTTGTCCCATGTCCCTCTCGGAAGCCAAATTGCGAGTGGTCTAAGGCGTGTGTGTCCGAGAGGTGCATGGACAGTTGTTGATTCAGAAGTTTCTCCAGTACCTTAGCCGCAAAAGGAATTCTTGCAATAGGTCTATAGTTAGCAGGATTCTGTGGGTCCAGATTTGGTTTTTTCAGAAGAGGCAGCACAGAAGTGGTTTTCCATGCGTCAGGAAAGTGGCTAGATTGAACTATATGAGAGAACAGGATGCATAGTTGTTCGCTCGCTAGCTCCGGGAAAAGATGCATAACCTTCGGGGGGCAGGGATCCGTTAGACTCCCGGATTTAGTCATTTTGATTGTATGAAAGATTTGTTCTATGGAAGGTGGGACAAAATGAAAGCAAGGGCCCTGCTCTAGTGGGGGGGCAGCGACTTTGGGCACTGTGTGTGACTGTTTGAGAGAGATCTCATCGGATGATTTAAACGAATCATATACTGTGGTCACTTTATCTACAAAAAATTGGCCCAGAGTGTCACAGAAATCGGAGCTAATTGTTACCTGTTAATCGCTGTCAATATTAGATAGCTTTTTAACAGTAGCAAATAATTCTTTATTCGTATTCTTCGTCTCTTCTATTTTTTTAACAAAGTATTTACTTTTCTCTTCTAGTATTGTTTTTTTGTAGAGGGACAGAGAGGTTTTGTAGTCGGCTTTAAGATGAGGGTCATAGTTGGTCCTCCATCTCCTCTCTGCCTTTCTGCAGTGTTGCTTGAGTGATTTAAGTAGGTCTGAGAACCAAGGTTGGGACGGTGTTCTTCTCCTAGAAGTGTTTTATTTTTAAAGGCACTAGTACCTTAATGGCTTCCTTTATCCAACTTGAGATTTGACAAGTAGCAAAGTTGCTATCAGGTGTCAACTCAGGGGTGGTGCGAGTGAGCTGGTTATTTAGTTTAATGGCATCTAGCTTGCTCCAGTCATGATATGTACTTCTGGTGGGACGAATGACTGAGTTGGGGGTTTTTCTGACTTCGATCGTAAATAGTATCACCTTATGGTCAGTCCAAGGGACCTCTAGGATGTCTGAGAGTGTAATGTCTGGATTAGAGGTAAAAATCCCATCGAGAGTATGCCCTGCTAAATGGGTGCTTTGATTAACAATCTGAGCCATGGCAATGTTGGCCAACGTCTCACTTAAGGTAGCTGTACTTGGGTCCTCACTTTTCTCTAGATGCAGGTTAAAATCTCCCAAAATAGAGAATTCAGAGCCTCTAACACTGGATTCCAGAAATGGACTGAGTAGTTGTGTCAGGGGTGTTTTTGCCTTGGGCGGTCTGTAAATCAGGAGGCCCTTAAATGTATAATTTGCAGTAATATCAATCTGGAAAAGGAGAGTTTCGCAGTCAGAATTACTTCCCTGGTCTGAGCCCAGGGTCCTTAGTTCGTTCCTGGCGATAATGGCTAAGCCACCACCCGGTTTCCCTTTTCTGTCCGACCTCGTGATAGAGTATCCCTCGGGGATAGCTAGTGATAAATCTGTATCTGAAGCGTCATCAGCCCAGGTCTCAGTAATGAAAATAATGTCTAGTTTGTGAAATTCTATTAAAGTGGCTGTTTCTGTATTGTGTTTAACTAAGGATCGTGCATTTATTAGCCCGGCAGTGAACGTATGCTGAGTTTTAATAATGGAGCGGGTCAGGGGCGGTGTTGCTCTTCTACTATGTGAATAATCAAAGGTAAGTAGGCATCTAGGGCATTGCTTGGTTTCATATCTTGCATCTAAAATGTGACAACGATGTTTGGGTCTCATTTGTAGCAATTCCCCACTAGTATACCTTGTAATCCTTTGGACTGATGGTGTTTGAGTATAAGATGAGGCCCGAGGCGCAGGCGGGCTTGCCTTTAGCGCGCCTTTGGCGCGCTGGCGGCGCGCCCGCTGCGCGCGTCCGCTGCGCGCTCGCTGGGCCATTGCGTAAAAATAGACGATAGGCGCTGAGCAACTAGACCGCTCAGCGCCGGAAATGCCCCCAGCCTGGAAGTGTATCCGCTCTCGCCTCCTGTGCACCCTCCGTTCAACCGGCACTTGCCGTGACGGACCGGGGTGCCTGGGGCAGAAAAGCTTACACCGGGGAGGACTGTCAGTGTGAAAAGTAGTGCAATACAGGTTAAAAAAAAAAATATCACAGTTTTAAAATGTCTTAAAACGACAGTCTAATAGCAGCTGATATACTGTATTCAATAGAGGAAGTTCACCGCGCTTCTACTTAGTAGCCAAGCCGCGTAGTCTGTAATGTCTATGTCTAATGGATGAGGCGTAGCTTTGAGGAAGTTTAGGGGGCCATAAGGGCATCGCTCCAGTCTGTCTCCTCCAGGGGACCCACCCAAACCTCCCAGCGGGCGCGCAATGTGTCCAGGGTGGCAGGGCCGTTATTAACGAGGGAACGTTATATCCGGAACAACCCCCCTCTGCCCAAGTCTCCCATCATAACTTGAGCCTCTAGCGGGCTGAACTCAGGAAGCGAAGTGCCTGATGGAATATGTGTAATGAGGGCGTGGCGGAGCTGCAGATACCTGTAAAATTGGGTGGTGTGGAGAGAGTGACGGTGTTGCAGATCCGAAAAGGCCCTAACATGATCGCTCACCCAGACCTCTCCAAGCAACGAGATCCCGATCCGGTCCCACTGCCGAAAGCCCTCGAGGGACGATGTTTCACTCAGCCACGTGCCGTGCCACAAAGGTGTGTGTTGGCTAAGTCTCTTGTCCCACCCTGTGTAACGCAGGGCAGAGTGCCAGGCCACTAGAACCGCCCTAGTGATAGGTGTATCCCAGCTGGAATTTAAAATGACAAAGCCCCCTCGCTGCGCGCCTACACGTTGCTGCTGGGACGAAAGCAGACAACATGTAGGCGCTGATGAATATGACCCGGTGTCTGAAAATTGCACCAGGACAAGTTGAGCATGTGTCAGTGGAGCCACTCTTAGTGGCAGGCTGGACGGTGTGCACCCTGTGAAAATGGTGGATGTACCCCTGACTTGTGCCCTGCTGACAAGGAAGGGACTAGATATAGGGTGGTTTGAGGAGGTGAAGGAACACACGGAAGAAGGGATGAGAGACAATGTTACATCGTACCTTCAAAACAGAACCAATGTCATCCAAACCCTACTTCACAAAAGCAGGGCTCCCTCAATGCTCAATCATCTCACCCATGCGTTTCAAAATCTACATGTAGTCATTACCAACACTGATCAATGATTATACCTGTAAAATTGGATGGTGTGGAGGAAGTGACGGTGTTGCAGATCCGAGAAGGCCCTAACATGATCGCCCACCCAGACATTTCCAATCCCGATCCTCACGTGCTATAACTATGCAGAGGACACACAAATACTCCTTAAACTGTACCAAAGACATTAGAAAATCAAAAAAATTCAGTTGTCTAAGAGCCGTTGATCAGTGGATGACATGGAGCCACCTCAAATTGAATGCTTCCAAAACGGAAATACTCGCATGTGGCGATTGCAATAAATATGACCCACTCTCCGCCTGGCCCAACGATCTGGGAGCCCCGCCTAAAGTATTTAAGGAAGTAAGTAGGGGAGAGGAGTTGGCCTAATGGCTAGGGTGGTCGACCTCGAATCTGGGGATCGAGTCTCAGCAGTGACGCTGAACATCTTGTGATTCTGGGCAAATCACTTAATCTCCCCGTGCCTAAGAAAACAAGCATTTGCAATGCAATAGGTCTCGCATTTACGCGAGTTTGAGCTATTGCCATTGTAAATGACAATGCTTTTTATTTTTGTTTTCGTTTTTAAAACATAAATAAAAGGCATTGTTATTTACAATGCCAATAGCTTAAACTTGCGTACATGCAAGACACATTGCATTGCAAATGCCTGTTTGCGCTGCCAGCGCGGCCTCTTCCGAAGGCGCGTGCTTTCTCTCTCGGATAGTCATCCTATCACGAGAACAATATCTACCCGAGCATGCCAAGTTTGGTGACAGCCTTTGATCTTAAAAAAAGATCAAAGCGACAAAGTCAGGCGGGGGAGAAAGCTCCTCTGCGCAAAGCGGGCCTTTCTGTTTTGCCGAATTAGCTGAATACTGTGAAAACTGATAGTTTGATAATTAATGACCCACCCTATGCTATTTAAGGCCCTGTTCTTATGACAAATGTTTAGATTCCCCCAATCTCCTTTATTCCCAACGTGGGTGCGACACGGGAGAAAAAAGGGGCCCTTGTGCATTTTTGATGAGTTAACCTGCTGATAATTAGGCCCCACCTCCAGAGTAGGAAGCCATTTTATGTGTTTTACTTGTTTTTAATGTTTCAGAATAGTGCGGTTATATATAAGAAATGCTGATTTGAAACAATATGTTAGTGGCTGTTCTTTATCCCATTTTTCTTTTTGATTCTGTGCGTGATTGGTTGTGTTTTTGATCCTGTGAGTGAGTGTAGGTAGGAGGGAGAAATGCATTGTGTAAAAGAATGAGCTTGAATGTGTGGGAAAGA
This sequence comes from Triturus cristatus, assembly GCF_964204655.1. Lineage (NCBI taxonomy): Eukaryota > Metazoa > Chordata > Amphibia > Caudata > Salamandridae > Triturus > Triturus cristatus. The sequence goes on along the minus strand of NC_140594.1, from coordinate 372,763,547 downwards.
CACACACATTCTATTCTTTTTAAGCGTTGGGCAGATGTGGCCATGTGCCTGTGTGTGCATTTGTGACCACGCATGTGTGGTTGTAAGGGAACATGTTTTGTGGAGTTTATAATTAAAAGAATCATTTATGTTTTAATTTATTATTCCTGCTTTTTCGTTGTCTTTGCTTTCTATTAATGGTGAAGAGATATGAGATTTTATACGTCGCGACACATAATGGCCCTTTTTCCCAGTGTAATCATTCAACAAGAGGCTTTTTCTTTTTTAATGATCGAAAAGTAGGCCTATACTCGTGTTTATGTAAAAAAAAAAGAAAAAAAGATAAAAACATCATGGACCTTTAGAAACATAACTAGTCTCGTGTTGTTTAAGCACTACACATAATTATTTACCTTAAGAGTAGAATCTTGAAGAAGCTACCATTATCATAGTTTAACATTACTTCGGCGCATCACCTCAAACATTGTCCTTGTATGTTCCGGAGTTGAATTTGTGTGATGACTTGTGTTTGTTTGGTATTTGCGATTGGATGGTCGAAATGGTGTGTTTACTGCGTGTACTGAGTGTACGCGCCCAAGAGAGATTGTGTGTATATTGTGCTGTGTTTTGCTTCCTGCCCGCTACACATGTGAATTATCACACCCAGACACCATTGTTTTTCACGAAGCGCTTGTCAGTGTGCAGAGTAGTCCGAAGCCGTGCCCTGTCATCGAGGACCGTAACTGGTGCTATGTAAAGCGCTCTGATACCCGATTCGGGACAAGTTTGCGCTATATAAAACTATGCAAAAAAAAAAAGAAATCTCGGAATTGCAATGTTTATACAAAAGAACACACTATGATTCATTATTGCAGTTAACCGAAATTAAAACATTCATTAATATGCTGCTTCCTCCATGGCTTTCTGTAGTTTAATTGTTCCATTTAAGGTTTATTTGAGCAAATTGCCTAACCTTTGGCAGCGGCTTGTGTGCGTACTTTTGGTATGGGCTTCATCGTCTGTAGATTGCTGGGCCTGAGGGGCTCATGAAGGGTGGGCTAAGCTCCAAAACATGCATGTGTGGATTATGGAAGTGATTGAGGGATGACCAAAAGGAACCAGGAGTGCAGTCGCCATGGAAGGGATCAGAGCACACAAATGAGGGGCAGGCAAAGCTGAAGCTGATCGCAAAGGTGGGGGGGAAACACCAACAGAAATGAAAATAAACTGAAGAGCACAAATACATGTCATTGGGCCAGTTACAGCAACTGAGCGGGCTTTTAGAAATGTCACAGTGAAAGCCATGGCTTTTTATGCCCAACTTGAGTAGAGGAGTAGGGGGGGCAGGATACAACGCTACGGCCGGAGCAGCGGACTGAGAAACAAAGGGGTTGAGTCTCGGCATCACCACAACAACAACATATGATTATGGGATCTCCTGGCTTTAAATAAAAATAAAATGAGGCGGAAAATATATAAATGTGATTTGGGAGGGGCGAGTAGGAGGGTAGACTCACATGTCCACCGCTCGAAGTAATTTCAGATTTGCCTATACTAATTCACCCCTAATCCTTTTTGGGTTCCGGAGTAGCATGCTACTCACCGAAAAGTGCTTCAAACCTCATCAGAGGTAGTAAGTAAGCTCTATATGAATACAATTACAATTAACTGACTGACTAGTTTATTAAAAGGTTACTGCCTTAGTGTTGACCTTTGTCATCCTGAAAGCAAGATCATGGTATTTTGCCTTTCTTGCACTGGCAAAATGTTTGAGACACGGCGTCACCTAGTTAGAGAAGACATCCTCAAGAGAATGCAGTTTGAGGGCTTTGCCAGCCTAAGTACAGGGTCTGACCAGTGTGCCCATGTGATTGTAGGGAGAGAGGTGTTCAGATTGAGCATGTCAGTGGTATGTTTATGCAAATGCAGGATTTGTCTGAGGTACGTCTGTGCGAGTGCAAGGTGCACCACTGTAGGAAAGTACCCATTTTGACATGGTTGCCCCCACTTTTTTGCCAGGTACATGATGCGATTTCGACTGAAAGTGCACTGGGTTCCTGCCAACCAGGTCCCTAGTGCCCAAACTCTTTCTCTAAACTGTATAATTGTTCCCCCAATTGGCAAAGCCTTTAGCACCCCTGTAAGTCCCTAGTAAAGGGTAATCTGGGACCTAGAGCCTGAGGTACTAAAGAGGGCCCCTAAGGGCTGCAGCACAAATTGTGCCACCCTAAGGGAATCCTCACCACGGGCATGCACGACTGTCATTGCAGGTTGCATGTCTTGGCGCAGACAAAAGTGAAAACACGACATGTCACACATTCCTGTGTGCCATGTCCCCTACCACTGCATATGATATTTGTAAATCACCCCTACAGCAAGCCTGACAACCCTAAGGCAGGGTGCTTAATATTGTATGTGAGGACATATCTGCATGGTCAGAAATGCCCCTGTGCTGGTCAGCCCTATTGCTGTCAGTGCAAGTCACCAGGAAAGCCATCTTAAACCATGTACTGGACACTGGTGAAAATGAGTTGCCTAGATACATGATGGCTTCACTGTAAATAGTGATGTTTGGTACCAAACATCTCGTCATGATAAACCCACACTGCTGCCAGTGTTTGATTTATTAAAACATGCACTCAGAGGGGTCCTTAGAGGTGCCCCCCTAAAAACCTACCAGCCTCTGCTGTGCTTCCTGACTGGATTCTGCCAGCTTGCCACCCGAGACAAGTTTCTGACCTTCTAGGGTGAGAGCCTTTTGCTCTCAGGAGGTCAAGAAAAAAGCCTGTCTGGGAAGAGGGTGTAACACCCCAACCCACAGGATGATCTGCTGATTACCCTCCTTGGACTGGCGAGCTTCAAAGGAGTCACTGCCTTTGTTTGGTATGCAAATCTGGCTCCACTCACAGGAGAGGAATCTTCCCCCCCCCCCCCCCCCCCAAAACCCCAAACCCCCTGCACCACCTGCCGTCCAGAGCCCCGTTGGCACCTGGACAGGCGGGAAAATTAGCTTGTCAGGTAGGCGTGTCACCCGCAGGCTAGTACCACCCCTTAAGGTGGGCTACTGTGAGGTGAACATGATTTTTCAGAAGTCGCCATCTTTGTGATGGCATACTTCAGAATTCTGGGACAGGGTTATGCCCACTTCCCACAGGAAGTGGTCATATAGGGGGCTTAGTGGCCCCAAGGATCAGTAGCCCATTGGCTACTACACTACATGCCCCTGAATTCAGTATTTAGGGGAGCCCCTGACACGCGAGAAGCAGAGCCTGACGATCTGTGAAGGACACGAAGAGCCTTGAAAGCAGAAGACTAAAGAGTACCTGACTTGGCCCAGCTGACCTGTTTACCCTTCTCCACTTATTCAGCGCCAAAGACAAATCGTCCTACAGCTGTGTGCCTCCAGAACCCTGGGAGGACTGGCTGCCTTCAAGAAAGACTTAAGACCCCCCGGGAACAGCTGTCCTGTTAATAAGAAATCCAAAGAAGATGACTCTGGAGCATCCAGAACCGCCAAAACCAGACACCTGAAGCAACCGCTACATCTGTCGCCTCCGGCCCGAGCTGAAGTAGGCCAGTAGTGCCAGCAAGGTTCGCCAGCCCTCCAGAGCCAGAGTTCATTGTGGTTTTACCCCATTGTGGACCCCCCGACGTCACCTGCAGCCTCTCCATGCACCCCCCCCTTGTCCGCGCCGATAAGGAAAAATTCTACGTCTTAGGACACCTCTGCACCCATCGCCCCAGTGCCTTGGACAAGAGGACCAAAGGTGCCCCCCCCCCCCGTAGCCTAGCATCGCATCGCCTGAGCCCACTTGCTAGTTCAGCCCGACTGGCTTCCTAGCCTGAACCTGCAATGTCTGTTTACAGGGACCGATCCCCATCCATTGAAACGCATAGGGCTCCCAACTCTGATTTGCACCCTGCATCCGCCTGCCCTCATGCTGCTGGTGGTGTACTGTTGGTACTGTCTTGGACCTTGCCCACCACTCACCTTCACTCCTGGAGATCGGTCTTGTAAGTCAATGTACTGTACCTGGTTGCAGAACGTGTTCTTCCTTCCATAGGATAACATTGTAGAATTCCAGAAATTGCAGCCTTTTAAAGTGAAATGAATTTATATTAAAAAATTTACTTACCTGAATGATTTTTCTTTGATGCCTCAACATATATAAGGATACTTGCTATTTTTTATAAATTGGTGTGGATCTCCTCCTTCTGTCTTGTTGTCATTTATTGAACATTGTGTATATTTTCAAATGTCTTGCACTCCACTGTGTTAAGCTGAAGGCTGCTCGACCACAATACCCCTAATAGAGCACTTTGGGATTGCATAGCAAGCCCCTGTCCACTAGTAAGGGAACCCCAAGTCTCTTTACACGGCATATCAAGGTATTGATATATTACATAAAAAGCCAACTTCCTGCAATTTAAAACCGACTTTTAAGGTCTAACTACTAGTATACTTAAAAAATTTCTAATACAGTTTGGACTGGGGGATTTATCACAAGGCCCTAACATTTCAGATTAAAAATGTAGGGGAAAAGTCAACTGTGGATTCCTTATTGGAATCACTTATTAACATAGTGATATAGCAAATGGAAAGTCTTGTATCACACCACCGCAGCACCTCCAGTGTAGGAAGCTGACTTTTTATATAGTGTACCAAAATAAGGTGCGCTGTATAGAGAGTCCAGGTATCCCTTACTAGTGTACAGGGGCTTGCTTTAACAATCCAAAGGTGCTCTATTTGTGGTAGTGTGGTCGAGCAGCTTTAGGCTTATCAAAGGGGAGTGTAAGGCATTTATCTGAAAGAAACACGTTAGTTAGATTCCTTACCTTAGAATATCCCTAGGCTGGATCCGGAAACATTTTCGTCAGCAATACCCAGCTTCGTGATCGCCGGGATGACGTTGTCGGAGTACTTAGACGCCGCCCTCGCGCGCTGATGTCAGTTCTTCTTTTTTCCGCGCCAGTAAGCTCAGATCCGGGAAGAGCATACCCTTTTAGTCACTTTTTGACTAAACTTTTTGAACTTTTTTGGTTCCTATTTCGAGTTTACCGACTCCTGGTGCCGGTAAAGATGCCCGGGTTCAAGCCGTGCGACGCCTGATGTCGGTCACGGATCACCACCGCCGGTGTCTCTACTGCCTTGGGGCCGACCATGATGCCTAGTCGTGCCTCGACTGCCGGGCCTCCAACAGGAGGGTAGCATTAGAGGATGTAGTGACCCCAGGCAAGGTGCCCATTGGCCCTGCCTGATACTCCCCAAAAACACCCCTAAGTCTAGTTTTCAGGTGGCTCCCTCATACCTGGAAACTAGATCTGCGACGACCAAGATGACACCCCTACAGCAAAATCCTGAAGACGACGACTGCCTTGGCCCCAGCCCTACTTGCCTGTCTCCAGCTTCGAAGAACCAGCGACCTCTGAAACCCCTGGGAGAACTGCTTTTTACAACAAAGACTCCAATCTCCTGTGGACGGCGGACCTGTCCAGAAGAAACCAACAGCAAAGACTCCGGGTCCGTGACTCATGCCCACTCTGCATCCGACGTCCACGGCACGAGTCTGAGTGGCCCAACTGCCCAGTGAAGTCCCCCCACTGTCAGCACCCCCCCCCCCCCCCCAGCGACCAGGACTCTGAATCCAGCATTGCCCAACCTCTCCTACAACAGAGTGAATCTGAAAGGTCCCCCACCACAACCAGCCCAGTCAGAAGATTTCCAACATCAAAAGGCACCTCTCCACCGGGCTTTGGTGAGCTCGGCCAGTGGTGCCCCTGTGACCTCAACACCTCAAGTTACCGGTGCTGTCGCTGGTGTTCTGCCTGGGCCCTCAAGGTCGAACCCTGCAGCCTGTTTCCAAAAGATAAGAAACTCTATTGGATTGCATTAGGCGCCCAATGCTGTGTTTGCACGCTGCACCCAGCCGCCCCTGTGCCTCTGGTGGTGTACGTTTGGTGCTGCATTGTGTACCCTCCCCTGTGTTGGTCCTAACACACAAAGCTTGGCCCCTGCAACCTTTTCACTTCCCTGCAAGCAGCGTGGCCCCCAAGAACTCCCAGTCTCTATTAAAACGCATTGCGCCGAACCCCGATTTTGACCTCTGCACTCGGCCACCCCCTTGCCGCTTGCGGTGCAGTGATGGTACTTAATTACTTACTCCTTATCCATTGCTGACCTTTGGTCCTGAAGACTGGAACCATTAGTTGCGTACTTACCGGATTATCCTCAAAACTGTTTTCCCCATAGGATACCATTGAACTGTTCTGAAAATATTTTAAGTGTCAAGTTTTCAAAGTGGAAAGTATTTTTAATGAAAATCTGTCGTGACTGTGTTAGCTGCTTACCTGAAAGCCACTAACCTGACAAGAAGACAGCAGGGACGATGTTCGAAGAAAAGGTCCTTCTTCCCGATAGCGCGGCTTCCCCCAGAGAGGAGACAACTACCCTGGGAACTGGCGCCCCACCGGGAGAGAAGGGAGTGAAGAGACTGGGTCTTGAAGACAGTGCGATGGAAATCTTCTGACGAGCCTCTGATGTGCCGGGGAATCGGGGAAGGATGGCACCAACTAGAAGGGAGCACAGGCAGGCATCAGAGATAGTGAACGTCCCCCGGCCTGCAATGCCTACTACCCTCTTTCGTAAGGACCCCAATCAGTTCCCCACGCAGCTTACCTCAAGGAGTGGGGGAAAGGAGGTTGAAGTCCCTTGGATACCAATGTACTCAAGGAAGTGTAATAGTTAAGTGACAGGAATGACCTGGTACGGGTGCTGGCCCAGACGTGTAGTCCTCAACTGAAGTCTTCCCAGCTTGTACGCTGTTCAATCCACAGCGTGTATCTACGGTTCCAAGTTTCCTCAAGTGAGTCACCGCTGTTATCGGCACAGCGTGAATGTACGGCTCCTACTGTCGAGCGGTGAGGGTTCTTTCCGCGAAGTGTTTGGGAAGCTGCACTACGCGTTTTCAAGCACGCGTTATGGGCCTAAGTACCTAGTAACAAAAACGGGCACGCTCTGTTCTCCCAGGGAAAGTTTACAGGAGAGGAACCAAGGGTCTCGTGCTCCCGAGGAGCCCTACCTGATCCTATGGAGATGTCGTCTCGAGTGAAGCAAGCGCCCGACCTCCGGCGGGGAAACACCTTCCGCCTGGCGCTATCCTGGACTGAAAGAATTCTCGGCAAGCAGCTTGATCGCAGGGTGTATCTGGAACGTCGTTTTCACGCCCGACCTCCGGCGGGGAAGCACCGTCCGCCTGGCGTGCTGGAAACGGAAAAGGATTGTCAAGCACCGCTTCCTGGACTGGGTGGGGCTTATATAGCCGCCCAATCAGCAGACGCGCGATTTCATGAGCCGAGAACTAGGGAAACGGGGCGCTGTGGGAAATGTAGTTTTGTAACCGGTTGTCAGACAGCCGTGAGAAATACAGGCCATGACAAAATCGTACTTACCTTATTGCGATGATCTTGGTCTTAAAATAAAGTACAAACAAAGTATATATTTCTAAAATTAGTCTGGATCTCCTTCTTGAGCTGTGTGTCCATTATTTATTTTTATTTTTTTATAAAAACCTTTATTTTCAAAAGTCTGGACACAGCTATTCAGCCGACAACCCGGAGGTTCGGCAGCTTCGATAAAGAGGAACAGAGACGCGTCCACAGTACAATGAAGGAGGAGTGCAAAGATTCCATTTTTTAAATAAACACAAAACACACAACAACCCCCAGCAAGGCAAGAACACTGAATGCCCATGGTGATAGCCCCCCAGGGGAGGCAGGACCCCAATCATCTACCATTTACAGTACTGTGAAAAAAGGAAGAAGGGGGACAGCAGAGGCCAAAGAAGTCCATTAACCATATTGAGCTGGAAAGAAGGCTAGGAGGAAAGCTGTTCCTCGGGGGGGATCCAAATCAGGGGCGAGACAAATTCCCCCCCTGTATTGATTCCACCGCCCCCAGATGGCGTGCCACTTCCGAGGGCGGCCTCTAGCGCAATATACCGTCTTCTCCCTTAGCATACTCCAATCCATATTTTCTTTCCACGCGGTCAATGTGGGGGGCCCCACGGATCCCCACAATCGCGCTATGTCTCTCTTAGCGACCATGTTACCCAGAGTCACCCATTGGGTCTGCGCCGCATTATGATCAGTGGGCCCCCAGACATTCAGGAGACAACACCGCGCTTCCGGCTGCATAGCAATGCCCGTCACCTCCCCCATCACTGCATGGATTCTCCTCCAGAATTCCGTGATGACACCACATTCCCAAATGATATGCAGGAAAGTACCCACCATACCACATCCCCTCCTGCATAGGCCGTCCTCCGAGAATCCCATGTGAACCAGCCTTGGCCCCGTCACATACACTCGATGCAGTATTTTAAGCTGCACCAGCCTCAGACGCGACGGGATCGCAACCTCCTTAGGAGAGGAAACAGCAGACTGCCAATCCTCGTCATCCAACTCAAGGCCATCCCTAGACCACTGGTCCCTCAACCCCAGAAGCATATCCGCCCGGACGTTGATCAGTTTCTTATAGATAAGCGAGATCGTGCTCTCGGGCATATGGCCATCAAGGACCCGGTCCTCCAAAGGAGAGGACTCAGGCACCTTCTCACCCTCTATGAGGACTGATCGGAGGGCGTGACGCACCTGAATATAGCGGAAAAACTCAGATGGCCCCAGCTCATACTCCTTCTGCAACTCTTCAAAGGACTTCACCCTCCCCTTAATCAGGACATCTCCGACCCTGGAGATGCCGATCAAGTCCCATTTGTCAAAGCCTTTTGTGTGCCTAAGCCTACCCAGTCTCTCAGATTCAAACAGCGGGGTAGCGAGGGTGAGCCTATCCTTCCAGCCCAGCGAGTCAGTTGCCATCTTCCACACACGCACCGCCACACCAGTGGGCCCCGTGAGGGACGAGTCCAGGGACCGCGAATACAACGCCCTGTAATAGTTACCACCACGCAGCAACCACCTGTCCATGGCATACCCAGGGCTGAGGGCAGGGCCATAAAACCCATGATTAATCGCACTCAGCTGGGTGGCCCAATAGTACCGTCGGATGTCTGGAAGCGCAATACCCCCGTTGTACCATGGAAGCGTCAACTTTGCAATAGCTATTCGCGGCCGCCCGTCCCACAGCAACGTTCGTTGGAGGCCTTCGACCTCCCGAAAGTAGTTGGCCGGTACCCAATCCAAAGTATTCTGCAGTGCGTAGAGGAACCGGGGAAGAGACATCATTTTGAACAGGGCCGCGCGCCCAACGAGGGAGAGCGGCAGCCTCCGCCAGCCCTCCACATCCCGCCTCAGGCGCGCTAGGGGGGGGAGCAGGTTCCTCTCATATCGCACGGCAGAGTCCATGGAGATAATGATCCCCAGATACACGAAGCCCTGCTGAGCAACCTGGATCGAACAAGTTCGAGGGATCGGTGGAACCTCGCCACTAAGAACATATAAATACGATTTACTCCAGTTGATGACGAGACCCGAGTTCCTACCGAAAGATGTGAGTACGTCACAGACCACTATAAGTGATTTCTTGGGTGAGGCAAGATACAATAGGATATCATCAGCATAGAGCGATATACGGTCCTCGTGTTCAGGCGACCATCTAAGTCCCCGTATATCCGGGTGCCAGCGTATCCACACAGCTAGCGGCTCAAGGGCGAGGGCAAACAACAATGGCGACAGGGGACAACCTTGCCGAGTACCCCTCCCAAGCTGAAACGGAGTCGACGCCCGGCCATTTACCACCACACTCGCAAGAGGGCCCTCATACAGCAACCTCACCCAGCTCACAAAACCGTGGCCAAAGCCGAACTTGGTCAACACGGCCCACAAATATGCCCATTCCACCGTGTCAAAGGCCATCGTGGCGTCGAGAGACGCCACAATAGCTGGTTCACGCAGCGTGCCCGCCCTGGCGATTACACCATGAAGGCGCCGAAGATTTAACGCTGTGTTACGGTGCGGGATGAATCCGGATTGATCCGGGTGGACCAAGTCACCGAGTACCCTAATCAACCGGGCCGCCAGGATTTTAGCCAGAATTTTCGGCTCTGCGTTAAGGAGTGAGATAGGCCTATATGAGGCGCACTTATCTCTGGGTTTGCCCTCTTTGTGTATAACCACAATCGTCGCCAGTCGCTGATCCAACGGGAGGGCCCCACTCCCCCGCGCCTCCACGAACATGGCGCGCAGGTGAGGGGCAACCCTATCCGGAAACAGCTTGTACAGGTTGACCGGCAAGCCGTTCGGACCCGAGGCCTTGCCCGAGTTCAACGCGCGGATAGCCCCCGCCACCTCATCGACCGTTATGTCACCATCTAGATCGTCCCTATCTATATCAGAGAGGCAGGGCAATGCGATATCACGCAGGAGGTCATGCGAGTCCTCGGGCGGCCTGTCCGACACTGAGGCATAAACCATACGGAAATAGTCCGAGAAACACTGCACAATCCTCTCAGGTTCCACAATCACCTCTCCCCCCCTCTCCCGTCAACTCCTGCACTACTCTATTGACCCGTTCTTTTTTGTCCAGCCAAGCCAGGAGTTTCCCGGCCTTGTCACCAACATCATACAGGCGGCCCTGCTGTTCCCTACCGAGGGTCTTAGCGGCATTCGTCACCAGGTCCTTATACTCGGATTGCTTCAAGCACAGCTCATGCAGTGAGGCCTCTGTAACCTCCTCCTCCAGCGCTCCCTCCAAAGCCGCGATCTCCTCCTCAACCTGCAAAACCTCGCCATCTCTCCGCCGCTTGGCAGCCACTACAAGGGAGAGGGCTTCCCCTCGCAGCACGGTCTTAAATGCTTCCCACAGCGACACTGCCGAGTCCACGGATCCCTAATTGTCCTTGAAGAAGTTATCTACTGTCTTTACCAGCGCGCTGCGCATCTTGGGGTCTCGGAAGTACCAAGGGTTGATAGGGGCCACCCTTCCCCCTCCCTCTCGACCCAGATCCAGCCTGACCCACACCGGCGAATGGTCAGATATACCACGCGCCATGTGCCTGGCCTCAGACACCAATGAGGCATGCGCAGCCAGAGTGAGTATGTAGTCAATCCTGGAAAGGCTACCATGCGCCCCGGAGTGGAAAGTGTATTGGCTCTGTGTGGGGTGCCGGAGCCTCCAGCAGTCTATCAGGCCAAGCGTATCTAGAAAGTCTGGAAGCCACTTCTGAGCCCCCCCCTATTTTTTCGGTGCAGGTATCTATCCAGTAGGCCGGAGCCAACAGCGTTGAAATCACCTCCCACTACAAGCATACCCCCCGGGAGATCCAGCAGGGCCCTACCCAGATCTGTGAACGGGGAGGCCTGCAGGGCCGGCGGGACATAAACCGAAACTAAAACCAAAGTTCTTCCTTCCCACCGCCCCGCCACCGCCACAAACCTCCCCCTATCATCAACAATGGTGGAATCCACCTCAAATGGTAGCGAGGCTCTGACTAGGATGCCCACACCCCTGGACCCAGAGGAGAATCCCGAATGAGCTATGAGTTTATAACCCTTCCTATTCAGGGCATAGCACGTATTACCTATATGATGCGTCTCCTGCAGCAGGGCAACATCCGGCAATGACCGTTTCAAGAATTGCAAAACAATCCCACGCTTAATGCGATCCCCCAAACCATTAACATTCCAGCTTATAACACTTAAGCCCCTACCCCCCATCCCCAAACGTAAAGAGGCCCACCCCACACCCGAAGAGCCACCATGGAACAGTCCTGAAAATAATCACTATGCCTTGCGGAAACAAACCCCCCAGCAACAAACCCAAAATCCCGGAAACCCCCCCACCCTGCACCCCTGCTGCAGCTTACAAAGCCCCCCCAACTTGCAGTGTGCCTGTCGCCCTACCAAACCCAAAATCTACAAAAAGTACCCTAAGGGAGGAAAGAGCTCCCCTCGTCCTCCCACAACCTCCGTATTTACTGCAAGTCATTATCTAAAGTCAGTCCGAGTCCGCCCGGTTCCGAAGACATCAACCTTGTTCATCCCGGCCACTGTCCCCGTCTACGGCAGTGTCCTCTTCCGTGCGTCGTCGAGGCAGAGCGTCCAGCCATTCATCCGCCATGGCAGGCGACTCAAAGAAGAATGTTCGGTCTTCAAACACCACACGTAGTCTGGCAGGGAAGAGCATGGCGTATTTCAGTTCCCTCTCCCGAAGCCTCCTCTTCACCACCAGGAAGCCCTGCCGCTGCCTCTGCACCTGCTGGGTGAAGTCAGGATAGAAATTCACCGACGCGTTCTGAAAGGGGACCGGGCCCGTTACCCTCGAGGCCTGCAGGATAGCGTCCCGGTCTCGAAAATGAAAGAGCCGGGCAACGATCGGCCTCGGTGTGGCTCCCACCTTGGGCCGCCCACCCGGCACTCTATGGGCCCGCTCAACTGCGAAGAACTTCCCTAGACCCTTAGGCTGCAGATGATTGAGCACCAAGTCCTCCACGAGCAGGTCCACTGAAGTCTCGTCCGAGGACTCCGGGACCCCGATAACGCGCACGTTGTTGCGCCTGGCCCGGCTCTCGAAGTCCTCCAGCCGACGGGCGGCGAGATCACTCTCGGTCCGCAACTTACGGACCTCGGTCTGCAGGTCCGAGACATCATCGGCGAGGCCCGTGGTCTTGATGTCCAGGGATTTGACCCGTTCATTTGTTTTGCCCAAATCCGCGCGGATCAGATTAACATCCACCAAGATGGTATCCACTTTGTGCGCCAGGGCATCAAACTGTCTCCCAATCGAAGTCTGCAGCCCGTCGAGTGCACCCATGACATCCTGCAGTGAGAGCTCCGGGGCCAAGGGTGAGGCAGTCTTCTGTGTGTCCGGGGACTGGCTCGGTGCACCCGGTGACCCCTTCTGCTGGGCATAGCGGTCCATGTTATTGGCTTGAGTGTAGGCTCCCCGCCTGGTGGCCTTGGGCTTCGGCCGGTCCACCTCTGCTTTGCCCGACATGGTGGGCTCAAGCAAGTTGGTCCAAACAGGACTGCCCTCTCTCAGCGAGAGAGATCAGGAGTGCTCCGTCTTACGATGAGTCGCCAGTTCGGCATGCAGAGCGTCCGAATGATAATAAAGCAGACGCGAGCACTCCCTGGGCTGGGCAGACAAAGGGCGAGAAAGTGAAAGTGAAAGGATAGGGACCTCCGTCCGGCAGTTCACACCTCGCCTGGCCGCTGTTGTTCAATTAGAGGTCGGGCATCCTGCCAACTCGAGCCCCTGGCATCCCTCGGAGATGGGCCTCAATCTTCCGCCATGCATAACTCCGGTTCCCGGTGGGCGATTCGACCTCGGGTGGCATCGATCGCCTCCCTGACAAGTCATCTACACGATGCCATGCATACAAACAGGATTATATACAGGATAGACGACGGAGGGCACGAGGGTCTCGGGAGCTCAAAGCTCACGCGGCCATCTTGGTCAAGCGCTAGGCTCCTCCCCCCGTGTGTGTCCATTATTGATCACTGTTGTGTTATAAATGTCTTACACTCCTATGTTAGGCCCAAGGCTGCTCGCACACACTACCACTAATAGAGCGCTTTGGGTTTTACTTTGAGCCCTGTACACTTTTGGGGAACCCCTGGACTCTGTGCACAGTATTACTACCTAGTGGCAATATCCTATACAGAGCCAGCTTCCTACAACCATGATACGCAGTCTGCAATGGCAGTCAGCATGCAATTTGTATGGAGGTCCCTTAGGGTGGCATAATACATGCTGCTGCTTTTAGGGGCCCTCTTTGGTACCCATGCCCTACGTATCAGGGGTACCACTTACTAAGGACATACAGGGGTGCCAAAATGTGTGCCAATTGTGTTACAATTAGACCATTTTACCTTGTTTTAGGGAAAGAGAACTGGCACAGGGGCCTGGTAGCAGGGACCCAGTGCACATCAGTCGAAAAGCAGTGACAAAAAGGGGCACTTTCCTACACATACCCACCAACAGAACATACCTCCTTTTTATAACATAGGTACTACAAATAGAATGCACTTTCCAGCTGTGACATTTGCGTAATGTGACCTGCTGCTGGGCTTTTATGTGTATGTCATTGTTTTTGGAAGGCTGTTAATGAAAGACCTGTGAATGTTTTCAGTATTCCTCATAAGTCATTTGAAATGTGGTGCCAAATTGTTATTTTGTTTTAGGACTGTTGTCTTGTGTTTGACTCTTCTTGACAACTTTCTTCTTGCTTTACCATTTCTTTTTCACTTTTCTTTCCTTCCTTGTTCCTTATTTTCTTATATTTTTTCCCCAGATAAATGTTCTTCTTCAGGCCTTTATCTCACAGTTGAAGCTGGAGGGTTTTGCTCTGATGGCTGACATGGTGTATGTCACACAGGTGAGTGAAATTGACTGAAAGAAGGGAGATTTCTGAAAGAGCCTTATATATGAGGACCTAGCTTTTGAGGATGATGTAGCACCTTCCGAGTAGGTTCTGGAAGTAGTGGTCCTAGTGCTGTTGACCAGGGTGCTCCATCTCAGATCTTTCTGTTGTATGAGAGTCCTGACTGGAAAGGAAGCAGCTTGCTCTTGGGTTGGTCTAGACTATGTGCCCCTGGAGAGTTGAGAGCTTCCTCTAAAACCCGACTTGTTCTCTGTAGCTCTTAGTTCTGTTCTCTTGACTAAGGTTCTACAGTGAGGTCGTAGGTTTGGAACTATCTTTGGGAATGGTGTAGGAAATGGTTTGTGGCTGGAGAGAAGGGAGCTCACTTGGAGTAGATTCAGCAGTGAAAGTGCCTGGGCTCAAGAGGAGGATCTCAATTGTTACATTAGAACATGTACTCCAATTATTTCTTTGGGGTAGAACTACTACACCTGACAAAACATAGATAGAATATGGTTTGTCAAATTGTAAATTTATTTTGAAATTGGGACTGATAAACAGTACCTTTCATCAGCTTGGTGGTAATTTACTGCAGGATCCGGGCGTTGGAGACGGGGGGCCATGAGTTGGTCATTGCACAAAACACGGTGCCTTCAAATAAAGGCTCAAGTCCATTGACAGCAAGTGCATTCTTTAAACTGGCATCAAGTCATAGTCTCAATCTTGCATTCTTACAGGCACTGTAGCATCTACATAAAGCTATATGATAAAAGGCTTGGCACCAGAGAAAAGAAAAGCAAAGCTTAATTTGAGAATTATGAATGTTTGTAAACTATTCCTCAAACATATGGTTGACTTAGAATTTTCTAATCGTAGAATCCTCCGCTTGTGAATAATCCTCAGGCATCAGACTAAGCTAAAAACTCAAAAGCAGCTCTTTGTTGGCATCTTTCTGTGCCCAAAGTGATGATGGAGCCCCCTTTCTTTCTGCCACTTCAGACTCTGATTCCAAAATTCTACCCCTTTAGTCTGACTAGCTTTTCTTGGCCTTTTTCCCCCCAAAAAATGCAAGGGAGATTTCCTCTCCAAAAGCAACAGGATTTAAACCTTGTAGAGACTACCGTAAACAGATGACTTTAACAGATCCTCGCATGGTATGCCTTTTGGTGTGTGGTTTCGGAACACAACTCGAGGGTTTGCGATGACTGCACCCAGATGAATCCGAAGGCCATGAAGCTCTACGTCGCAAAACACCTTAAGATTCCACACCAACATCGGTCGAAGTTGAAAGGAAGGTTGCTGTCTTCCTTCTGAAGTTGTTCCCACTGCAGATATTTATCTCAGTGGAGCTCTTCGGGTCACTCGAAGTCGAAACACAAAAAGTCCAAGCGTTAATTGTCCCCTTCCCGCCACTTTCGATTGCCAGGGAGAGTATGAGGCTGTCCACGTGCCACCTTACCTGGTCTCACTTCTGCGGAGCAGATTTCAAACCTGGTCTCAATGCACCCTGAATTTCCAGGTTTCACTTCTGGTTCTACCCCATGCCAGCTCTTTCGACATAGATACCGTAGATGCCAGAGGAATGATCCACAACCTATATTGATCTGCACTGCGAGTCGACCACAGCTGAGGCAGCACTCCAAACCCAATGGAGCGCACCCCTTTGGAAATCCTTCTAACTCAAACATACTGTCCCTACCACAGCTGTGCAAGTGCATTGCATCAAATATTTGGCCCAGATTCAGATGCAACCAGAATTATGATGAAGGGGGCAAATTTGTACCACAATATGATGAAGACCATTGGTATGTGCCCCTAATGAACATCTCCTGCCCTTAATGAAGCCCTTATAGATCCTTTCTTGGGCACATGGGAAAATCATGTTCTGGTCCTCCGAACAATAGACTGGTCATTCGTCACCATATATCAACTCTGAGTGATCCTGAATTTCTCACGCAGCTCGCAACTGCAGAGAGCTTTGTGGTGAGGGAGTCTACCATCACAGTAAACCCTAGCCCCTTCCCTACCAGCTTCTAAACTATACCCCGTCCCAACATCCATCACTCTGGTCCACCGACTGTGTATCCAAACAGACCTGTGGCAAGCACCTGTTTTCTTCTGCCAACCTTGCCTAACGATTAGTTAACGCTGTCACCTGGGTTGCTATACCTATGCACTGTGGGACATAATTGGTCAGATCTTACCGGCAGTCCCGAATGACATACGGACATCTTTAACCCAAAACATTCTGGTTGGCTGAAATGCTGAGCAATTTGTTATCCGATCTGGCCTGGACCAGACAGATTACTTGGGTTGGGCAGTCAGCTGGAGTTTGGTGCGCCATACCTGGATGAGGTTTATGGGCATTTCAGAGGATGTCCAGGCATCCCTAATGGATATGCCGTTTGCTGGCTTTTGCCTCTTTGGTGAGAACACTGCAAGAGTATTTCAGAGAGTCCTGTAGCTTCTCTCTAAATCTCTCTGCACATGCCAGACAGTTTCCCCTAACAAAGCTGTCCCTTTTAAGGGGTAGGCCAGGGGCTTGAAAGTCCCTCAGTGTCCGACCCCGCCATTGGCACTGCAAACGTCTTGGCCTTTTCGAGGCAGAGGTTACAGCTCCCACATACAAAGTACTCACTAGTGACCCTTAGTTGTTTACAAAAGGGGTGTTGGTGGTGACATTACACCCTTGGAGGTTTGGTCTTCTAGTCTGCCCTTGCTTCGACGACTCAATCAATCAATCAATCAATCACTGCATTTGTAAAGCGCGCTACATACCCGAGAGGGTCTCAAGGTGCTGGGGAGGGGGGGTGCTACTGGTCGAAGAGCCAGGTCTTGAGGAGTCTTCTGAAGGCCAGCAGGTCCTGGGTCTGTTGTAGGATGGTGGGGAGAGTGTTCCAGGTCTTGGCGGCGAGGTAGGAGAAGGATCTGCCGCCGGCGGTGGTTTTCGCATGCGAGGGACTGTGGCGAGGGCGAGGTTGGCTGAGCGGAGGCTTCGGGTGGGGGTGTGGAAGCTGAGTCGGTTGTTGAGGTAGGTGGGTCCGGTGTTGTGCAGTGCTTTGTGTGCGTGGATCAGGAGCTTGAAGGTGATCCTTTTGTTGACGGGGAGCCAGTGCAGGCCTCTCAGGTGGAGTGTGATGTGGCTGCGGCGGGGGACGTCGAGGATGAGTCGGGCCGAGGCGTTCTGGATGCGTTGGAGTCGTCTCAGGAGCTTGTTTGTAGTTTCTGAGTAGAGGGCGTTCCCGTAGTCGAGTCTGTTGGTGATGAGGGCCTGGGTAACAGTTTTTCTCGTGTTGAGGGGGATCCATTTGAAGATCCTGCGGAGCATACGGAGGGTGTTGAAGCAGGACGCGGAGACGGCGTTGACTTGCCTGGTCATGGAGAGAGTGGAGTCGAGGATGACCCCCAGGTTGCGTGCGTGGTCTGTGGGTTCCGGGGCTGTGCCTAGTGACGTGGGCCACCAAGAGTCGTCCCAGGCTGATGGGGTGGGTCCGAGAATGAGGACCTCTGTCTTTTCTGAGTTCAGCTTCAGTCGGCTGTCCTTCATCCAGTCGGCTACGGCCTTCATTCCTCTGTGGAGGTTAGCTTTGGGGTGTGGGGATCTTCGGTGAGGGATATGATCAGCTGGGTGTCGTCGGCGTAGGAGATGATGTTGAAGTTGTGTTGTCGTGCGACGTGGGCGAGGAGGGCCATGTAGATATTGAACAGCGTCGGGCTGAGGGAGGATCCCTGTGGGACGCCGCAGATGATCTCGGTGGTTTTGGAGCGGATGGGTGGGAGGCGGACGCTCTGGGTTCTGCCGGAGAGGAAGGATGTGGTCCAGGCCAGGGCCTTCTCTTGGATACCGGCATCATGGAGGCGTGCTGATAGGGTGCGGTGGCAGACCGTGTCAAAGGCTGCTGATAGGTCCAGGAGGATGAAGGCGGCTGTTTCTCCTTTGTCCATCAGGGTCCGGATGTCGTCAGTGGCGGCGATGAGGGCAGTCTCGGTGCTGTGGTTGCTGCGAAAACCGGATTGAGAAGGGTCCAGGATGTTGTTAACTTCGAGGTAGCGGGTCAGCTGTTTGTTGACAATCTTCTCGGTCGGCTGTTGAAGGCACTCTCACCCCCATGCAGTCTTAGACTACCTCCAGATAACAGAGAACCTTAAAACATTTTTATGGTTCACTATCAATGTGTAGGGAGCTGGCTCTTCATGTGATATATCAATAATGTGATATACCGTGTAAAGAGGCCAGGGAGTTCCTTACTATTAGACAGGGGCTTGCTATGCATCCCCAAAATTCTCTATTAGGGGGTTGAGTGGTCGACCATTTTAGGAAGCTGGCTCTGTATATACTATACCAAAATGAGGTATAGTTTGCTCAGAGTCCAGTGGAACCCCAAAGTTAGGCAGAGGTAAAAGTAGATAGCACCTTACTCTCTATTCGTGGTAATGTGGGCGAGCAGTAAGGCTTTATTAGGGGATACTGTTAAGCATTTGTTGTACACACTCAATCTGCAAATGATGTCACACACTCAAAGACTTCTCAGACCAATTTTGTCTGTATTAAAGTATTGTTAAGCTATTTTATCTCTAAAACCAAGCCAAGCCTGGCACTGGTTAAGTGAAATAAATGCTTTGCAAAATATTATGCAGTGTTTACAAGTGAATGCAAGTTCAAATGCAGTTGTTTGAAATCCAGGTAAGTCAAGGTATTGAAATACTGTTCGGATTACGTTTTAGTTACTTTTTAGATGACTTTTTAAGTGACTTTTTCCACTCAGTTTGATATACCTAGATATCACACTGGGACATTTCCTAGAGGAAAGGTAAGTAAAATCAGTTTTGCACAATTGTAATTTTTCAGGTTTCCATACAATTCAACTCCACACTTGAAACATTTTTCAGAGGAAAACAGTCAATAGGTTCCTATGGAGAGAAATGAAGGTAACGGTTACCAAGTAAGTACTCGGTCTTTGGGCTTGAGTTTCTGGGGTTAGAACAAGGGATCCCCCAGTGTCAGGGATGCACTCTTGTTACACCCTCAGCGGCACTAGGGCGGCCTGGTGCAGAGTGTTGAGGCCCAATGTTATCCAATGGGGGATAGGGGGCCTCCAGTTGGTGGCTGCTCGCGTGCAGGCCACAAGGTTGTGGGAGCAAAGCGCCTAGGGTTTAGGTCCGTGCAAATAGGGAACCAAATTAGCACCAAAGGTGCACCCTTTGCGGCACTTGGGCGGCTGGGTGCAGGGTGCTGTTTTGAGGTTGGGTGCCCTGTTGTTTTTAATGGAGAACCTCCGGTTACAAGAAACACTGCAGGCTCGGGGACGAGGATATTCTGGGTGCGACCACCACTTCGAGGGGTAAGTTGGGATGTCTTGGGTTGGGTAGGCACCGTTGGTTTGGGCACACAGGGCCGTGGGGCGTCGGGTGCAGGGGTGCCTTGAGATGTCAGAAAGTCTTACCGGCTCTGGTCGTGGTAGAGGGGATCCTCTGGATTGAGACTGCAGGCGTCGACTGGAGGCTGGTCAGGAGTGGCCGGATCTCTGGTCAGGATCGCCGGTATGACCTCCTCGTGGTGTTTTTCCACTCGAGCTCGGGCCGGGTTTGGCGGGTGCATAGTGGGCTGGATTCGCTGTATCTGGCTGGAGCCAGAAGCTGCAGTTTGAACAAGTCCGGTGTTCACAGGAGAAGCAGTCTTGGAAGTGAAGGCAGGCAGGTCCTCCGGGGTTTTTGAGGTTGCTGGCTGCAGGACACACCGGGATTTCACAGGAGCAGGTTCGAGGGGTCAAGTCAGTGGGCGTCGTCCTCTTTTTAGCTCTGCTCGGCTCTTCGTCCTTCTTCTTATCTTCTTTTCTTGTTGTTGCTGGATCTGAGGAAGGAAGGTTCAGGGTGCCCCTAAATACTAAATTTAGGGGCGTTACAGGTAGGTAAAGTGCAGGGACCAATGGGTCCCTTCCCTGATGTGGGTATACCCCCTATTCTGTCACTCTCCAGTGGGAGGGGGGCTGGAGCCTGTCCCTGGTTGGCTGGGTCCCCCTATCCTCAAGATGGCGGGGACTCGAGGTTGTGCTTCACCTCGCCTCCCCCACCTTAGGGGTGGAGTTGGCAGAGGTGGGTACACCTCTCTTCCTCACTTGTTTTTTCCCACCGATTCCCCCGCCCAAAGTGGGAGGTAGAACCAGTGGGGACCAGTTGAAGAAAGCAGCAAATGGTCTGGAGAGGCTCACAAAGGCGGCATGATCCCTGCCCATCCGGGGGGAGGAGGCTTGTCACCTAGTCCCAGGATGTGCTTTGTTTCAGGCCTGCGAGAGCAGCAAGCTCTCGACCCAGGGGTCCAGAAACATGTCTGGTGGTGGCAGCCTAAGCAGCCACTCAGTAAGGTCACTAGGAGTTGGTCGAATTTCAGGGGGCATCTCTAAGATGCCCTCAGTTGTGCATTTTACATTAAATCCCACACTGGCATCAGTGTGGGATTTAATGTGCTGAGAAGTTTGATACCAAACTTCCCAGTCTTCAGTGTAGCCATTCTGGTGCTGTGGAGTTCGTAATGACAAACTCCCAGCACCATATACTCTTTAATGGCAGCCCTGCACTTACAGTGCCCAGGAATGGATTTGGGCACTGTAGGGGTACAGGGCTCATGCACTTGTACCCTCACCACTGGCATAGGGCACCCGGCTAGAGGGGTGACTGATGTGTGTCAGGGAAGTGGTTTGTGGGGATGGCACACAGGGATGTGTGCCATGTTGACTCTTCACTTTGTTCTGCACCAAGGCACTCAGTCTGCAAAGGCAGTGTGTGATTGTCAGGGTACAGGGCGTCTGAGCGTGGCACAATAAGTGCTGCAGCCCTTAGAGGCCTTCTCTGGTCACAGTGCCCTGGGTACCTGTGGTACCATCTACCAGGGGCGACATGTGGCCAGAGATGCCAATTGGGTTTAGGCTTCAATGCAGTTTTAGGGAAGGAACATAGGCCCTGGGTACCTGATTAGCAGCAGCCCAGGGAACACTGTCGAAGAACATCAACAATGCAGCAAAAAGTGGGGGCATACCATGCAAGAAAGAGGGCACGTAATCACGCCCCTCCAGTGGGGGGGGGGGGGGGGGGTTTAGGAGCCTGTCCCTGGTTCGTTGGGTCCCCCCATCCTCAAGATGGCGGGGACACGGAGTTGTGCATCACCTTGCTTCCCCCACCTGAGGGGTGGAGTTGGCAGAGGTGGGCACACCGCTCTCTCTCACTTGTTTTTCCCACCGGTTCTCCCGCCCAAAGTAGGGAGTAGAACCAGTGGGGGCCAGTAGGAAGCTCTCAGAGGTGGCATGCCTTTGAAGCTTCCGCTTCATGAACCCTGCCCATCCTGGGAGAGCAAACTTGGTACCTCGTCCCAGGATGTGCATTGTTTCAGGCCCCCGGAAGCAGCAAGCAGTTTGGTATCAAACTTCCCAGTTTTTAATGCAGCCATTATGGTGCTGTGGAGTTCGTAATGACAAACTCCCAGCACCATATACTCTTAATGGCAGCACTGCAGTTACAATGCCCGAGAATGGACTTGGGCACTGTAGGGGCACAGGGCTCATGCCCTTGTGCCCTCACCACTGGCATAGTGCACCCAACTGGAGGGGGGGCTGATCTAGGGCAGGGCAGTGCTTTGTGGGCATGGCACACAGGGATGTGTGCCATGTCGACTTTTCACTTCTTTCTTCACCAAGACACACAACCTGCAAAGGCAGTGTGTGTGTGTGTGTGAAAAGGTGCAGGGCCTTTAAGAGTGGCACAGTAAGTGCTGCAGCACTTAGGAGCCTTCCCTGGTCCCATGCCCTGGGTACCTGTGGTTCCATTTACCAGGGACCCACCTGTGTCCAGGGATGCCAATTGGGTTAGTTTTGGGGGAAAACACAGGCCATGGGAACCTGATTGGCAGGGACCGAGGGCATACCAAGAAAAAGTGCATCAGTAGTCTGGTAAAAAGTAGGGGGGGGGTTACTGCAACCGAAAACAGCTTTCCTACACCTCCTCCCCCAGGATGAACGAGGTCCACGAACGGGAAGCTTCAAAGGCTTGCTGCCTTTGTGAGCTGACCCAGCCATTTGCTGCTCCCAGCAACTGGCCCCCCACCGGTTCTAACCCCCACTTTGGGAGGGAGAATCGGCGGGAAAACCAAGGTTGGAGGATAGTTGTGTGCCCACCTTTGCCAATCCCACCCCTCAGGTGGGGGAGGCGAGGTGAAGTACAACTCTGTCCCCACCATCTTGAAGATGGGGGGACCCAGCCAACCAGAGTGAGGCTTATGCCCCCCTCCCACTGGAGGGTGGCATATTAGGGGGTGTACCCACCCCAAAGAAGGGACCCATCGTTCCCAAACTTTACCTACCTGAAACGCCCCTAAATTTAGTATTTAGGGGCTACCCCGAACCTTGCCTCCTCAGACATGCAAGAATAAGAAGGACCGAAGAGCCGTAGTGAAGGAAGAAGAGGATGACACCAACTGACTACCTTGGCCCAAGCCCTACCGGCCTGTTCCGACCTCAACCTGGTCCAGCGGAATCCCAGCGTGTCCTGCAGTCAGAAGCCCCCCCAGAACTCAGAGGACCTTCCCTCCAAAGACTCACGTGAACACTGGACTTGTTCTAGAAACCAGACTCTGGCTCTTGTCAAATCTGTGGTTTGGCATCACTCTGCACCCGACGCCCACGGCCCGAGTTCGAGTGGCCCAACACCACAAGAAGGTCTCCCCGTCGATCCTGACCTGGGATCCGGTGATCCCTGACCTGCTTAAAGCCTCCTGACCACACCTTGCAGCCTCTATCTGGAGGGTCGCCGCGACTAGAGTTGGTAAGGAAATCCGATGCCTAAAGACACCCCTGCACCTGACGCCCCACGGCCTTGAGTAGCCCAACCGACGGCGTCCAGGCACCCACCAGCTTCCCAACTTGCTTCTCCAACTGGTGGTCGCCTCCAGAAAGTCTTCGTGCTTGAGCCTGCAGTGTTTGTTCTGACTGGAGATTCCTCATTGAAACTAACAGGGCACCCAACGCCGATGCTGCACCCGGCCACCCCTGTGCCACTGTGGGTGCTCCTTGTGTGCTAACTCGGATCCCCCCTTGCCCTGAGCTTAACCCTAGGAGCTTTGCTTCCTCAACCTTGTGGCCTGCCCGAGAGCAGCCACCAACTGACAGCCCCCTGAGCCCCATAGGGTAACATTGGGCCTCAGCACTCTGTCCCGGCCACCCCAGTGCCACTGAGGGTTCTTTTTTGAGTGCATCCTTGGCTCTGGGGGAACCTTGGTTCTAACCCCAGAAACTCAACCCTAAAAAACGTTTACTTACCTGCAAACTGATAACCCTCATTTTTCCCAATTGGATTGAATTGACTTTTTCCCTCTGAAGTGTTGAAAAGTGTTTGTATGGAAATCGAAGTATCTGTTATATTGCAAAACTGTTATACCTACCTTTCATCCAGGAAATGTCTCAATGTGATATCTAGGCCTATCACACGGAGATAAAGATTCTACAAACGTTTATCAGTCATTTTCATTCAGGTTGCTTGTGTCTATCAACCTGCCTTGACAAGTAAAATGTTTACTTACCTGTGCAAAGTCCTGCTTAGTTCTAAAATTAAATACAATAAAGGAACATTTTTGATACAAACAGTTGGTCTGAGTTTAGTCTTCGCGTGTGTGACATCATTTCATGCCTGAGTGTGTACAATAAATGCTTAACACTACCCTCTGATATAGCCTTACTGCTCAACCACTCTACCACAAATAGAGAATAAGGTATTATCTACTTTTACCTCTGTATACCCTTGGGGATCCACTAGACTCTGTGCACACTATACGTACTTTGGTATAGTATATACAGAGCCAGCTTCCTGCACATGGCACACAGGGATGTGTGGCTTGTCGTTTTTTCATTTTTGTCTGCACCAAGTCACGCAGACTACAATAGCATACTTGCATGTGCTTGGTGAGGGGTCCCTTAGGGTAGCGCAATTCCTTAGGAGACCCTCTTTAGTACTTCAGGCCCAAGGTACCAGAGTACCGTTTACTGGGGACATACAGAGAGTGCTGAAGGGTTTTGCCAATTGGGGGAACAATTGTACATTTTTAGGGAAAGAACACTGGTACAGGGAACCTGGTTAGCAGGATCACAGTACACTTCAGTCAAAGTTGCATCCAATACCAGGCAAAAAGTGGTTTTGGGGGGTTACTGCAACAAAACCCAGTTTCCTACACAATGTCACAGCTGACTCCTTTGCAGAATTTGCCTTTTATCAGATCCATCCTGGATACGGTGTGATTCCAAGCTTTTCCCTTATAGTGAAATGTCCAGGATATTCAGGCGGTTAATATGATGTTGAGGGAGGGAGGCTGGTACTACAGGGATTGTTGACCTCCTGCTTTTTGCTGGTCGAGTATGCCAGATGGCACATGGGGGCTCTGCAGTGGGATCTGAAACCCTAGTGGTTGAAACGCCAGGGGAATTGATTAGACTCCATCCAGTTTTCAATAGACAGTGCAAAAATCTGCAATGAGTGCTGCTAAACCGCTATTGGGCCATAGGCAAATTCCTCTACTTATCCCACCCAGAACTGACCGTGGTGACTGGTGCATCGCCTCTGGGTAGAGAAGGCCATCTGGGAGTGGAGGAAGTCAGCTTTCAAAGGAAGGTTGGTACTGGTCTTTGGAGATAACACCACCCCCATGTGGTACTGTAACAATCAGGATGTGGTAGTGTCTTGGCTCCTGTGCAGGAGGCCCTACGCCTTTGAAAGTAGCTGAATCTTTAGGACATTTCTCAGGTCCTGAACCATCTGACTAGATCTCTTAACGCAGGGCTAACTAACTCACCTGCCGGTTAGGTGGTCCAGGGTGTCTTCCAGCACGGTTCGATTGTTTTGTCTCCTCAGAGAAGACACAATATTAGCCCTTTGTGCAGTGGAGTTCACAATACTGCGCTCTCTTGTAGATGCATTCCGCTTAGAGTGGAGCTCAAAACTCCTATATACATTACCACCTCTACTCCTCCAGGCTCAAATTCTGAAGAAGTTAAAGAATGACCTGGCCCAAGTAATATTAGTGACTCTGGATTGGGTGAGGGGAGAGGGGTATGCAGACGATCTGGGCATCAGTGCTCCAATCATGCTACCCCTTAGAGAGCATCTGCTGTTGCAACAATAGAGCAGGGTCCTGCACCTGGGCCTGTGCAATCTGCACCTCTATGTGTTGAGGTGGAGTGGCAGCAGTTGCTTTCCATTGATCTCCTTCCTGAGACTGTTGATGATGTCTTGGCAGTTAGGTGCCCTTCAACGAAGTGAGTGTACGCCGGGCGCTGGGACAAGTTTGTGGCTTGGTGCAGTGCCTCCCAGATAGAACTGTACATAGCAAACTTTCGTAAGTGTTGTTGTTTGTTTTTTACCACGCTAGAACTTGCATTGGGCACTGTTAAAAGCTATTTGTCAGCTCTTTTGGCTTTTTTGTGGTTGCTGGAACTGCCTACCTTGTTCAAATCAACCATTATGAAGCGATTTCCTAAAGGTTTACAATTCATGTTTCCACCAAAGTCTTTTGTGGTGCCATAATGAGACTTTAATTTGGCTCTTACCTTTTTAATGTGTACTCCTTTTAAACAAATGCACAGCTGTCCACTAAATCGTTTGATTCTGAAAACAGTCTTCTTGATTGCCATGACGTCCGCTTGGCGGACGAGCAAGCTTCGGGGACTCTCGGTCCAGCCGACTTGCACAACATTTTATCCAGACAAACTGGTGTTGAGAACTCAAGCCGCATTCCTGCCAAAAGTAGTACCAACTTTTCATGGCCGGCATGCTTGACCCGACCAACATTCTTTGCTATGCCTTATTCGTCAAAATAGGAAGAAAGACTGCATTGCTTGGACCACAAGAGAGCCCTCAGTTACTACATGAATCATGCCAAGATTCACCGATTGGGTGATCAGTTCTTTGTGGGTTTTTTAGGTCATAAAAGGCATGGTAGTGCAGAAAACAATCATCTTAGGTGGATAGTTCTCCACATTAAAATCTTCTACTTTGCAGCTAAGAAGCAGTCCCCAACAGGTTACGGCTAATTCTAGGTTACAGGCTGCTACTACTGCATCTGCACGTGGAGTGCCTGTCCTGGGTAGCTGTTAGGCTGCTATGTGGGCATTGGTCCACATATTCATGAAGCACTACTATCTCAGCATTCAGGTCTGTAGGGATGGGCATTTTGCCCTTTCTTTCCTGCAGAAATCTTTGGTCTGAGCCCCAGGTTGCACCACCACCACCTTTGATAGAGTATGGCTTTGGCATCTACCCACAAGGTGAGGAATATGTGGTTAGAAGTATTTATCAGAACAAGTTACTTACTTTCGATATGTCTTTTTGGTGGCTACTCTACCTGACTAACCCCAGATTCCTCACCGCCCTCTCACCTCCGTGTTCCGTGTAATAGGATCTTTTCCATCAAAAAGGTCATATAAATACTTAGAAGTAAGTTAAACAGAAGCATCACTCTAAAAACTGATCATACAAAATGAGGTCTTTTACTACAGATGGGGTGGAGCCCTAAGAAGATTTTACTGTAACATAAACGCCAAGCATACCCAGTAAAGGCTCTTTCACCAAATCTCTTTTATCTCCATATGTGAGCAAGAGGGTGGCAAGCAAGCATAGTCCGTATTTTATCGCTGTGCATCTTGCTTTTTAACATATGATTGTCCATGGTTGAAAACCTCAACCCTTCCTGTACCTATCACTTGACGGACTGTCTAGAAGACTGGATCCATTGGGACCAAGCAATTTTCACCTCTGCATACAAATACAATTAGTCTTTTGGTAGAGTCTAACCACATTTTTGGTAATAGACCAGTGCACCAACATGTTCCACCAACACATTCAGCAAAACTGGCTCTTGGTTGTCTTTATTTGTTGTTTTAGCTTGGGCAGGTGATTGCGTAACCCACTACTTTTGGCGAGCTTTGTCCAGTCCCCAGAAGAGCAGTGCACCTTGGGGAACCTGAACAGAGTGTCACTGTACAAAACTGTACAAAACCTAAAACCGTCTTTTAAAGAACCTCATATCACCTGAGAATATTAACCGTGGAAATTTTAGGTTTTTGAGACATTTTAGTCTGTCATGTTCCAACCCTATATGGCAGCAGATAATGGAACAAATACCAACTTTGGATTGCCAGAAAGCTTCAAGGCACATCCTCCAGACTGGGCTGGAAGCTGTGGATTCAGTGACACCACCTGAGGAATCTGTAGCTGTGCACAGAAGACTCTCTTGGGTGAGTTCTACCACTTTCTCCAAATAAATTATTAAACATACCTCTTTATCGGCAAGGTCATTAGTGATTTAGGCATTTCTTCTCTAAAACTGTCTGTGCGCCAATTGTAAATATTCAGGGTTTTCTAGAAAAGCGAATACCAGATTGTCTCATATCTTTCTTATAAGTCCCTAGTATATGGTACAAGAGATGCCCAAGGCTCCGAAGTTAAATGTCACTAGTGGTCTGCAGCACCTAATGGGCCATCACTACAGTGACCATGTGAAAGCGTGACTCTAGGCCCGCCACTGCAGACAAGTTGGACAATTTGAAACCTGACAACTCGACATGGCAATATAAAAAGGAAGTTTTTGACCTGGCAAACGGTTTAACATTTTTAAGCCACTCCAGGGAAGGCCCTGGTAGCCAACCAGGCAGGGAGCTTAATATTAAAAAGAAGGCCATGTTCTTTTGTGCTTAACATGCCCTGAGCAAAAACTAGAGGAACCTGTCCCCTTAAAGTAGAGCTGCCATGAATGCCTGCCCTGTGTTGAACAACAAAGTGCCTGCTGGGCTACCGAGTCCTGACCTGCCCGAGCGGTTCCCAAGTCCGTGAGATCCGTGGCTGATGTCGGAGTGGACTCTTGTTGCCCTGCAAGAAAGAAACGCCTACAGGCAACTGCTCAGGACCGCTTGAACCGGGAGACCGGTTGACCAGTGGCGACTAGACCTGCACTGAACTCCCCCATGCACCGTAGAAGACAGAGACCTGAGGCGACAGACAACCCCCTGATGCTTGTGGATACCAAGGTGGCCCCAGGAATACTCACTGTATCTTTCTAGCGTATCCAGCATATTTAGCATCGCTGTATCCCCAGCATTGCGACTACTTCTAGACTAGACCTTGTTAAAGAAAGAAAAAACACGCAGGACCTTAAGACTGCTGAAAGGGCGACAGGTAACTGTCTCCCTAGACCTAAGTGTTCCCTATGTCTGGCTCCCACTGTGGTGTAGCCCATCCAAGTTAAAAGTAGTAGCCCTACTTGCCAGGTAACTAGGAACTGATCAACCGTTTGCAATGATCTATTGCATCTCTTCAAACATTTGCTTGCCTTTGAAAAATCATCTCTCCGGTTTCCCTTGATAGTTTTTTTTTCATTTTGGAGTCCAATTTAAGATGATAAAATATGCTCTATTTTTATAAATTGGTGTCGTATTTTTATTGTATTGGGTATCTTGCTTATTACCTGTTTGGGGACTTCTAAATGTTTTAAACATGTTCTTTTGACTAAGCTTGAATGTTCTGTACGACAGCTACCCATGACTGATGTCAAGGATTTGTCAAAGAACCTTCCTGAACCTGATAGAGATTATGACATTATTACATGGTGAGGTCTTCAAACACCACCACATAATAATCCACTTTCCTACAGATTTCTTTAAGCCACCTGAGAGATATAGGAAAGCAGTGGTTCATGTGCGTTGAAGGCTCCAAAGTTCTCATGTGAATCAATGAAATATGTAATTCTAATGAACTATTGTTGCAGATCAGTATTTTTTCATTTGTGCAACCATTGTGCATGCTGAAGTATTGCTGGATACTGTGGTGATTACACACTGCTGAACTAGTTTCCTGTTTCTCCTAGTCTGCTGGCCGTCTGATGCGCGCCATCTTTGAAATCGTGCTGAACCGTGGTTGGGCCCAACTTACTGATAAGACGCTGAATCTGTGCAAAATGATTGACAAGCGTATGTAAGTAAATACTAAGGCTATGTTTGGATCTTTTATTAGTTATAGTGGATAAGCACCTACCTCACCACACTTTCTTTCTTCTTGTGGGTGCTAAAACAACAAGGTGATGGATGGAATGCTTGAATCAATCTCAGCCACTTGCATCGGCTCTGGGCTGTACCTCAAGCCATCGTTTTTTGCACACAATGCCACCTCAGTTTGGACCCAGCCACATGAAAATCAGTCTTGACCCTGCTCCTCCTGGGAACAAATCAAAATCAAATCAAGTGTTAAGTGCGACTACTCACCCGTAAGAGTCTCAAGGCGCTTGGGGGCGTGGGGGGTTCGCAGGTTCCAGTCCATCAAGGAGTGGGGGGGGGGGGTGGTCTGTCGAGTCTGAACTGCCAGGCCAGGTCTTCCCTGAACCAGAACATAAGCAGCCTAGGACCGGTTTCGACCTAGGGTCAAAACTGATTTGCTGGGTACAAACTGAAGTGGCATGGTGTACAAAATAAAGATGGATAGGGATGCAGCCCAGAGTGATTTCCAGTGACTGAGATTAATTCGAGCATTCCAACCATCAGTTTTGTATACTCATTTTGTCGACCTAAGTGGGACGGGTGTGCCCAGACGTGGAACCTGCGCCCATTGTGTCACTGGAACTAAGCAATACCCAGCTGATGAGCCCGTAACTGGGGCAAAACCAGTCCTGATTTGCAAGTGTTCCAGATCAGGGAGGACCTGGCTTGGCAGTTCGGGCTGAACTGTTCCTACTGGAGCAAGGTGAAGACTAATTTGCATATAGCTGGGTCCAAACTGAGGTGGCAAGGTGTGCAAATTATTTATGGAATGGTACGTGTCCCATAGTGATTACCAGTGGCTGAGATCAATTCAAGCATTCCATCACAGTTTGGTATACTTATTTTTTTCTTGCAGGTGGCAGTCCATGTGTCCTCTGCGCCAGTTCCGCAAGCTCCCAGAAGAGGTGGTAAAGAAAATTGAGAAGAAAAACTTTCCCTTCGAACGTTTGTACGACCTCAATCATAATGAAATTGGTAAGTTAGGGAGGTCGTCATACCTCCTAATAATGAGCGTTCGTAAATGGTTTTATGTAGTCCATAGACACATACACTTTTATAAGTACTAGAATAGTTGAGTGGCAGTCTGCTTTTCCTCCTCCATATGTAGGTACGTTAACTTTTGTTCAACATCATGCTTTTGGCTCTCGCCAGGATTCAGCTTTACCCAGATTGTGGAAAAAGCTGAACCTTTTGACAGCGCCAGAATCTGCCTCTCAAGCTCATTTTCAAATGAAAAACATAATTGTGAATAGCCTATATCGTGCTTACTCTAGTCTCTCTACTCAAGATTTAAATCACTGACTGGCAAGAGTCTCGGTTAACTACCTAGATTTTGGCTTAAAAAACGATCTCAGTCATTGGTTTGCAGTCAGGAAGGAGTACTAGGATTCAGTGCAAAAGCAAGTGGAGCATGTTTGCTGTTGAGGTGTTTATATCAATCTATTTTCATGACTACATTATAAAGTACGGAAACAGGGATTTAAATTGACCCTTTAAAAATATTGCACTACCTTTGTGGGATTATCACAAACATTCCCAATATGTCATTGGCTTGATGTGTATTACCTTCCATTAGATAACCGCTGCATCATGAGATCTCCTTTATGGATAAGCTTCTCATCTCGAAAAGCGGCTTCTTATTGGCAACCACATCTGCTGGGTTAATGTATTAGACTGAAGTTAATGCAAGTTTTAAACTTCGCAGGCTCTCCTGAACACAAGGTCGTTTTGCAGCGTGAATCTTTCTGGATTTACTATGCTGTGCATTATTCCGCCATCTTGTGGTTGGGTCTGGAATCGTAGTATTTACTCTCTCTTTTTTTTTCCCGTGGCCCACGTGGGTGGTGACGTCCCACCATTTGGTGTCCTTCGTGACGTCGGCGTGCTTTCTGCGGAAGCTCCCACCTTTGGTCGCCATCTTCAGATTCTTTTTTCCGCCGTTGGGTCTGGATGGTTACCGAAGAGTTCCAGAGTTTTTGGAAGAGGAATCAAGAAAAATCGAAGAAAATCAACGAAAATAAAGTTTTCAGTGACACCGGAGTGCAGGTCAGGTAACCAGAGCGACGAGGGAGAAGTTTGGCGACCAAAACCTCGACGTTCGACGAAGGATGCGCTTGCAGGGGGCACCCTGAGCACGGGGATGGACAAAACACCGTTCAAGTTTTGCACCAATTGCCACCACAAGTACGCCCAGAAGGATCAACATCCAGTCTGCAACCTCTGCCTGCCGCTCGGCCACAGCAGCGAAGACTGCAATGCCTGTTCGGCTTTAACACCGAAGACCCTCAGAGTAAGGGAGAGGCATAGAAGGGCGGACCACAACATGCGGGGCCAGGGGCCACCTCCACCTCCATCGCTCCGGGACTTGGGTCTCTCCAGTGGAGAGGAGGACAACATCGCCGAAGGACTAGAGGACTGCACGGTCGTCGAGGTCCATAAGAAGACGTCGAAGGAGGTAAGGGGGGAGTCGACCCCTAAACACTCGGGTGACACTCGAAAGAGTGAAGCAAAAGCCCCGAGCGACACTCACAGAAGTGAAGCAAAGTCCTCGAAGGGAGCTCTGCCGTCGAAACACTCAATGAAAGCAACAGCTACCAGGGACAGTCAACCGAGCGGATCCTCCAAAAAGGACTCCCAATCGGCAAAAGCCGTCGAAAAACAAAGTTCGTCGAAGGTTCCCCTCGAAAATGACACCTCGGCGCCGAGAAAAGAAGGGTCGTTGTCGACGGCCACGAAGAGAAGCGCTCCAACCCTCGACGCCGAACATGCCGCAGAGATGGAAAGGAAGAAGAGGAGGCTCGAGACCGAAATGGCGAGCATCCTTCAGCGAAACAAGGACGAGAAGATGAGCCAATTCACCATCCCGCGGTCGAAGTCGAAAGAGACGACGACGCGGAACCCCCGAAAACTCCCGAACCGGTCGAGGAACTCGGGACAAAGACTACTATTTAGAGGGAGAAGGCGACGAAGATCTGCAGTCCTACCGGGACTCGACGTCCTCGGAGGCACACGACGTGGAATGGCAAGATCTCGACGCCGAATCGCCGGAAGAGGGCGTAGACACTTACCCTTCGAGGCCCTCGCCACCAGACGACATAGGGGTCTACAACATGGTCGTGTGCAGTAGGTTGCACAGACTTATGGGGTGAAAATGGAGGAAGAGAAGCCAAAATCATGTTTGTTCCTGGAAACTCTACTTCCACAACAAACGAGGAGCCAATTCCTGCCCATGCTCACTAGTGTGCTGGACCAAGGAAGCAAGGCCTTTAAGGAGCCTGCAACATGCAAAGCTGTGACCCCCTGGGACTGAGAAGAAATACAAACATTCTTTACAGGACCCTGCATACATCCAAGGTTCAGTGCCAGCCGACTCCATAATTGCAGCAACAGCTAGGAAGAGGGTCAATGTACCCACTAATGCCGGACCACCTCCAGACAAGGAGAGTAGGAGGATGGATCTCACAGGGAGAAAAGTGGAGAGAAATGCGGCAATCCAATGGCGCATCGCTAACTCCAACGCCCTGATCAACAGGCACGCCTACCAACACTGGGATGAAGTAGGACAGCTCCTAAAACATCTACCGGACCAGTACCAGCAAAGAGCTGCTCACCTGGTAGAAGAGGGGAAAAACATGGCGAACACATGCCTAAAATCAGCTTTGGATGCGGCAGAAACATCAAGCAGGCTAATGATGATAGGAGTGACTGAGAGAAGACACGCATGGCTCAGAATTTCGGGATTCAAGCCAGAGGTGCAAAGCAACATCCTAAACACACATTTTAGTGGAGAGCAACTGTTCGGCACGCCAGTCGACGACAAGTTGACGCAGCTCAAGAAGGACAACGAAACAGCAAGGTCCATGGGGGCGTTGCAGTTCAGGGGAATGAGAGGAGGCACACCCACGAGAAGGCCGGGCGGTAGAGGAGCCAACGTGCCCTCCACATTGGACCAAACGTTCCAGCAAGGCTACCAAGGGAACAACCAAGGCCAGCAGCAGCAGAACTGGCAGTACCAGCTCCTGGGACCGTCCTTTCGAGGGCGCGGAAACGGACGAGGACAGACACGGAGAGGAGGCAAACAGCCCTCAACCAAGTGACTTCAAGGAAGATGCCCCCACCCTAGTAACACCTCAGGCTGGGCGGAAGGACATAAAGGAAAACTACAGCCAAACGTGCAACGACAAACAGTACCTCAAACACTCAACACCTGTAGGGGGAAGATTAAGAGACTTCATCCAGGAATGGAGAAAGGTCACAACGGGCAAATGGATACTGAACATCATACAATACGGATACTGTATAGAGTTATGTAAACGGCCCCCGAACAGAAAACCAGCTAGAAACACAAGAACTGGTCAGCGAGAAGGCAATAGAGGTGGTACCAAAGGAACAAAGGGGTTTACTCAACTTACTTCCTGGTGCCAAAGGTGGACAGGCCACTAAGACCTATCCTAGATCTAAGGTTCCTGAACAAATTCATAAGAACACAAAGGTTCAAGGTAATACCACAAATACAACGAGCGGACTTCATGGCTACTATAGATTTAAAGGACGCATACTTACACATCCCCATCAACCACAAACACAAGCGCCTGCTAAGGTTTGTGAAGCAAAAACCAAAGGGAATGATGGACGGAGTGTTGAACATTGCAAGCACTCACCCCCAGTCAACTGATCTGGGTTTAATCCATCACCGTTCTTTAGCCCACTCTGCCACCCCAGTTCAGACATGGCCATATGCAAATCAGTCTGACCCTGTTCCTCATGGGAACAGTCCAGCCCGAACTGCCAAGCCATGTCTTCCCTGGACCGGAAACAAGCTTTCTAGGACCAGTTTCTGGCATTTCAGCCGTCTTCAGCCAGGCTTGCCTGAATCCAGTGGCAAAGTGAGCAAGGGACTCATGTCTGAGCATACCCTGCCAACTTATGGCGAACAAAGCAAAAACCAAAGGGAATGATGGACGGAGTGTTGAACATTGCAAGCACTCACCCCCAGTCATCTGATCTGGGTTTAATCCATCACCGTTCTTTAGCCCACTCTGCCACCCCAGTTCAGACATGGCCATATGCAAATCAGTCTGACCCTGTGCCTCATGGGAACAGTCCAGCCCGAACTGCCAAGCCATGTCTTCCCTGGACCAGAAACAAGCTTCCTAGGACCGGTTTCTGGCATTTCAGCCGTCTTTAGCCAGGCTTGCCTGAATCCAGTGGCAAAGTGAGCAAGGGACTCACGTCTGAGCATACCCTGCCAACTTATGGCGAACAAAGCAAAAACCAAAGGGAATGATGGACGGAGTGTTGAACATTGCAAGCACTCACCCCCAGTCAACTGATCTGGGTTTAAACCATCACCGTTCTTAAGCCCACTCTGCCACCCCAGTTCAGACATGGCTATATGCAAATCAGTCTGACCCTGTGCCTCATGGGAACAGTCCAGCCCGAACTGCCAATCCATGTCTTCCCTGGACCGGAAACAAGCTTCATAGGTTCAATCAAAGCCACTACCAGTTCACAGTACTGGCATTCGGGCTCAAATCCGCACCAAGGGTGTTTCCAAAATGCCTAGCAGCTGTCGCAGCACACCTACGAAGGCAAGGGATACACGTATACCTCTATACCTCTATCTCGACGACTGGCTCGTAAAGGCAAGTTCGTACAGCCAACGCAGACTACACATCCAGTAGGTCATACCAACACTGACAAGACTGGGGTTCTCGATCCATTGGGAGAAATCATCAACAGAACCAGAACAAATCAAGATATTCTTAGGGGCACAGATCGACACCATGCAGGCCAAAGTGTTCCCCAGCAGGAAGAGAACGTTGGCGATACTGAAGGAAACAGGTCATTACCGAATGGGGCAAGTTCTGACCGTGCAAACTGATGGGAATGATGGCGTCATGCATCCACCTAGTCCCAAATATCCGACTACACATGAGACCATTCCAGGAATGGATCCAGCAGCAATGGTCACAGACCACAGGGGGTTGGGAAGATCTTGTGGTTGTCACGCACGCAGTGCAACAGGAAATAGCGTGGTGGAAAAAGGAAAGCATATCACAGGGGAAGCCATTCACTGAACCAACTCCAACAGTGACCATCACAATGGATGCCTCTCAGCTGGGGTGGGGCGCACGCATGGACAAGCTCAAGGTGAGGGGTCTATGGTCGCAGCAAGATGCAGTCAGACACATCAACTAACTGTATTCCTAGCCTTAAAAGCCTTTCAGAAAGAGATGTACGGGAACAGGGTGTTGGCCCAAACGGACAACACAACTACCACGTTCTACATCAACAAACGAAGAGGAACACAATCAGTACCACTATCAGGGCTAGCACAGGACATTTGGAGATGGGCCATCCCACTAAAAATAGACCTACTGGCAATACTTCTCCCAGGGAAGGACAATGTGGAAGCAGACCGGCTCAGCAGACAGACGTCGGCATCTCACGAATGGGAGCTCAACCAGCAGGAAATAGAGGTTTTCCAGAAATGGGGTACTCCACAAATAGACCTATTTGCAATACACCAGAATGCAAAATGCCAACTGTGAGAAAGTGCCATCTTTCTTGCATGGTATGCCCCCACTTTTTGCTAAATTGCTGAATGTACTTTGATTGAGTGTACCCTGGGTTCCTGCCAATCAGGTGCCCAGGGCCTATGTTTCTTCCTTAAACCACACAAACTCCAAATTGGCAAACCCTAGCCACATGTCAGCCCCTAGTAAATGGTACCCTAGGTACCCAGGGCCTTGTGGCCAGGGAAGGCCTCTAAGGGCTGCAGCACTCATTGTGCCACCCTCAGAGGCCCTGTACCCTTACACACACACACACTGCCCTTGCAGGCTGAGTGTCTGGGTGCAGGACAAAACAAAGAGTCGACATGGCACACATCACTGTGTACCATGCCCATCACCTACACTGCCAAGGCAGATGTCAGCCACCACTCTAGCTGGGTGCATTACGCCTATGGTGTGGGCACAGGAGCAGGAGCCCTGTGCCCCTACAGTACCCAGGTCCATTCCTGGGCGCTGTAAGTGCAGTGCTGTCATTTAAGAGTACATGGTGCTGAGAGCTCGTCAAACACGAGCTCCACAGCACCATAATGGCAACACTGAAGCCTGGGAAGTTTGGTATCAATCTTCTCAGCACATTGAACCCACACTGATGCCAGTATGGGATTTAATGTACTAAGCACCCCAGAGGGCATCTTAGAGATGCCCCCTTACAGCTAACTTACAATCCACGTCTGCTCTGAGGCTGCCCAGGCTGCCACACAGCAGACACGTTGCTGGACCCCTGGGTGGGAGAGCCCCTGCTCTCCCGGGCCTGCAACAATGCACATCCTGGGTGAGGTGAGAAATCTCCTCCCCCAGGACGAGCAAAGGGAAGCTTCAAAGGCATGCCGCCATTTGGAGTTTCCCCAGGCCACTGCAACCCCCCACTCTGGCGGGAAGCTTGGTCGGAAACCCCATACAAGGACAGGGGATGTGCCAGCCTGCCCACCCCACCCCTCAGGTGGGGGAGGCGAGGTGAAGCACATCTCCGGGCTGTCGCCATCTTGAAGATGGGAGGCCCTACCCTATCAGGATTAGGCTACTGCCCCCCTCCCACAGGAGAGAGGCAGGATAGGGGGTGTACCCACCCCAGGACAAGGACCCATTGGTCCCTGGCCTTCACCTACCTGTAACGCCCCTAAATCTAGTATTTAGGGGCACCCTGAACCTTCCTTCCTTAGATTCCAGATAGAAAACTACAAGAAGAGCAAGAAGAACAAGGACCTGCCCTGCAGCTGCTAAAAAGAGAAGAAGACACCAACTGCTTTGGCCCCAGCCCTACCGGCATGTCGACTCTCGAACCTGCACCAGCGCGGCATCTCTCGTGGCCAGCAACCTCACCAACCCCGGAGGACCTGGCTACCTTTTGGCTCTAAGCCCCTGGGACTCCCACGAGTAGAGGCTCTACTCAAGAAACCTATTTTCTATCCCTGGCACCAGCCCGGGACCGCGGACCCAACACACTCTGCACCAGCCAAGCCTGACCAGTGCCGGAGTGGACAAAGACCCTGAGGACGACCCCACGGTGACTGTGACCCCGAGTCCGGCACCCAAGGACCCCCCTCGACATTCCGGAAGAAGCCTGCAGCCTCAGAACAGAGTGCCACCCCAACCGCGATCAACCAGAGGGTAAGATTTCCGACATCAAAAGGCACCCCTGCACCCGGCGCCCTGCGGCCCCCTGTGCCCAATCCCGGGGTACCCACCTAACCTACAACTACCCAACTTACCTCTCGAAGTGGTGGTGGCACCTGAAGCATCCTCGTCCCCGAGCTTGCAGCCTTTTTCCAAACCGGAACATTCCCATTGATTTCCATTGAGCGCCCGACGGCTCAAAAGCACCCTGCACCCAGCCGCCCGAGTGGCCCTGGCAGTGCACTCTCTACACTAACTTACTTCCCCACTTGCCCTGAGTAAGTGACCAGGAGCCCAGCTCCCACAGCCGCGTGGCTTGCCAGACAGCAGCCACCAACCAAGGCCCCCCTATCCCTCGTAGGATAACATTGGGCCTAACTCTCTCTGCACCCGGCCGTCCTGAAACCGCTGAGGGTGAACCAACTGTACCTACCTGACACTGGGGGACCCCTGAGTCTATGCCCGGAATTTCAACTCTGCCAGTCGAGTACTTACCCTTAAACCGCTAACTTCATTTTCCTCATAGGGTAACATTGACTGGCTGGAAAAATCTTCTAAGTGTGAACTTTTCAAAACTGCAAATATTCACCAAAAATCAGCCAAGTGACAAAAACGAATTTACTCACCTGCTCCTAGGTGAGCTCCCAGTGCTGGATCTTGGTGCCCAGCCCTGACTCTGAAAAGTGTCCACGACTATACTTACCTCTAACCCATTTTTCTCCCATAGGAAGCCATTGTCTGCTTTTCTGTGAAATTTCTTCTATTTTTGCAAAATTGAAATATTCTTTTAAAATCGTACCATTTCTACAAACACTTACCTGTTTTTGATAAGGACCCCAGTCCTGGGTCTAGGTACCCAGTCCTGGATTACTGAAGTAACGATAAAGTACTCTACCTGCAATTTGAATTTCTTGCCATAGAGATCCATTGAATGTTTTCTTTGAAATATTTTCTAAGTGCTAACTTTTGAAATAGCTAAATATTATTAAAAAATCATTACAGTTATTAAGTCGACTTTCACCACTTGATTCTGAATACTGACCCAAGGCTGGATCTAGGAGCCAGACCTGGAATTCCAAAAGTAATCTGAAAAGTAATTTATTACAAATAACCTGAATTTACCATTGAGCTCAATGCATTGTTATGTTTAGGAAATAGGATTGTTTATTGCAACCAACTGTGACTGTTTACATAAATTTAATGCTTAAGACAAAAGTATTTATATTCAACCTCTCATTCTGAGAAAGTATATTTTTATCCCCTTTGTGGTTCTAAAAATAAAACAAGCATATATTTTATATATATAAACCATTGGCCTAGAGTTCAGTTATTGAGTGTGTGAAACCATTTGCTGACTGAGTGTGTACAATAAATGCTTTACACTGTCCTCTGGTACTGCCTTACTGCTCGACCAAGCTACCACTTTTGAGAGTAAGGTCATACCTAACTTTGACCTCTATCAGCCTCTGGGGGACTGTGGACTCTGTACACCCTGTACCTATTAGGGAACAGTATATACAGAGCCACTTTCTCACACCAACACTTCGCATCCAGGCAACCGGACCATCGGTCTCAAGGGAATGCAGTATTGATAAGTTGGTCATAGAGCTTTGCATACGTTTTCCCCCCCGATACCACTGATACACAGGGTACTCGGCAAATGCAGAATCAGCAACATGTTGCTAATACTGATAGCACCTCAGTGGGCCAGGCAGTCCTGGTTCTCGCAGATAAGGGAAATGGCACAAGAACCAGCACGCAGGTTCCCAAGAAGGGACCTGTTAACAATGCAGACCGGAAGGGTGCTTCACCCAGAAGCAGAGGGTCTCAGCCTAGCAGCATGGCTCCTAAAGACCTAGAATTTGCACACCTAAAACTACCACCAAGTACTATGGCAGTACTCAGGGAGGCAAGGAGACCTACCACAAGAAAGTGCTACATAGCAAAATGTAAGAGGTACTCCCTATGGTGCATCAAGGAGAAGCTACAACGGAAGGTCACAAGGGAATCAACAGTACTGAAGTACTTGACGCATCTACTACAAAGCGGATTAAGCTTAAGCTGCACATCCCTGAGGGTGCACTTGGCTGCGGTGGTGGCCTACACAAGAGGAGAAACAGGGAAAAGTTTCTTTACCTCTCAAGTGGTGAAGAGATTCTTGGAAGGGGCCAAGAGAATCACCCCCCCCCCCCCCCCCCCCCCAAGAGAATGCCAGCACCAGCATGGAACCTCAACGTAGTGCTATCTCAACTGATGAATGCACCCTTTGAACCTATTCACAAGATTACACTGCACATGTTCACACTAAAGACGGCCTTCTTAGTGGCGATCACGTCACTACGAAGAGTAAGTGAGTTGCAAGCGCTCACACTCAAAGAGCCCTACTTACAAATACACAAGAACAGGATTGTAATGAGGACGGACCCACACTTCATGCCAATGGTGGTGTCTCGGGTCCATATTAACCAAACAATCCAAATACAGAGTTTTATCCAAAAACCGACTACAAAAACAGAAAGGGCTCTCGCTACACACACTAGACTCCAGAAGGGCTGTAATGCACTATATAGAAAGGACAAAGGAGTGCAGGAAAACAAAAACGTTCTTTGTCTCCTTCGCAAGCAGTTTTCTGGGACGACCAGTCACCAAGAATACCATTGCACGATGGATTGGGCAGACAATTCAACTCTGCCACAAGCAGGCAGGACAACAGTTACAAGGAGCAGCTCAGGCTCACTCAACAAGGAAGAAAGGAGCAACAATTGCGTTTCTAGCGAACACACCTATCCAAGACATTTGCCAAGCGGCAACATGGTTTTCAGTGCACTAAGCACTACTGTGTGGATATTCAAATGAACAAAGAAGCGCAAGTGGGACAGAAGGTCTTACAACACATATTCAGTAACCAGTGCTCATCTTCCACTCAGCCACCACTATGAGGACAAACCACTACAAAGTCTATGCACAGCATAGTGAATCCAGAAAGATTCACGCTGCAAAACTTATAGTTTCTTACCTGTTGGTGTAGTTTTGCAGCTTGAAGACTTTCTGGATTCACTAGCAAACCCACCCTCCTCCGCCCGAAAGATGTGACACAGATGTAAAGAGTTAATGATAAACAAGACTTTACCAAATAACAGAGAAGAGAGGATTAACACAACACAAGACAAGAAAAAAGAATCAGAAGATGGCGACCAAAGGTGGGAGCTTCCGCAGGAAGCGTGCCGACGTCACGAAGGACACCAAATAGTGGGACGTTGCCGCCCACCTGGGCCACGAAAAAAAAATAATTGAGAACATACTACGATTCCGGACTCAACCACAAGATGGCGGAATAAATCACAGCATAGTGAATCCAGAAAGTCTTCAAGCTGCAAAACTACACCGACAGGTAAGAAACTATACGTTATCTACAGGTGTCCCTACTCTTGCATCCAAGTCTCATGCTTCCGTCAGCGAAATACATGGAATATTCAATCGTCTTCAGGATGGGAGGAGGAATGGACCAAGTGCCTGAGCACAAATAATTGTCTTCAAAAGATTTGGTTTGCATTTCCTTCTCAATTCTGAGTTATTTCAATAACTCCGTATAACCAAAGCTAAAGAAGACATTCATGACATGCTGGTTTGACAAGTCTTTGCATTCTTCTGAGAGGTATTCAGCATGTTTTGTTCCTGATGAAAGTCTAAAGGAAGCAAATCTCTGGCTTCAATTGCTTGCTCGATGCTACCTAGAACTGCTTGTTGTTAAATAATTTTCTTCCGTTGAGTTTCACAATAATTCAGCCAGAACTATGTATTAGATATACATCTTCCAGTCAGTCATTTAATAATTATGCTTGCCTACTGCTTTTTCTCCTCTTTTCTTTGCTGTCTTTTTTCTTATGGTTATCCTGCTGTTTTGTTTCAGGGGAGCTGATCCGAATGCCTAAGATGGGAAAGACGATTCATAAGTATGTTCATCTTTTCCCGAAGCTAGATCTGGCAGTCCACCTGCAGCCCATCACCAGATCCACGCTTAAGGTGGAGCTGACGATCACACCTGACTTTCAGTGGGATGAGAAGGTGAGGAGTCAGGTCGCAACTTATCAAAGTTTGTTCTTCTTTAATGAATATTGCAATATTATAACATTATAGATGTAATCTTAACAGTTGTGAAATGGAAAAAATAAACCTATCCATTTAATAAAAAATAAAAAAAAAGGGCCTAATATACGGTGCCAGGAGTACCCGGGCCTATAAGTCAAGAGTGCCCCCAGGGACTGCAGCTCTTTTTGTGCCACTCTGAATGGGACATGGTAAAACATGGCTTCCAGTCTGTCACTGCAGACTGGAAGGGTGGTTTAAAACCGCTAACTTGACTTTGCCATTTAAGATAATGCAAAGCCCAAAATTCCCTTTTTAATGTATATCAGTCACCCCTATAGCAGGTCTAAAGAGCCCTACTGCAGGGTGCTGTATATTAAAAAGTGGAACATGTACTTTTACATGTTCCGGCACTAAAACCCAAAAATCTTGTTTTTATTGTGGAAAGGCTATTGGCCCCATTGGCAAGTGCAGTTACAGGCTGGCACCCCAGTCCTGATAACTTCTTATTGGGGCTTCTAAGGTTGGCACTATTTGACATCAAAAATATCTACGTGTCCAATTTGTTGATTTTGACATGGCTTGTTTGCGGTTGAGTGAAATTGCTTTGCTTTATTATTGCTATTAAAATATATATCTCCGAAACTCTGGTGTGCAGGAAAGTGCCCTTTTTTGACATGGTCACCCCACTACCTGGTATGTGATTTTGACTGGAAGTGCAGTAGGTTCCTGTTAACCAGGTCCCCAGTGTCAGAGCTGTTTCCTAAAACTGTGTAATTATAGCTCTCCCTGTAAGTCCCTAGTAAGTGGTACCCCTGGCACCTAGGGAAATGAGGCTAAAGAGGATCCCTAAGGGCTGCAGCATGTATTGTGCCTCCCTAAGGGACCCCTCAACAAACACAGACAGACTGCCACTGCAGGCTACATGTCTTGTTTTGTAGGAAAGTGCCCCTTTTTGACATGGTTGTCCCCACTTTTTGCCTGGTACTTGATGTGATTTTAAATGAAAGTGCTTTGGGCTCCTGCTAACCAGGTCCCCAGTGCAAGAGCTCTTCCCAAGACTGATTCACCAATTGGCAAATCTTTAGCACTCTCTTAAGGCTCTAGTAAATGGTACCCTGGTACCTAGGGCCTGAGGTACTAAAGAGGGTCCTTAAGGGCTGCAGCTCAAATTGTGCCACCCTAAGGGACCCCTCACCAAGCACGTGTGACTGCCATTGCAGGCTGTGTGTCTTGGTGCAGACCAAAGTGAGAACACAACATAGCACACATCCCTGTGTGCAATGTCCTTTACCACTGTAAATTATATTTGTAAGTCTCCCCTACAGCAGGCCTCATAGCCCTAAGGCAGGGTGCTTAATAACATAATCTGAAAGAAACACGTAGTGATAGATCCCTTACCTTAGAATTACCCCCAGGCGTCAGGCTGGATCCGGAAAGTTTTCATCAGCAATACCCCTGCGCGTCGGTAGGTGGCGTCGTGTGGCTCCGCGTCCGTCGTCTGCATCACGATCGCTGGGATGACGTCATGGGCAGTACTTAGACGCCGCCCACGTGCGCTGACATCAGTTCTTTCTTTTTCCGAGCCAACAAACGCATATCCCGGAAGAGCTAGTACCCCCAGTAATTTTTTGATTGAGTTATTTTACGCTTTTTGTCTCCTTTTTTCTTGAGTCGATCGACTCCTGGTGTCATAGGGATGCCC
Organism: Triturus cristatus; assembly: GCF_964204655.1. Lineage (NCBI taxonomy): Eukaryota > Metazoa > Chordata > Amphibia > Caudata > Salamandridae > Triturus > Triturus cristatus. The sequence continues at coordinate 372,720,208 of NC_140594.1, read as the reverse complement.
GGGTTTAAGAACTGTGGGGACTGTCACCGCATGATGTCGGTGACAGACCCACACCTTGTGTGTCTCTACTGCCTGGGGTGCAACCACGACTCCAAGTCGTGCCCCGACTGCTGGGTCATGGCGCTGAAAACTTTGTGGGAGCGGTCCCGAAAATTGCTGGAAGTCCAGCAGTCGGCTCCGCGCCGTTCAAGTTCCCAGTCCCGTGGGAGGTCGAGGGACCGGTCGCGGAGTCGTCACCATCATTCTTCTGGATCTAAGTCTTCGCACTTGGGGTCAGGTAAGTCAAAGCATTCCAAGAAGAAGTCGAAGAAGCATTGTCGCTCTTCGACTTCATGACGCGGGGTGCGGGCGGTGCCACCCCAGTGGCTCCGGCGGAGCCTAGAACGTTGCCACCGGCCTACCCGCCCTTCCCGGGTCCGGCGGCGACGCCTGCCCAGGTGCAAGAGTTTCTTGCTGCCATGGCCCTACTCTTTGGGCCGTCTGGCCCTGCTGGTCCGCCTCTGGGCCCCCGCGGGCCCGACTGGGTGTCCTGTTGTTCCATCGCTGGCTCCGGCTCCAGCCCCGGCGTCGCAGGCCTCCATGGGATCCGGGATTGGACTCTGGTCGATGCCGGTTGACCTTGTTACGCCTCCACCGACATCGACCTCACCGGCACCGCCTCAGATATCGCCCGCTCCTCGGGACGACATCGTCCCCAGCTTCAGCCCTGAACCGGACACGGCACTGGATTGACGTCGCTCGACGCTGATGGGATTTGTTCCCAATGTCCATCCTCCGTATTTTCAGCATATTCCACAGACTTCGGAGGAAGTAGAGGACCGGGAGGGGTCTGAGGACCCTCTTGCACAGGACTGTTGCGGGGATTCTGCTCATGCACAGAACTTTGCGCAGGAAACCAGGACCTCAGTGAATTGTGGTGTTCCAAAAAACTCACCTCATTACCTAGAACCCCTATCCGACTAGCATCAGTGTCTCATTCGTTCTCCGTACCATATCGAAGCTCCCAATGATTAGACAACCCAGAACAAGCGACTTAGAATACTCTCGGGAATGGTGGGAATCAAGAACACCTTTTTGTTATTCTCATATCGGTTCACAACGTGAGTAATCAGAGACACGGAAAAGTTTTAAATGTTTATTTTTAACTACGTGCTCTAAGATGCAGTATTTTGGCTAACATAAGCAAACAAATGATCAGAAATAAGACCATCAGCATTGTTACAATTCCATAAAAAACAAAGGGAGAAATCATATTATGATCGTGGAAACAGGTCCTATAATACCTTGTCTATCACCCTCCCCTGGCTAGTAAGCTAGTTTTATAATAATAGTAGAAGGTCTCTAGGTTTGAATGGGGAACCCCATACCTCCAGGATCAGCTTAGGTGAATCACATCACAGGATCAGCACTGCTCTCTGTGTCTGGAAAAGTTTTCTCCAAGAGTGCCAGCATCATGCATGCAATGCAATATTAAAGGCACCCGAGTTTCAGATGTTTGCAGCTGTGTGTTTGTTGTGTCTAGAGCTTGGGCAGATCAACCTGAATTCAACAGCATACATTGTTATTTGACCTTGAAGGTTCTTGCACACAGTGTTCTGACTAAGGTCGCGGTGCACGTCTAGGGATGTAAAAAACAGACCGTTCTCATGTGAAGAAAAGCAAGCAAGCCGTTTTACTTATAATAACAGCTATCTGTAGTGTCGTGTGCAAAAGCAGCAAAGTGGCAAGATGGCGTTAAAACTCTCATGCTAACATAGCAGTGTGTGCAAGCAAAACCGTGTCTTCACTATACCCTCCCTTGATCGGACCGGGAACAAACTAGGTAAGCAATATGGGAACGCAGAGTTCAAGTTCGAAGGAGTCAGAACCAAGTTCACAATTTGCCAATCAGGATAATTGATAGTGAAAAGTTTGAAATTAAGTGTTGGGGGGGAAAAAAAATAAAATACAAAAATAAAATTTAAAAAGATCAATCAGGGGCGGTATACAGCCAATTCTGAAGTAAAAAAAAAGAAATATTGAGTTAGTACGTGCGGAAGATGGAGAACTGTCAATTTAATCGTATAGGCACAGTATGTTGCAACAGCCTCCAGAAGGAAGTCATTGTAATCCTCAGTAAATGATTCAGCCATCCAATCTAATAAAGTAAACAAACATACATGTTCTTCGATAATCGGAGCCTCTAGCACCATCAGAGGACAACTTGCGTGTTCTTCGAGATAACTTCGCGCCAGGAAGTCATGGGCTGCTGCATGTATTTCCCAATTTCCTAGGATTCCGTGCGCAGCTGCACAGGCCATAATCCCGATACCAGAACAGTTCAACTCATGAGCCACTAAAGGACAGATCAGTCGATCATAATCCGGGGTAGGAGACGCCGTATTTGACAGACACAAATCCAGAGCCCATTCAAATGAACAATCTAGGCAATGGAAGACAGGTTGCACGCAAGTAAAGTAGGAGAACCGGAAGGACAATTCATAGGCTACACTCAAAGTAACCAGAGGTAGTGTTCCATAGTATTCAAGCATCCGGGTGTGAAGTTGGCGCAGCCGGGTCAGGCTGTCATGTGATACAGATCGTGCAGCCATTGCGGAGCAAGCAAACCAACAGCAGCACACCAGCAGTCAAGACGAGGATTAACGGAAGCCCGCCGAAGACGCTGGAAAAAATAGAATGAAAAAATGCCGGTATCACACCAGATATTGTTTGGAACGAGGTCACAAGGCTGGAGCCCATAACTTTGAAAAAATGCGCCAAGCCAGTTGTTGACGAGGCATTGAATATAGTGTGAATCAGAGCACCGAAATGAAGTGGGAGATCAGTATTTAAAAGAGCATGCACCTCGGTGCGGGTGTTAGCTACATGAAGGACAAATGTTTTCACGAGAGGAAGTTAGGGCGACTTCTTTTTGAGACAATAGAGCCCTTATTCTGTTCATCTTGTTGAACTCTGCTTTCAAGGTTGGTATGGAAGGCCAAGTCTCCCATGCGGGTGTGGGAAAAGCAAATTCATACAACAGACTACTTGTTGGGAGACAGTTACAATGTATGGAATCCCTGCTAGCATCCCGCAACACGCCTCATTATTTAAAAGCAAATAGCTACCGTTGGCTATTAACGAGAAAGCATGTGTAATCGCTGGCACTGGACTACCCTTTAAAATGCAAGCTAAATTTGGTGCGTGCATGTTGCAAGCGCCAAGCAATTGGATGTTCCTGCAAACTACTGAGTGATCAGGTGTGGAAGTGCAGCCCTCACCTTTTAAATAAACCTCTTAACCCTCTCTCAGGCACCTGTATGTGAATGGGAGTGACCAAACTTCATGTAGGAAAGCGGTACCTAGTGGTTCGTATCTGCCTAAGGTATAGTGTTTCATACATGAACTTGAACTTAAACAATGGAAATGGTAGTGTGATTAACCCATGAATAAGCCACACAGCTGAGTCTGATTCGGCCACAGAGAATGGTAAAGGTTCCAACTTTTCAATATGCAATAGTGAATATGTTGCATCCTTCATGGACATGAACTGTTGTTTATCAGTCAGATTAAACGGCAAGAATAACGATGATGTGTTCATATAGTCCCAGGGAACTTTCCCAGCCTTCAATGTTTGTAAAGTCCATGCAAACTGCATTATAGAACGCAATTGATTTTGACCATGGTATAAAACAGACATGTCATCCTGTACAATATCCACAACAGATGAAACAATATTATCTAATGTGTAAATTCTGGGCGAAAGAGTATTCATGCTATTATCAATGACAGCAAGCACTTTTTCCAAATTTGCTTGATCAATAGTTCTCAATCTAGAAGCAGCTTCAAATTGAGATTATTTCCAAACTTCGTTGTGAATAGCATATAACCATCTTTTGGACCTGCCACCCACAGGGCCCTTAACAAAATCATTCCAATCTACATTGTTATTTAATTTGGACAATGTTTAAGCCAGTTTTGACATAATTTTCCTACCGAATGGGAAGTTTCAAACCGGGGGTCAACCCTAACCTGCGTGTAGCCTGATCTCTGCCCCAGAAAATGATGTTGACATGAGTCTGATGTTTTGTGCCATATTACCCATCCGTAGGGATCTAAGTTGGAAATATTGAAGGATGTATTAGTTATTAGTGACTGCAATTTATCAATGCACAGATCTGTGTGATTGTCCCAGGAAGGATAAGCACCCAGATCAGGAATAGAAGGGGCATTCAACTTTTTAGAAGTAGCCAATCCAAAGCAGGTGGTCTGAAAAATAGTGGATTCAAAAACATGTGGTTGGGGATAAGGCACGCACGATGCAGCGGTTCCGTGCCTTGAACTTCCCAGGCTTTAGAACCCCCAAACAGATTTAAGATCAGTGGTATCTTTCCACAGCTCATAGCCCCTATAGCTAATTCACCCATAAAGGACTTCGAATACAGTAATTTAGTGTGTGTAAGCCTAACTTTGGAAGCCGATTTAACAGACATTTTAAAATAAAAGGCTTCAGGATTTGAAATCAGTAAAATGTGAAAAGAAATTCACTAGTGTTTTGGAGCTGCCTTCAACGGGAGCTGGACAATGTTCCCATTGTGTATAATTAACAATATTTCTAAATGTATTTTCTTTATGCAGGAAATGATTGCCAGAGTGTTGGTAGCAAAATAACTCTACATAATTCGCTGAGTCTAAATACAACTCTTCAGCATCAAAATCAGCATAATATTTCAAATCGGAAAAGAGAGCCTCAATGGCTTGGACATCCCAATCATCAGAGCGTATGTTTTGTTTCACAACATCCCCTATAGAAACACGAAGTATATTGGGGACATTAATCACCTCTGTAGGAAATGTTAAATTTTACAGCATCCTATACAATCTCAGCTAACACAGGCCAGGCAGTAATGTTAACAAAAGTCTGGTCCCTCTTCATAATGTGTGATGAGGAGTGTGGTGCCAAAGTTCCATCAATTAATGTAATTGCAGATCTTTTGGTAAGATAATGTCCATTCACTAGACGAAAAAATACAACCACAAAGCCAATCGACATAAACAAAAAAATAGATATGAGCACCAGCCAAATGTAAGTCCAAGGGGGATCAAAAAATGTCTTTTAAACCAAACAGCAAAAATAGACATTTTCGATGGGGCCATCGATGTTGTAGAGTTAGTGTCAAATGAAAAATGTGACTGGTCAACGGCACCTGATTGCAAACCAGACAAGGACACATCTGTGGGATAGGCATACTCAGTATCTTCATGGGAACCACCAACCGGTGGAGTCAATAAAGGATTAGTAACTGTATGCATCTCGATGGCAATGTCAGGTCTGTTCGTATTTGCCGGAGCCAAAACAGAATTTCTCAGCATTGCTGGACAAGAGACCGCTGGAGTCATTCTAAGAAGAATTGGCCACTCGTTGTAGTTTGACATTGTCAATGGAGATATACCGGTTTCCTTGCGACCAGGAAGTGGAGGTAAAATGACTGTTCTTGTACCCTGAACGCCAAGCACTGGAACAGGTGCACGATAAGAGGGGCCGAACTCCTTCTTGTTGTCCACCTTCTCACAGACCGGGTCACCAACTCGAGGTAGCAAGCCAACTACCGGAATCTGAAGTGCAGCATCAGTTGTGGAGGGCAAGTGTTCCTTTGCAAGACTGTCTCGAGCCTCTTGTAGATTCTGTAACACAGCAGAATGATCATCTACGTCAAAGGGTGCGGCGGTCGCCGCCATGTCTAGACCATCAAGGTCCGGGACAAACATTTTTATGCCAAAGAGCATTTCGTATGGGGTCCGCCCACCCAGAGACCTTCTAGGGAGATTATTAAGTGTACGTTGAACGCTATACGAATGGGCGAACCAGTTCCTGCCAGTACCTAAAACCATAGCTGTCAAGGATTTCTCTAAGTCACGGTTCATTTGCTCCACAGCAGAATTGCCCTCAGGCCTTTATGAAGACAAAAATTTGACTTGGACCCCCAAAGATCTCATGGCATCCTTGTACGCCTTAGAGGCGAACACTGAACCCTGGTCCGAATGGAGGGTACCACATGCAAAAATTCCCACAAAGACGCGCAAATCCCTGATGACAGTTCGAGCATCAGCACTCCTTTGCGGCCAGACCCATAGAAAACGTGTGCACGAATCCACTGCAACTAAGATGTACTTATACGCAGTATCAGAGGAGAAAGGACCTCAGTGATCCAAATAAGCACACCCAAGTGGTTTATTAGATATGTACAACTGTGTTTGAGGTGGACGCACAGCTGTCGAAAGTTTAATCTGCTGGCAAATGTCACAAGTAAGGACATAATCACGAGTCTGTTTATACAATCCGCGCCACCAGTAACGTTGTTGTAAGATAGTAACAGTCGCTGAGACGCCTGCATGGGCTGCAGCCATACCTTCGTGAGCGGCTGTTATCAAGGCAAGTCTGCGGTCCACGTTGGGAATCAACCTGTCACCAACGTAGTTAATTCTCACATAGGGAACTTTATCAGGACTTAAATGATAAGAGTATTTAGAAGGGAAACCTCTAGGGTAATTATCACCCTTCTCTGTTGCAGCAATGGCTGCCAAGATGTCATCATCAATCTTACTTTTGGATCTTGTAACTGCTGCTACTAGATATGTTGCCACCGCTGTTTTCGCTGCTTCATCAGCTAAACTGTTGCCAACAGCGTGTACCCCTATGCGCTGGCGACCAAGAGTATGAATTACATTCACGAGCGGTAGACGTTGTTTAAGATCTGCGACTCTAACCCAAAGCATTTTATGTTTTATGTTTGATTGTGTTACCTTTGGAATCATGATAATCATTTTGAGACCAAATAAATAAATTGTTGTTGAAAGACTTTAAACAGTAGTGTGAGTCACTTACAATAAGAGTAGTCACTCGAGGATCAGCAAACTGCCAACTGAGCGGTACAATCACCCAATGTCTGTGTATGTACGACATCAGACTTGAATTCTCCATTCACAAAAGTACCAGCCACTATTGCGCAGGCCGCTGAATAAGCATGCTTAGATTCTGTCGCCGGTTGCGCCGAACCACTAGTGTAAATGATACAATGGTAATCCTCAAGCGGGCGCAAGGACAGAGGAGCTGGATGAAAAAATTCATACTGCAAATACTCCTGAGTCTGCAATGAGGCATCAAAGATGAAAGTGCCATCCGGAGACGTCAAAGAAGTGGCCCATTGTATCCAACGTGGATGCACAGCTTTAGAATTCGATACACTGGCCTTCGTCACTGCCTCAAGGGCAGGATACGGTGGGACAACCAACATGCGTTTCCCTTGCGACAGCGCTCGCTCTTTTAGAATCATCATCTGTACTGCAGTCAGAACCTTCTCGACGGTGGAATAGCGCATTTCAGCCGAAGTGTACAAGTGTGACTTGTAAGTGTGCTAAAGTGCCATCTTTCTTGCATGGTATGCCCCTACTTTTTGCTGAATTGCTGATGTACTTTGACTGAGTGTGCCCTGGGCTTATGCCAATCAGGTACCCAGGGCCTGTGTTCCTTCCCTAAAACTGCATGAAGCCTAAACCCAATTGGCGTCTCTGGCCACATGTCAGCCCCTGGTAAATGGTACCTTAGGCACCCAGGGCCCTGTGACCAGAGAATGCCTCTATTGTGCCACCCTTAGAGGCCCTGTACCCTGACACACACACACTGCCTTTGCAGGCTGAGTGTCTTGGTGCAGAACAAAACAGAGTCGACATGGCACACATTCCTGTGTGCCATGCCCACAAACACACTGCCCTCGCATACCTCAGTCACCCCTCTAGCTGGGTGCACTATGCCAGTGGTGTGGGTGCAGGTGCATGAGACCTGTACCCCTACAGAACCCAGGTCCATTCCTGGGCATTGTAAGTGCAGTGCTGCCATTAAGAGTATATGGTGCTGAGAGCTCGTCAAACACGAACTCCACAGCACCATACTGGCCCCACTGAAGACTGAGTAGTTTGGTATCAAACTTCTCAGCACATTAAACCCGCACTGATGCCAGTGTGGGATGTAATGTACAAAGCACTACAGAGGCCATCTTAGAGATGCCCCCTGAAACCTAACCTACAATCCACGTCTTGTCTGAGAGGCTGCCGAGGCTGCCACACAGCAGACAAGTTGCAGGACCCCTGGGTGGAGAGCCCCCGCTCTCCTGGGCCTGCAACAATGCACATCCTGGGTGAGGTGCTAGGTCTCCTCCCCCAGGATGGGCAGGGGGAAGCTTCAAAGGCATGCCGCCTTTGTGAGCTTCTCCAGACCACTTGCTGTACCCAGCAACTGGCCCCCACCGGTTCTGACCCCCACTCTGGCTGAAAGACTGGCCGGAAACCCCAAGTAAGGACAGGGGATGTGCCAGCCTCTGCCAACCCTACCCCTCAGGTGGGGGAGGCGAGGTGAAGCACATCTCCGGGCTTTCGCCATCTTGAAGATGGGAAGCCCTGCCCAATCAGGACTAGGCTACTACCCCCCTCCCACAGGAGAGTGGCAGAATAGGGGTGTACCCACCCCAGGGCAGGGACCCATGGGTCCCTGCCCTTTACCTACGTGTAACGCCCCTAAATCTAGTATTTAGGGGCACCCTGAACCTTCCTTCCTCAGATTCCAGATTCCGAAAAAGCAAAGAAGAACAAGAAGAAAGAAGACCTGCCGTGCAGCTGCTAAGAAGAGAAAGACACCAACTGCTTCGGCCCCAGCACTACCGGCCTGTCGACCCTCGAACCTGCTCCTGCTAAATCCTGGCACCTCCTGTGGCCAGCAACTTCACAAACTCCGGAGGACCTGGCTACCTTGTGACTCTGGGCATCTGGGACTCCCATGAGCAGTAGCTCTGCTCAAAACAAGTTTCTAACCCCTGGCAGCCCGGAACCGTGAACCCTGCACACCAGCACCCTCCAAGCCCGGCCTGTGCCGGAGTGGACAAAGACCCCGAGGATGTCCCCCTGGCGACTGTGACCCTGAATCCGGCACCCAAGGACCCACCTTGACGCTCCTGACGACGCCTGCAGCCTCGGAACCAAAGACCCCCCCAACCGCGATCAACAGAGGGTAAGATTTCCCGACATCAAAAGGCACCCCTGCACCTGGTGCCCTGCGGCCCCCTGTGCACGACTCCTGGGTACCTACCTATCCTCCAACTACCCAACTTACCTCTCAAAGTGGTGGTGGCGGCACCCGAAGAATCTTAGTCCCCGAGCTTGCAGCCTTTGTTCATCCTTGAGCTTTCCCATTGAAATCCATTGATCGCCCGAAGTCTCAAAAGCACCCTGCACCCAGCCGCCCGAGTGGCCCTGGCAGTGCAACTTCTACTCCTACCTACTTCCCCATTTGCCCTGAGCAAGTGACCTGGAGCCCAGCTCCCACAGCCCCGTGGCCTGCTAGTCAGCAGCCACCAACCAAGGCATCCCTGCCTCCCATAGGATAACATTGGGCCTAATTCACTCTGCACCCGGCCGCCGAGGAAATAACAACTGTACCAACCTGACCCTGGGAGACCCCTGAGTCTGTGCCCAGAACCTTAACTCTGCCAGTCGAGTACTTACCCAAAAGCCGATATCTCACTTTTCTTCCATATTGTAACATTGACTGGTTTCCTCTGAAATTTCTTTTAAGTGTGGAGTTTCTAAAACTTAAAATATTCACCTAAAATCAACCGAGTAACGAAAACGGAAATACTCACCTGCTATTAGGAGAGATCCCCGTGCTGGATCTTGGTGCCCAGCACTGACCCTGAAAAGTACTCACAACCGTACTTACCACTAACCCAATTTTCTTCCATAGGAAACCATTGACTGTTTTTCTGTGAAATTTCTCCTAAGTATCGATTTTTGCAAACTACAAATATTCTTACAAAATCGGACCAACGGTGAAAACTTAATTACTTACCTTTTTTAGATAGAGGTCCCAGTACTGAGCCTAGGAGCCCAGCCCTGGATTACAAAAGTAACGAGAACAGACTTTACCAGTAACTTGAATTTTCTTACATGGGGAACCATTGACTGTTTTTCTATGAAATTTCTTCTAAGTATCGATTTTGCAAACTTATAAATATTCCTTAAAAATCGCCTGTATAACTTAAACGCAGTTTCTCAACTGCTTACAGGTGATACACTAGTGCTGGATCTAGGATCCAACACTGACCTAGAAAAAGTAACCATAACCCCACTTACCTGCTAAGTGAATTTCCTTTCTATAGGATAACATTGGTAATTTGATTAGCAAAAGTTTCTAAGTGTCAACTTTTAAAATCGCAAAATATTGCTTAAAAATCACAACAGTAACTAAAACGAATTTACTCACTTGTTTCCAAGAACTGTCCCAGGACTGAATCTAGGATCCAATCCTGGAGTTGGAAAAGTAATCCTGAAAGTAATCAATTGCAAATAACTTAAAACTCACTTTGAGCTCAATGTATTATTGTGTTTGAAATAGTGGTGCCTATTGCAACAAACTGTAACTATTACCTGCAAAAGTCAATTGCCTATTGCAAAGTATTTAACTAAAGCATCTCAGTTTGAGAAAGTATATTTGGATACCTATTGTTGGTTCTAAAATAAAACAACCATATATTTTTTATATAAACCATTGGCATAGAGTTCAGTTCTTGAGTGTGTGAGACCATTTGCTGACTGGGTGTGTACAACAAATGCTTTACACTGTCCTCTGATACTGCCTTACTGCTCGACCAAGCTTCCACTTTAGAGAGTAAGGTTATATCTAACTTTAACCTCTGCCAAACCTCTGAGGTCTGTGGACTCTGTACACACTGTACCTATTTGGAAACAGTATATACAGAGCCACTTTCTCACACCGATAGCTCACTTTTTATCCATAGGGTAACATTGACTGGTTTCACTTGGAAATTCTTCTAAGTGTCGAGTTTTGATACTTTAAAATATTCACTAAAAATCAGTCGATCAACAAAAACGAAATTACTCACCTGTTATCAGGAGAGATCCCAGTGCTGGATCTTGGTGCCCAGCACTGACCCTGAAAAATAATTACAACCGTACTTGCCGATAACTTGATTTTGCTCCATAGGATAACATTGCCTGGTTTTTGCCAGAAATTATTTTAAGTGTCGATTTTTGAAACTTACAAATATTCCTTAAAAATCGCCTGTGTAACAAAAACAATTTCTTTCAACTGTTTATAGGAAATGCACCAGGGTTGAATCCAGGATCCAACCCCGAGTAAGAAAATCATACGTAAAGTAACTGAAATTGCATTTACTTAATAAGTCCCATTGAGCTCAATGTTATAATTTTGTTTGAATTGTGTTGCCTATTGCAACAACTGTAACTATTGCATTCAAAACTCTATTGCTTATTGAAAGTATTTAACTAAAGCATCTCATTCTGAGAAAGTATATTTTGATACCTATTGTTGGTTCTAAAGTAAAACAACCATATATTTTTATATACAAACCATTGGCCTAGAGTTCAGTTCTTGAGTGAGTGAGACCATTTGCTGACTGAGTGTGTACAACAAATGCTTTACACTGTCCTCTGATACTGCCTTACTGCACGACCAAGCTTCCACTTTAGAGAGCAAGGTTATATCTAACTTTAGCCTCTGCCAAACCTCTGGGGACTGTGGACTCTGTGCACACTGATCCTTACTTTGGTGCAGTATATACAGAACCACTTTCTTACAGTAAGCAATTGGGACCTTGTCCCCCCTCATTAAATGTCAAATACGTGAAACCCACTGTGCCAGGCACAATTCTGATTACGAGGTTTGTGTGGTTATCACGTGTCAATAAGTATTTAGAAGCAAGAAGATGAACCTGCAAAGAGTGCAGAATAGATGAATGTTCTGGCCGCCAGCAAGATTTGGTAAAAGTAGGTTGTACCAAGGCATATAGCGGCTTGATACGCTGGGCATAATCGGGAATGCAAGTATGCCCGAAATTAAGAAAACACAGCAATGATTGTCGTTTTTTCAGAGTTGATGAAGCGCGCAAACATGCGCATTTCTCCAGAAAGTGAGGTGCTAAACCTAGTCCTTCGTTATTGAGTTCATAGTCCAAAAACAACACTGTGTACTCTGCAATGTGTGGTTTTGCAAAGTTAAATTTGTAACCAAAGTCCGCAAACATGACAATGATGCGGTCAACGCGACACAGATGCGGCCATAATTCGTCGTCTGTGAGATAAATATCATCAACATATGAGTACGCATCAGGGTTAATGCTCTCCAACAGAGAGACTACACGTGCAGCAACGACGCCTGGACTGTTTTTGTAGCCCATGGCTAATCTTTTAAACTGTTTTTGTTTGCCGCCTGAAGTAAAGGCTGTCCATTGACTACTAATCGAGAACAGGTTATGGCTATAAAAGCCATTGGAGATGTCAAGTGTGGTCTTAAACCTTTTTCTCACGAGACTATCAACGAGGGCAGAACTGTGGGTGTTTTGTACCGAGCATGTCCGACAATGAGAGCCGATAATCCAAAACTACAAGCAAACAGGGGTATACCCAATTAACCCTTTATAAACCTGGGTAAGGGACGTAGTTATATACAATTCAAAACTGGTATAAAGGAATTGATACACACAATATTTTTGAGTAGAGCACATTTAATTACTCCCTCTCTAATTATTACTCTAGATAGATATCAAAACATTTTTTTACACTCTACTTAGATAATGGCATCTAATCAAGAAGAAAGCAACACTACATGTATACACAAAAAATGTACATACACCGTAACATAACATAAATCAACACATACAAACAGACATCAATATATAATACACTAACCCCAAAACAAAAGTAATTTCCAATAGTGTCCTCCTTACAACTCTGGAAGTACACTGAAAGTTTTTTAGTTACTGTAAACCATCCCAGTGTACTGTCGTGCAATGTCAAATCATTACTCTATTTCAGCGACTCCTCCTTCTGAAAATGTTTGACATTTTCAGAAGGAGGAGTCGCTGAAATAGAGTAATGATTTGACATTGCACAACAGTACACTGGGATGGTTCACAGTAACTAAAAATCTCCCCACTCCTGAGAGCTTGGTTGTCCAGGCCTCTGCGTCCCAAAGCGCGTTCCCTTTCGCACCTCTGGATAGGGAATCCAAGAAGCTGGGGCAGCTTGGCAAGAAGCTGTTTTGATCTGCCAGCTTAGGGCTGCGGTCGATGAACACCGCATACCTCTTGGGCCGTTATTCCCACTCTGTGTGGGACACGGTTGCGCAGGTGCTTCCTAGCTGTCCGGAGGGGGTCCAGACAGTACTCGCCCAGGCTGTTGCTGCTGGTAGAGACACAGCTAAGTTCACCATTCGTTGTGAGTTTGACACCGCCGACTCGCTGGGCAGGGCGATTTCCACAACGGTGGCGCTTAGGCGCCACGCCTGTCTGAGAACTGGCTTTTCGGGGATGTCCAGAATACCCTGATGGACAAGCCCTTTTATGGCATTCGGCTTTTTGGCAATAAGGCAGATAGTGCGCTGGAGCGCTTTAAGGACTCACTGGCTACGGCCAAGTCCTTGGGCCTGTCGGCCACTCGTCCTCCTCCGCCTTCTGCCTTTCGCTCCTCTTGTGGCCACGGAAGGGGCACCCCACTACGTTCGCAGGGCCACAGGCCGGCGCAGCAACTTACTCCGTGCGGACCTGGGAACCGTCTAGGCGGTTCAAGGGGCCAGCAGACAGGTCAGTCCACTTCAAACCCCGCGGCATCCACTGCAAAGCCTTCCTAGTCCGTTCTTTCAGGTCCATCAAACACGAGTGGGCGGACAGATTCGCCATCATCTCCCCCACTGGCGCACCATCACTTCGAACCGGTGGGGGCTGCAAATTGTCCGAAGGGGCTACTTCTCCCCTTCGAGACTACCCCTCCAGCCATGCCACCTCAGTATCACCGCATGTCGGGGGATCAATTGACGCTTCTCCAGCAGGAAGTTGCAGCCCTCTTGGCGAAGGGGGCCATCGAGCGCGTTCCGACGCCCGAAGTAGGTCGTGGTTGTTATTCCCACTACTTCGTGGTTCCAAAGAAGGACATGGGCCTGCGTCCTATCTTAGACCTTCGGAACGTCATTCACTTCCTCCGGAAGGAGTAGTTGAAGATGCTCACATTGGCTCAGGTCTGGTCTGCCGTAGACCCACAAGACTGGATGGTAGTGTTAGACTTGCAGGACGCCTACTTTCATATACCCGTCCTGCCAGCCCACCGGCGTTACCTGTGGTTCACGGTTGGCCACGAGCACTTTCAGTTCACCGTGCTCCCTTTTGGCCTTACCAGCGCCCCTCGGGTGTTCACGAAAGTGATGGTGGTGGTCGCAGCTCATCTGCGCAGATCAGGGGTTTCAGTCTTCCCCTATCTCGACGACTGGCTTTTGAAGGCGGGCTCACCCCAGGCAGTCTTCTCCCACCTCCAGACTACGGCCGACCTCCTTCATTTGCTGGGGTTCTCCATCAACGTGCCGAAGTCGCACCTGGTACCCTCTCAGCAGCTCCTTTTCATCGGAGCAGTTCTGGACACTGCGCAGTTTAGGGTCTATCCTCCCAATCGGCGAGTCCGGGACATTCGGGCTATGATTCCGATCTTTCAGCCCTTGTCCTGGGTTTCGGTCAGGGTGACCCTGAGACTGCTGGGCCTCATGGCCTCCTGCTGATCAACCATGCCAGATGGCATATGCGGGCTCTGCAGTGGGACCTGAAGTTCCAGTGGGCGCAGCATCAGGGGACCTGTCCGGACATGTCCAGATCTCGGAGGGCACTGCACAGCAGTTGCAGTGGTGGCTCATGAACCAGCATTGGGTCAGCGGCAGATCCCTCTCTCTTCCCCAACCGGAGCACACGGTGGTGACGGATGCGTCCCTCCTGGGATGTGGTGGCCACATGGGAGAGGCGGAGATCAGTGGCCTCTGTTCTCCGGCGGAGTCCAAGCTCCATATCAACCTTCTGGAGCTTCGGGCGATCCGTCTTGCACTGAAGGCATTCCTTCCCTCTGTCAAGGGGAGCGTAGTGCAGGTGTTCACGGACAAAACCACCGCCATGTGGTATTGCAACAAACAGGGCGGGGTGGGTTCGTGGACCCTATGTCAGGAGGCTCGTCGCCTCTGGACATGGCTGGAACATCAGGGCATTTCCTGGTGGTTCAACACCTGGCAGGTTCACTGAACGCCAGGGCGGACGAGCTCAGCCACAGGTGCATGATGGATCACGAATGGCCTCTTCACTCGGAGGTGGCGCAAGGTCTCTTTCAACAGTGGGGAGAGCCTTGGTTAGATCTATTCGCCACCGAAGAGAACGCGCAATGTCAGCAGTTCGCGTTGGAATTTCCAAGGCGGCACTCGCTCGGAGACGCTTTTCGTCGTGAGTGGAGTTGTGGTCTATTGTACACCTTTCCGCCTATACCACTTCTGCCCAGAGTGCTGAAGAAGATCAGCCGCGACCAGGCCCATGTCATTCTTGTGGCGCCGTACTGGGCTCAAAGAGTTTGGTATCCCGAGCTACTCAGTATGAGCGTGGATCCCCCGATTCGTCTGCCTCTTCGGGAGGATCTTCTGTTGCAGCAACAGGGGACGGTCCTTCACCCGAACCTGTCCAGTCTCCACCTCCCTGCGTGGAGATTAAGCAGGCAGCAGTTGATTCCCTTTGACTTGCCTCCTGAAGTCTATGATGTCATTCTGGCAGCCAGGCGTCCCTCCACTAAAGTGGTATACGCCTGCAGGTGGAACAAATTTGTGGCATGGTGCACAGCAAAGGCTGTGGATCACCTTTATGCCCCTCTTTTCGAGGTCCTTTGGTTCCTTATTTCTTTGGCCCAGCAGGGCTCTGCTCTGGGCACTATTAAAGGCTATCTTTCTGCCATTTTGGCCTTTCTCAGACTACCTGATCAGCCCTCTCTTTTCAAGTCCCCTGTTGTAAATAGATTTCTCAAAGGCATTGCATACCTTTTCCCTCCTATTCCATTTGTGATGCCGCAGTGGGACTTGAATCTAGTTCTAACTTCTCTGATGTGCGTTCCTTTCGAGCCTCTTCACAACTGTCCTCTTTGTCTTTTGACTCTGAAGACTGCCTTCCTGGTTGCCATCACCTCTGCTAGGCGAGTGAGTGAGATCCAGGCTCTTTCTTGTAAGCCTCCATTCCTTTCCATTCATCCGGCAAGGTGGTGCTCAGGCCCCGGCCTTCCTTTTTGCCAAAAGTTGTCACGGCCATTCATATTGGTCAGACTGTTACCTTGCCCACTTTCTTCCCGCCTTCACATCCTTCTAGAGAGGAAGAATGGCTTCATCGTCTGGACCCAAAACGTGCGCTTTCGTTTTACCTCCACCGCACACAACAGTTCCGGGTGGATGACCAACTCTTTGTTGGCTACGTTGGCACCAAGAAAGGTCGGGCGGTGCACAAGAGGACTATCTACCGCTGGGTTGTCTTGTGCATCAAAGCCTGTTACTCTTTGGCTAAAAAAGTGCCTCCGGTGGCGCTGCGTGCTCATTCCACTCAAGAAATTGCAGCCACTACTGCATTAGGACGGGGTGTCCCCCTGCAAGATATCTGTCAGGCAGCTACGTGGCCTCGCTGCACACGTTTACAAAACATTATTGCCTGGACAGCCAAGTCCGGAGAGACGGCTTTTTTGGCTGTTCTGTTCTCCGGGACTTTTTGGTGTGATCTTGGTTCGCAGACCCACCACCAGGGTTGGTATTGCTGGTGTTATCTATTCTAAGGTAAGGAATCTATCACTACGTGTTTCTTTCAGATGAACAAGTTACGTACCTTCAGTAATGATGTATCTGTAAGAAACATTAGTAGTGATAGATTCCTTACCGCCCCACCCATCCTCCCCGTTCTGCGAACTGATTTCTAGGGTTAAGGTCATCCCTTTCAGGGCCCTAGTTTCAAGACACCAGTGGTCAGTATCTTGCATGGCTCTGCGTTCCTGGTGCGGAAAGTTGTGTACAGAACTGATGTTGGTGCGTGTGGGCGGCGTCTAAGTACTGCTCGCGATGTCATCACGACGCCGACGACGGACGCAGAGCCGCACGACGCCACCTACCGATGCGCAGGGCTACTACTGCCGAAAACTTTCCGGATCCAGCCTGACGCCTGGGGGTAATTCTAAGGTAAGGAATCTATCACTACTAATGTTTCTTACAGATGCATCGTTACCGAAGGTAAGTAACTTGTTCTTTGAGGACATATCTGCCTGAGCAGATATGCCTCTGTGCTAGTCAGCCCTACTGCTGCCAGTGCTAGTGGCCAGGAAAGCCATCTTAAAATATATACTGGACGCTGGTGAAAACGAGTTCCCCAGCTACATGATGGCTTCACTGAAAATGGTGATGTTTGGTACCAAACATCTCATCTTGATAAACCCACACTGTTACCATGCACTCTTAGTGGTTCCCCCTGGAAACCTACCAGTCTCTGGTGTGCTTGCTAACTGGATTCTACCAGCCTGCCACTCGAGACTAGTTTCTGACCTAGGGTGAGAGCCTTTTGCTCTCAGGAGATCAGGAACAAAAGTCTTTCTGGGAAGATGGTGTAACACCCCCTCCCACAGGATGACCTGCTGAGTAGCCTCCATGGACTGGCGAGCTTCAAAGGAGCGGCCACCTTTGGAATGCAAATCTGGTTCTCCTCACAGGAGAGGAAGCCACCCCTCATGCCCAGAGCCCCCTTGGCACCTGGGCAGATGGGAAAATTAGCTAGTCGGGTAGGCGTGCCAGCCCCAGGCTAGTACCACCCATTAGGTGGGCTAACTGCGATGTGGACACAACTTTCAAAGGTAGCCATCTTTGTGACGACATTGTGAGAAAGTGGTTCTGTATATACTGTTCCTTAATAGGTACAGAGTCCACAGTCCCCCAGGGTTTGACAGAGGCTAAAGTTAGATATAACCTTACTCTCTAAAGTGGTAGCTTGGTCGAGCAGTAAGGCTGTATCAGAGGACAGTGTAAAGCATTTGTTGTACATACTCAGTCAGCAAATGGTCTCACACACTCAATAACTGAACTCTAGGCCAGTGGTTTATATATATATATATATGCTTGTTTTATTTTAGAACCAACAATGGGTATCAAAATATACTTTCTCAGAATGAGATGCTTTATATAAATACTTTTGCAATATGCAATTGACTTTTGTAAACAGTTACAAGTGGTTGCAATAGGCAACTCTATTTTAAACACAACAATACATTGAGCTCAATGGAAAATTCAAGTTATTTGCAACAGATTACTGTTTAGATTACTTTTGGAATTCCAGGACTGGATCCTAGATTCAGTCCTGGGTCAGTACTCAGAATCAAGTGGTAAAAGTCGACTTAATTACTGTAATGATTTTTAGACCATATTTAGCTATTTTAAAAGTTGACACTTCGAAAACAGTCAATGATTCCCTATGGAAGAAAATTCAAGTTGCAGGTACAGTATGTTCTCGTTACTTTTGTAATCCAGTACTGGGTGCCTAGACTCAGTACTGGGACTTTTATCCAAAACACGCAAGTAATTACGTTTTCAGATATTATACGATTTTTGAAGAATATTTAAAGATTGCAGAAATTGACACTTAGAAGAAATTTCACAGAAAAACATTCAATGGAAGAAAATTGGGTTACAGGTAAGTACAGTTGTAAGTATTTTTCATAGTCAGTGCTGGGCACCAAGATCCAGCACTGGGAGCTCACCTAAGAGCAGGTGAGTAATTTCGTTTTCGTTACTCGGCTGATTTTTGGTGAATATTTTAAGATTTGAAAAGTCCACACTTAGAAGAAATTTCAGGAAAAAGCCAGTCAATGTTACCCTATGAGGAAAATAGAGTTATCGGTTTAAGGGTAAGTACTCGACTGGCAGAGTTGAGGTTCTGGGCATAAACTCAGGGGTCCCCCAGGATCAGGTAGATACAGTTGGTTCACCCTCAGCGACTCTAGGGCGGCCGGGTGCAGAGAGAGTTAGGCCCAATGTTATCCTATGAGGGATAGGGGGGCCTTGGTTGGTGGCTGCTGACTGGCAAGCCACGCGGCGGTGGGAGCTGGGCTCCTGGTCACTTACTCAGGGCAAGTGGGGAAGTAGGTAGGTGTAGAGATTTCACTGCTAGGGCCACTCGGGCGGCTGGGTGCAGGGTGCTTTTGAGCCTTCGGGCGCTCAATTGATTTCAATGGGAAATCTCCGGTTTAGAAAAAGACTGCAAGCTCGGGGGCGAGGACTCTTCAGGTGCCACCACCACTTCGAGAGGTAAGTTGGGTAGTTGGAGGATAGGCAGGTACCCCGGGATTGGGCACAGGGGGCCGCGGGGCGCCGCGTGCAGGGGTGCCTTTTGGTGTCGGGAAATCTTACCCTCTGTTGATCGCGGTAGGGGGGGCACCTTGTTCTGAGGCGGCAGGCTTCTTCAGGAGTGTCGAGGGAGGTCCTTGGGTGCCAGACTCTGGGTCACAGTCGCCGTGGGGTCGTCCTCATGGTCTTTGTCCACTCCGGCACTGGCCAGGCTTGGCTGGTGCAGAGTGTGCTGGGTTCGCGGTTCCGGGCTGCTGCCAGGGATTAAAGGTAGGATTTGAGTAGAGCCTCTACTCATGGGAGTCCCAGGGGCTTAGAGCCAAAAGGTAGCCAGGTCCTCCGGGGCTTGTGAGGTTGCTGGCCACACGAGATGCCGGGTTGGAGCAGGAGCAGATTCAAGGGTCGACAGGCTGGTAGGGCTGGGGCCAAAGCAGTTGGTGTCTTCCTCTTTTCAGCAGCTGCAGGGCAGGTCTTCTTTCTTCTTGCTCTTCTTTGTAGTTTTGAATCTGGAATCTGGGGAAGGAAGGTTCAGGGTGCCCCTAAATACTAGATTATGGGGCGTTACAGATAGGTGAAGGGCAGGGACCAATGGGTCTCTGTCCTGTGGGAGGGGGGCAGTAGCCTAGTCTTGATAGGGTAGGGCTCCCCATCTTCAAGATGGCGAGAGCCCGGAGAAGTGCTTCACCTCGCCTCCCCCACCTGAGGGGTGGGTGTGAGAAAGTGGCTCTGTATATACTGTTCCCTAATAGGTACAGGGTGTACAGAGTCCACAGTCCCCCAAGGGTTGATAAAGGCTAAAGTTAGGTATAACCTTACTCTCAAAAGTGGTAGCTTGGTCTTACCCTCTCTTGATCGCGGTTGGGGGGGCACCTTGTTCTGAGGCTGCAGGCTTCTTCAGGAGTGTTGAGGGGGGTCCTTGGGTGCCGGACTCGGGGTCACAGTCGCCGTGGGGTCGTCCTCGGGGTCTTTGTCCACTCCGGCACTGGCCAGGCTTGGCTGGTGCAGAGTGTGCTGGGTTCGCAGTTCCGGGCTGCTGCCAGGGATTAGAAATAGGTTTCTTGAGTAGAGCCTCTACTCATGGGAGTCCCAGGGGCTTAGAGCCAAAAGGTAGCCAGGTCCTCCGGGGCTGGTGAGGTTGCTGGCCACGAGAGATGCCGCGCTGGAGCAGGTTCGAGAGTCGACAGGCCGGTAGGGCTGGGGCCAAAACAGTTGGTGTCTTCCTCTCTTTTTAGCAGCTGCAGGGCAGGTCTTTGTTCTCCTTGCTCTTCTTGTAGTTTTTGAATCTGGAATCTGGGGAAGCAAGGTTCAGGGTGCCCCTAAATACTAGATTTAGGGGCGTTACAGGTAGGTGAAGGGCAGGGACCAATGGGTCCTTGTCCTGGGGTGGGTACACCCCCTATCCTGCCTCTCTCCTGTGGGAGGGGGGCAGTAGCCTAATCCTGATAGGGTAGGGCCTCCCATCTTCAAGATGGCGAGAGCCCGGAGAAGTGCTTCACCTAGCCTCCCCCACCTGAGGGTTGGGATGGGCAGGCTGGCACATCCCCTGTCCTTATTTGGGGTTTCCGGCCAAAGCTTCCCGCCAGAGTGGGGGGTTGCAGTGGCCTGGGGAAGCTCACAGAGGCGGCATGCCTTTGAAGCTTCCCCCTGCCCATCCTGGGGGAGGAGATTTAGCACCTCGCCCAGGATGTGCATTGTTGCAGGCCCAGGAGAGCAGGGGCTCTCCTACCCAGGGGTCCAGCAACATGTCTGCTGGGTGGCAGCCTCAGAGCAGACGTGGATTGTAGGTTAGGTTTAAGGGGGCACCTCTAAGATGCCCTCTGGGGTGCTGGGTACATTAAATCCCACACTGGCATCAGTGTGGGTTTAATGTGCTGAGAAGTTTGATACCAAACTTCCCAGTCTTTAGTGTTGCCATTATGGTGCTGTGGAGCTCGTGTTTGACGAGCTCTCAGCACCATGTACTCTTAAATGGCATCACTGGAATGGACCTGGGCACTGTAGGGGCACAGGGCTCCTGCTCCTGTGCCCACACCATTGGCATAAGGCACCCAGCTAGAGGGGTGGCTGATGTATGCCATGGCAGTGTAGGTGATGGGCATGGCACACAGGGATGTGTGTCATGTCGACTTTGTTTTTGTCTTGCACCCAAACACTCAGCCTGCAAAGGCAGTGTGTGTGTGTAAGGGTACAGGGCCTCTAAGGGTGGCACAAGGAGTGCTGCAGCCCTTAGAGGCCTTCCCTGGTCACAAGGCCCTGGGTACCTAGGGTACCATTTACCAGGGGCTGACATGTGGCCAGGGTTTGCCAATTTGGGTTTGGTTTGTTTTAGGGAAGGAACATAGGCCCTGGGCACCTGATTGGCAGGAGTCCAGGGCACACTCAGTCAAAGTACATTCAGCAATTCAGCAGAAAGTGGGGGCATACCATGCAGAAAGATGGCACTTTCTCACAGACATACCTAGGAATGCTGGGACAGGGTTATGCCCACTTCCCACAGGAAGTGGTCAGATAGGGCATAGTGACCCCAAGGGTAAGTAGCCCATTGGCTACTACCCTCACACTCCCCTAAAACCCCTAAATCTAGTTTTTTAGGGAAGCCCCTGGAACTCTGATCCTGCCGACCTGAAAGAAGTGACAGACATGAAGAGTCCGAAGAAGCAAGAACAGCAGAACCAGCAACTGTCTTGGCACTAACCCTGATGGCCTATCATTGATTTCGATAACAGCGCCAAAAGACCACTTTTCCTGCAGCTGATGTGTCCAAAGCCTCAGAGAACTGCCAGCACATCGTCCAAGAACCAGGAACTCCTATGGAACAGTTGAGATGTTCCTCTGTACATTGGCGGTACCAAGGAAGAACTGTGAGTCTGCAAGACCGTGAGAATCCGACGCCTGAAAGCACTACTGTATCTGAGCCACCTAGCCTGAGCTGAAGTAATCCAAAGGTGCCAACATGGTCCCCAGACTTAAAGCCCACCTTGGGTTTCACCGCTGTGGACTTTTTAACGCCACCTGCAGCCTCTGTTTACAGGCCCCCTCTTCTGCGACTGGTCTTAGTGACAAAAACCCAACACCTAAGAACACCTTTGTACACGTCGCCCATGGATAAGAGGACCAAAGTCCCAGAGCATTGTGAGACCTATTCCCCCTCCCCCCCCCCCCCCCCCACCCCCCCTCATCCCAACTGGTCTCCCAATCGAAACCTGCAGTCTCCTTCTTTTCACAAAGACTGATCCTCATAGACTGACATATGCTGTATTGCACCTCTGCACCAAGCTGCCCTAGTACCGCTGGAGGGGACTTGCGGGTGCTGCCTTGGGCCTTGCCCTATACTCACCTTAAATCCAAGAGATTGGTCTCGTAAGTCGCTGTACTCTACCTTTATGCCGTATTTGTTTTTCTCCTATAAGATAACATTGCAGCCTCTGAAAAATGCACAAAGTGTCGACTTTTGTAAATCTAAAGTATTTCTATCTCGAAATGTACTTACTTGATTGTATTGATTCTGGTGCCTGAATATATTTAAAGATGCATGTTATTTTTATAAATTGGTGTTGGTCTCCTTATTGAGTTGTGTGCATAATTTATTGCGTGTGTGTGTGTGTGTGTGTGTGTGTATTTTGGTGGTGTCTTACACCCCTCTGTGATAAGCCAAAGGCTGCTCGACCACACTACCCCTTAGAAGAGTACCTTCGGATTGCTACAGCAAGCCCCTGTCCACTTATAAGGAAATACCTAGACTCTTTGCACAGTATGCCTATTTTTGGTTTACTATATAAAGAGCCAGCTTCCTAAATCCGGTGGATCCTTTTCATTTTAGTTTCTAAATTCTTATTTTAAAAAAGTCTATTTTTTATAAAATGTCTGATTTCTTGAGGGTCGTGTCGATTTCTTCTTCAGTTGTTTTGGTGCTGTTTAAATGCTCAACACTTGTTCTTCTGTATAATCTTTGCTGCTCAGTGCCACAGCTACCCAGGGTTCAGCTGAGGGTTTTACAGACAAAACCTACTGGACCTACAGAGGTTAAGTGTATAACTGCAGGGAAATGCCCCTTTTTGACATGATCGCTCACACTTTTTGCCTGGTATTCGGTGCAGTTTTGTCAGAAAGTGCACTGGGTTCCTGATATTCTGGTCCCCAGTGCCAGATCCCTTTCCCTAAACTGTAAAATTGTTTCCAGAATTGGCAATACCTTTAGCACCCCCTGTAAGTCCCTAGTTAGTGGTCACCCTGGTACCTAGAGCAAGGAGGCTAAAGAGGGTCCCTAAGGGCTGCAGCATGTATTGTGCCACCCTAAGGGACCCCTCACCTAAGTCATACAGACTGCGTGTCTTGGTGCAGATAAAAGTGAAAACACAACATGGCACACAACCCTGTGTGCCATTCCTACAGACATTGCATGCTGTGTATTTAAGTCACCCCTACAGCAGGCCTTACAGATGAAGGCAGGGTGCACTCTACTACATGTGTGGACATATGTGCATGATGAGATATGCCCCTGTGCAGGCCTGTTCAGTTACTACCAGTACTAGTGACCAGGGAAGCCATTTTAAGTACATGTGCTGGACACAGGTAAAAACGAGTTCCCCAGCTACATGATGGTTTCACTGAAACTATGATGTTTGGTATCAAACACCTTATATTAATAAACCCACACTGATTTCAGTGGCGGATTTATTAATATATGCACCCAGAGGGCACTTTAGAGGTGCCCACTGAAAACCTACCAGCTTTTAGTGTGTTGGCTGACTGTTCTAGACCAGTCTGCCACCACAGACTGGCAATACACCAATCCAGAAATACTCTACCCTTCAGAACATAACTTTAGATCGTCTTACAGAACTAAGTAACAAGGTAAGATCTTTCTCACCTAAAGACCCTTGTCCCCCTGTTATACAAAAAGACATTCTCACCCGCTTCCTAGATGCCACCCTTTCTCTTCTCAATTTGTCACTGGAGCAAGGCGTGGTTCCACAAGCCTTCAAAGACGCAGTTTTATTCCCGCTTCAAAAGAAAGCTGGCGTGGACCCCAGACAATTGAGCTACTACAGACCCATCTCGCTCCTCCCGTACCCTGCAAAAATACTTAAGGCACATGTAGCTAAACTTCTATGTGCTTTTATTGAAGAGACTCAATTTTTAGACTCCCATCAAGCAGGCTTTCGACCATCTCACTCGACAGAATCAGTCATCCTAAGCGTGGGGGACGACCTGAAGAATGGGGCAGACAGGGGGTGCACGCAGGCACTGGTCCTGCTCGACCTGTCGGCGGCATTCAACACCATGGACCATACAATATTAACAGATAGAATGGCAGCGGCAGGTCTGAGAGGAACGGCCTTAGACTGGATGAAATCCTTTCCGAGGGATCGCACCCAGGTGGTCAGGGTGGCACCTAATAACTCGGTCAGTGTCACTACCACCTGTGGGGTACCACAGGGCTCTTCCCTGTCCCCCCATCTGATCAACCTCTATATCTGCCCCTTGATCCACTCTCTCCAACGTAGGAAGGTTAAGATCTACAACTATGCAGATGATATGCAACTGATTTTCCCAATTGACGAGACGGAGAACTCTAAGGCATTCTTTCAAAATACCATGTTATTCATCAAAGACTGGATGAGTCACAACCACCTCAAATTGAACTCTGATAAAACAGAGATAGTCATTTCTAACAACAGACTACACCATTGGACGCCAGTAGACTGGCCGGATACTTTAGGAACTCCACCAATCCCTAAGAACTCTGTAAAGAGCCTTGGCATTCAAATTGATGCTAACTTGTCTATGCAATCGCAGAGCAACATGGTCACGTCATCTTGCTTTTATCAACTAAGGAGCTTCAAAAAGTAAGGAGATTCTTTACCAGGGAAGCAAGCATGGTTATTATGATGCCGATGATTATGTCCAGGTTGGATTATGCCAATGCTATCTACCTAGGCGTCACAGCCAATCAAATTCACAAGCTTCAGCTGATACAGAATCAAGCTGCTAGAGTTATTCACCAACAACCGAGACACTGCCATACTAGGCCATTGATGAAGCAGTTTCATTGGCTTCCCGTGGCCCAGCGGTCCATGTTCAAGACAGGCTGCTTGATTTTCAAAGCAATTCATGATAGGGGCCCCAAATTTATTTCTACGAAGCTCCATCAATACCTCCCTAAACGGAACCTTAGATCAGCAAAACTTAACTTGCTGACGATTCCAAGATTTAAGCATAACAGAATGGATGGCTCATGGTTTGCTATGCTAGGCCCCCAATTCTGGAACTCTCTACCGATTGAGATGAGGCAAACGTTGTATTACATGTGCTTCAGGAAAAAAACTGAAAACTTGGCTGTTCACTCAGGCCTATTGCTAAACCTTATCATTGGGGTGGCTTCTAACACAGCGCCAAGTGACCTTTGGTTTACGTGCGCTCAATAAATTCCCTATAACATTACATCTGACTCCCATGGATGAGAGCCCAACCTCTTGGGTGGTCGGGAACAAAGCCTTCTCTGGAGAGGGTGTTTCTCAACCCCTTCAACTTGAGGACCAGTAAATTAGCATTCCAAGGCAGGGAGCTTCAAAGAGGCCACCGTCTTTGGTTTGTGAATCTGACCTCCCTCAGAGGTGACAATGCCAAATTCCTCGCAAACCTGAAACCGGAAAGCCCCCTAGGCTGAGTTGAAGTAGGCCAACTGTGCCACCGTTGTCTCCCGACCCTCCAGACACGAAGCCCACTTTGGGTTTTCCCACAGTGGACTCACTGTCACCACCTACAGCCTCTTTTTGCAGACCCCCCTCTACCTTGAGTGTCTCCGTTGACAAAAACCCGACGCCTCAAGACACCTGCACCCGTCGCTCCCGCCCATGGAGAAGAGGATCAGAGGTGTCCGTACATCCCCGAGCATCATGAGACCTGAGCCCCATTGTTGGTTTATCCCAGCTGGCCCCCCAGTACCAGCCTCTAGCCTCTTTAACTGGACTGATCCCCACTGACTTCAACGGGGCACCCAACTTAAGTCCGGAAGATTGGTCTTGTAAGTCGCTGTAAAGTACCAGTATGCACTATATGCTTATGCTCCATAGGATAACTTTCCTCTTCAGAAATTGCACTGTTGATTTCTCAAATCTGTAAAAATTCTTTACAAAATGTATTTACTTGATTTTGATAATCTTGGGCCCTAAAGTTATATAAAGATAAATGTTCTTTTTTTTATAAATTGGTGTGGATCTCCTTTTTGAATCGTGTGCATCATTTATTGACTGAATGCATGCAGCAGATGTCTAACACTCCTCTCTGATAAGCCTAAACCTGCTCAACCACACTGCCCCCTAAGAGAGCACCTTGGTATTGGTAGAGCAAGCCCCTGGACTCTTTGCACAGTATACCTCTTTTTGGTGTACTATATACAGAGCCAGCTTCCTACAATTATACGGTGAGGTTGCACAACCACACCATATATTACATACCATTTTCTCACAGTACGTAAGCCTCAAACCCTTCGGCCTAGTCAGTGGGCTGGGGTCTTCAGCCAGGCAGCAGCTGGGCCTTTGGTCCTTGAAGCAGCCTGGGGCCCTCGGCCAGCCAATAGCATCAATTCCCTATTTCTGTTAAAGGTGGCCATTATTGTTTCCTGTTGGGATGAGGTAAATATTGACTTTTTTGTCCCTTTTAAATAATTTTATCTTAATGCTTCAGGTGTGCTAAAATGTTTCAAAGTATCCAATCGTAGCTGTGAAATGAACAATGATCAGAACAGCTTTTAGCTTTTTCTTGAGTAATAAGTTTGGAACAATTTCCAATGTGAAATGTGACTATAAATAGTTTTGTTTCAAAACCTACCAATGATCGCCCTCCTTTAGCTGTTACTTAAGACATGGATAGATTCAGCAATTATTTATCTGCATAACAAATTTCTCTCTCTTTGCTACCTAGCTTGAAAAGTTTATTCACTAACCCAAAAGCAGATTGATAAGCATATATTTGTACTACGGTGTCCTTTGGTAAAAAAAATAACATTCGCTCACCCACTGCCAATGGAGTCCCTTCAGAGGTGGAATGACCTGGAGGTGTCTAAAAAGCATTTGCCCATTAATTTATTTTTTGAATGTTTGATATTACTTCATTTATTCCAAATATCGCCAATGCAGTAATTCATTCTTAGACCAATTACTGTTCAAGCCATCTACCTGCCACTTTTTTGTCATTTTGTTTATTTGCTGTTCAGTATTAAGACTTGGGACAAGAATAACCCTAAAACTCTTGAATTCCTGAGACGAAGGATTAGGTGGTAAATGATTCACAATGTTAATTTAGCCAGCAATTCGAAGCTCTGTTGTTTCTATTGAGAGCAAACCAATTGGCATCCAGTCCAACCTTAATCATATTATGACTTATAGTATTTGGGCATCCTCTAGTAATCCTCCAAGGAAGAACAGTTGTTTATGTTCTCCACAGTATAGATTTTAACTGCTCTAGAAATCAAATGTTTATGTAGCAATTGCCTATGTATGTTGAGCAAATCAGAGGATGTAGAGCCACTGTGTATAGAGTGTGTTTATAACGCTTCGAAGTCGGTGCATACCTACGTGGTCCCTTCACTTAGAGGAAAACCATGTAATCCTTTTATATCATAGATCACTGCTACATTTCTGAGTCTTTCCCATAGAATAGGTTTGTCTGCGGTGTCAATGCTGTGTACAAGTTGATCATTTTATGTAGCCACACACTGCACTTTTGCCACAAGGGAAGACCAACTTGGTTGTGATCCCTGGGTGACAACCAAACTGCCAATCAGACAGTGAAAATACATCAATACATTTTCTAGTCCTTTTGCTCAGAGTGGGGCTTTGTCAGTTGTTTGTAGGCTACTGGATCATTGGTAATCCAAAGATTGAGAATGGTTTGATCCTACTGAGCACTATTAACAATTTTGGTAAGGAATGCCGTCAGTTGACTTTTCATTCTTGTATTTTTTGCAAGCATTACACCATTAAAAGATAAAGGTTCAAGGTTGCATGCAGGTTTTGCAGCGATCAGAGTTGGGCAGAAATGAGTTGCCATTGGTTGGTTCGGATTCATTGAAAATCTGTCCTGTTGTATTGTCCATTTCACATTGGGCAATTAAAGATCCTTCCTGGACAATGTTGGATCTCGATGAGAGCCTATCAAAGTTAAGTGTTGTTTTTTGTGCTGGTGCACCTTCTTTGAGAAGTGCTCAATAATGTTTGGAGAATTTGATTTTTACCTATGCTTTCTCACTCAGGTGCATGGCTCTTCAGAAGCCTTCTGGATTCTAGTGGAGGACGTGGACAGTGAGGTAATCTTGCACCATGAGTATTTCCTGCTCAAAGCCAAGTACGCCCAGGATGAGCACCTCATCACCTTCTTCGTTCCAGTTTTTGAGCCTCTTCCACCACAGTACTTCATCAGGGTGGTGTCTGACCGCTGGCTCTGTAAGTCTCTGCTGCAACCTAATTTTGTGCATATCATAGCTCTGTCGGTGCACTTCTATTTTATTGAGGATAAGAGTTTGTTTTTCTCATACTGCACACATTTACAAATCTAGTGCATTATAAACTGGGCTTGTGATGCCGTGCTACTCCTGGCCTCATATTTATATACCGCTCTACTAGCACCCCTCCTTTAAAATTTGCAAGGGTACTCTTTGTTGTGTAGCACCTGTGAGTATAATTGTAATGTGTTTTATGTGAAACCACTATAATTGTTAATGTTAAGCTTAACAATCCTACTGTTCTTGCTAGTCAAAAGCATAATAACCCCCCTCCCCCTTGAAATTCTGAACCTTTTCCATCTACACTTACAACTCCTTTGGACTATTTAACAATTCCTGGAAGGCACATCAAATGTACCTTGTTGCTAGGAAGATGGTCTACAGCGCTAGACTGCAATGCCTCTTACCATCCCCTAGTCCTCTTTCAAAGTGCTCTCAGATAAAATTTTAGGATCAACATTTTTTTAATGTGTTGAACTAGTCCATCAATTTGTAGCCCCCAAGCCCACTTTTACATTGAGAATTCTTATACATGCTTGTCTAATAATAAAATTAACTTTAGCTCTTAAAAGTAATCAAATTTTAATTCAAAGAAAATCACTTATGAGGGTTTAGAGATTTTTTTTAAATACATTTTTAAGTCTTGGGGTTTGATGACTAATGTATCTATAATAAGCCAACCCTCATCTATTTGGCGGGTGGGACCGGGCACCCCAAAGAAAGTGAAGCTGTGGCGCAAAGCTGTGCGATTTTGAAAAAAACACGAAACCAGCGTCGTGGCTCTCCCTAGCACGGCGGGAGAGCCACTGTTTTAAAATTCACCCTGCTCGTGAGGAGCGCCCTATAATGCGCTACTGGGCATGTCAATTTCACTGCAGCTTCACAAAGAAACCCCTCCTTTGCAGCTCGTGATGACCCCAGGAGAGCGAGGTCACCACCAGAATATTACCCAAGTGTAGGAGGGAGCTGCAGGAGCAACGCAGAGTCCCTCCTCCGTCCCCTTCACCCCCCATAAGGAATTCAATAGTCCCCCACCCTAAGTTTGTGGACACAGGAAAAATATTACCCCTCAAGGGGTTTTCTTTGTTTTGAAGCTTTCCTCTGCTGGAGCTTTTGTTCGACAGCTCTCAATGATGGGTTTTGGCTGCAACCAGTTGTGGCCTGACAATGGTTAATGTGAGCTTTTCATGTATAGAGACACCCTCTAGGGGTAAAAAGTGGTAATTACACATGTGCATTTACCAAAGTGATGTCATTCAGGGACTATTTGCAGGAATGCAGTATTTTTATTTTTTCATAAAAATGTTGAGGCTGCAACCACACTCTAGGGGTGAGAACTATATTTGCATACATTTTGTAATTATAATTGTGTTGCCTACAGGGGCTATGCTAAAAGTACCTGTTTCATGCTAAAAGTAAATTTGAGACAAATCACCTATACATGTACAGACATATTCTCTTGTGAATGCTTTAATGAAGTAATGACGTTGACAACCACTCATATGCCAAGTAAACATGTTTTATTACCCATATTAAATGTGTGCTCATTCTAAGGGATATTCTATTATTTGTTGCTCTAGGCCTCCCTGTGGGAGGGGTAGGAATGATTACGCAATGTCATCCAAAAACACTATTTGTAAATTGCTGGATCGTATTGAGTAGTGTGTGTGTAATTAATGTACTTTTTCCTATTCAAAAGAAAAAGCTCAGACTGGACAATCATTAATTGAGTATTACTATGTATCTGTGAATGGAGGTTACTAGCCCACACCACCTCCCTTGAGTAAGCTTTGGACTGCTCTGCAAGGCTACCCTGTGAGAGTCGAGCACTACAATGGAGTGTTTGGTTCCCAGTTGTGGACAGGTGCCGGCCCATTACTTGTGCAGGCCACACAACTAATGACCCATTTTCCTAGGATGACATGTCACACATCCCTGGGGGGCATGTCCCTAACACTGAATGTAATGTTTGTAAGTCACCCCTGCAGCAGGCCTAACATCCCTAAGGCAGGGTGCTTAATATTACATGTCAGGGCATACCTGCATGAGCAGCTATACCCCTGTGCTGGTCAGTCCTATTACTGCCAGTACAAATTACCAGGGAAGACATTTTTAAAATGTGCTGGACACTGGTGACAACGAATTCACCCCACGTCATGATGGCTTCACTGGAAATAGGGGTGTTTGGCACCAACATCTCAGATTGGTAAATTCACACTGATTCCAGTGTTGGATGTAATGATCCATGCACCCAGAGGGCACCTTAGATGTGCTCTCTGAAAACCTACCAGCCTTTGGTGTGCTTGCTGATTGGTGTCTACCAGCCTGCCACCGAGACACTTCTCTGACCTAAGTTGATAGCCTTTTCTCTCAGGAGGCCCAGAACAAAGGCCTGTAACACCCCCCTCCCACAGGAGCACCTGCTGACTAACCTCCTTGGGCTGGGAGCTTCAAAGAAGCCGCTGCCTTTGGAATGCAAATCTGGTTTCCCTCACTGGAGAGATGCCAACCACCCCCCATCCCTCTTCCCCCTCGATAGCTAGTTAGGTGGGTGTGCCACCTACAGGCTAGTACAACCTCCAAATGTGGGCTACTGTGAGGTGAGCACGATTTTTCAGAAGTAGCCATCTTTTTGATGGCATACTTAGTCATTTGGAACACGGCTATGCCCACTTGCCACAGAAAGTGGTCATATAGGGGGCGTAGTGACCCCAAGGGTCAATAGCCCATTGGCTACTACCCTACACTCCCACCTACTGCCCCTAATTCAGTATTTAGGGGAGCCTCTGGCACCAGAGAAGCAGATCCTGATGACCTACGAAGAAGGACACAAAGAGTTGCAAAAGAAGAATACTGAAGAATTTACCTCACTGGGCCCCAGTCCAGCTGACTTTCTGCCGTTCTCTGCCTAATCTGTGCAAAAGACGACTTTTCCTGCATCTGGGTTTGTGAGAAAGTGCCCTCTTTCTTGCATGGTATGCCCCCACTTTTTGCTGAATTGCTGAATGTACTTTGACTGAGTGTACCCTGGACTCCTGCCAATCAGGTGCCCAGGGCCTATGTTCCTTCCCTAAAAACACAAAACCCAAATTGGCAAACCCTGGCCACATGTCAGCCCCTGGTAAATGGTTCCCTAGGTACCCAGGGCCTTGTGACCAGGAAAGGCCTCTAAGGGCTGCAGCACTTATTGTGCCACCCTTAGAGGCCCTGTACCCTTACACACACACTGCCCTTGCAGGCTGGGTGTCTGGGTGCAAGACAAAACAAAGAGTCGACATGGCACACATCCCTGTGTGCCATGCCCATCACCTACACTGCCATGGCATACATCAGCCACCCCTCTAGCTGGGTGCTCTATGCCAATGGTGTGGGCACAGGAGCAGGAGCCCTATGCCCCTACAGTACCCAGGTCCATTCCTGGGCACTGTAAGTGCAGTGCTGCCATTTAAGAGTACATGGTGCTGATAGCCCGTCAAACACAAACTCCACAGCACCATAAAGGCAGCACTGAAGACTGAGAAGTTTGATATCAAACTTCTCAGCACATTAAACCCACACTGATGCCAGTGTGGGATTTAATGTACCAAGCACCCCAGAGGGCATCTTAGAGATGCTCCCTAAAATCTGACCTACAATCCACGTCTGTTCTGAGGCTGCCACACAGCAGACATGTTGCTGGACCCCTGGGTAGGAGAGCCCCTGCTCTCCTGGGCCTGCAACAATGCACATCCTGGGTGAGGTGCTAAATCTCCTCCCCCAGGATGGGCAGGGGGAAGCTTCAAAGGCCTCTGTGAGCTTCCCCAGGCCACTGCAACCCCCCACTCTGGCGGGAAGCTTGGTCGGAAACCCCAAATAAGGACAGGGGATGTGCCAGCCTGCCAACCCCACCCCTCAGGTGGGGGAGGCGAGGTGAAGCACATCCCCGGGCTCTCACCATCTTGGAGATGGGAAGCCCTACCCTATCAGGACTAGGCTGCTGCCCCCCTCCCACAGGAGAGAGGCAGGATAGGGGGTGTACCCACCCCAAGACAGGGACCCATTGGTCCCTGCCCTTCACCTACCTGTAACGCCCCTAAATCTAGAATTTAGGGGCACCCTGAACCTTCCTTTCCCAGATTCCAGATTCCGAAATCCGAAGAAGAGCTAGAAGAAAGAAGACCTGCCCTGCAGCTGCTAAGAAGAGGAAGACACAAACTGCTTTGGCCCCAGCCCGACCGGCATGTCGACCCTCAAACCTGCTCCTGCTCCAAACCCGGCATCTCTTGTGTCCAGCAACCTCACAAACCCCGGAGGACCTGGCTACCTTTTGACTCTAAACCCCTGGGACTCCCATGAGTAGAGGCTCTACTCAAAACCTATTTCTAATCCCTGACAGCAGCCCGGAACCGCGAACCCAGCACACTCTGCACCAGCCAAGCCTGGCCTGTGCCGGAGTGAACAAAGACCACAAGGACGACACCACGGCGACTGTGACCCCGAGTCCGGCATCCAAGGACCTCCCTCGACACTCCTGAAGAAGCCTGCAGCCGCAGAACAAGGTGCCCCCCCTACCGCGATCAACAGAGGGTAAGATTTCCCGACACCAAAAGGCACCCCTGCACGCGGCGCCCCGCGGCCCCCTGTGCCCAAAGTGGTGCTCGAAGTGGTGGTGGCACCTGAAGAATCCTCGTCCCCGAGTTTGCAGTCTTTTTCTAAACCGGAGATTTCCCATTGAAATCATTTGAGCGCCCGAAGGCTCAAAAGCACCCTGCACCCAGCCGCCCGAGGGGCCCTGGCAGTGCAACCTCTACACCTATCTACTTCCCC
Source organism: Triturus cristatus (assembly GCF_964204655.1). Taxonomy (NCBI): domain Eukaryota; kingdom Metazoa; phylum Chordata; class Amphibia; order Caudata; family Salamandridae; genus Triturus; species Triturus cristatus. The sequence continues at coordinate 372,686,678 of NC_140594.1, read as the reverse complement.
ACTTGGCCTGAGTAAGTGACCAGGAGCCCAGCTCCCACAGCCGCGTGGCCTGCTAGTCAGCAGCCACCAGCCAAGGCCCCCCTACCTCTCATAGGATAACATTGGGCCTAGCTCTCTCTGCACCCGGCCTCCCTAGTGCCACTGGGAGTGAACCAACTGTACCTACCTGACCCTGGGGGACCCCTGAGTCTATTCCCAGAACCTCAACTTTGCCAGTCGAGTACTTACCGTTAAACCGATATCTCAATTTTCTTCATAGGGTAACATTGACTGGCTTTTTCCTGAAATTTCTTCTAAGTGTGGACTTTTCAAATCTTAAAATATTCACAAAAAATGAGCCGAGTAACGAAAACGAAAATACTCACCTGCTCTTAGGTGAGCTCCCAGTGCTGGATCTTGGTGCCCAACACTGACTCTGAAAAATACTTACAACTGTACTTACAGTAACCCCATTTTCTCCCATAGGAAATCATTGTCTGTTTTTCTGTGAAATTTCTTCTAAGTGTCAATTTCTGCAATCTTTAAATATTCTTTAAAAATCGTATAGTATCTGAAAACGTAATTACTTACCTTTTTTTTTATAAAGGTCCCAGTACTGAGTCTGGGCACCCAGTACTGGATTACAAAAGTAACGAGGACATACTATACCTGCAACTTGAATTTTCTGCCATAGGGAATCATTGACTGTTTTCTATGAAATATTTTCTAAGTGTCAACTTTTAAAATAGCTAAATATTGTCTAAAAATGATCACAGTATTTAAGTCGACTTTCATCACTTGATTCCAAGTACTGACCCAGGACTGAATCTAGGATCCAGTCCTGGAATTCCAAAAGTAATCCTAAAAGTAATCTGTTGCAAATAACTTGAAATTTCCTTTGAACTCAATGCATTATTGTGTTTAAAATAGTGTTGCCTATTGCAACCACTTGTAACTGTTTACAAAAGTCAATTGCATATTGCAAAAGTATTTATATAAAGCATCTCATTCTGAGAAAGTATATTTTAATGCCAATTGTTGGTTCTAAAATAAAACAAGCATATATTTTTTATATATAAACCATTGGCCTAGAGTTCAGTTATTGAGTGTGTGAGACCATTTGCTGACTGAGTGTGTACAACAAATGCTTTACACTGTCCTCTGATACTGCCTTACTGTTCGACCAAGCTATCACTTTAGAGAGTAAGGTTATATCTAACTTTAGCCTCTGCCAAACCTCTGGGGACTGTGGACTCTGTACACCCTGTACCTATTTGGGAACAGTATATACAGAGCCACTTTCTCACAGGGTTCCCCCCCAAAACCCAAGGAGGACTGACCACCTTTAAGAAGGACTCGAGACCTCCCGTGAACAGCAGTCCTGTTCTAAAGAAATCCAAAAAAGATGACTCTGGGGCCTCCAGAACCGACCAAACACGACACCTGAAGCAACCACTTCATCTCCGGCCTGAGCTGAAGTGGGCAATGGTTTCAACAAGGTTCCTCACCCCTCCTGAACTCAACATGGCCTGCAGCCTCAACCACACTGCCCCCTTATAGAGCACTTTGGGATTGCATAGCAAGCCAGAGTCCACTAAGAACCCCTGGACTCTTAACACAGTATATCAGATTTTTGATACACCATATAGAGTCAACTTCCTACACTCCGCCTCATCGGAGCTACTCTGAACCAGTTCGGTTTCGTGTCTTTTCCCTGAGAAAGAGTGTACAGGACATTCAGGCTAGGATCCCGATATTTCAGCCTCAGGCCTGGATTTCAGTGAGGTCAACTCTGAGGCTGCTGAGACTGATGCCTCCTACATCCTGCTGTTTGAGCATACCAGGTGGTATACATGGGCTCTGCAGTGATATCTGAAGTGCCAATGGACCCAACATCAGGGGGACCTCCTCGACCTCATTTAGATTTTGGAGGAGACTGTGAAAGATCTGCAGAGGTAGTTAGTGTACCACAATTGGGTCAGCGGTAGACCCCTTTCCCTTCCCAACCCAGAGCTGTCAGTGGTGACCGATCCATCGCTTCTGGGTTGGGGCCGCTACCTTGGATAGGTGGGGATCAGAGGCCTCTGGTCTCCGTTATAGTCCGGGCTCCACATCAACCTTCTGGAGCTGAGAGCCATCCGCTTGGTGTTGAAAGCCTTCCTGCCATCCATCAAGAGTAGACTGGTACAGGTGCTCACGGACAACACCACTGCTATGTGGTACTGCAAACAGGGTGAGGTGGGGTTACAGACCCTCTGCCACCTCTGAAAATGGCTGGATCACCAAGGTATTTTCCTAGTGGTGAACCTGGCCGGCTCATTGAATGCCAGGACAAATGATCTCAGCCGTCGACACCTAGTGGGTTTTGAATGGCAGCTACACCTGGAGGTGGCGATAACCCCCATCTTTTCACCACTGCCAAGAACACACAATGTCAACACTTTCTGCATGTTGGAGTTTCCAAATTGTTTCTAGCTTGGAGATGTGTTCTGCCTCGAGTGGAACTCTGGACTCCTGTATGCCTTTACGCCTATACCACTCCTGCCTTAGTTCTCAAGAATATCAGGGCAGATTAGGCCCAAGTCATCCTAGTGGCTCTGGATTGGGCACAGAGTATGGTATCCAGAACTCCTGCACTTGAGCATATGTGCTCTGAACAGGCTGCCCCTCAAGGAAGTCCTGCTGCCGAAGCTACTGGGCAGGATTCTTCAAGTGAGTCTTCGCAACCTTCACCATCCTGTTTGGAGATTGAGCAGTGACAGCTAAGCACCTACGACCTTCCTCCAGAGGTAGTTGATGTCATCTTGGCAGCCAGGCGGCCCTCAACGAAACAGTGTATGCCTGTCATTGGAACAAATTTGTGGTCTGGTGCGGCACATGCCAGATGAACCTCCTCCACGCCAACATATCTGACATTCAGTTGTTTATTCTGTGTTTTGCCCCGCAAAGCTTTGCTTTGGGCTCAGTTAAGGGTTTCAGCCTTACTTTTACCAAATCAGCCGTCCGTGTTTAAATCCCTAGATTTGGTTTTTGAAAGGGTTACAACATATTTCTCCGCCCATGTCCCTTTGTCATGCCCCAATGGAATCTTCTTAATCTAGTTCTTACTTATCTGATATGTACTCCTTTTGAACCACTTCACAGCTGCTCTTTGTGGCTCCTTACTATCAAGACTGTGTTCCTTGTTGCCAATACCTCACCATGGCTTGGCTTGTGAGTGAGGATCAGGCTCTTTTTGTCAATCACTGTCGGAAAGTGCCTCTTTTTGTCATGGTCACCCCCACTTTTTGCCACTGGTACTGATGTTTTCCGACTGATGTGCACTGGGTCCCTGCTAACCAGGTCCCAGTGCTCTTTCCCTAAAAACAAATTAAAATGCTCTAATTATAACACAATTGACACAGTTTGCACCCCTGTAAGTCCCTAGTAAGTGGTACCCCTGGTACCTAGGGCATTGGTACCAAAGAGGGTCCCTGAGGGCTGCTATAAGAAGCTGGCTTTTTATGTAGTGTACCAAAATGAGGTACACTGTGTAGAAAGTCCAGACAACCCTTATTGACTTAATGGGCTTAAATTAATAATCCCAAATGCTCTCTTTTGCGGTAGTGTGGGCAAGCCATTTAGGCTTATCAGTGGGTAGTGTTAAGCATTTGTTGCACAAACAGTCAATAAATGAGACGCACATTCAAGAAGAAACTCAAGACCAATTTAGAAAAATAACATATATTTTGATATAATTTTAGACACCAAGATCTTCCTAATCAGGTAAGTACTTTAGATGGTGTCAAAACAGTAGAAAATGGCAGCTGTCAGATTTGAGTTATGAGCCTGGAATGCGGTAATGTTATCCTATGGGAGAAACATTCACTTCATAGGTACACTTACTGATGACTTGCAGTACTGTTCTTCTGGACTTAAGGTAAGTAGGCCGCATGTGGGACAAGTCTGTCTTAAGGGTCTTGCAGTGTTTCACTGAATAGGAGACCTTCTCTTCCAGTGAACACTAAAGTTTATAATGTTCCAAGCCCTCACACAGATCTCTCCCCCATCAAGTCTTGGAAAGCTGCCTTCCTCTTGGCTATTATTTCATCCAATAGGTTCCAAGAGAAATAAGCCACATGCTCTCATGAATCATACATACATAATGTAAGGACACACTCCTTGTTGCTCCACACAGTGGTTTCAGATATCAAGGTAAGTCAAACCATTTTTATTCCATCCTTCTTAATAAAACCATCTTTCCTGAGAGGAATTAGTGCCCTGCATGTTCGATGTTCAGTGAGTCCTCTGTTACTATCCTGATAAAACAAATGACAGGAAGTCAAAACTGCTTTTTTTGCAGCGTGAATCTTTCTGGATTCACTATGCTGTGCATTATTCCGCCATCTGGTGGTTGGGTCCGGATTCGTAGTCTTTCTTTTGTTTTTTGGGGGGTTTTTTGCAGCCCAGGTGGGCGTCGACGTCCCACCATTTGGTGTACCTCTCGTGACGTCGGCGTGCTTCCTGCGGAAGTCCCACCTTTGGGGCGTCTGTGAGAAAGTGCCATCTTTCTTGCATGGTATGCCCCCACTTTTTGCTGAATTGCTGAATGTACTTTGACTGAGTGTACCCTGGACTCCTGCCAATCAGGTGCCCAGGGCCTATGTTCCTTCCCTAAAACACACCAAACCCAAATTGGCAAACCCTGGCCACATGTCAGCCCCTGGTAAATGGTACTCTAGGTACCCAGGGCCTTGTGACCAAGGAAGGCCTCTAAGAGCTGCTGCACTCCTTGTGCCACCCTTAGAGGCCCTGTACCCTTAACCACACACACACTGCCTTTGCAGGCTGAGTGTTTGAGTGCAAGACAAAAACAAAGTCGACATAGCACACATCACTGTGTGCCATGCCCATCACCTACACTGCCATGGCATACATCGGTCACCCCTCTAGCTGGGTGCCTTATGCCAATGGTGTGGGCGCAGGAGCAGGAGCCCTGTGCCTCTACAGTGCCCAGGTCCATTCCTGAGCACTGTAAGTGCAGTGCTGCCATTTAAGAGTACATGGTGCTGAGAGTTCATCAAATACGAGCTCCACAGCACCATAATGGCAACACTAAAGACTGAGAAGTTTGGTATCAAACTTCTCACCACATTAAACCCACACTGATGGCAGTGTGGGATTTAATGTACCCAGCACCCCAGAGGGCATCTTCGAGGTGCCCCCTTAAACCTAACCTACAAGTCTGCTCTGAGGCTGCCTAGGCTGCCACCCAGCAGACATGTTGCTGGACCCCTGGGTAGGAGAGCCCCTGCTCTCCTGGGCCTGCAACAATGCACATCCTGGGCGAGGTGCTAAATCTCCTCCCCCAGGATGGGCAGGGGGAAGCTTCAAAGGCCTCTGTGAGCTTCCCCAGGCCCCTGCAACCCCCCACTCTGGCGGGAAGCTTTGGCCGGATACCCCAAATAAGGACAGGGGATGTGCCAGCCTGCCAACCCCACCCCTCAGGTGGGGGAGGCGAGGTGAAGCACATCTCCGGGCTCTCGCCATCTTGAAGATGGGGAGCCCTACCCTATCAGGACTAGGCTACTGCCCCCCTCCCACAGGAGAGAGGCAGGATAGGGGGTGTACCCACCCCAGGACAGGGACCCATTGGTCCCTGCCCTTCACCTACCTGTAACGCCCCTAAATCTAGTATTTAGGGGCACCCTGAACCTTCCTTCCCCAGATTCCAGATTCAAAACTACGAAGAGCAAGAAGAAAGAAGACCTGCCCTGCAGCTGCTAAAAAGAGGAAGACACCAACTGCTTTGGCCCCAGCCCTACCGGCCTGTCGACCCTTGAACCTGCTCCTGCTCCAACCCGGCATCTCTTGTGGCTAGCAACCTCACCAACCCCGGAAGACCTAGCTACCTTTTGGCTCTAAGCACCTGGGACTCCCATGAGTAGAGGCTCTACTCAAAACCTATCTCTAATCCCTGGCAGCAGCCCGGAACCGCGAACCCAGCACACTCTGCACCAGCCAAGCCTGGCCAGTGCCGGAGTGAACAAAGACCCTGAGGACGACCCCACAGTGACTGCGACCCTGAGTCCGGCACCCAAGGACCTCCCTCAACACTTCTGAAGAAACCTGCAGCCTCAGAACAAGGTCCCCCCCCCCCCCCAACCTCGATCAACAGAGTGTAAGATTTCCCGACACCAAAAGGCACCACTGCACGCGGCGCCCCACGGCCCCCTGTGCCCAATCCCGGGGTACCTACCTATCCTCCAACTACCCAACTTACCTCTCGAAGTGGTGGTGGCACCTGAAGAGTCCTCGTCCCCGAGCTTGCAGTCTTTTTCTAAACCGGAGATTTCCCATTGAAATCAATTGAGCGCTCAAAAGCCCTCTGCACCCAGCCGCCCGAGTGGCCCTGGCAGTGAAAACTCTACACCTACCTACTTCCCCACTTGCCCTGAGTAAGTGACCAGGAGCCCAGCTCCCACAGCCGCGTGGCTTGCCAGTCAGCAGTCACTAACCAAGGCCCCCCTATCCCTCATAGGATAACATTGGGCCTAACTCTCTCTGCACCCGGCCGCCCTAGAGCCGCTGAGGGTGAACCAACTGTACCTACCTGACCCTGGGAGACCCCTGAGTCTGTGCCCAGAACCTCAACTCTGCCAGTCGAGTACTTACCCTTAAACCGCAAACTCTATTTTACTCATAGGGTAACATTGACTGGCTTTTTCCTGAAATTTCTTCTAAGTGTGGACTTTTCAAATCTTAAAATATTCACCAAAAATCAGCCGAGTGACAAAAACGAAATTACTCACCTGCTCTTAGGTGAGCTCCCAGTGCTGGATCTTGGTGCCCTGACAAAATACTTACAACTGTACTTACCCTTAACTCAATTTTCTTCCATAGGAAACCATTGATTGTTTTTCTGTGAAATTTCTTCTAAGTGTCGATTTCTGCAAGCTTTAAATATTCTTCAAAAATCGTATAATAATATCTGAAAACGTAATTACTTACCTGTTTTGGATAAAGGTCCCAGTACTGAGTCTAGGCACCCAGTACTGGATTACAAAAGTAACCAGAACATACTGTACCTGTAACCTGAATTTTCTTCCATAGGGAATCATTGACCGTTTTCTCTGAAATATTTTCTAAGTGTCAACTTTTAAAATAGCTAAATATTGTTCAAAAATCATTACAGTAATTAAGTCGATTTTCATCACTTGATTCTGAGAACTGACCCAGGACTGAATCTAGGATCCAGTCCTGGAATTCCAAAAGTAATCTAAAAAGTAATCTGTTGCAAATAACTTGAATTTACCATTGAGCTCAATGCATTGTTGTGTTTAAAATAGAGTTGCCTACTGCAACCACTTGTAACTGTTTACAAAAGTCTATTGCATATTGCAAAAGTATTCATATGGAACATCTCCTGCTGAGAAAGTATATTTTAAATCCAAGTGTTGGTTCTAAAATAAAACTAGCATATATTTTTTTTTATATATAAGCACTTTAGAGAGTAAGGTTATATCTAACTTTAACCTCTGTCAAACCCTGGGGTGCTGTGGACTCTGTACACCCTGTACCCATTAAGGAACAGTATATACAGATTCTTTTTTCTGCTGTTGAAGAAAGAAGAAAGAAGAAGAGCACGAGTTTCATCGAAGGAAAATAAAGCAAAGACTATAGAGAGGAAGAATATGGAGCCGGGACGACGAAGAAGGAAGAGAACCTCGAAATCTTCGACGTCCAACGGAGAATGCGCACTCAGGATCTCTGAGCGCAGGAATGGACAAAACACCATTTAAATTCTACCGTAACTGCCACCACAAATACGTGCAGAAGGACCAACATCCGGTCTGCAACCTTTGCCTGCCCATTGACCACGAGAGCAAGGACTGCAACGCCTGCTCCGCCTTCACGCCGAAGACCCTCCGGGTGAGAGAGAGGCAGAGGAGAGCCAACTTCAACATGGAAGGCAAGGGTAAGGCCCCGTCTCTGTACGACCTGGGCCTCTCCACCGACGATGAAGACAACCTCGCCGAGGGACCTGATGACTTCACGGTCGCAGAGACCGATAAGAAAACGTCTGACAAGGTAGTAGAGACGTCGAGCACAAAACTCCCGAAAGGGTCCCGAAAACCAGACACTGACTCGAAAAAACCAGAGTCAAAGTCTTCGAAAGGAACACCGACGCCGAAAATTTCGACGACCGCGAGTGGATTTAAGGTTGATAGGCCCAGCGGATCCTTCGAGAAGGACTCCCAGGTGCTAAAGACCGCTGAAAAACAAGGTTCGTCGAAACAGGCCCACGAGGTGGGGCGTTCGACTTCGAAAGTCAAGGCCACGTCGACGCAAGCTCCGTCAAAAAGACCAGCGCTCGACGTCGAACATGCCTCCGAAATGGAGAAGAAAAAGAGAAGGCTCGAGGCGGAGATGGAGAGCATCCTTCAGAGGAAGAAGGAGTTTGATGAAGAGATTCACAATCCCAGCGAAACCGGCGACAGTTCTCGTCGAAGTCGAGGAGCAGGAAGAGTTCGATGCCGAAGAGCAGTCGAAAGCTCCCTTAGAAGGGGAAGAAGATCTCTATTATGAGGGAGAAGAAGAAGAGGAGGAGGAGCAGTCGATCTACGTCTCGGCACCGTCGACGACGCAAGAGCTGGAATGGCAGGACCTCGACGCCGAAAACCCAGAAGAGCCCGTAGAGACATATCCTTCGAGGCCTTCGCCACCAGATGATATTGGGGCGTACAACATGGTCGTCAAAAGCGCGGCTGTAGATTTTGGCGTGAAACAAGAGGAGGAGAAACCGAAAGCAGATTTTCTACTCGAAACACTGCTACCCATCCAAACTAGGAGCCAGTTCCTCCCCATGCTCCAAAGTGTGATGAACCAAGGTAAAGAGGTGTTCAAAGACCCAGCAACATGCCGACCCATCACGCCCAGAACAGAAAAGAAATACAAACACTCCTCACAGGACCCTTCATATATCAAGGGATCTGTCACTGCTGACTCCATTATTGCATCCACGGCCAGAAAAAGGGCCAATGTCCCGGCGACCTCGGGGCCACCTCCTGACAAGGAAAGCAGAAGGATGGACCTCACTGGAAGGAAAATAGAGAGGAACGCCGCAGTGCACTGGCGCATGGCGAACTCAAATGCGCTACTGAACAGGCACCAGTACCAACATTGGGACGAGATGGGGGACCTAATCAAACATCTTCCCGAACAATACCAACAAAGGGCTTCCCATCTAGTGGAAGAGGGGAAGAATATAGCTAACTCATGCCTTAAGACGGCATTGGACGGGGCAGAGACATCAAGCAGACTGATGGCGATAGGAATCACTGAAAGGAGGCAGGCCTGGCTCAGAATTTCAGGATTCAAACAAGATGTCCAGAATAATATACTGAATACCCCTTTCAACGGAGAGACACTGTCCGGGGCACCGGTGGATGAGAAGCTCACCCAACTCAAAAAAGAGAATGAGACGGCAAGGTCCATGGGGGCCCTGCAATTCAGGGGGATGCGAAGAGGTACCCAGACTCGGAGACCTTACGGAAGGGGAGGTAACCAGCCGGGAACGTCACACCAAAGTTTCCAGCAAGCCCACCAAGGCGAGAGCCATGGCCAACAGGGGCAGCAGAAACAAAACTGGCAGTACCAGCCTAGAGGCCAGTCCTTTCGCGGTAGGGGAACGGACGAGGACAAAGAAGAAGAGGGGGAGACCAACCCACCTCAAAGTGACTTCGCACGGAGAAGATGGCTCACCCACAATATACCTCTGAGGGTGGAGCACAAAAAGAACAAAATGGAGGGGGTACACAAACCAAACGCCTACGAGCATGCAACACCAGTAGGCGGAAGACTGAGGCTTTTCCTTCGGGCATGGCAAAAAATAACTACAGACAAATGGATACTCAACATCATTCAGTACGGATACTGCATAGAGTTGGAAAGGAGCCCTCCAAACAGAAAACCAAAAAGAAGGGAACACTCAAGACAGGAGCTAGCACAACTCGCATAGGAGGCACTACAGCTGCTCCAAAAGGAGGCCGTAGAACCAGTACCTTTCAAGGAGAGGAACAAAGGAGTGTACTCAAACTACTTCCTGGTACCAAAGGTGGAGGAGACACTAAGACCCATCCTGGATCTACGGTTCCTAAACAAGTACGTAAGGACGCAAAAATTCAAAATGACATCCCTACAAGAACTACTCCCACAGATGGGAGACGGGGACTTCATGTCCACAGTGGATCTCAAAGACGCCTACCTGCACATCCCAATGAACAGGCAGCACAAAAAACTGTTAAGGTTCACAATCAACAAAGATCACCACCAATTCACAACCCTGGCATTCGGGCTGAAGTCCGCACAAAGGGTTTTCACAAAATGCATTGCAGCAGTAGCAGCGTACCTGCGGAGGGAAGGGATTCATGTGTATCCTGACCTCGACGACTGGCTAATAAAAGCAAGTTCACGCGAAAAATGCGAGGAACACGCACAGCGGGTCACAAGGACACTAACGAACCTTGGGTTCTCAATACACTGGGGGAAATCATCAATGAAACCAGAGCAGGTGAAGATATTCCTGGGGGCACAGATCAACACCATAGACAGAACGGTGATGCCCAGCGACAAGAGAACAATAGCCCTGCTGAAGGAGACGCGGCTCTACCAGAAGGGGCAAGCTCTGACAGTGAGAACAGCGAGCAAGATCATGGGGATGATGGCGTCATGCATCCACCTAGTCGCCAATGTACGGCTTCACATGAGACCATTCCAGGAATGGCTGCAACAGCATCGGCTACTGTATACATTTTAAGAAATTCTCCTATTTTTTAAATCTGCAAAGTCACCTTAAGATTAGTCCAGGCTTTTGCCAACCATTACTGACTACATTCTGTATTGGGGACAGCAACACTAGGATCAGACTGCTTTACATAACTACGGCTCCCTGTTTTCTGTTTTTACTGATTTTTACAGATACATACAGACATAAAACCATTTATTTTCCTGTCTGTAATTATTTTTAAATGTGGATAAAACGGAAATTGGGTTGTTTTTGAGTGATTCTGAATGCTGTCAATCATGACTGCCAGGCCAAAAGCTGTGCTTATTTAGAGGCAAGGGGATTACAAAAATACAGGAATTTTAGTAATGAGCCTTAAACAGCAGCAGATTTGCACAACCATGATACTAAAATGTGCATATTTTATCATTTGAGCGTGAATATATATCATTGAAACCTGTCAGGCGTTCAGGCACGAGTGTACATTAAATAAATGCAGAAATATACACATTTCAGCTTCATTTTTTTCACAAAATCTAAAATAAATAAGGATAAATACAGGTAAAATTAGCACAAAAAAAATAAACATGGATAAATACAGACGGAAATGACAAAAAATATAAATACCATAAAACCGGGAGTCCTATACATAACCCATTAAGTAACTTTTTCTTCAGAGTCACAGGAAGATAGGATGACTGTTGCTTTATGTCTACTGAATGCAGTTGGGTGTGGTCACAAGCGTTCAGTTTAGTGGTGCGTGACTAGAATGATGCATAATAGTGGTTTGCTATTGCTCTTCAGCATTTGTAACTGGCCCAGCATGGAAAACGGCTATCACTAGATGGTACTACAATAGGTGGATATCCTTTAAGAAAAGGAAAGCGGACATCAGAACACAAGACATCTCGACAACCAGACCATGTCTCCAGACATTTACTCTACTACCTCCTCCACATCAGTTTTATGTGCTCTTTCTGGTGGGTAGTGCATATGGTAGCTCTCTACTAAGGAGTTTTTGCCCTGTGTAGCATGAAAATTATTTTGAGAATGAAGCCTTGCCTCTTAATAGGTGATTACCGAAGCATGTGGTGCCACATGCAGGTGATGTATATTATCTGTAGGTGGAAGAAAGATTTTCTATGTTAAATTCTTTTGCTGTATTTCATATTAAGAGAAATGTGAACAGGTTGAAATGGGAAATATAACCAGCACGTACTACAGAGCTAATTTAACTAGTGTTATTCTGTTAATAACTTTATGCTCCGCTCTCTGCTGCAGTTTTTCAGCACATAATTACGTCTTGCTCTGCTTGGTCTTGTTTGTATGTATGTACTTCCACCCAGACTTTAAACAGCCTCTTTCTGATTAAAAAGTTGTAATGTTCTGTTTGCTGGACCCCTATTTTATTCAGTTAGTCCTTGCACTGTTTTCAAGAGACCTAGTCTCACTGACTATTTTACATTTACCTTTTCACACTGATTTATTGTGTATTGCCTGATTATTTTTCTTCCTGCTGCAGCTTGTGAGACTCAGCTGCCTGTATCATTCCGCCATCTCATCCTGCCTGAGAAATATCCACCACCTACAGAGTTACTGGATCTACAGCCGCTGCCTGTGTCTGCCTTGAGGAACAGTGCTTTTGAGAGTCTTTACCAGGACAAGTTCCCTTTCTTTAATCCGATACAGACCCAAGGTGGGTGAATCTTCCTTAGGAAATGCTCCTCCTGAGTATCACTGCCATGTTGTCAATGTTTGGCTTTCTGTCTACCATTCTGTCTTTCATTTCGGTAGCTTCTTTTTTAGGTCTCGCCTAGCGATGCATTGCATGCACTGCTCGCCTTGGCGAGATCTATTGTCAGTTTCTTGGCCGAAGGGGGACAGGACATGTGCACGCGCCCGGACAGGCGATGTGCATGTATACGGCTCTGCTCGCGACGTCCAGATCATCTCGTACAGGAGATGTGCACGCGCCTGGACAGGCACGAATCACGTCACCACAGTATATCAGCACACTTGTTTCTCTACCCTTCTGGTTGCTGTCATGAACTTTGTGTCAATTTTAGGCCGATTTGACCCAGACATGATTTTTTTTAATGAGGGGTTTGAGTTTTCAATGTTGATTAAACTGAGTGGGAAATTAGCTTTGGAAAAGTGCAACGGGAGGGCTTGAAATTCATTTGAGCTTTCAATCAAGTTAGATACCTGGATCGTTCATCCGCAGATGGTCGGCAAACCTGAGTTTATGGACCCACATGTTATAAATTACTCATATCCGATTGGAGGAAGAAGTTTTTTCTCAACGCTGGGCGTGGGGACCTTGTCTCCCTGCTTTCTTATATATAACAAGCATTTGCAATGCAATAGGTCTCGCAATTGCGAGAGTTTGAACTATTGGCTTTGCAAATGATAATACATTTTATTTGTGTGTTTTGAAAACCTGCGAGGGCGCACTTTGTACTTGTAGTCCTTGCTTACGAGATGCAAGGCTGGCAATAACTGAGCCTCTTTTACTGCCAGCCTTGCTTCTCGTAAGCAAGGATTAGAAGTACAAAGTGTGTGTTTACGCGCCGCTTGCAGCTTTTCAATACACATAAATAAAAGGCATTGTCATTTACAACGCCAATAGCTCAAACTCACGCAAATGCGAGACCTATTGCATTGCAAATGCTTGTTAACCAGGCTTTGGGTCCAGATGCAGAGGCAGCCTGGCTTCTAATAGTGGACAGTGCTCTGGGCATCTACATGGCATGATGGAGCCTGGCGTCCACTGTTCAGACCCCACTGGATGCCCTTCTGCTACCCGACAGCAAGCCCAGCCTGGTCAGAAATAGACAAATCTCTGGGCAGGAACGTCACCGTAAAGGCGCACGTAAGTGCCTGAGCCAAAAGTGCACGCGTCCAAATAACCCTACTCAGCAGAATGAATCCTCGCCTACCCATCGATAACTGTACAATAGTAGTTCAATCTCTAGTGCTCTTGAGACTCCACTACGGCAACGCCTTCCTATCTGCGCGACGAAGAGCCACAGCTACATTTCTGCCCTGACTCCTACACACGCCACGGCTTCACAGGCTTTCGTACCCCCTTCTCACTCTGCAAACACTTTGATCGATATGGTCTCTGAGTAACAACTTTTCGCTGCCACCCTTACCTGTCTCAACCTGTCCCTTATCTTTTTGTGCGTGCGTATTTTTTTTTATTTATTAATGGGGGGGGGGGGGCGGGTCGAAGGCTTCCTCCACAGTAAGAAGTGCCTCTACTTCTGTTTCACCCATCCTCTCCACCCCCATTCCCCCACATGGTGCTCCTCGTGTGCCCCCACACCGCTTTGCCCCCACCTCACCATTCTTGGAGCCGGTGGAGGGCTTCGGCTGCTTCCTCCTGGACATCTCCCTCCCGTGGGTGTCCGCTTTCATCGCACCCAGGGTGCCCCCCGGATGCAGTGGGTGCTACCTGAGGCATCGGGTTGCGTTCAGTGCACTCCGCACTCTACTGCAGGAAGCGCTGAAAGAAGCAGCCTCCTCCAGGCCCTATTGTGCACCCTAAGAGGGCAGGTAATACCCCACCCCACCCTCCGGGGCCCTCGCTGGCAGGAGGAGGGGGAAGTTAACCCTTCCCCTCCTGACCTCCCCCAGGCCAGGCAGCCGGCTGGCGATCCCCAGCTTGGATAGGTGGGATTTCGATACAGCGACCGCCGTTCTCTGGATGGCCTCTAGGCGCTAGGGGGATGTAGGTGCTTCTGAAATGTGCAGGAATGACAATACTGGAGACTCGACCCCCACAGAGCCTAATCATGATAATAACGTCAAAAGAAATAGTTATGTATCACTTGACAAAAGTCTACAAAGCGTGGCTCATTTATGTGTGACTCAATGTCTTCATTTTATCTCCCTAGATTTTGAAGAATCTCTGTCTGGCTAACACAACTTCCATTTTTCACAAGTTTGCAGCGGGTGCACCAACCCACTCAGTTTTCTTACCATTTTACGGTAGCCGAAATAGTATGAATTGTCTTTGCCAATAACCGATGTTATGCTTGACAATCAGACTAGCATATATACAGGCAAGAATTGACAACCCTATCGTTTCCACTTCTTATAGTAGAAAACATTAGTACGATGATTATTTGTAAGAGTAATAGCGCCAAGATGGCACCATGTTTGTTTAGAGAGCGCTAACCCGAGGGCAATGCTGCTCATTCATACCCCTCTATAATGTAAGCATATAGTGTGCAGCCAGGGTGTGCTGGATCTGGTGTGTGAAGTGAGGGTGGGCATGTCAGTGTGTAGTGCCACACTGGGAGTGGAGAACATCTGAAATGACATAACCGATGACAAAATGGACAACATCACTGATAACACCATACTGAGTACTGTGTGCATATGTATGGGTGCATACATGAACACAGCGTAAGCCCTGGAGGCAAGTATTGTTGTACATGTTGAAAGTTACATGGTGCACCGTTTACAAATCAGTAAAGTTTAGGGTGCAAGTAATACTCCGTGGTAAACAACGTAAAGGGTGAGTGCACCTGATGTGGGGAGCAGAGTTATGTTTCACAGTAGGTTGTGACTTAAAGCCAAAGTCTATTACAAACAAGCATTTGCAATGCAATAGGTCAATGTCCTTTGTGAGAGTTTGAGCTATTGTCATTGTAAATGACAATGCCTTTCATTTATGTGTTTTGAAAACCTGTAAGCGGTCCGTAAACACGCACTTTGTACTAATAGTCCTTGTTTACGAGAAGCAAGGCTGGCGGTAAGAGAGGCGCAGTTACTGCCAGCCTTGCTTCTCGTAAGCAACGACTATAAGTACAAAGTGTGTGTTTACGCACCGCTTGCAGGTTTTCAAAACACATAAATAAAAGGCATTGTCATTTACAATACCAATAGCTCAAACTCTCGCAAATGCGAGACCTATTGCATTGCAAATGCTTGTTCCCATGCCTGTTTAATATTCAGTATATAACTTTATGGGCATTGCTGTTACCTTCTGAATAACACAGCCTCTTTTCTCTGTTTCAGTGTTTAACACAGTGTATAACAGTGATGATAATGTTTTTATCGGCGCCCCTACTGGAAGTGGGAAGACCATTTGTGCAGAGTTTGCCATCCTGAGGATGTTGCTCCAGAACTCTGAGGGACGCTGTGTGTACATCACCCCTATGGAAGCCTTGGCTGAGCAAGTAGGTGATGTTTGGAAAATCCTGGATGTGCGTGGGATTGATAGTGTTTCCGCTGCCTGAAAACTTGAGACATATCTTGCAAAAATGTGGACTGAGCTTGCTAAATGTGTAGTTACCATCTTCTGTCTCATTAATGCCATTTGATTTCCCTCAGGTGTTTATGGACTGGTTTGAGAAGTTCCAGGACCTGCTGTACAAGAAGGTGGTGCTGCTGACAGGTGAAACCAGCACAGACCTGAAGCTTCTTGGCAAGGGCAACATTATCATCAGCACTCCTGAGAAGTGGGACATTCTATCCCGTCGCTGGAAGCAGCGCAAGAATGTGCAGAATGTTAGCCTCTTTATTGTGGACGAGACACACCTTATTGGAGGCGAAAATGGGGTAAGGAGTCAATGATGGGCAGCACATAAGAAAATTATGTACCCATATGACCGGGAATAAATAATAGTTGCTATATGATTGAGATAGGCAAAAAGGAACTATCCAAGACGGAGCAAACCACGTAGTTTGCTTCAATGATGAGGATATTGTGTCCTTGTTGAAAGGTCAGGTTTACTTCAACTTGAGCCCTACAACTACTTCATACTAGAAATATGTCCTAAACCAGATTGAGTTTTGTGGTGATCTTACAATTGTTCTCTTTAAAAATTGTTTTAAAAATAAAAGCTGACAGACTGAAAATCCAAAATGCAAACCTCTTTTTCAGTGCTGGAGGTCAGAACAGTGTTGTGAACACTAAGTCTCTGAGAATGGATGCCAAAACAAGTTCTGAACATATTTATTTTGGCTTTTTTAGTGCAGATATTCTGACTGCGCCTCAAAGTTTGACATAATACTTTTACATTTTGTTGGTTAGGGCTTATTCTCCTGGGGTTTATTTTAATGATATCTAGTGCTATTTAACTGCACTTCATTAACTTGGTTGTATATACTCAAGCACTTTATTTTCTAACCTGTTCTGCAAAGTTGGTTGGGGTTTCTTTTTCTCGAGCCTTGCAAGGAGGCAACAGATGGTTTTGTCTGCCATCTTGGGTAGTGTTTCTCCAACAGTCTTCGCCTCCACCAGCAATCTAATCAGTAAACTGCCACAAGTTGCTGGTGACAACTTCCATTTAGAATTTATGTTATCCAGTCAAGCTTGATCCTCCTTTTTCTGAGTTTTGGAGGCACAGGTTTAGAATATTTTCTACTACATTTCCTCCTCCTCTTCCCTGGATATATGTTCTGTACACCAATTAAGGAAGGTTAGCTCCACCATCGTTCCCTGCCCGACTGCTCTGTGCAATTTCTCTTTTATATCCGGTATTGTTCCTAAAGAGTGGAAAGCAGGTTTAGTCACTCATATATTTAAAAAAATATATCACTATATCCCAGGTTTATTGCTATATCCAGCCCATCTCTTTGCATCTGTTGTTTTCTAAGCTGACAGAGACAGTTGTCAACAGTTAACAAATTACTTAGAGTCTCACCAGCCATGACATAGGGCAGTGTCAGGCCTTTGCAAGGGTTTCTCCACCGAGAATGTCATAACGCAAGCCACAGAGGACATCAGAGGTATTATGGATGATGTGGTTGGGGGATTAGGGGTTGTGGTGGCTGTGTATTTGTTACATCTTTTAGCTGCTTTTGATACCATCATCAACACCAGTCTGATACGAAGACTGACTGCCTCCAGACTGGTGGACCTGAAAAGCTGGGAGCATTGGCACTACCATTGCATCAGGCTTGTAAACAGGGTGGATGCAAATCTTTCCTTCAGGGATCATATCAAGATAATTTGCTCCACAGGTATTTGCGTGCTGAGAGTTAATTGAAAATGCCTTCTTTTCATACCTTCCTCTTCAAGCAGTGACCTGATACTCACTCTGATTTTGTCCATTATGGACTATTGTAATTCTCTATGTAGGAGATATTTAGGTAGTCTTACATAGACTGCAGATGCTAAGTAATTTAGCAGCAGGGCTGATTGTGGGCTCAAAGAAATAGGCTATTTCGAATGAGCTTGCCAAACTGCACTGGTTTCCAGTCATCAAGTGATGCTATTTTAAAGTTCTCTGTGAGAAAGTGCCTCTTTTGACAAGGTCAGCCCCCACTTTTTGCCAGGTATTTGATGTGGTTTCGATTGTAGAGCATAGGGTCCCTGCCAACCAGGTCCCCGCCAACCAGGTCCCCTGTGCCAGTGATCCTTCCCTAAAACCTATCCAAAATTGGTAGTTCTGCCCCCTGTAAGGCTCTATTAATTGGTACCCTGGGTACCTAGGGCCTGGAAGCTGAAGAGGGTCCCCTGGGGCCCCCTCACTAGGACCATGCCACTGCCCTTGTAGCTTGCATGCCCCTGTGGTTGGAAGAAACGACAAAGTCGACATCGCACCCTGCCTGGGTGCCATGCCAGCCAGCACTGCTTGAAGGTATAGTGAACTCACCCCTCTAGCAGGCCACACAGCCATAAGGCAAGGTGCACTATGCCACAAGTGAGGGCATATCTGTGAGAAAGTGGCTCTGTATATACTGTTCCTTAATAGGTACAGGGTGTACAGAGTCCACAGTCCCCCAGGGTTGACAGAGGTTAAAGTTAGATATAACCTTACTCTCTAAAGTGGTAGCTTGGTCGAGCAGTAAGGCAGTATCAGAGGACAGTGTAAAGCATTTGTTGTACACACTCAGTCAGCAAATGGTCTCACACACTCAATAACTGAACTCTAGGCCAATGGTTTATATATAAAAAAATATATGCTTGTTTTATTTTAGAACCAACAATTGGATTTAAAATATACTTTCTCAGAATGAGATGCTTTATATAAATACTTTTGCAATATGCAATTGACTTTTGTAAACAGTTACAAGTGGTTGCAATAGGCAACTCTACACAACAATGCATTGAGCTCAATGGAAATTTCAAATTATTTGCAACAGATTACTTTTAGGATTACTTTTGGAATTCCAGGACTGGATCCTAGATTCAGTCCTGGGTCAGTACTTAGAATCAAGTGATGAAAGTCGACTTAATTACTGTGATGATTTTTAAACAATATTTAGCTATTTTTTAAAGTTGACACTTAGAAAATATTTCAAAGAAAACAGTCAATGATTCCCTATGGAATAAAATTCAAGTTGCAGGTACAGTATGTTCTGGTTACTTTTGTAATCCAGTACTGGGTGCCTAGACTCAGTACTGGGACCTTTATCCAAAACAGGTAAGTAATTACGTTTTCAGATTATACGATTTTTAAAGAATATTTAAAGATTGCAGAAATTGACACTTTGAGGAAATTTCACAGAAAAACAGTCATTGATTTCCTATTGGGTTACTGGTAAGTACAGTTGTAAGTATTTTTCAGAGTCAGTGCTGGGCACCAAGATCCAGCACTGGGAGCTCACCTAAGAGCAGGTGAGTATTTTCGTTTTCGTTACTCGGCTGATTTTTGGTGAATATTTTAAGATTTGAAAAGTCCACACTTGGAAGAAATTTCAGGAAAAAGCCAGTCAATGTTACCCTATGAAGAAAATAGAGTTATCGGTTAAAGGGTAAGTACTCGACTGGCAGAGTTGAGGTTCTGGGCATAGACTCAGGGGTCCCCCAGGGTCAGGTAGGTACAGTTGGTTCACCCTCAGCGACTCTAGGGCGGCCGGGTGCAGAGAGAGTTAGGCCCAATGTTATCCTATGAGGGATAGGGGGGCCTTGGTTAGTGGCTGCTGACTGGCAAGCCACGCGGCTGTGGGAGCTGGGCTCCTGGTCACTTACTCAGGGCAAGTGGGGAAGTAGGTAGGTGTAGAGTTTTCACTGCCAGGGCCACTCGGGCGGCTGGGTGCAGAGGGCTTTTGAGCCTCTACTCATGGGAGTCCCAGGGGCTTAGTGCCAAAAGGTAGCCAGGTCCTCTGGGGTTTGTGAGGTTGCTGGCCACAAGAGATGCCGGGTTGGAGCAGGTTCGAGGGTCGACAGGCCGGTAGGGCTGGGGCCAAAGCAGTTGGTGTCTTCCTCTTCTTAGCAGCTACAGGGCAGGTCTTCTTTCTTCTTGCTCTTCTTTGTATTTTGGAATCTGGAATCTGGGGAAGGAAGGTTCAGGGTGCCCCTAAATACTAGATTTAGGGGCGTTACAGGTAGGTGAAGGGCAGGGACCAAAGGGGGGGTTACTGCAACAAAAACCCACTTTCCTACACAATCCACGTCTGTGCTGAGGCTGCCTAGGCTGCCACACACCAGACATGTTGCTGGACCCCTGGGTAGGAGAGCCCCTGCTCTCCTGGGCCTGCAACAATGCACATCCTGGGCGAGGTGCTAAATCTCCTCCCCCAGGATGGGCAGGGGGAAGCTTCAAAGGCATGCCGCCTCTGTGAGTTTCCCCAGACCACTGCAACCCCCCACTCTGGCGGAAAGCTTGGCCGGAAACCCCAAATAAGGACAAGGAATGTGCTAGCCTGCCAACCCCACTCCTCAGGTGGGGGAGGCGAGGTGAAGCACATCCCCGGGCTCTCGCCATCTTGAAGATGGGAAGCCCTACCCAATCAGGATTAGGCTACTGCCCCCCTCCCACAAGAGAGAGGCAGGATAGGGGGTGTACCCACCCCAGGACAGGGACCCATTGGTCCCTGCCCTTCACCTACCTGTAACGCCCCTAAATCTAGTATTTAGGGGCACCCTGAACCTTCCTTCCCCAGATCCCAGATTCGAAACTACGAAGAGCAAGAAGAAAGAAGACCTGCCCTGCAGCTGCTAAAAAGAGGAAGACACCAACTGCTTTGGCCCCAGCCCTACCGGTCTGTCTGCCCTCGAACCTGCTCCTGCTCCTGCTCCAGCGCGGCATCTCTTGTGGCCAGCAACCTCAGAAACCCCGGAGGACCTGGCTACCTTTGAACTCTGATCCCCTGGGACTCCCATGAGTAGAAGCTCTACTCAGAACCTACCTTTCACCCCTGGCAGCAGCCCGGAACCGCGATCCCAGCCCACTCTGCACCCGCCAAGCCTGGCCGGTGCCGGAGTGAACTAAACCCACGAGGACGACCCCACGGTGACTGGGACCCCGAGTCCGGCACCCAAGGACCCCCCTCGACTATCCTGAAGAAGCTTGCAGCCTCAGAACAGAGTGCCACCCCAACCGCGATCAACAAGAGGGTAAGATTTCCGACATCAAAAGGCACCCGGCGCCCCACGGCCCTCTGTGCCCAATCCCGGGGTACCTACCTATCCTCCAACTATCCAACTTACCCCTCGAAGTGGTGGTGGCACCTGAAGAGTCCTCGTCCCCGAGCCTGCAGTCTTTTTCCAAACCGGAGATTTCCCATAGAAATCAATTGAGCGCCCGACGGCTCAAAAGTACCCTGCACCCAGCCGCCCGAGTGGCCCTGGCAGTGAAAACTCTACTCTAACCTACTTCCCCACTTGCCCCGAGTAAGTGACCAGGAGCCCAGCTCCCACAGCCGCGTGGCTTGCCCGACAGCAGCCACCAACCCAGGCCCCCCTATCCCTCATAGGATAACATTGGGCCTAACTCGCTCTGCACCCGGCCGTCCTGAAACCGCTGAGGGTGAACTGACTGTACCTACCTGACACTGGGGGACCCCTGGGTCTATGCCCAGAATTTCAACTCTGCCAGTCGAGTACTTACCCTTAAACCGCTAACTTCATTTTCCTCATAGGGTAACATTGACTGGCTTTTTCCTGAAATTTCTTCTAAGTGTGGACTTTTCAAATCTTCAAATATTCACCAAAAATCAGCCAAGTGACAAAAACTAATTTACTCACCTGTTCCTAGGTGAACTCCCAGCTGGGTCTTGGTGCCCAGCACTGACTCTGAAAAGTACCCACAACTATACTTACCTTTAACTCATTTTTCTTCCATAGGAAACCATTGACTGTTTTTCTGTGAAATTTCTTCTAAATGTTGATTTCTGCAATTTCTAAATATTAATCAAAAATCGTATAACATCTGAAAACGTAATTACTTACCTGTTTTGGATAAAGGTCCCAGTACTGAGTCTAGACACCCAGTTGTGGATTACAAAAGTAACGATAACCTACTGTACCTGTAACCTACATTTCCTTCCATAGGGAATCATTGATTGTTTGCTCTGAAATATTTTCTAAGTGTTCACTTTTGAAATAGCTAAATATTAGTTAAAAATCAGTACAGTACCAAAGTCGACTTTCAACAGCTGATTCTGAGAACTGACCCAGGACTGGATCTAGGATCCAAGCCTGGAATTACAAAAGTAATCTAAAAAATAATCTGTTGCATATAATTTGAATTTATCATGTAGCTCAATGTATTGTGTTTAGAACTGCAACTACTTGTAACTGTTTACTAAAAAGTCTATTGCATATACAAAAGTATTTTTATGAAACATCTCCTGTCGAGAAAGTATATTTTAATTCCAAGTGTTGGTTCTAAAATAAAACAAGCATATATTTTTATATACAAACCATTGGCCTAGAGTTAAGTTATTGAGTGTGTGGAACTATTTGCTGACTGAGTGTGTACAACAAATGCTTTACACTGTCCTCTGATACTGCCTTACTGCTCGACCAGGCTACCACTTTGGAGAGTAAGGTTATATCTAACTTTAACCTCTGTTAAACCCTTGGGGTCTGTGGACTCTGTACACACTGTACCTATTAAGGAACAGTATATACAGAGCCACTTTCTCACAGATTGTAGGTTAGGTTTAAGGGGGCATCTCTAAGATGCCCTCTGGGGTGCTTGGTACATTAAATCTCACACTGGCATCAGTGTGGGTTTAATGTGCTGAGAAGTTTGATACCAAACTTCGCAGTCTTCAGTGTTGCCATTATGGTGCTGGGGAGTTTGTGTTTGACGAGCTCTCAGCACCATGTACTCTTAAATGGCAGCACTGCACTTACAGGGCCAGGAATGGACCTGGGTACTGTAGGGGCACAGGGCTCCTGCTCCTGTGCCCACACCATTGGCATAAGACACCCAGCTAGAGGGGTGGCTGATGTATGCCATGGCAGTGTAGGTGATGGGCAAGGCACACAGGGATGTGTGCCATGTCGACTTTGTTTTTGTCTTGCACCCAGACACCCAGCCTTCAAAGGCAGTGTGTGTGTGTGTAAGGGTACAGGGCCCCTAAGGGTGGCACAATGCGTGCTGCAGCCCTTAGGGCTTTCCCTGGTCGCAAGGCCCTGGGTACCTAGGGTACCATTTACCAGGGGCTGACATGTGGCCAGGGTTTGCCAATTTGGGTTTTGTGTGTTTTTAGGGAAGGAACATGGGCCCTGGGCACCTGATTGGCAGGAGTGCAGGGCACACTCAGTCAAAGTACATTCAGCAAAAAGTGGGGGCATACCATGCAAGAAAGATGGCACTTTCTCACAATATCTGCATGAGTGGATATGCCCTCTACAATACTATGTCAATTCTTAAATAGTGTAAGTGCCAGGGAAGTCATAAGGAGTACAAGGGCTTGAAACTCAACAACTTGAGTTCCCCAGCACCATGATGGCTTTACTGAAACCAGTAGTGTTTGGTACCAAACAACTCCTCGTAATAAATCCACAGTGATGCTAGTGTGAGATTTATTAAATCAGGTACTTGGAGGGCACCTCAGAGGTGCCCCCTGAAAACCTACAGATGCTGGTGTGGTCACTGACTGGCTTTAGACAGCCTACCACTCACAGACATGTTTCTGGACCCATGGGTGGAGAGCCTCTGTTCTCTAGGACCAGAAACAATGTGCATCCTGGGCAGAAGTGTCACACCTAGGGGAAGCTTCAACGGCGTGTCGCCTTTGTAATGTAGCAGATGGCTGCCACCGGTTTACATCCCTACTTTGGGTGGGAAAACTCAGGAGAAAAGGATGTGTACCCACCTCTGCCAATCCACCTCTAAGGTGGGGGAGGCGAGGTGAAGCACATCTTTCAGTCCCTGCCATCTTCGAGCTGGGAAGACCCCTCCAATCATGGCTAGGTCTACAGAGGCATAATAGAGGGTGTAGTCACCCCAGTTGAGGTGCCCATTGGACCTACCTGTTACTCCCTTAAAACACTCCCTAAATCTAGTATTTAGGGGGCTCCCTCAGACCTTGAAACTAGTTACCTGCGACCTAGGAAGAAAGATGAAGACACCGTGCAGCAAAGCCTGAAGATGACTACTGACTTGGCCACAGCCCTACCGGCCTGTCGCCAGCTTCCAAGACCCTTTGAGAAGACGCCGCCTGTCCTGTAGCCAGTGACTTCCAGAAACCCGAGAAAGACTTCATGAACTTTTAAAAAGACCAGAGTTCCCGAGAGCAGTGGTTCTGTCCCTCAGAAACCAACACAAAGGACTGCGGTGCCCTTCGGATCTGAAAGTCCTGCCCACTCTGCACTCGTGTTTAGGTAGACCACTGACCCAGAACAGGTTCCCCAGTGATCCTGACCTCAAGTCCAGCACTGGCTGACCCCTCCTGGACTCCACGATGATGCCTGCAGCCTGAATCCAGCGGCTTCCCCTGACCAAGACCGGCTCCGGTAAGAAGAATCCGATGTCGAAGGCCCCCCTGCACCCAAAGCCCCTGGGCATTGGTGAGCAGAACCAACGGTGCTCCTATGAACCCCCTACATCTTTACTTAAACTGTCGTTGGTCTCCCTCTTGTAACTTTTGGTTCAACGCCTGCAGCCTATGTGTTGAAAGCAAAGTCTCCTTTGAAAACCATTGGGCACCCAATGCTGAAATTGCACCCTGTACCCGGCGGCCCCTGAAGCGCTGGTGGTGTATGTTTGGTGCTTTGTACCCCCCTTACCTGTGCTTGACCTAACCTCCAAAGCTTGGCCCCTGCAACCGATTTACCTACCAGGGCGGCTTCAAGCACCTACAGTCTTAATTGAAACGCATTAATGGAATCCGATTTTCGGCCTCTGCACCCGGTTACCCTTGTGCCGCTTGTGGTGAAGTTTAGGTACTCACCTGACCCTTGCCACCCCTTGCTGACCTTTGGTCCCGAAGACTGGAACTGTAAGTTGGATACTTACCTGTATAAACACATTATTGTTTTCCTTCATAGAATAACATTGAAATGTTACGAAATTGCACTGTCGACTTTTGAAAGTGAAAAGTATTTCTATTTAAAAAGGACTTACCTTATTGCGAGGATCTTGGTCTTAAAATAAAATACGAACAAATCTTATTTTTATAAAATTGGTGTGGAGCTATTGGTCATGTGTATGCAATAAATGTCTTACTCTTCTCTGTGCTTAGGCCTAAGACTACTCGACCACACTAACACCAATAGAGCATCTTGTGGTTTACATTGATCCCTGTTCACTTTTGGGAAATCCCTGGACTCTGTGCATGGTATAACCACCTAGTGGCATACCATATACAGAGCCAACTGCCTACATTCTGTCTCTGTGCCATAAAGCACTCTATAGTCATGGCCAGAAAACCTACATGGCCTTGTTGTTCCCCAAGAATCAGCCTGCACGGGCCCCTAGTTCCCAGCATGCTTGCTGAGTTATACTCTCCAAGTTCAGAAAAGAAGACTAGGGGGTTGTTCCCTTGCTGTTGTGCTGGCCAAAGCCTGGAAAGCTCTCCCATGTGCTGTGAATGCCAACGGAACTGGAGTGTGTTTAGGAAACAGCTAAAAATGGAGCTAGAATAGAGTGGTGTGGGTGGAGTGGGGTAGAGTGCTGTGGAGAGGAGTGGCTTAGTATTGAGTAGAGTGGCTTTGTGTGTAGTGGTTAAGAGTAGAGCAGATTGGAGTGCCGTAGAGTGGAATAGCATAGAGTAGTACAGTTGTGGGTGTAACTAAAGGATCAATTGAGTTGGCATATAGGGTGAAAGCTACACAAATAAAAAGCCATATGCCTGTGTTAAAAAAGGGAAAGCTTGATATGGTGAAAGCAACATAAATGAGAAGCTGTATGCCTGCATTAAAAGTAAGAAAGCATATTTCACGGCCAGTAATAATGCTGAAACACTGATTAAAATAAATAAATAACGCCTTTCATAATGAAGAGGCGAGAAGAAAGTCAAGGACTAGCACATGTACTTGGCAGTGGTGGCCGGTAATTGTAGGAGGGCAGGGTGTGGACGGGCCACACACACATACACACTCACAATCATGCATACACACACACATCCATTCACAACACTAATTACTAAATATTTAAACATACACGCATTGTGAGAAAGTGCCATCTTTCTTGCATGGCATGCCCCCACTTTTTGTTGAATTGCTGATGTACTTTGACTGAGTGTGCCCTGGGCTCCTGCCAATCAGGTGCCCAGGGCCTGTGTTCCTTCCCTAAAAACTGCCTAAGAGCCAAAACCCAATTGGCATCCCTGGTCACCTGTCAGCCCCTGGTAAATGGTACCCTAGGTGCCCAGGGCCTTTTGACCAGAGAAGGCCCCTAGCAGCAGCACTTATTGTGCCACCCTTAGAGGCCCTGTACCCTGACACACACACACTGCCTTTGCAGGCTGAGTGTCTTGGTACAGAACAAAACAAAGAGGTGACATGGCACACATCCCTGTGTGCCATGCCCACAACACACTGCCCTGGCATACCCCAGTCACCCCTCTAGCTGGGTGCCCTATGCCAGTGGTGTGGGTACAGGTGCATGAGCCCTGTGCCCCTACAGTGCCCAGGTCCATTCCTGGGCACTGTAAGTGCAGTGCTGCCATTAAGAGTATATGGTGCTGGGAAGTAGTTATCACGAACTCCACAGCACCATGATGGCTACACTGAAGACTGAGAAGTTTGGTATCAAACTTCTCAGCACATTAAATCCACACTGATGCCAGTGTGGGATTTAATTTAAAATGCACGACAGAGTGCAACTTAGAGTTGCCCCCTGAAACTAACCCACAACCCACGTCCTGACTGAGAGGCTGCCTAGGCTGCTACCCAGCAGACATGTTGCTGGACCCCTGGGTAGAGAGCCACCCGCTCTGGTGGGCCTGCAACAATGCACATCCTGGGGCAAGGTGCTAGGCCTCCTCCCCCAGGATGGGCAGAGGAAGCTTCAAAGGCATGCCACGTTTGTGAGCCCCTCCAGACCACTTGCTTTACTCAGCAACTGGTCCCCACCAGTTCTGACCCACACTCTGGCGGGAAAACCCAATTGAGGAAAGGGGGTTTGCCAGCCTCTGCCAACCCCACCCCTCAGGTGGGGGAGGCGAGGTGAAGCACAACTCCGGGCTCTCGCCATCTTGAGGATGGGGAGCCCTACCCAATCAGGACTAGGCTCCTGCCCCCCTCCCACTGGAGAGTGGCAGGATAGGTGGTGTACTCACCCCAGGAAAGGACCCCATTGGTCCCTGACCTTTCCCTACCTGTAACGCCGCTAAATGTAGTATTTAGGGGCACCCTGAACCTTCCTTCCTCCGATCCCGAAACTACATAGAAGAACAAGAAGAAAGAAGCCCTACTGTGCAGCTGCTAACAAGAGGACGACACCAACTGACTTGACCCCAGCCCTACCGGCCTGTCGACCCTCGAACCTGCTCCTGCTAAACCCCGGCGTCTCCAGTGGTCAGCAACCTCAAAAACCCCGGACGACCTGCCTGCCTTGCTCATCCAAAGACTGGGACTCCCACGAGCAGTGGTTCTGCTCAAACCCAAGGACCCTCCTCGACAACTCCAGGGACCCCCCAACCGCGACCAGCAGAGGGTAAGATTTCCCGACGCCAAAAGACACCCCTGCACCTGGCGCCCTGCGGCCCCCTGTGCCCAACTCCTGGGTGCCTGCCTAACCTACAGCTTCCCAACTTACCTCTCGAAGTGGTGGTCGCACCTGAAGAATCTCAGTCCCCAAGCCTGCAGCCTTTGTTCGTCTCGCAGCTTTCCCATTGAAATCCATTGGGCGCCCGAAGGCCCAAAAGCACCCTGCACCCAGCCGCCCGAGTGCCCCTGGTTAGTGCAGCATCTGTTCTGTTCTTCTTCCCCACTTGCCCTGTGTAAGTGACCAGGAGCTCCGCTCCCGCAGCCGCGTGGCCTGCCTGCTAGCAGCCACCCACCAAAGGCCCCCTACCCGCCGTAGGCTAACATTGGGCCTACTCTCTCTGCACCTGGCTGCCCCTGTGCCGCTGAGGGTGTAACTACTGTACCTGCCTGAACCTGGGAGACCCCCCGAGTCTTGCCCCAGAACCTTAACTCTGCCAGTTGAGTACTTACCTGAAAGCCGATAACTCACATTTTCTCCATAGGGTAACATTGACTGGTTTTCACTTGGAAATTCTTTTAAGTGTTGAGTTTTGAAACGTTAAAATATTCACTAAAAATCATCCGATAAACGAAATTACTCAACTGTTACCAGGAGAGATCCCAGTGCTGGATCTTGGTGCCCAGCACTGACCCTAAAAAGTAATTACAACTGTGATTTTCAGATGACCTGCTTTTCCCCCATAGGATAACGTTGTCTGGTTTTCACCAGAAATTCTTCTAAGTGTCGATTTTTGTAACTTACAAATATTCCTTAAAAACGCCTGTTTACTTAAAACGATTTCTTTCAACTGTTTACAGGAGATGCACCAGGGCTGAATCCAGGATCCGGCCCTGAGTAAGAAAAACATACGTAAAGTAATTGATATTGCATTTACTTAAAATTCCCATTGAGCTCAATGTTATCAGGGGAGGAGCCACCTATCTCGTGATACTTCGAAGACTCTTCCAGGACAACAATGTGCAATCATCCGGACCCAACACTAGGCGGCGATCTATGCACAGATATGAATGTCAGCAGCCCTACATGCCAAGAACAGATGCATACTGGTAAGTAGCATATTCGATACATAGTCGCTTTTTTACACCAGGGTTGCGGTGCGAAGTGAATGCGGTGCTAGTTGCGGTGCTGGCAGTTCGCGGTGCAAGCAGCAGCGGCGTCGTCGTTGCTGAAGCGCTGTCGTCGGCTGACGAACTGGAGTTGATGTCGCCGACGGGAGTCGATGGCACCGGTGTCAGTAGGCCAAGGCTGCGGTGCAGGATGAGGGAGGTGCGTCGTGTAACTTTACAAGTGATGCCCTCGAACCACGGTGCAAGAAGCGGCGTAGATTTCAGCGTGGAGCGTCGTCAGGGATACCAAGGCGTCGTCTTGAAGCGAGGCAGTGTGGAATGCGGTGCCCACAGGTCGCGGTGCGAGCAGCGGCTCGCTGGCGACGTCAACAGGCGGCGTCAGTGAGACAAGGGTCGCGGTGCGGCATTGTGGTGGTGCCCTCTGCGGTGCCTTCAGGACACAGAGTCGGCAGCGGCATCATAGACGTCGTCTGGTGGCTTTTCTTCTGTTGCAGCACAAAACACACAGTCCCCACTGCTGAGGGCAGAAGAGCTTGAAGTCTTTGCTGTTCCTGAGACTTCTTGAAAAGGGGGCAAACTCTACCTCAAGCCCGGGGAGAAACTCACAAAGTAGACTGCAGAAAGTTCAGTCCAGTCCTTTCACTGCCCAAGACAGAAGCAGTCACTGCAGGCAAACACAGCAATGTGGTCGTTCCTCCTCACAGCTTCTCCAGCTCTTCTTCTTGGCAGTCTTCTTAGTCCAAAAGAGTTCTAAACTTCAGGGGTCTCGGACCCAATATTTATATCCTAAAATCCTTTGATCTCTTAGGCAGAGAGTGTCTGTGCTCAGCCAGAACCTGTTCTGCCTTCTTTGGTGTGACTTCCTGGCAGGAGGTGGAGACGGCATAGTCCGAGGCAGACGAGGCCTTTTGAGGTGCAAGGAAATCTTCTCCCCCTTGCCCAATTGCAGCCCAGGTCTATTCAGCCCTTTCCTGACCCAACTAGACTATCTGGAGCCACTCCTGCTCCCCAGCCTTCTGTCATCCAAAACCCAGACAGGCAATCAACATTCCAGCAGAGGCACAGAGGATGACTGAGCAAGAAAATACCTACCTTCTAAAAGTGGTATTTTCAAACACAGAATGTAAAAATAACCTTCACTAAAAGATGCATCTTCAGATTCGGAGTTCAGGCATACAAAACTTTGTGTTCGAGGCATATGAGCTGCAGATTGTACACTTAGCATAGATCGCCATCTGGTGTTGGGCCCGGATGTTTGCAGTTTGTTTTTCTTCTTGGACAGTCTTTGGAAGTCACGAGTTTGGTGACTCCTCCTTCGGTCCGTACTGCGCATGGGCTTCGGCTCCATCCTCAGATTGTTTTTTTCCCGCCATCGGGCTCGGATGTGATACTTCGTGCTCCGGCTTCGAACTTCTACGGTTCCAGCCTCGACGGAAAATCCTCGTTTCTTCGAGTTTCTTCATCATCATCTTCATCTCTCGAAGCGGCACTTTTCTCCATCCCGTACATCGGCACCGGCCTTCGGGCCCTCCTCGACTCCGGTCCCGGCCGATGGAAAGGACTCCGTTCAAAAAGTGCCCAAAATGTGGGTCTAAATTTCCCCACACCGACCTCCATCATGTGTGTAATCTTTGCCTCTCTCCAGAACACGAGGCCAGAGACTGCCCCGCCTGTAAGTCTTTTCGATCGAAGAAAACCATCCGGGATCGAAAAGCTCGACGCACCATGGCGCACTCATCGTCTGCAGCTCCACCGGACATCTTTGGAGACGGCGCCGAAGCTTCGGGGCAAACACACACCGAGCAGGAAGAAGACGTCGTCAGCGCTTCCGAGGCCGACGACTCAGACGTGGAGGACATCACACCGGCGCAGCGGGCCGTGAGTACTGTGCCCCCTCCCACCCCCACCCCCGCGCCCAAAACTAAAGAGACTCAGGTTACTCCCTCGCCTGCCGGCCTGGGCAAAACCAAGACCAAAGCTTCGATCACCCCACCTTCGGGCCCGGTGTCGAAGCCTCCAAAGTCTCACGGCAGCTCGGGATCGAGCCAGCCGACGCCCGGTGCCGAAAAACAGCATCCGGCACCGAAGAAAGCAATATCCAGCTCGACTCCGAAGCCACCGGTGCCGAAGCCTGGACTCTCGGTGCCGACCAAACACAAACACAAATCTGTCGGCACCGACGCTCCGGCGCCGAAAACTCCTTCGACGCCGAAAAAACCGGAGGCCCCAAAAAAGCATGGCGCACACAAACCATCGAAGTCCTCGGTTCCGAAATCACCGGTGCCGACGGACGATTCGGCGCCATTGGCTCTGTTTACACCAGACCCTTTACAAAAGACTCTGTCCAAAGATCCAAAGACTGGGCTATTGACTTTAATTATCAAGAAAAGACGCCTTGATACTCCGGCTCCTCCTCCACCACCCAAACGGAATGACTCTGCTACTTCTCCCCTCAGAGTGCCCTCCCCACTACCACCTCCCCTACCTCCTCCACCCCCTCCCCCTCCCAGGTCTCCGCCACCTTTACCTCACTACTCTCCGGCCCCGTCCCCAGATCCGGATGACGGGGACCCGGACAATTATCCGGCGGACGCCCCAATGGATCCCACTCCACCAGGGACCCCAGACCCGTGGGAGGATTACAATAACCCTGATGTACCCGATATTCCTCAGGACGACCTATACCCATCCAGGCCGTCTCCTCCAGAGGACTCCTTAGGGTTCCATCATTTAGTGCAGAGAGCAGCACACTACCATGGGGTGGACATGCACACTGAACCAGTGGAAGACGACTTCTTACTGGATACATTCGACATACAGGACAAATCCACCTCTATCTTACCCATGCTTAAGGGTGTCACCAAGCATGCCGCAGAGGTGTTCAAAGACCCTGTCAGGCCCAGGGTACTAAACCCTAGGATAGAGAAAAAGTATAAGGCGGCACCCACAGACCCTGCATACATTAAGGGCCCTGCTCCCTTAGATTCCCTAGTTGTCTCTACAGCTAGAAAGCGGGCTAACTCCCAGTCCTCAGGAGAAGCCCCACCGCCAGACAAGGAATCCAAACTCCTAGACGCGTCTGGCAAGCGCACCGCCTCTCAAGCTGCAAACATGTGGCGCATTGCAAACACACAAGCGCTACTTGCGCGCTATGACAGAGCACACTACGACGAACTTGAGGCTCTTATGCAGCACCTCCCCGAGAAACACAAGCGTAGGGCTCATGAGCTAATACAGGAGGGTAAACTCATTACAAACACCTCCATTAAATGTGCCCTCGATGCAGCCGACACTGCTTCTAGAGCCATAAATACCAGTGTCCTGCTTCGTCGCCATGCCTGGCTCAGGATCTCAGGGTTTAAGCCTGAAGTCCAGGCGTCCATACTCAATCACCCCTTTGACCAACAAACTCTCTTTGGGCCCAAGGTAGACGAAGCGTTGGAAAAGATGAAAAAGGACACAGACACAGCAAAGTCTATGGGGGCACTCCAAACACAAGCCTCTAAACGTTCCTTTCGACGCTCCTCCTTTCGTGGCACAGGCAGAGGCTTCTCCACCGATAGCACCTCTACCTCCTACAAATCCCCTCCTCAAAATACCTTTTCAAAGGGCAACCAAAGAGGTGGTTACAGAGGCAACAACAATAAGGGCAGGGGCAAAACTAACAACACCCGTTCTGCCACCCCGCCCACACAATGACTTCCCTCCGCTCCCCCCAGACCATTCCACTCCGGTCGGGGGCAGACTACAAAACTTTATCCACGCATGGGAGTCCATAACATCGGACAAATGGGTGACCCAAATCATTCGGTCAGGGTACTGTCTCGAGCTAACATCTACCCCGCCCAATATCCCACCAAGGCACCGTCCAATGTCTCAAGAACATTCCACACTGCTCAAACAGGAGGTACTCTCCCTCCTCCAAAAACACGCTATAGAGCAGGTCCCCATCAATCAGAAAAATCTAGGGGTTTACTCCCTATATTTCCTAATACCAAAGAAAGACGGTACCCTCAGGCCCATTCTGGACCTCCGGCCTCTAAATGCCTACATACATTCAGACCATTTCCACATGGTCACCCTACAACAAGTCCTCCCGCTCCTCTGTCAGGGAGACTTTCTCACAACCTTGGATCTGAAAGACGCATACTTTCACATTCCAATACACCCCTCTCACAGGAAATACCTCAGGTTCGTAGTGGACGGGCAACATTACCAATTCACGGTTCTCCCCTTCGGGGTCACCACCGCACCACGGGTGCTTACCAAATGCCTAGCGGTAGTAGCAGCACACCTCAGACGTCAACACATTCACGTCTTCCCTTACTTAGACGACTGGCTGATAAAAGCCGCGTCTTACCACCAATGCGTGCAGCATACAAACAGCACCATCCAACTGCTCCACCAGCTAGGCTTCACGGTGAACTACCAAAAGTCCCACCTCATACCATCTCACACAAAGCAATATCTCGGGGCCACTATAGACACCTCCAAAGGTATTGCCTATCCAAACACAGCCAGAATCACAAACATTCAAGCCTTACGCAAAACATTCCTTCCCCAACACTCTCTTCCAGCAAGAGTGTTCATGAAGCTCATAGGAATGATGGCGTCTTGCATCTTTATAGTGCCCCATGCAAGACTACACATGCGTCCACTTCAAGAGTGCCTAGCACAACAGTGGAACCAGGCCCAGGGTCAGCTGACGGATCTGGTGTTGGTGGACGGCCGCACACATCACTCTCTGCAGTGGTGGAACACCACAAACCTTTCCAAAGGGCGGCCATTCCTGGACCCGGTTCCTCAGGTGATTCTAACAGCGGACGCATCGCTCTCCGGCTGGGGAGCGCACCTCCTACACCTCACAATGCAAGGTCTATGGACGCCACAGCAAAAATTGCTCCACATCAACCATCTGGAGCTCTTGGCGATCTTTCTAGCCCTAAAATCTTTCCAAAAACAGATTTCGGGCAAAGCAGTCCTCATTCGCACAGACAACATGACTGCAATGTATTATATCCAAAAACAGGGGGGGACACACTCTCCCCAGCTCTCCCGCTTAGCCCAGAGCATATGGAGATGGGCAATTCCCCAAAACATCTTTCTCCTGGCACAACACGTTCCAGGCGTACAAAACACCATGGCAGATCTGCTCAGCAGACAAACGCAACAACTACACGAATGGGAACTGCATCCGCAAGTTCTTCAGCCATTCTTCCAACAGTGGGGACATCCTCAGATAGACCTCTTCGCCACCCACGAAAACAAAAAATGCCCAAGCTTCGCCGCCAGATACCCACACCCATTGTCCAAGGGCAATGCGATATGGATGAACTGGTCAGGCAGATTTGCATACGCCTTTCCACCTCTCTCACTAATTCCATTAGTGGTCAGGAAGCTACAACAGCACTCCCTCACAATCATTCTGGTAGCTCCGACGTGGGCCAGGCAGCCGTGGTACACCACGCTACTACAACTATCAGTGGTACCACATCAAAAACTGCACCTATCCCCATGCCTCCTAACCCAGAACCATGGAGAAATCAGGCACCCGGACCCAGCTCAGCTCAACCTGGCGATCTGGCTCCTGAAATCCTAGAATTCGGATACCTTAACCTTCCCCCTGATTGCATGAACATCATCATGGAAGCCAGACGTCCTACCACTAGAGCATGTTATGCCGCAAAGTGGAAAAGATTTGTTATTTACTGCCGTAACAATACAATCAACCCTTTAGATGCATCCATACAGCACATCATATGCTATCTGCTCCATCTTCACAGGTGTAACCTGGCATATTCATCCATACGCCTACACCTAGCAGCGATCGCTGCTTATCTACAAAACATACAGCATTTATCTCTCTTCAGAGTGCCCGCTATTAAAGCCTTCATGGAAGGCCTTAAACGAGTAATTCCTCCCAGGGCACCACCTTCCCCTGTATGGAATCTAAATTTAGTTCTTACACGACTAATGGGTCCGCCCTTCGAACCAATGCATAAATGCGAGCTACAGTTTCTCACCTGGAAAACAGCTTTTCTCGTAGCTATCACTTCCCTTAGAAGGGTTGGTGAAATACAAGCGTTCACTATACAGGAACCCTTCATACAAATACATCACAGCAAGGTCATACTTCGCACAAATCCGAAGTTCCTGCCCAAGGTCATTTCCCCCTTCCATCTCAATCAATCGGTGGAATTACCTGTCTTCTTCTCGCAACCTCAATCTGTTGCAGAAAGAGCCTTACACACACTCGATGTAAAAAGGGCCTTGCTATACTACATACAAAGAACGCAACCCTTCAGGAAGACTAAACAATTGTTCGTCTCCTTCTCTCCACCACATAAAGGCAACCCCATTTCTAAATCAGGGATAGCTAGGTGGATTGTAAAATGCATACAGATTTGCTACCAAAAGGCTAAAAGAACATTATCTGTTCCGCCTAAAGCCCATTCTACAAGAAAGTTAGGGGCTTCTATGGCCTTTCTAGGGAATATACCCTTAGATGACATCTGCAAAGCAGCCACATGGTCTACACCGCACACCTTCACAAAACATTACTGTGTAGATGTGCATTCCAAGCAGCAAGCTAGAGTGGGCCAGGCTGTACTAAAGACACTATTTCAAACCACTGCAACGGATACCGGTGGTCGCCGCTAGGGTTGGGTACTGCTATATAATCTATGCTAAGTGTACAATCTGCAGCTCATATGCCTCGAACGGAATATGCTACTTACCAGTATGCATCTGTTCTTGGCATGTAGAGCTGCAGAGTTGTACACGCCCACCCGCCTCCCCGGCTACCTGTATCCGTTCCAGTACATCTTATTTAGATACTACACACATGGGTTTCTCACTGTGATTACCAAGCTCCATCATTTCCCTGTTGGCGAAAAACAATCTGAGGATGGAGCCGAAGCCCATGCGCAGTACGGACCGAAGGAGGAGTCACCAAACTCGTGACTTCCAAAGACTGTCCAAGAAGAAAAACAAACTGCAAACATCCGGGCCCAACACCAGATGGCGATCTATGCTAAGTGTACAACTCTGCAGCTCTACATGCCAAGAACAGATGCATACTGGTAAGTAGCATATTCCTTTCCTACCTAATTCCCCGGGCCAGTTATGTTTATAAGATGCTATAAACAAACTCCCCATTCTGTCCTATGGGGAACAGGTAGCCTTGCAATAGTGAAAAATGTAATTGGCCATAATTCACTATCCGGACATGCCACACACACCAGGGCATGTCCTACTTTTCACGTACACTGCACCCTGCCCACAGGGGTACCTTGGGCCTACCTTAGGGGTGGCTGATATGTAAGAAAAGGGAAGGTTAGGGACTGGCAAGTGTGTGCACTGGCCAAGTCGACATGGCAGTTACAAACTGCGCGCAGACTGTGCAATGGCAGGTCTGAGTTACCTTTTCAGGGCTACTCACGTGGGTGGCACAATCAGTGCTGCAGGCCCACTAGTAGCTTTTGATTTACATGCCCTGGCACACTCAGTGCACTTTACTAGGGACTAACAAGGAAATCAAATATCCAACCATGGAAACACCAATCCATAACACAATTTACAGAGAGCATATGCACTTTAGCGCTGATTAGAAGTGGTAAAGTGCCCAGAGTCCTAAAACCAGCACAAACAGATAAGGAAAAAATAGGA
The DNA here is from genome assembly GCF_964204655.1 of Triturus cristatus. NCBI lineage: Eukaryota > Metazoa > Chordata > Amphibia > Caudata > Salamandridae > Triturus > Triturus cristatus. The sequence continues at coordinate 372,650,346 of NC_140594.1, read as the reverse complement.
GGAAGAAGCAAAACGTTTGGGGATAACCCTGTGAAAAGGGCCATTTCCAACAGGTACCCTACTGGCACGACAGCTGAGGGCAAAACAAGAAAAAGAATATATCAAACAAATAGTGGACGACGCTGGTGTGTCTTAGCGAGGAGGATAAAGCAAACTCCTTCTGGAACTTTTACCATAACCTCTACACCACCTACCCGCTGGCGGCCCAAACCCAGGAGAGTTATCTGGGGCCCCTCAATCTGCCTCAGGTCTCGGCCCATACCAATAAGGAACTTAGTCGCCCCTTCACCAGGGAGGAGGTCCAGAAGGCGATAGACGCTCTGAAACTACAGAAGGCTCCCAGCCCGGACGGGCTAAATGCTCAATTCGATCATACTTTTGCACCCGAGCTGACTCCCCATCCGGTGACCCTTTTTTAACGACATAGCAAATGCCCAAAGGGTGATGGCTACCATGGGGTAGACGCTGGTCACCGTTCTACCCAAACCAGGGAAGGACCCTAGAGCATGCATCTCATACAGGCCCATCGCACTTTTGAATCTCAACGCGAAATTGTACTCTAAAATACTGGCCACCCGCCTTGCAAATGTCCTGCCATCTCTAATCGATCCCAACCAATCTGGGTTTATCAAGGGACGGCAGACCCACGACAACTTGCGGAGAATAGCACATATAATAGAGAAGGTACAGAAAAAAGGCATCCCCACGGCCCTCCTTTCATTAGACGCGGAGAAGGCCTTCAACCAGGTTGACTGGCCTTTTCTGCTGCAAACATTGAGACAATTCGGCTTCAACGAAACCTTTATTAGTATGGTGCGGGCCAATTCTCACTCTCCCAGGTCCCAAGTCCTTGTAAACGGGGTGGCCTCCGACTCTTTTGCACTCTCGCGGGGAACCAGTCAGGGCTGCCCACTGTCCCTCATGCTCTTGGCCCTCAGCATTGAACCCCGGGCAAACCCAGATATAAGCGAGGTTACATTTGGCACCTACGAGCACAAGATCTCCCTCTTTGCGGCCGACGTCCTACTTCCCATCACTGATCTGCTGATCTCGTTGCCGGCCATACAAGCGGAGCTTGATCGCTTTGAATTAGCGTCCGGTTTCAAGGTAAACCTCTCAAAGTCATTTTTGCTCAACTTAACTCTTTCGGGAGTGGTGATAGGAAGGATAAAAGAGACCTCCCTTTTGTGCTGTACAGGCAAAGACGTAATATATTTGAGGGTTAAGCTTACCCCTAAATTAGCCGATTTCTATAAGGCCAATTACCCGCCCTTGTTGCGACAGATCAAAGTGAATCTGAATAAATGTAAAGCTGCCTTCACCTCCTGGATAGGGAGAATCAATGCAATCAAGATGAATGTGTGAGAAAGTGGCTCTGTATATACTGTTCCCAAATAGGTACAGAGTCCACAGTCCCCAGAGGTTTGGCAGAGGTTAAAGTTAGATATAGCCTTACTCTCTAAAGTGGTAGCTTGGTCGAGCAGTAAGGCAGTAGCAGAGGACAGTGTAAAGCATTTGTTGTACATACTCAGTCAGCAAATGGTCTCACACACTCAAGAACTGAACTCTAGGCCAATGGTTTATATATATATAAAATATATGCTTGTTTTATTTTAGAACCAACAATAGGTATTAAAATATACTTTCTCAGAATGAGATGCTTTAGTTAAATACTTTGCAATAGGCAATTGACTTTTGCAGATAATAGTTGCAGTTTTGTTGCAGTAGGCAACACAATTTCAAACACAATAATACATTGAGCTCAATGGGAATTTTAAGTTATTTGCAATTGATTACTTTCAGGATTACTTTTCTAACTCCAGGACTGGATCCTAGATGCAGTCCTTAGACATTTCTTGGAAACAAGTGAGTAAATTCGTTTTAGTTACTGTTGTGATTTTTAAGCAATATTTTGCTATTTTAAATTTGACACTTAGAAACTTTTGCTAATCAAATTACCGATGTTATCCTATGGAAGGAAGTTCACTTAGCAGGTAAGTGGGGTTATGGTTACTTTTTCTTGGTCAGTGTTGGATCCTAGATCCAGCACTAGTGTACCAACTGTAAGCAGTTGAGAAACTGCGTTTAAGTTACACAGGCGATTTTTAAGGAATATTTATAAGTTTGCAAAATCGACACTTAGAAGAAATTTCATAGAAAAACAGTCAATGGTTTCCTATGGGAGAAAATTCAAGTTACGGGTGAAGTATGTTTTCGTTACTTTTGTAATCAACTGCTGGGCTCCTAGGCTCAGTCCTGGGGCATCTATCTAAAACAGGTAAGTAATTGCGTTTTCACAGAACGATTTTTAAAGAATATTACACCTGTAAGCAGTTGAGAAACTGCGTTTAAGTTATACAGGCGATTTTTAACGCATATTTATAAGTTTGCAAAATTCGGCACTTTGAAGAAATTTCACAGAAAAACAGTCAATGGTTTCCTATGGGAGAAAATTGAGTTAGTGGTAAGTACGGTTGTAAGTACTTTTCAGGGTCAGTGCTGGGCACCAAGATCCACCACTGGGATCTCTCCTAATAGCAGGTGAGTATTTCCGTTTTTGTTACTCTGGTGATTTTAGGTGAATATTTTAAAGTTTAGAAACTCCACACTTGTGAAGAAATTTCAGAAGAAGCCAGTCAATGTTACCCTATGGAAGAAAAGTGAGTTATCAGCTTTTGGGTAAGTACTCGACTGGCAGAGTTAAGGTCCTGGGCACAGACTCCGGCCGGGGTCTCCCAGGGTTAGGTAAGTACAGTTGTTACACCCTCAGTGGCACAGGGGTAGCCGGGTGCAGAGTGAGTTAGGCCCAATGTTATCCTATGGGAGGCAGGGGGGCCTTGGTTGGTGGCTGTGACTAGCAGGCCACGCGGCTGTGAGAGCTGGGCTCCTGGTCACTTGCTCAGGGCAAATGGGGAAGTAGGTAGGAGTAGAAGTTACACTGCCAGGGCCACTCAGGCGGCTGGGTGCAGAATGCTTTTGAGCCTTCAGGCGCTCAATGGATTTCAATGGGAAAGCTCAAGGACGAACAAAGGCTGCAAGCTCGGGGACAAAGATTCTTCAGGTGTCACCACCACTTCGAGAGGTAAGTTGGGTAGTTGGAGGATAGGTAGGTACCCAGGAGTCAGGCACAGGGGGCCGCAGGGCGCCTGGTGCAGGGGTGCCTTTTGATGTCGGGAAATCTTACCCTCTGTTGATCGCGGTTGGGGGGGAGGGGGGGGGGTGGTCCTTGGTTCCGAGGCTGCAGGCGTCGCCAGGAGCGTCGAGGTGGGTCCTTGGGTGCCAGATTCGGGGTCACAGTCGCCGGGGGACGTCCTCGGGGTCTTTGTCCACTCCGGCACAGGCCAGGCTTGGTGGGTGCAGAGTGTGCAGGGTTCGCGGTTCCGGGCTGAGGCCAGGGGTTAGAAACTTGCTTTGAGCAGAGTCACTGCTCGTGGGAGTCCCAGGTGCTCAGAGTCACAAGGTAGCCAGGCCCTCCGGGGTTTGTGAGGTTGCTGGCCGCAGAAGGTGCCTGGATTTAGCAGGAGCAGGTTCGAGGGTTTACAGGCCGGTAGGGCTGGGGCCAAAGCAGTTGGTGTCTTCGTCTTCTTAGCAGCTGCAGGACAGGTCGTCTTTTCTTCTTGCTCTTCTTGTAATTTCGGAATCTGAAATCTGGGGAAGGAAGGTTCAGGGTGCCCCTAAATACTAAATTTAGGGCCGTTACAGGTAGGTAAAGGGCAGGGACCACTGGGTCCCTGTCTTGGGGTGGGTACACCCCCTATCCTGCCACTCTCCTGTGGGAGGGGGGCAGTGGCCTAGTCCTGATTGGGCAGGGCTTCCCATCTTCAAGATGGCGAGAGCCCGGAGATGTGCTTCACCTCGCCTCCCCCACCTGAGGGGTGGGGTTGGCAGGCTGGCACATCCCCTGTCCTTATTTGGGGTTTCCGGCCAAGCTTCCCGCCAAAGTGGGGGGTTGCAGTGGCCTGGGGAAGTTCACAGAGGCGGAATGCCTTTGAAGCTTCCCCCTGCCCATCCTGGTGGAGGAGATTTAGCACCTCACCCAGGATGTGCATTGTTGCAGACCCAGGAAGGGGCTCTCCTACCCAGGGGTCCAGCAACATGTCTGCTGTGTGGCAGCCTAGGCAGCCTCAGAACAGACGTGGATTGTAGGTTTAGGTTTCAGGGGGCCTCTCTAAGATGCCCTCTGTGGTGCTTTGTACATTAAATCACACACTGGCATCAGTGTGGATTTAATGTGCTGAGCAGTTTGATACCAAACTTCTCAGTCTTCAGTGCTGCCATTATGGTGCTATGGAGTTCGTGTTTGACAAGCTCCCAGCACCATATACTCTTAGCTGGCAGCACTGCACTTACAGGACCCAGGAATGGACCTGGGTACTGTAGGGGCACAGGGCTCCTGCCTCTGTGTCCACACCACTGGCATAGGGCACCCAGCTAGAGGGGTGGCTGATGTATGCCAGGGCAGTGTAGGTTGTGGGCATGGCACACAGGGATGTGTGCCATGTCGACTCTCTGTTTTGTCTTGTATCCAGACACTCAGCCTGCAAGAGCAGTGTGTGGGTGTTAGGTTACAGGGCCTCTAAGGGTGGCACAATGAGTGCTGCAGCCCTTAGAGGCCTTCCCTGGTCACAAGGCCCTGGGTACCATTTACCAGGGGCTGACATGTGGCCAGGGTTTGCCAATTTGGGTTTTGGCTGTTAGGCAGTTTTTAGGGAAGGAACACAGGCCCTGGGCACCTGATTGGCAGGAGCCCAGGGCACAACAAGGAAAAGTGCATCAGCTATTTAGGCAAAAAAGAGGGGGGGGTTACTGCAACAGAAACCCACTTTCTTACAGTGTATCAACCCCAGGTGCGGCAGGCCACGACCAGGGACCTGCTCCCAATTGAGATATTTGCAGAATGCGGGGCATCCACCAAGGGACCTCTTTCCTGTACTCCCTTATAAGGGCGCTGAGCCCAAAGTCGACCCCGAGACACAGGAGATTCTGGGACTCTACCCATGCTACGCTGGTGGGGGAGAAACAATAGAGCCGCCTGTATAAGGACATTGCCAAACACAACCGCTCTATGCTCTTTAGAGCGCCTCCCTATAAAATAATGTACGACTGGCACTTGCACCCCCCAGAAATTACACAAAATATTCACTAACACTACGGACAGGTGCTGGAGGGGATGTGGGCTCCAGGGAGACTTAGGACAATTCTGGACGGACTGCCCCTCCATTCTGCCATTCTGGAAGGAGATACTATCACAGATCAAACTGATACTAGGATACCCCATCCCGGACACCATAGACCATACCCTCCTGGGGATCCGGGACCCGATTCTGAAACGACAAATGTATGGGGACCGCTCCATCATGTGGTTGTGCCTGGGTGCCGCTATGATGGCTATTGCAGCAACCTAGAAAAAGGCAGAGGCCTCGTCCATCACGCAATGACACGCTAGATTGTGGCGAGCGTTCGTAATGGAGCGGTTGACAGACATAGCAGAGGGATCAAGAACTCGGTTCGAGTACATTTGGTCCCCGCTGGTGGAATACCTGTCAGAGGGTTTGCCCTTATTCGCACGTGGCCCCAGACTGCTAGCACTTCACCTTTTTCACACTTAACTGAAGGGGGCGCGCTTCAGGTGGGCAAATACTGAGAGAGAATTGACCCTAGACCCTGCCCACAGAAACACCCCACCACTCGGCTTGCATTGGAACATAATCACCATGATACACTAGTTCTGTTCACACTTGGGGTTTTTTTTGTTTTTTTTTTTCCTCTTTTTTCCTTGCTTTTCCTATAGTTCAAAGTTGGGGTAGGAGGCACAACTGCACATTAGCAAAGGTCCCACATCAGGGCAATGCAAGATATTAAAGGGGTCGATTTGGACACATTAGTACGGATACCTATCGGGCTGACACCTTGTTAACAAGCTGTGTGTATTTGGGGGATTTCTGTAACTCTTGTCCTGTATACTGTACTTGTTGCAACTACAGTACTTTTCTCTGTATTGGTATAAATTCAATAAAAAGATTTTGAAATAAAAGGAAGGGAAGCCTACAGGATTTAAGCATAAAGCATATGCAAATGAGTGACTACAAAAACAACTAATGGTATGCTGTGGGTAGGTTGTAAGCCCACTGAATTGTAAACAGTATGCATTGCAGCACAGTGCATGCTGTGTAGGCTAGGCCTAAAAACAAATTATTGCCCTGCGGCATCAGAAAAAGTGCAATGTTATATATGTGTACATGTATCAAGATGTTACGGCAGCCCCAGCATGATGAACGTAAATGCAGGTCTGCGTCATAATGCAGCAGGCATTCAAAAATAATTATTTTGCTGTTTCAAGATGGCAGACGCACTTTGGAGCGGGAAAAGGATAACAAAAAATGCATGAATAATATTTGCTCAAAGTATTTTTAGAAAGCAGCAGCCTTGCAGCAAGAAAAAGTGTTCTCTTTTTTTAAATGGGATAGATTGGGGAGGAGTGGGTGCAGAGCAGCTGCGGTGGTGGCCGCAAATGAGGGGCATTACTCCCATGTCACTTATGAAACTAGTTAGCACATTTAGTTTTAAGGTTTTTTCCCCCTCTTTGCCTTGGACACATCTTGGATGCTTTTATTGGCTCTGAAGGGCTTAACAAGTGTAATTGGAATGGAATTTGATAAGACTGGATGAGGACCTATGTCCTGATGTGGGCTTTGTCTGTATCAAGAGCACAACTTTGGGATCAGGAACTTTATTTAGTGTGTAGGACCATATCACTCCTTAAAAGTTGACTTTGTTATTGTTACATAGCTCTATCTGTTCCCAGCACATTAGTGTCCCGAATGTATCATCTCTTAGTGAGGCTGCCACGTCGTTGATTGGCTGTACATTTTGATGCTGAATATCATGCATTTTCCTTCACAGCTATTAAGCCATACTTCCTTCGGCCTCGCATTGCTTCTAACCTTTGTGACCTTAGACCATATACATCTCCTAAACTATGCCTCCTTATTTGTTGAACTAATGTTAAACCAGGCTTCATCAGGTTTCAAGCCTGCATTTCTATTAATCGATAAACACTCTGGTCTCGCACTGCTGCTTGCCCAAGCTTCCTCCAGACTCAGACTGCTGCTGATTCATGCTCCCTCATGTCACGTGCTGTTGCTCACCCAAACTCCTTCAGGTCTTTTTGACAATTGATGATGTTTTGGGTCTCAAACATCTTCTGCCCCAACTTTTACCACTACTTGCCTGTAGTTTCCCAGGTATCATGTTTCTGCTATCCCAAACACCCTCAAATCTGAGCTTCCACCAAGCTCGTACTGCTTCTAGTCCAAGGTCCCCCATGTCTCTTAATGTTGCTAACTAAAACTCCTTCAAGTTTTGAATTAATGTTAATCTGACACTCCCTCTAGTCCCAGACTGTTGCTGACTCCAGCATTCCACTGCTAATAATCTAATGTCCTCAGGTTTCTGACTTTCTTACACTCATGGTATGCCAGCTTGTCTCATGTCTTATTCTGCTGCTGATTTCCACTTTATTTAGTTTCTTGTTTACACAAATCTAATTTCCCTTTTTTTCTGCATAGCCTGTCCTGGAAGTTATATGTTCCCGTATGCGCTACATCTCCTCCCAGATTGAGAGGCCCATTCGGATTGTTGCCCTGAGCTCGTCACTCTCCAATGCCAAGGATGTGGCTCACTGGCTGGGTTGCAGCACCACAGCCACATTCAACTTCCACCCAAATGTGCGCCCTGTCCCACTGGAGCTGCATATACAGGTAAAGTTTTGACTGATGGAAGACAGGGTTTGTCTATTTATAGAGATGCATATGTAGGCACAATGTGGATTGGGGAATGCAGGACTTGCGTGCAGAGATCTGAACAAATGAATACTTGACTAGGTGAGCTGTAGCAAGGAAATGTTTCCGTAGCACTGTACACTTAGACAGAGCATGGACTGGGTTTAGTGTCTTTTAAAGATATTAACATGTACATTGAGTCTGGATTGGGACAGTTAAACCCATCTTTCCAACTCCTGTACATCTCTTAACACCTGATCTTCTCTCTTCCTCCCTCCCATCTTTGTTTTCTCCCCATGTCTAATAGCTCTCCCGTTGTCATCTTTCCAGGGTTTTAACATCAGCCACACCCAGACCCGGCTGCTTTCCATGGCTAAGCCTGTGTATCACGCCATTACTAAGCACTCACCCAGAAAACCGGTCATCGTCTTTGTTCCATCTCGTAAGCAGACACGGCTCACTGCCATAGACATTCTAACCACCTGTGCCTCCGACGTGCAACGACAAAGGTAAGAGTCTGGGTGGGTTCTGGTTATACAGGGATGGCATTGTTTATGCAGGACACTGCTTGCTGAGGTAAGTGTGAATGTGCCTTTTCTGATGGATACTTCTTCCTGCAGATCCCTCATCTTAGGACTATTCCCCAAGTGCCAGACTGGAACTACAAACTTTTTTCACTAGCATTAGCTCTCCAGCAGCACCATGCAGCCTCAGCCTGTACTCTGCCTGCTCAGGATGTTGGAACATCGTAATAAATATGGCATCAACTGACATGATTTTGTTAGTTCATGTTTTCTTCCCCTTTTCAATGCAAGTCTGGAACTTTTCTCAGTAATTTGCCAGTGAAATTACTCCGCTTTCAGCAGTGACTTAAGTCAATTACCATCTGTGTTTAAACCCTTTCTCAGAGGGTGTAAGAAGATGCCCTTGCCATAGCCAACAACCTTTCCATGTGATGTCTAGAACAAGTATCTATGGAGAGGGCCCAGAAGATAACTGGGCTCTCCTAAATATATGTAGCAAGGTGCGCGCTTGGTGTGCTCCCATGGAATCAGAAATTCCAGTTTTACCTTTAACTTCGAAATCAAGGAGTTTTCTCAAGGAAGTAGAGTATTTGTCCTTCCTATGTGGGAAGTTTTCTTGGGAGACAATTCCCTGTTGCACCTAATCTGACAAGGAATGTGATCACTGTAGTTTATCCATGCGGGCTTTTGTTTAAGTAGCCATTGCTAATGTACTTTCCTGAAAAAATTGCTTTACTTTTCCTACTGTAGCAAAGTGGCTCTGTATGTACTGTTCCCAAATAGGTACAGTGTGCACAGAGTCCACTGTTCCCAGACGTTTAGCAGAGGCTAAAGTTAGATATAACCCTACTCTCTAAAGTGGTAGCTTGGTCGAGCAGTAAGGCAGTATCAGAGGACAGTGTAAAGCATTTGTTGTACACACTCAGTCAGCAAATGGTCTCACACACTCAAGAACTGAACTCTAGGCCAATGGTTTGTATATAAAAATATATGGTTCTTTTATTTTAGAACCAACAGTAGGTATCAAAATATACTTTCTTAGAATGAGATGCTTTAGTTAAATACTTTGAAATAGGCAATTGACTTTTGCATGTAATAGTTACAGTTTGTTGCAATAGGCAGCACAATTTCAAACACAATAATACATTGAGCTCAATGGGAATTTTAAGTTATATGCAATTGATTACTTTCAAGATTACTTACCTAACTCCAGGACTGGATTCTAGATTGTCCTGGGACAGTTCTTGGAAACAAATGAGTAAATACGTTTTAGTTACTGCTGTGATTTTTAAGCAATATTTTGCTATTTTAAAAGTTGAAACTTTTTCTAATCAAATTACCAGTGTTATCCTATGGGAGGAAATTGACTTAGCAGGTAAGTGGGGTTATGGTTACTTTTTCTAGGTCAGTGTTGGATCCTGGATCCAGCACTAGTGTCCCACCTGTAAGCAGTTGAGAAACTGCGTTTAAGTTATACAGACGATTTTTAACGAATATTTATAAGTTAGCAAAATCGACACTCGGAAGAAATTTCACAGAAAAACAGTCGATGGTTTCCTATGTAAGAAAATTGAGTTAGTGGTAATTACGGTTGTAAGTACTTTTCAGGGTCAGTGCTGGGCACCAAGATCCAGCACTGGGATCTCTACTAATAGCAGGTGAGTATTTTCGTTTTCGTTACTCGGTTGATTTTAGGTGAATATTTTAAAGTTTAGAAACTCCACACTTAGAAGAAATTTCAAGAGAAACCACTCAATGTTACCCTATGGAAGAAAAGTGAGTTATCGGCTTTTGGGTAAGTACTCGCCTGGCAGAGTTAAGGTTCTGGGCATAGACTCAGGGGTATCCCAGGGTCAGGTAAGCACAGTTGTCACACCCTCAGCGGCACTGGGGCAGCCGGGTGCAGAGTGAGTTAGGCCCAATGTTATCCTATGGGAGGCAGGGGGCCCTTGGTTGGTGGCTGCTGACTAGCAGGCCACGTGGCTGTGGGAGCTGGGCTCCTGGTCACTTGCTTAGGGCAAATGGGGAAGTAGGTAGGAGTAGAAGTTGCACTACCAGGGCCACTCGGGCGGCTGGGTGCAGAGTGCTTTTGAGTCTTCGGGTGCTCAATGGATTGCAATGGAAAAGCTCGAGGACGAACAAAGGCTGCAAGCTCGGGGACGAAGATTCTTCAGGTGTGACCACCACTTCGAGAGGTAAGTTGGGTAGTTGGAGGATAGGTAGGTACCCAGGAGTTGGGCACAGGGGGCCGCAGGGCGCCGGGTGCAGGGGTGCCTTTTGGTGTCGGGAAATCTTTCCCTCTGTTGATCGTGGTTGGGGGCGTCCCTGGTTCTGAGGCTGCAGGCGGCGTCCAAAGCATCGAGGTGGGTCCTTGGGTGCCGGAATCGGAGTCACAGTCGCCGGGGGGACGTCCTCGGGGTCTTTCTCCACTCTAGCACGGGCCAGGCTTGGCTGGGGCAGAGTGTGCAGGGTTCGCGGTTCCTGGCTGATGCCAGGGGTTGGTTACTTGCTTTGAACAGTGCTACTGCTCGTGGGAGTCCCAGATGCTCAGAATCACAAGGTAGCCAGGTCCTCCGGGGTTTGTGAGGTTGCTGGCCGCAGGAGGTGCTGGGATTTAGCAGGAGCAGGTTCGAGGTTCGACAGGCCGGTAGGGCTGGGGCCAAAGCAGTTGGTGTCTTTTTCTTCTTAGCAGCTGCATGGCAGGTCTTCTGTCTTCTTGATCTTCTTTGCTGTTTCGGAATCTGGAATCTAAGGAAGGAAGGTTCAGGGTGCCCCTAAATACTAAATTTAGGGGCGTTACAGGTAGGTAAAGCGCAGGGACCACTGGGTCCCTGCCCTGCGGTGGGTACACCTCCTATCCTGCCACTCTCCTGTGGGAGGGGGGCAGTGGCCTAGTCCTGATTGGGCAGGGCTCCCCATCTTGAAGATGGCGAGAGCCCGGGGACGTGCTTCACTTCGCCTCCCCAACCTGAGGGGTGGGGTTGGCAGAGGCTGGCACACCTCCTGTCCTTCCTTGGGGTTTCCGGACAGTCTTCCTGCCAGAGAGGGGGTTAAGAACCAGTAGGGGCCAGTTGCTGGGTACAGCAAGTGGCCTGGAGAAGCTCACAAAGGTGGAATGCCTTTGAAGCTTCCCCTACCCATCCTGGGTGAGAAGACTTCGCACCTCACCCAGGATGTGCATTGTTGCAGGCCCAGGGGAGCAGATGCCTCTCTACCCAGGGGTCCTGCAACATGTCTGCTGTGTGGCAGCCTAGGCAGCCCCTCAGACAAGACGTGGATTGTAGGTTAGGTTCAGGGGGCATCTCTAAGATGCCCTCAGTCGTGCATCTTACAGTAAATCCCACACTGGCATCAGTGTGGGTTTACTGTGCTGAGAAGTTTGATACCAAACTTCTGAGTCTTCAGTGTAGCCATCATTGTGCTGTGGAGTTCGTGTTGACGACCTCCCAACACAATATACTCTTAATGGCAGCACTGCACTTACAGTGCCCAGGAATGGACGTGGGTACTGTAGGGGCACAGGGCTCATGTACCTGTGCCCACACCACTGGCATAGGGCACCCAGCTAGAGGGGTGACTGAGGTATGCCAGGGCAGTGTTTGTTGTGGGCATGGCACACAGGGATGTGTGCCATGTCGACTCTTTGTTTTGTTCTGCACCCAGACAGTCAGCCTGCAAAGGCAGTGTGTGTGTGTGTGTGTGTCAGGGTACAGGGCCTCCAAGGGTGGCACAATAAGTGCTGCTGCCCTTAGGGGCCTTCTCTAGTCACAAGGCCCTGGGCACCTAGGGTACCATTTACCAGGGGCTGACATGTGACCAGAGATGCCAATTGGGTTTTGGCTGTTATGCAGTTTTTAGGGAAGGAACACAGGCCCTGATTGGCAGGAGCCCAGGGCACAACAAGGAAAAGATCATCAGTTATCAGGCAAAAAGTGGGGGGGGGGGTTACTGCAACAGAAACCCACTTCCACCTGGTTTATTACCCCGCAATGGGAGTTGAATTTTGCGGTCACATTCCTTTTGGCTTCCTGATTTGAGCTGATGCACTGTCCAGTTTTATGTCGGACTCTGAAAATTAACTTATTGGCAGTGACTTTGGCTAGTAGTGTTGGTGTCCAGTTCCTCATTTTTCATCTATCTGGATAAACTTTGCACATTGCCCAACTTACTTGCCCAAAATGGTTTCTGCCTTTCACATCACCCGTCTATCCTTGTTCACTCAACTTCATCCCACCAAGAAGGAGCAGGAGGTTAATAGATTGGTTGCCTGACTTGCAGTTTCTTACTACATCGATTGCACAAGACCACTAAGAATGAATGATTAGTTCTGTGTGGGTTCCTCCAAACCCAAGAATGGAAAAGCACCATTTTGCATTAGGCTACCGTTTTCTATTCAAGTCTGCTGCACCCTGGCCAAGAAAAATCATCCAGTTGTCATTCTTGCTGTCTCCACCAAGGACACTACTGCTTTGACTGTTCTCTGCAGAGGCATTCTTTTGGTTGATCTCTGTGGGGTGGAAAACATGGCCATTCTTGCATACATTTGCGAAGCGTTGTCTCACATCTCAGGCATACAGTAATGGATACTTTGTCAGGGCTGTGCTGCATTATTACCTTTGTTATTCAGCACTAATCAGTCTACCTCCCAAGAAGATATTGTTTGGGAATCCACTCATGTTTTTTTCCCCATGTTGTTAGTTCTGTTTGAGTCCCTTGGTCACCCAATGGGACCTAGAGCACTCTCTGGCACGAAATGGTTTGATAAGGGGTGCTCATTACCATTGAGAGAGTTGAAAAGGGCCCTTAGGGCTCCCCCTTGGGATGCTTCTGTGGTGGTGCATTGTCGATGCAACTACAAAACCGAAGTAAAGAAGGCGTGAAAAGAGATCAGAGCTGCAGCGTGGGATAATTTACTTAACCGGGGCTGCCTTAAAAACAAGGAAAAATGTTTTGCCCAGGCCAGTGCTCCAGCCCTAGTGCATCACATTGAAGCAGACAGTTGGGTGTTGGACCTGACTCTGTATCTACTATACTAAAGTGAGGTATAGTGTGCACAGAGTTCAGTGGAACCCCAAAGGTAGGCAGAGGTAAAAGTAGGTAGCACCTTACTCTCTATTTGTGGTCGAGCAGTAAGGCTGTATTTGAGGGTAGTGTTAAGCATTTATTGTACACACACACTCAAAGACTGAACCATAGACCAATTGGTTTTGTATAAATATTCTTTTAGTTATTTTATTTTCTAGAACCAAGCATTAGTAATGCAGTTTGTAAACAGTTAGAATTGCATTTTGTAAGAAAGTGGGTTTCTGTTGCAGTAACCCCCCCCCCTTTTTTTGCCTAATAGCTGATGCACGTTTCCTTGTTGTGCCCTGGGCTCCTGCCAATCAGGTACCCAGGGCCTGTGTTCCTTCCCTAAAAACTGCCTAACAGCCAAAACCCAAATTGGCAAACCCTGGCCACATGTCAGCCCCTGGTAATTGGTACCCAGGGCCTTGTGAACAGGTAAGGCCTCTAAGGGCTGCAGCACGCATTGTGCCACCCTTAGAGGCCCTGTACCCTAACACACACACACTGCTCTTGCAGGCTGAGTGCCTGGGTACAAGACAAAACAGAGAGTCGACATGGCACACATCCCTGTGTGCCATGCCCACAACCTACACTGCCCTGGCATACATCAGCCACCCCTCTAGCTGGGTGCCCTATGCCAGTGGTGTGGGCACAGAGGCAGGAGCCCTGTGCCCCTACAGTACCCAGGTCCATTCCTGGGCACTGTAAGTGCAGTGCTGCCATTTATGAGTACATGGTGCTGGGAGCTCGTCAAACACGAACTCACAGCACCATAATGGCAGCACTGAAGACTGAGAAGTTTGGTATCAAACTGCTCAGCACATTAAATCCACACTGATGCCAGTGTGGGATTTATTGTACCAAGCACCACCGAGGGCATCTTAGAGAGGCCCCCTGAAACCTAACCTACAATCCACGTCTGTTGTGAGGCTGCCTAGGCTGCCACAAAGCAGACATGTTGCTGGACCCCTGGGTAGGAGAGCCCCTGCTCTCCTGGGTCTGCAACAATGCACATCCTGGGTGAGGTGCTAAATCTCCTCCCCCCAGGATGGGCAGGGGGATGCTTCAAAGGCATCTGTGAGCTACCCCAGGCCACTGCAACCCCCACTCTGGCGGGAAGCTTGGCCGGAAACCCCAAATAAGGACAGGGGATGTGCCAGCCTGCCAACCCCACCCCTCAGGTGGGAGAGGCGAGGTGAAGCACATCTCCGGGCTCTCGCCATCTTGAAGATGGGACGCCCTGCCCAATCAGGACTAGGCCACTGCCCCCCTCCCACAGGAGAGAGGCAGGATAGGGGGTGTACCCACCCCAGGACAGGGACCCATTGGTCCCTGCCCTTCACCTACCTGTAACGCCCCTAAATCTAGTATTTAGGGGCACCCTGAACCTTCATTCCCCAGCTTCCGAAATCCAAAGAAGAGCTAGAAGAAAGAAGACCTGCCCTGCAGCTGCTAAGAAGAGGAGACACCAACTCCTTTGGCCCCAGCCCTACCGGCCTGTCGACCCTCAAACCTGCTCCAACCCGGCATCTCTTGTGGCCAGCAACCTCACAAACCCCGGAGGACCTGGCTACCTTTTGACTCTAAACCCCTGGGACTCCCATGAGTAGAGGCTCTACTCAAAATCTACTTCTAATCCCTGGCAGCAGCCTGGAACCGCGAACCCTTTACACTCTGCACCCGCCAAGCCTAGCCTGTGCCGGAGTGGACAAAGACCCCGAGGACGACCCCACGGCGACTGTGACCCCGAGTCCGGCACCCAAGGACCTCCCTCGACACTCCTGAAGAAGCCTGCAGCCTCAGAACCAGGGGCCCCCCCAACCGCGATCAACAGAGGGTAAGATTTCCCGACACCAAAAGGCACCCCTGCATCTGGCGCCCCTCGGCCCCCTGTGCCCAATCCTGGGGTACCTACCTATCCTCCAACTACCCAACTTACCTCTCAAAGTGGTGGTGGCACCTGAAGAATCTTCGTCCCCGAGCTTGCAATCTTTTTCTAAACCGGAGATTTCCCATTGAAATCAATTGAGCGCCCGAAGGCTCAAAAGCACCCTGCACCCAGCCGCCCGAGTGGCCCTGGCAGTGCAACCTCTACACCTATCTACTTCCCCACTTGCCCTGAGTAAGTGACCAGGAGCCAAGCTCCCACAGCCGCGTGGCCTGCTAGTCAGCAACCACCAACCAAGGCCCCCCTACCTCTCATAGGATAACATTGGGCCTAACTCTCTCTGCATCCGGCCACGCTTGTGCCGCTGAGGGTGAACCAACTGTACCTTGGGAGACCCCTGAGTCTATGTCCAGAACCTTAACTCTGCCAGTCGAGTACTTGCCTTTAAACCGATAACTCAATTTTCCCATAGGGTAACATTGACTTGCTTTTCCTGAAATTTCTGCTAAGTGTGGACTTTTCAAAACTTAAAATATTCACCAAAAATCAGCCGAGTAACGAAAACGAAAATACTCACTTGCTCTTAGGTGAGCTCCCAGTGCTGGATCTTGGTGCCCAGCACTGACTCTGAAAACTTCTTACAACTGTACTTACCAGTAACCCAATTTTTGTAGCGTGAATCTTTCTGGATTCACTATGCTGTGCATTATTCCGCGATCTGGTGGTTGGGTCCGGATTCGTAGTCTTTCCTTTTGTTTTTTTTTGTTTTTTTTCGTAGCCCAGGTGGGCGTCGACGTCCCACCATTTGGTGCACCTCTCGTGACGTCGTCGTGCTTCCTGCGGAAGTCCCACCTTTGGGGCGCCATCTTCAGATTATTTTTTCCCTCGTTGGGTCTGGATCGTCATCGAGAAGCTCCAGGATTTCAATCGAAGGAAGAAGGAGAAAACGCGAGTTTCGTCGAGAAAGAACAACTGAGATTACAGAGAGGAATAACTTACATCCGGGACGCGAAGAAGGAAGAATTCCCAGGAATTTTCTTCGACGCCCTTCGAAGATGCGCAATCAGAGGCTCTGAGCGCAATGGACAAGACACCGTTCAAATTCTGCCCTAACTGCCACCACAAGTTCGCGCAGAAGGACCAGCATCCGGTCTGCAACCTTTGCCTACCGATCGACCACCCGAGCAAGGACTGCAACGCCTGTTCAGCTTTCGCGCCGAAGACGCTCCGGGTGAGAGAACGCCAGAGAAGAGCTAACTTCAGCATGGAGGGCAAGGGTAAGGCCCCGTCGCTTTACGATCTGGGTCTCTCCACCGACGATGAGGACAACATCGCCGAAGGACCCGACGTCTTCACGGTCGCAGAGACCGATACGAAAACGCCTGATGAGGTAAGAGAATCGTCGAGTTCAAAACCCCCGAAAGGGCCTCGAAAACCCGAGACAGACTCGCGAAAATCTGAGTCAAAGTCCTCAAAAGGAGCACCGGCGCCGAAAATTTCGACGACCAAGGGTGGATCCATGGACAAAAGGCCGAGCGGATCCTGCGAGAAGGACTCCCTGGTGCCGAAGGACGCCGAAAGGCAGAGTTCGTCGAGAACAGCCCACGAAACGGGGCGTTCGATGCCGAAAGACAAGCCAGCGTCGACGCAAGCTCCGTCGAAAAGAGCCGCGGTTGACGCCGAAAGCATCTCCGACATGGAGGGCCAACGTGCCAGCGACCTCGGGGCCACCCCCCGATAAGGAAAGCAGGAGAATGGACCTCACTGGGAGGAAGGTCGAAAGGAACGCTGCAATGCACTGGCGCATGGCGAACTCCAATGCGCTTCTCAATCGACACCAGTACCAGCACTGGGACGAGATGGGGGAATTAGTCAAACACCTCCCTGAAGAGTACCGCCAAAGAGCATCCCACCTTGTGGAAGAAGGTTAAAACATAGCCAATTCATGCATTAAGACTGCATTGGACGGGGCGGAAACTTCAAGCAGATTAATGGCCATAGGGATCACCAAACGAAGACAGGCCTGGCTGAGAATCTCTGGATTCAAACAGGAGGTGCAGAGCAACATATTAAACACCCCTTTCAACGGGGAAACACTATTCGGGGCGACAGTGGATGAAAAGCTCACCCAGCTGAAGAAAGAGAACGAGACGGCAAGGTCCATGGGGGCCCTACAGTTCAGGGGGATGAGACGAGGCACTCCAACTAGGAGACCCTACGGTAGAGGGGGTAACCCGCAGGGAGCGTCGCACCAGACGTTCCAGCAAGGACAGCAGGGTGAAGGTCACGGCCAGCAAGGTCAGCAAAAACAAAACTGGCAGTACCAGCCAAGGGGCCAGTCCTTTCGCGGGAGGGGAAACGAACGTGGCCAAAGGAGACGAGGGGGTGACCAACCCTCATCTAAGTGACTCGGCACGCATGGGGACACCCACCCCCAACATACCCCCAGGGGTGAGGCGCAATGCAAAAACGAGGGGGGGGAAGAGACCCAATCGCCTACGAGCATCCAACACCCGTTGGCGGAAGACTGGGCCTCTTCCTACAGGAATGGCAACGTATAACCACGGACAAGTGGATACTGAACGTCATACAACACGGTTACTGCGTGGACTTGGAGGGGACGCCTCCAAACAGAAAACGAAAACGAAGGCAACGCTCCGGTCAGGAGCTTGCTCAACTCAGAGAGGAAACACTGAAGCTGCTCGAAAAGAGAGCCATCGAGCCAGTGCCTTACAAGGAAAGGAACAAAGGGGTCTACTCAAACTACTTCGTGGTACCAAAAGTAGACAGAAATCTCAGACCCATTCTGGATCTGCGATACCTAAACAAATACATCAGAACACAAAAGTTCAAAATGACATCACTACAGGAGGTGCTGCCCCAAATAAGGGACGGAGACTTCATGTCCACCGTGGACCTCAAGGATGCCTACCTGCACATCCCAATAAACAGAAGGCACAAAAGACTTTTAAGATTCAGCATCAACCAGGATCATTACCAATTCACGACCCTGGCCTTCGGGCTAAAATCAGCACCAAGGGTATTCACGAAATGCCTGTCGGCAGTCGCAGCATACCTACGAAGGAAGGGGATTCATGTGTACCCTTACCTAGACGACTGGCTGATCAAAGCAAACACCCACGAAAAGTGCGAGAAACACGCAGCACAGGTGACAAAGACACTGACGAACCTGGGGTTCTCCATACACTGGGGGAAGTCATCAATGAAGCCAGAACAGGTGAAGATTTTCCTGGGAGCAAAAATCAACACCATAAACAGAACGGTCGTGCCCAGCGACAGGAGAGCAGAAGCCCTACTGAAGGAGACGAGCCTCTACCAGAAGGGGCGAGTTCTGACAGTGAGAACAGTGAGCAAGATCATGGGGATGATGGCGTCATGTATCCACCTGGTCCCAAATGTACGGCTTCACATGAGACCATTTCAAGAATGGCTACAACAGCAATGGTCACAGGCAAGCGGAAGTTGGGAAGATCTAGTGGTTGTGACGCACGCAGTGCAGGAAGAGATAACTTGGTGGAACAGGGACAACATAACTACAGGGAAAAGCCTGGCACCACCAAGCCCAACTGTGACCATCACCACGGACGCATCTCAAAGGGGATGGGGAGCACACATGGACCAACTCAGAGTGAGGGGTCTGTGGGCTCCGGCAGATGCGGTCAGACATATCAATTACCTGGAATTGAAGACTGTCCTGCTAGCCCTGAAGGCATTCCAGAAGCACCTGTACAACCAGAGAGTGTTGATTCAAATGGGCAACACCACAACCATGTTTTATATCAACAAACAGGGTGGGACACAGTTGTTCCCCCTTTCCACTCTGGCACAGGAGATTTGGAGATGGGCCATACCTCTCAAGATAGACCTGCTAGCGATTCACCTACCAGGGAAGGACAATGTGGAGGCAGACTGGCTAAGCAGGCAGACCTCGGCTTCACATGAGTGGGAGCTCAATGGGCACGAAACGCAGAAGCTTTTCCAGAAATGGGGAACTCCCACAATAGACCTGTTTGCAACACGCCAGAATGCAAAATGCCAAAGCTTCGCGTCCAGGCAACCAGATCAGCAATCCCAAGGGAATGCCCTATGGATAAGCTGGTCAAGGACATTTGCCTACGCTTTTCCGCCGATACCACTGTTACACAGGGTGCTCGAGAAATGCAGAACCAGCAACATGACACTGATCCTGGTGGCACCACAGTGGGCAAGGCAGACTTGGTTCTCCCAAATTCTAGAAATGGCTCAGGGGAATCCCCACAGATTCACAAGAAGAAAGGACCTGCTCTCCATGCAGAACGGAGAGGATCTACATCCAGAACCAGAGAGCCTCAGCCTGGCGGCATGGCTCCTGAAGAGTTAGAGTTTGCGGACCTTAGATTGCCTCCAAGTACTCTGCGAGTGCTGCGAGAGGCAAGGAGACCAACTACGCGCAAATGCTATAGTGCGAAATGGAAAAGATTTACAGTATGGTGTGGAAAGAATGGCCTGCAGAATAAAATGACAAAGGACTCAACAGTGCTGAGATACCTCACGCACCTTCTGAAAAGTAACCTATGCTCCACCTCCCTAAGGGTACACCTAGCGGCGATAGTAGCCTACACAAGAGGGGAGAAGGGTGGAAGTTTCTTTACGTCGCAGGTAGTATAGAGATTCATGGAAGGAGCGAAACGAATCGCGCCACCTAAAAGGTTGCCGTGGTCCTGACGGAGCTTATGAAGGCACCATTTGAACCCATACACAAGGCATCAATGCAAATGTTGACTATGAAAACGGCATTTCTGGTAGCCATAACCTCGCTACGCAGGGTGAGCGAACTGCAAGCACTAACGCTACAAGAGCCCTACATACAGATACACAAGGACAGGGTTGTCCTGAGAACGGACCCACACTTCATGCCTAAAGTCGTGTCGGCGTTCCATATGAACCAGAGTATTCAGATACCGAGTTTCTTTCGCAACCCAACTTCAAACGCAGAAAAGGCTCTAGACGCTAGGAGAGCGGTGATGCACTACATTGAGAGGACCAAGGAGCACAGAAAAACTCAGCAGCTCTTTGTGTCCTCTGCATCAAGTTTCATGGGGAGACCAGTGACAAAGGGCACCATTGCTAGATGGATTGCACTAACTATACAGTTTTGCCACAAACAGGCAGGACAGGAGCTAACGGAGGGGCCTCAAGCTCACTCCACAAGGAAGAAAGGGGCAACCATTGCCTTTCTGGCAAATACGCCCATTCAGGACATATGCCTGGTGGCAACATGGGCTTCAGTGCACACGTTCACCAAGCACTACTGCGTGGACATACAGATGAAAAAGGAAGCACAAGTAGGACAGAAGGTGCTTCAACACATTTTCAACAGCCAACACTCATCTAGCACCCAACCGCCACAAAGATAACAAACCGCTACAAAGTCTATGCACAGCATAGTGAATCCAGAAAGATTCACGCTGCAAAACGAATAGTTTCTTACCTGTCGGTGTAGTTTTGCAG
This sequence comes from Triturus cristatus, assembly GCF_964204655.1. Lineage (NCBI taxonomy): Eukaryota > Metazoa > Chordata > Amphibia > Caudata > Salamandridae > Triturus > Triturus cristatus. Next base: position 372,629,575 of record NC_140594.1, on the reverse strand, counting down.
CTTGAAGATCTTTCTGGATTCACTAGCGAACCCACCCACCTCCGCCAGGAAGATGAGGCTGGAGGAAGAGGGGGAAAAACAGAGAAGTACAGAAGGAATGAAATACTACAGAAAAGTAGACATATAATTTAATCATTCGCCTAGGGTTAAAAAAAATAAAAAAATAAAAAAAACGAGAGGAAAAAAGAACCCGAAGATGGCGCCCCAAAGGTGGGAGTTCCGCAGGAAGCACGACGACGTCACGAGAGGTGCACCAAATGGTGGGACGTCGATGCCCACCTGGGCTACGAAAAAAACCCAAAAAAAAACAAAAGGAAAGACTACGAATCCGGACCCAACCACCAGATCGCGGAATAATGCACAGCATAGTGAATCCAGAAAGATCTTCAAGCTGCAAAACTACACCGACAGGTAAGAAACTATTCGTTTCTCCCATAGGAAATCATTGACTGTTTTTCTGCGAAATTTCTTCTAAGTGTCAATTTCTGCAAACTTTAAATATTCTTTAAAAATCGTATAATTTCTGAAAACGTAATTACTTACCTGTTTTGGATAAAGGTCCCAGTACTGAGTCTAGGCACCCAGTACTGGATTACAAAAGTAACGAGAACATACTATACCTGCAACTTGAATTTTCTTCCATAGGGAATCATTGACTGTTTTCTTTGAAATATTTTCTAAGTGTCAACTTTTAAAATAGCAAAATATTGTCTAAAAATCATCACAGTAATTAAGTTGACTTTTATCACTTGATTCCAAGTACTGACCCAGGACTGAATCTAGGATCCAGTCCTGGAATTCCAAAAGTAATCCTTAAAAGTAATCTGTGGCAAATAACTTGAAACTTCCATTGAACTCAATGCATGATTAAAATTGTGTTGCCTATTGCAACCACTTGTAACTTCCTACAAAAGACAATTGCATATTGCAAAAGTATTTATATAAAGCATCTCATTCTGAGAAAGTATATTTTAATACCTATTGTTGGTTCTAAAATAAAACAAGCATATTTTTTTTATATATAAACCATTGGCCTAGAGTTCAGTTATCGAGTGTGTGAGACCATTTGCTGGCTGAGTGTGTACAACAAATGCTTTACACTGTCCTCTGATACTGCCTTACTGCTCGACCAAGCTACCACTTTAGAGAGTAAGGTTATATCTAACTTTAGCCTCTGCCACACCTCTGGGGACTGTACACCCTGTACCTATTTGGAAACAGTATATACAGAGCCACTTTCTCACACAATTGTATATGCACTTTAATTTGATTACAGTAGAGCTACTAGTAATGCAATGCTTTTGATATACTGTACATATACTTTGTAATGGCTTTTTAATGGAATGTCAAATAGATTACTTTACAGATTACTTTTCTTACACAGTGCAGTATACTTGGATACTGCACTGGAACATTTCCTGTAAACAGTTAAGTAAAAGCGTTTTTGTTATTTAGTTACAGTTTTAAAGGGTTTCTTAGATTTTCCAACTCCACACTTAAAAACTGTTCACTGAAAAACAGCCAATGTTATCCTATGGAGGAAAATAGAGTTATCGGTTCAAAGGTACATATTCGGTGGTGGGAGTTGGTATTCTGGGGTTAGACTCAGGGGTCCCCCAGGCTCTTGTTAAACCCTCAGCTGCACTAGGGCGGCCGGGTGCAGAGTGCCATGACCCTATGTTATCCAATGGGGGACAGGGGGCCTCCGGTTGGTGGCTGCTTACGGGCAGGACAATGAGTTGTGGGAGCAAAGCTCCTAGATTTAAGCTCCGGGCAAATGAGAGTTCAAGCCAGCACAAAAGGTGCACCCTTAGCAGTACTGGGGGGTCCGGATGCAGAGTGCTGTAGCTTTCAATGGGGTGTCTCCGGTTTGCAAACACACTGCAGGCTCTGGGACGATGGTCTTCTGGGTGCAACCACCACTTGGAGAGGTACGTTGGAATGCTGGGGGTTGGTTAGGCACCATCGGTTCGGCCACCCAAGGCCGTGGGGCGTCGAGTGCAGGGGTGCCTTTTAGGGTAGGATCTTCTTACCAGCTCCTGGTCGCGGTTGGGGGGGTGAGGAATCTTCCTGTTTGAGGCTGCAGGCATCGGCTGGAGGCAGGTCAGGGGTCACCGGATCTCGGGTCAGGATTGCCGGGGAGACCTCCTCTTGGTGTTGGGCCACTCTAACTCGGACCGTGGGCGTTGGGTGCAGAGTGCTGCACACTAGTGGATTCTGCCGGAGTCTGTTTGTGAACAAATCCGGTGTTCACGGGAGACAGTCTTTTCTTTTGAAGGCAGGGCAGGTCCTCTGAGTCTTGAGGCTGCTAGCTGTAGCACACACCAGGGTTTTGCTTCTGCAGGTTTGAGATGGGGACAGGCGGGTAGGGCTGGCGCCAAGTCAGTAGGTGTCCTCCTCTTGTTAGCTTCGGCACAGCTGTTCTGTCTTGCTTCTGTTTTTCTTCTGGTTTCTTGTCTGAGGAAGCAAGGTTCAGGGGTGCCCCTAAATACTAAATTTAGGGGCGTTGCAGGTAGGTAAAAGGTTGGGACCAATGGGTCCCTTTCCTGGGGTGGGTACACCCCCTATTATTCCACCCTCCAGTGGTAGGGGGGCATAAGCCTCACCCTAGTTGGCTGGGTTCCCCCATCTGCAAGATGGCGGGGACTGAGAGTTGTGCTTCACCTTGCCTCCCCGCCGGTTGTTCTGCCCAAAGTGGGTGTCAGAACCAGTGGGGACCAGTTGCTGAAAGCAGTAAGTGGCCTGGGGAAGTTCACAAAGGCAACAAGCCTTTGTATCTTCCCCTTCGTGGATCGAGCCCATCCTGAGGGAGGAGGCTAGGCACCTCGTCCCAGGATGTGCATTGGTTCAGGCCCCCAAGAGCAGCAGTCTCTCGACCCAGGGGTCCAGAAACATGTCTGGTGGGGGCAGCTGAAAGCAGCCACTCAGCCTAGACACTAGTGGTAGGTCGTTTTTCAGAGGGCATCTCTAAGATACCCTCTGTGTGCATTTTCTATTAAATCCCACACTGACATTAGTGTGGGTTTAATGTGCTAAGAAGTTTGATACCAAACTTCTCAGTTTTTAGTGTAGCCATTAGGGTGCTGTGGAGTTCTTAATGACAAACTCCCAGCCCCATATACTCTTAATGGCAGCACCACACTTACAATGTCTAAGAATGGACTTCAACACTGTAGGGTTACAGGGCTCATGCACCTGTACCCTCACCACTGGTATAGGGCACCCAGCTAGAGGGGTAACTGATCTATGCCAGGGAGGGGTGACTGATCTATGCCAGGGCAGTGGGTTGTAGGCATGGCAAACAGGGATGTGTGCCATGTCGACTCTTCACTTTGTTCTGCACCAAAACACGCAGCCTGCAAAGGCAGTGTATGAGTGTAAAGGTACAGTACCTCTAAGGGTGGCACAATAAGTGCTGCAGCCCTTGGAGGCCTTCCCTGGTCAAAGCGCCCTGGGTACCTGTGGTACCATTTACCAGGGGCTGACCTGTGGCCAGAGATGCCAATTGGGTTTGGGTTTCAATGCATATTTAGGGAAAGAACATAGGCCCTGGTAGCTGTTTAGCAGGAGCCCAGGGCACACTCAGTCAAAGCACATCAGCAGTTCAGCAAAAAGTGGGGGCAACCATGCAGAAAGAGGGCACTTTCTCACATTGGGTTTCTCACTTTAAGGGGGTATATAATGGGGGGTTAGATCCAGCCAACCGTGAGAAAGCACAGCCTCTGTAAGGGGTATTAAAGTTAGTTTTCACCGAGGCTGAAGTAAAGAAGGGAATTTTGGGCCTATCTAAACACAAGGTGCCAGGACCCAATGGGATTCTCCCAGAACTATACCTGAGTGATACTGATACTTGGGCCCCCGAACTAGCCAAGGTTCTAACCTGCTCTGTGAAGGAAGGCCCACCTCCATCATGGGCTACCGCAGTTATCTTCCCAAGATTTAAAAAAAAGGACGTGTATAGCCTGTCGTCCTACAGATCCATCTCGCTACTTGATTCTGAGTCAAAGTTCTATTTTTTTTTGCTGGATAGTTTAACAACCTGGTCCCGGGATCATAACAGGCTTTCTGCTTTCCATTATAGTTTTTTGACCTGGAAGATCAACCATTGACCAGTGTTTGAATCTATGTCTAATCCTCAACAAATACACGGTGATGTGGAAGGAATCTGTCCAGTTAGCCTTCATGGACCTAACTGCGGCCTACGACTGGGTCAATCATGAAAAACTTTGGAGAATCATTTCGGACATGGGGGTAAACCAGGATGTAGTCTACTTTATGAGAGAACTTCATGCCCATATGACTGCCTCGGTCAGATACACCTTTTTATTCCCAATGCACGGAAAGTTTTAATAAGATGCTGGGGTGTATCATGGCATCCTTTTTATTCACCCTATATATTAATAAACTTGAACACATCCTGGTGGAAGGAATAATTGATTGTCCACAAATAAAAAGTCGACCTCTGCCTTTCCCGTGGTTTGCTGAGAACGCTGTGCTTATGGGAGAAACAGCCAGGGGCTTGCAGGCCCTTATCAACCTATTTGTGGGTTTTATTATAGTATTGGACCTTAGCACCAGTATCCTTGTTATATTATAATTGTGATGTAATGGTAGTTGGTCTGAGAAATACAAAGTCCCGAACCTTTAAGATAGATACACAGACACTCACGAGAGTGAAAGTCTTTCCCTATTTGGGTGACTTGCTTGATGCCTATCTACTGTGGAACCCCTTATTATCTGTCAAGCAGTAGGACCTTGCTAGGACCAACGCAGCTATCTGGAAGTTTGCCCGTAGACTGGGTAGGAGACTGATCAGCGCCCTGCTACAAGTCTGTTGTGCCAAGAGTGTTTGCAAGGCTTGCTACGGGAGTGCCATCTGGGGCTACAGAACGCATAACTCCCTGCAGGTGGCTGAAAGTATATTTTTGAGACTCCTCGAATTGGGAGTAAGCTATCTCACTGGCATTATAGGTCTTCACCCCCTTTTATGTTGAACTGATATTTGGACAAAAGGAGCTGCAGTACAGAGTTATACTGCAGGACGGTATCTATTCATTTTGATCTGCATATCGTGTGGCTAAAGTATATCAAGAGCTGGGGGGGTTATGTTTACCAGTCCTGACAAGATTGTAAAGGCAGATTGAGGCTGGTTTAATGACAAATGTTTGAGACACAGAACTCGGTTAAGAGAGTTTTTAGCCCTCCAGAAAACGTCAGGGCGAGGATATGTGTTATTGAAAATTAATTTATGTATAGATCCCTACCTGGTTACTGTCGCCTCTAAGCATGCTTGATTTTTGCTCATCAGATTCAGGCTAAATTTGTTACCCGAGCTGCTTGCATTTCCTCTGGATTTGTGTGATTCATCCTCCCTGGAACCCTGTTGCTGCGACAAGGTGTCTCAGTAGGATACCATGCATTTTATACTATTTTGTAAATTTTATGAGATTCCAAGAAAGGCTTTTTTTGTTCCTCTTTTTAAAGCACGAGAATTCAAACAAGGTCAGCTCTCCTCTTTTTACAAATGCTTTCTATGGACATTGTTTTTAATGTTCTTAGTTTCTTAAAAGATGCCGTTAGATCAAGACTTTGAGTGAGGGATTGACTGTAGCTGGGTACAGTGATATGAATTATTAATGATTTTATTCATTTGTATAGTTTTTATCTGACTGTGTATTTGTTGTATGCTTTTATGGTTTTTTCACTATTACCGAATAAAGCTTATTGACTATGAACTTTCTCATAGGATTAGGAATCTGCATCCAAATGTATCTATCAGAAGAAAAAATTATTTACTTTCTGTTATTGTATTTCTCTTGGCTTCTGTATCTTTCTGCTGATTCCTCATGCATGTGTTAGTGCAGTAGTTAATAAGGTCGCATGGTGTGCATATATGTCGTATTATTAGTTTGTTGGGGTAAAAGTAAGGTGGGTGTATAAAGGATATTTAGGTATTTGTCCCTCCCATCTGACAAGGAAAGTATGTGGTGAATGGTGGGAATGGAGTTTTGAAATTGGATAGAGGGGTTTTAGAGTGGATCAAAAGGTGTTCCTTTGCTCTGACTTTACCATCCAGAGCTGAGGGACTAAGTGGTAGAAAGTTATTTATATGTACCTGTATAGTCACCTGCTTCTATAGGATTGTGGTCGGACGAAAAACTAGGCATTGAATAAGTCTGTCCATTTGTCTGGTGTGGTGGGATTAAAATGTTGTAGAAGATTATTAATAGTACTATCTCTTCCTTTGCTTCTACCACTTCAGGTTCCTGCGCTGCACAGAGAGTGATCTGGCTCCGTACCTAGAGAAGTTAAATGACAACACCCTAAAAGAAACTCTGCTGAACGGAGTGGGTTACCTGCATGAGGGTCTTAGCTCTCTGGAGCGCCGCATTGTGGAGCAGCTCTTCAACTCTGGTGAGGCGTGTGGTGGTTATGAGATGGGGTGGAGTAACTGAGTTGGTAGAAAGTCAGAGGGTTAGCTTCCTCTCGTAGGTCAGAGGGCTGCCTCTGACCCACAAAGGGAAGGCAAAGGGAGTGTGGATGGTTATAGCAGAGTTGCAGACTGGAGAAACGCAATGGTCTGCCTGCGTGAAGTAGAGCATGAGCCAAAATAAAGGCTGTGAACTTGAGGAAAAGTTGGGTAAACGTTAATAGGGCACGGAGCAGAGAAAAACAGACTGAATCTTTTTGTATTCAAAAGGGGTTTGGGGTGGTGCACCACCAAATTGTTTGTAAGTATATTATACCAAGTGGTCAGTAGTTGGTATACAAAAAGTCTTTATTTTAAATTAGTTGTTGAAACAAAGCCTCAGCCAACGCGTTTCGTTCAGAATGAACTTCGTCAGGGCATAAGTAGAAGTGCGAGTGCAATCCAATAATAAAACCGGGGTTCATGTAGACCAGTAGCCGTCTCTCGGCAAACTGTGAAACCGTTGTATTTTTGTTGAGTAAACAATCCTGTTAAATCTTCCAGTACCACCTTGATAAGGGCACTGTACACGTATCTGTAACGTGACGGTAGTCCGTGCTCTCCCCTACGAGTGTCCCGTCAAAGACTGAATCTTTTTGTATTGGGTTGTTTTTGTTATGTTTTAAGAGAAAGTTTAGTCAATTCTTACTTCAGGGCCCTAAAGATGTGATTCATTTAAATTCTAATTCATCCTCAGAACACATACTTAATAACTCACACTCTCACTGTACATTCTTTCCTCCCCTCATGCTTTCCTTTTGCTTCCACTCATGTGCCTACTTACGACTTCCTGCACGAGCTTCTGTGCTAGATTGTCTCCTCTGTTGCGCTTTTTTCTGTTTGACTTGCACGCTTCTTGAGTTACCTGTGCTATCTGTGTTAGTTTCTTCTACCAACTCTAATGCTTAATGGGTATCTTGTGTGCTTCATCACTGTCTTCCTCCTTCTACAGGTGCTGTGCAGGTGGTTGTGGCCTCACGGAGTCTATGCTGGGGTATAAATGTAGCTGCTCATTTGGTGATAATCATGGACACACAATACTACAATGGAAAAATCCATGCGTGAGTAGAACATTTTCAAAACATCTGTAAGCCATTATGCTAATTTAACATGTGTGGCCAGACTAAATTGTGGGCAGTACTCCTTGGTGTCTGATGCGAAGACTGGGCAGAAAAAGAAGTGGCTTGCGAAGGAAACTACTTGAGCGACTACCACTCTGTGTTTGGAAAGAGGTGGTTTGGATCCATTTTCATGGTGTTTCACTACTGAACATCATGCCATCCCTCCCACAATCACCCTTCATCCTCTCCCTCTTCTCGTTATTTTGCTTTCAGTGCATTACATTTTTACTTCTTTAATTGTTATGCATTTGTGTTTACTTGCCCCGAAGTTTCTTCCTAGATTAGTTTAGTAGATAACATGTTGTTCGAAGCATGTGAGCTGTAGATCACATGCCTTGCATAGCCCGCCATCTAGTGTTGGGTCCGGATGTTTGCACTTTGTTTTTGATTGAAAAAGTTTTTTCCAGTCACGAGGTAGGTGACTCCTCCTTTCGGCGATAGTGCGCATGGGCTCCATTCTTAGATTTGTTTTTTTCCGCCATCGGGTTCGGATGTGAGTTGCTGCGCTCTGGTTCGGTGCTGTTTCTCGGGTTCCCTTGGACGTGCAATCCACTACCCTCGACGGTATTGTATCTCGGTCGCGTTTCCAATTCTCCGCGTATCGTTTCGACTCAAAGATCTTCGATCAGAAAACTCGTGCAGGGCCGTTGGACCTACCCGCCCCGGGCTCGCTAGCAGTCGCTGAAACGGACTTCATTCAAGCTCTGTCCCGATCGTTTTGTTCAAAGAAAATGCTTCGTGACCCTCTGGCTCGACGTCACGAGATGCAACACCAAGGCAGCTCCGTACCGGACTTCTTGGGCGAAGATTCTGACGGAGAAGAAACACAAGCTCAAGGAGCCGAGGAAGAAGAACACATCTCCGTGTCCAAAGCCGACCCCGACATTGGAAGAAGAGGAGCAAGTTACACTGGGTCAGTACAGAAACCCCCTTTCCCCAACAACCTAGGACAAACAAGGCTCTGGTCCTAACCTCTGCCTGCGGGCCAAGGTCGGCACCAAGAAAAAGTTTCGAGCACCCCGCCCGCGGCTTGCACCGTAACACAAAGAGAAGCCTTCTGGCACAAGTCGGCATCATACCGGCGCTGAACCGAAATCCTCGGCGCCGAAATCCAGGCATCTCCTGTTACACGTTCCATCTTTGTCGAAGACTAAATCTTCGGTACCGAAGAGTTCGGAGCTGAAACATTCGACACCGAAAACGACAAGTAAGGATAAAATGACTCCCCCCCCCCCCCCCCCCCCCCCCCCCTCCCAAAAGCCTCTGTCCGAAATTCCACCTTCAGATCTGAAACAGAAGAAACTGGTTATTAGCCCAGATACTGGAAATATTCATGTCAAACTGCCTGAAAAATGGAAACTTACCCACGAATCCTCAATTACTTATCACACCCACTAATTCACCACCACCACTATCACCTGGCCCACACTATGAAGGGGATGGGGATAGGCCACAAAATGTTGACCCATGGGAGGATTGACACTGAATGAAGCTGATACAATTTCCTGTAGCAGTCCCAGGAAGCTGACCCACACACAGATACTGACCCTGACTTATACCAGTCCAGGCCCTCACCACCTGACCACAATATAGGCTACATTGAGCTTTTTAACAGGGCTGCTCATTACCATGGGGTAGAACAAAACACATACACTGCCAATGCTTAAGGGGATGCTTAAACATGCAGATGAGGTTTTCAAAGATCAAGAATCATTATCATCAAACTTTAAAACGTAAGATTATTGATGTATCAGGCAGTGAGCATAGCACTGACACACAACTGGATACTATCTGATAACACGCCGCCGGTCCGCTGGATGTCGGCTGATGGGCTGTGTACAACTAGCACTGTTGCAGAAAACTGTGATTGCATGACGCCGGCCCGTTGCGGTTGTAGGCGAGCGCACTATAGGTGATTTTCGGTATGTTTTGTATGTGATAAAAAAAAAGTGCAATAAAATTCTTACACCAATAAAAAAAATAAAAAAAAAAAAAAACATAATCATTACGCACAGGGTTGAAAAGAAATATAAACCAGCACCTACTGACCTGTCCTACAGCAAGGGTCAGCTGCCCTTAGACTCTCTTGTGGTTTCTAATGCTTGCAAGAGAGCTAACTCACAGACTACAGATGAGGCCCCTCCTCCTGACAAGAAGTCCAAGTTAATTGATGCCTCTGGCAAAAGGGTAGCCTCGCAAGCAGCTGATCACTGGCGCATTGCCAATGCTTAGGCTTTGTTGACCAGATATGATAGGGCTCATTATGATGAGTTAGAAAAACCTATGCAATTTCTGCCAGATGAGCATAAATCTAATGCAAATGATATTATCCAGGAGGGCAAACTTCTCACCAATACCTCCATCAAGTGCGCACTAGATGCAGCAGACAGCAGTGCGTGCAATAATCACCAGCGTACTGCTACGCAGACATGCATGGTTGAGAGTTTCAGGGTCCAAATCTGAGGTACAGGCATCCATTCTCAACCAGCCATTTGACAAGGAACACCTCTTTGGTTCAGCAGTTGACACCTCGCTGGAAAAGATGAAGAAAGACACTGAGGTCGCAAAGTCCATGGGGGCTTTGCAGTTAACTGAGAATAGGGGTTCCTATCGGTGCTCCTTTTACAGGGGTGGCTCCAAAAATATTTCCATAGAAAATCCCTCCTCCTCTTACAAGGGCAACAACCAATCGCCCTCATCAAGAGGTTATTTCAGAGGAGATTTTAGAGGAAACAATGGTAAGGGAAGAGGCAGAGGCAACTCCACACGCTCCTCCCCCGCAACCAACAAGCAGTGACTTCCTTCCGCTACCCCCGATCATTCCACTTCTGTCAGGGGACGTCTCTCCCAATTTCTCGCTGTCTGGAACACAATCACCTCAGACAAATGAGTTTTACAAATTATCCAGTATGGTTACTGCCTGGAACTTACAGACACCCCCCCCAAACATTCCTCCAAAATCACGCACAATGTCACAGGAACATCTTACCCTTCTAAAGTTAGAAGTTCTCTCTCTGTTAGAGAAAGGGGCTATAGAACCAGTTGCATTAAAATATCAAGGGGCCGGGGTATACTCCCTATACTTCTTGATTCCCAAGAAGGACGGCTCTCTCAGGCCTATACTAGACCTCCCAGAACTAAATCTATACATTCAGTCGGACCACTTTCACATGGTCACACTCGAGCAAGTGCTCCCACTCCTTCAACAAGGCGACTTTCTGTCCACTCGGGACTTAAAGGTCGCCTATTTCGATATCCCAATACATCTGCTCACCGCAGGTACATCAGGTTCGTAGTAGCAGGACATCACTATCAGTTCAAAGTGCTCCCATTCAGAGTAACTACAGCACCCAGAGTTTTCACCAAGTGTCTGGCAGTAGTCGCAGCTCATCTTCGAAGACCGCACATTCACGTTTTCCCATATTTGGACGATTGGCTCATAAAAGCCAGCTCGCAAGAAAGCTGACTACGTCACACTCACAAAACAGTGCAGTTGCTTCACAATCTTAGATTCACAGTAAACCTGTCCAAGTTCCATCTTCAGCCATCCAACACACAGGCATACCTGGCAGCCACAATAAATACACAAAAAGCTTTGGCCTACCCCAATCTGGCCAGATTCTGCAACATGCAGACTCTGCTCGGTCAGTTTCAGCATTAACACTCTTTGCCAGTTCAAGTGTTCATGCAGTTACTAGGGATGATGGCGTCTTGCATCCTAATAGTCCCTTACACAAGACTTCACATTCGTCCCCTTCAGGAGTGCTTAGCACGTCAGTGGAACCAGGCTCAGGGTCCGTTATCAGATCTAGTGTTGGTGGACGGCTGCACCCATCGCTCTCTGCAGTGGTGGGATACACAAAACCTTTCAAAAGGGCGGCCCTTCATCAACCCGGTTCCACAGATAGTGCTAACAGCAGACGTATCGCTCACTGGTTGTGAAGCTCATCTCCAGACGCATACAATTCAGGGCATGTGGACTCTGCAGCAAAAGCAGTTTCACATTAATCATCTAGAGCTGCTAGCGATTTTTCTAGCGCTCAAAGCTTTTCAAGTTAATCTAGTATGCAAATCTATCCTGATCGGTACAGACAACAGGACAGCAATGTACTACATACAAAAACAAGGGGACACACACTCTCTCTAGTTGTCACAACTAGCACAGACCATCTGGAGATGGGCCACACGCCACAAAAGGTATCTCCTTGCAGAACACCCTACAGGAGTAAACAATCGGATTGCAGATCTGCTCAGTCGTCAAAGACCACAAATCCATGAATGGAAACTCCACCCTCAAGTTCACCTCCCATTCTTTCAAATGTGGGGTTTTCTGGACATAGATCTGTTTGCCACAAACCTAAACGCAAAATGCCCAAGCTTCGCATCCAGACTTCCACACCCATTGTCCAAGGGCAATGCAATATGGATGAATTAGTCAGGGATATTTGCCTACGCTTTTCTACCTCTCCCACTCATTCCATGAGTGGTTCGGAAGCTCACACAGGCATCCCTGACACTGATCCTAGTTGCTCCCACATGGGCCCGACAACCCTGGTTCACAACCCAGTTGGAGCTCTCAGTAGTTCCTCATCAAAAATTACACCTCCCTTCCAATCTTCTCACTCAGAGCCATGGAGAGATAAGACATCCAGATCCCAGTCATCTCAACCTTGTGATCTGGCTCCTGAAATCTTAGAGTTTGGCTACCTTAATCTTCCGCCAGACTGCATGAACATTATCAAAGAGGCTAGGCGTCCTACCACAAGAGCACGCTATACAGCAAAGGGGAAGCGATTTGTAATATACTGCAATAACAATCAAATCAATCCGCTGGACACTTCAGTAAAAAAAATACTTGCTACCTACTACACCTGCAGCGTTCCAACTTAGCGTACTCTTCTTCTATACGCTTACATCTTGCTGCAATAGCTGCATACCTACAGAACAGACAACATCTGTCTCTCTCTTTAGAGTGCCTGTCATAAAAGCTTTAGTGTGGAATCTCAACATTGTCCTCACCAGACTAATGGGTCCACCCTTTGAGCCATTGCATACATGTGAACTGCAATTTCTCACTTGGAAGGTAGCTTTCCTCATAGCTATCACATCACTGAGGAGAGTGGGTGAGCTTCAGGCACTAACCATAGAAGAACCATTTTTACAATTACACCGAAATAAAGTGGTTCTTCGGACTAACCCTAAATTCCTACCAAAGATCATTTCTGCCTTTCATATCAACCAATCTGTTGAGTTTCCTGTGTTCTTCCCTCAACCAGATTCTGTGGCAGAACGTGCTTTGCACACTTTAGATGTGAAAAGTGCACTCCTATACTATGTAGAAAGGACCATACCTTTCCGCAACACAAAACAACTATTTGTCGCTTTTGCTCCACCACATAAATGCAATCCTATATCAAAATCAGTCATTGCAAGGTGGATAGTGAAGTGCATTCAGACATGCTATGCAAAAGCAAAACAAACACTAACAATTCCCCCTAGACTGCACTCTACAGGCAGCCTAGGCTCTTTTATGGCATTCTTAGTAAATATACCAATAGATGATATCCGCAAAGCTGCAACTTGGCCTACAACTCACACATTCACAAAACACTATTGTGTAGATGTATTAGCAAGACAGCAAGCTAGTGTGGGCCAAGCAGTTTTACGTACACTATTTCAGACGACAGCAACAGCTACAGGTTAACCACCGCTTTGGAAGATAACTGCTGTATAGTCAATGCAAAGCATGTGATTTTCAGCTCACATGCCTCGAACGGAAAATGCTACTTACCCAATATGCATCTGTTCTTGGCATGTAGAGCTATAGATTCACATGCGCCCAACTGCCTCCCCAGGTACCTATACCCGGTGCAGTAATATCTTACTTAGATACATACATACATTCATACATGAACATCTCTTACTAGCTCCATTATCACCCTCTGCTGCAAACAATCTAACAATGGAGCCCATGTGCACTATCACCGAAAGGAGGCGTCACCTACATCATTACGGGAAAATACTTCTTCGAACAAAAACAAAGTGCAAACATCCGGACCCAACACTAGATGGCTAGCTATGCAAAGCATGTGCATCTACAACTCTACATGCCAAGAACATATGCGTTCGAGGCATGTGGGCTGCTGAATTCATATCTGTGCATAGATCGCCGCCTAGTGTTGGGTCCGGATGTTTGCACGTTGTTGTCCTGGAAGAGTCTTCGAAGTATCCTGAGATAGGTGACTCCTCCCCTGGACCACAGTGCGCATGGGCATCCTCTCCATCCTCAGATTGTTTTTTTCCGCCATTGGGTTCGGATGTGCTTATCTTGACTCAAGTTAGGAAAAACCTTTTTTTCAGGCCAAAAGGCCTTTAGTTCGCGTCGGTACTGTTCCCGATCGGTATCGACAGTTACTTGTTAGTTTATTGACTTCAACAACAACTTTTTCGCATCGTATCCGACCATCGACCCTACATCGACGATGGAATCGAGGACACCATTCAAGCGGTGTCCTGTTTGCAATGCGAAATATCCCCATGTCGACGTCCACCCGGTGTGCAACAAATGCCTTTCACCGGATCACGACGAATCCACATGTATGGCCTGTGCCCGATTCCGATCCAAAAAGACTCTCCGGAATCGATGAGCAGCGAGACTTGAAGCGCAGCAAGCGGCACCGGCCCGACCAACATCTTCAGCGCCGAGGACGAAGATGTGGAAGGCGTGGAGAACCGACCCTCCAGCCCCGCTTCCGAACACGATTCCGGATCGGAAGACATCGAAGAACAACTCTTTCACAGGGAAGAAGCCGACACCGAGGTAGGAGACTACGATGAGGCCTTAGGGGCCGAAGAAAGTAGCTCCGGTGACGAGCAAGGCCTACCCGTACAGACGGAGGATATCCCAGTGCGTCAGTCAATGGCTCCGGTCGAGGGATCGCCTTCGGGCCTTACCCAAGACCTATCCCGCAGTTCTTCGGCCCCGCCATCTGGCCCGGCCTCGGACATTCAGCGACAGCCATTAGTGCCCAAAATGACTGGTTTCCCTTCCTCGAAACCGAAACCAAAAGTCGTATCGGTTCCACAGAAACCGAAAGTGAAACTACCACTGGTCGGATCGAAGCCCTCTACACCTTCGACGCCAGCCAAACCCGTCGGCACCGACCTCACCAAACGGGACTTCGGTGCCGAACTCGCAGCAGCCGACGTCGGCGCCGACGCACGGAAAAAGGCCATCGGTACCGCCAAGCCGCCTCGGCCCCCGGCACCGAAACAATCGGCTCCGGCCACGAAGGTCAAAATGGCCGCTGCGTCGCACATCGCTTCGAAAGCAGCACCGAAGGCCCAATCATCGACGTCGTCGACAGCTACTACCTCTCCTCGACTCGATGACCCCGTGGCCCCGAAGAAGTCCACGCCTGCCTCTGCAGAACCGCTCGGCGCCAAAGAACCGTCGGCGTTACAGGTTCGACAAGTTGCAGCGTCCTTGCAACGCATCAAAGAAAAGGCAGCCCTCCAGGACACGTCGGGCTCCGAGCCGAAAAAAGCTCAAAAAGCTTCTCCAGCAATACCCAACATCACTTTTGGACTGCCACCATCCACGGCACCCAAACTGTTTGAAATCAGGACACGTGTCGCCCAAACTAGGATCACACCTGCCGAACGCTCTCCTACGGAGACGTCACCGTCCCACATCATCGATGCCGACACCGGCAGACTTATGCTCCACAAGCGGAGAATATCTTCCGAGCAGCCTTTGGACTCCTACCGGATCCCGCTAAAGAAAAAGCTGCCAGCGGATTCGGAACCAGTTCTTTACGAACGTCTCCATACCTCTTACCTAGATTCACAGCCCTTCTCTCCGACACCCTCCGAAACCGATGCTTTGGAGGACTACATGGGTGACGATGTCCCCTACCCCAGAGAGATGGACCCTGAAGGCCAACAGGACCCTGACCAGGCTTGGGAGGACCCTGTAGACCCGGGTGCGCCTATGGATACACAGGAGACGCAGCTATATGGCGCGAAAACGTCTCCCACAGAGGACACTGCCGCATTCAACGCCCTCATTGAACGTGCTGCGGCCAATCATGGTGTGCAACTCCACTCTGACACAATCGAGGACGATTTTCTAATGAATACTTTCGCATCCTCAGAAAGGAATATCAAAACTCTACCCATGCTTAAAGGTGTCCTTAAACCAGCAAAGGACATTTTCAAAGAACCCACTAGGGCAAGAGTAATAAACCCCAGGATCGACAAAAAATATAGGTCGGCGCCTGGGGACCCTACGTACATTAGAGGCCAGTTGCCTCTAGATTCCATCGTAGTCGCTAATGCTCGCAAAAGGGCGCACTCACAGACTACTGGCGAAGCTCCTCCCCCGGACAAGGAGTCCAAGGTGCTAGAGACCTCCGGCAAACGGGTTGCAGCCCAGGCAGCTAATATATGGCGTATTGCCAATACCCAGGCGCTCCTAGCTCGCTGCGATCGTGCCCACTATGACACATTAGAAACCCTACTCCAACATCTCCCTGACCAATACAAAGAGGGAGCAGAGATCCTCATCAGGGAGGGACAACTCCTCACGAACGCATCCATTAAGTATGCACTGGATGCCGCAGATACAGCTGCTAGAGCAATAAATACCAGCGTCATGTTACGACGACACGCCTGGTTACGAATCTCCGGATTCAAACCTGAGGTTCAAAATAACATCCTCAATCAGCCGGTCAACCCCGACTACTTGTTCGGACCAGAGGTCGACACCACCCTAGAAAAAATAAAAAAGGACACAGACACTGCAAAGTCCATGGGGGCTCTCCAAACACAGTCCTTTCGGAGTGGCTCCTTTCGTCGCCCCGGAAATAGAGGAGCAGGTAGAGGACAGGGGTCACAGCAATCCTTCATCAAGGGCAACACACAAAGTACTTACGATAAAAACACCCGGGGTGGATATCGTGGCTCCAGCACAAAGGGTAGAGGACGCGGATACGGCAATACCAGGTCCTCCCCCAAGAACAAACAGTGACGCCCTCTCCCTTCCTCCCGACCACATAACACCTGTCGGGGGAAGGCTACAAAGGTTCCTGTCCACGTGGAACTCCATCACCACGGACAGGTGGGTCAAAGATATTATCAAACACGGTTACTGCCTAGAATTAACCTCCACTCCACCCACCATACCACCAAAACACCGTCCTATGTCCTCAGAGCACTTAGCGCTATTACAGCAGGAAGTGCTAAGTATGCTGAAAAAAGGCGCAATAGAGGTCGTGCCCGTCCACGAGCAAGGTACGGGGGTGTACTCCCTGTACTTCTGAATACCAAAAAAGGACGGGTCACTCAGGCCTATACTAGACCTGAGACCCCTCAACCGCTACATTCTCTCAGAGCATTTCCACATGCTCACCCTACAACAAGTCCTCCCGCTGCTCAAACAGGGAGACTTCCTGGCCACGCTAGACCTCAAAGATGCGTATTTCCACATACCCATTCACCCCTCACACAGAAAATATCTCAGGTTCACTATTCAAGGGCAGCACTACCAATTCAAGGTTCTTCCCTTCGGCGTGACAACAGCACCCAGAGTTTTCACAAAGTGCCTAGCTACTGTAGCTGCACATCTACGGAGGCAACAAATTCACGTCTAGCCCTTCCCTGGACGACTGGCTTGTTCAGGCAAAGTCAGCCCAGCAATGTGCCAGCCACATGTCCCGCACCATTCACCTTCTACACAGTCTGGGGTTCTGACTAAATTACCCGAAATCACATCTCCAACCCGCACACGTACAACAGTACCTAGGTGCGACCATAGACACTCTGGCAGCCACAGCTCAGCCAAATTTAGTGAGGATCAACAGCATGCAAATGCTGATTTCCAAGTTCAAACCCCAACACTCCCTTCCCGCGCGAGTGTTCATGCAGCTGATAGGCATGATGGCCTCCTGCATTTTCATAGTCCCACACGCAAGACTACATATGCGCCCGCTTCAGGAGTGCTTAGCACGTCAATGGAATCAGGCTCAAGGGCAACTAAAAGACCTAGTGTTGGTGAGCGGTCGGGCATACAACTCTCTGCATTGGTGGAATCCACAAAACCTTTGCAAGGGCCGACCGTTCCAAGAGCCTGTTCCACAAATAATACTGACAGCGGACGCGTCTCTCCAGGGATGGGGAGCTCATGTACTCAATTACACAGTGCAGGGACTATGGACAATACAGCAAAAGAAGATGCACATCAACCTTCTAGAACTGATGGCAATCTTCCTGGCAATGAAAGCATTCAAAGTACACTTGTGCAACAAAGTCGTGTTGATCCGGACGGACAACATGACTGCCATGTACTATATACAGAAGCAGGGAGGAACACACTCCCCACAGTTGTCTCATCTGGCTCAGAGCATGTGGAAGTGGGCCATTCAGAGGAACATATTCCTCATGGCGGAACACCTCCCCGGCAAGGACAACCAGATGGCGGATCTGCTCAGCAGACACAGCCACCAGATGCACGAGTGGGAGCTACATCCGTCAGTACTCCAACCGTACTTCCAACAGTGGGGTCATCCAGAGATAGACCTATTCGCCACAAGCGAAAACGCAAAATGCCAAAGCTTTGCCGCCAGGTTCCCACATCCGCAGTCGCAGGGCAATGCGATATGGATGAACTGGTCCGGCAGATTTGCGTACGCTTTTCCCCCAGCACCATTGATACCGCTGGTGGCACGCAAACTCAGACAACACTCACTGACACTCGTCCTGGTTGCTCCAACATGGGCACGCCAACCATGGTACACCACCTTTCTCGAACTTTCCGTGGTGCCGCATCAAAGGCTGCGGATCAAACCCGCGCATTTGACGCAGAACCATGGAGAGATTCAGCACCCAGATCCGCAACAGCTGAACCTGGCAATCTGGCTCCTGAAGTCCTAGAGTTTGGCTACCTAAACCTGCCACCTGACTGTATGGACATCATTAAGGAAGCTAGAAGACCCACTACCAGAGCTTGCTATGCAGCCAAATGGAAAAGGTTCGTCATTTATTGCAATAACAATGACATTAACCCGCTAGACGCATCCATCCAAAACATAATTTGTTACCTCTTACACCTATACCGATGCAATCTGGCATACACCTCAATACGTGTCCATTTGACCGCAATATCAGCCTATCTCCAGAACAGGCAGCACCTCTCTTTATTCAGAGTGCCTGCCATCAAAGCATTCTTGGAAGGACTCAAACGAGTAATTCCTCCAAGCCACCCACCAGCTCCAATGTGGAACCTCAACTTGGTCCTCACACGCCTGATGGGTCCACCCTTTGAACCTCTACACTCATGCGAGATTCAATTCCTCACCTGGAAAGTAGCTTTCCTAGTAGCAATCACTTCTTTGAGGAGAGTTAGTGAACTCCAGGCACTAACCGTTCAAGAGCCATTCATACAGGTTCACGCCAACAGGGTCGTACTACGTACCAACCCCAAATTCATGCCCAAGGTGATATCGCAGTTCCACATGAATCAAACCATTGAACTGCCTGTTTTCTTTCAAAACCCACAAACTGTCGCAGAAAGAGCACTCCATACACTGGATGTAAAGAGAGCCCTCATGTACTATATAGACAGGACTAAAGTCTTTAGGAAAACAAAACAACTTTTCGTTGCCTTTGCCCCACACCACAAAGGTAACGCCATCTCCAAAGCAGGTATAGCCAGATGGATCGTTAAATGTATTCAATTTTGCTATCAAAAAGCTAAACGCACATTAACGATTCCCCCACGAGCCCACTCAACACGTAAGTTAGGGGCCTCCATGGCTTTCCTGGGAAACATTCCTTTGCATGATATATGTAGAGCAGCCACCTGGTCCACTACACATACATTTACCAAACACTATTGTGTAGATGTACAATCAAAACAGCAGGCAGCTGTAGGACAGGCTGTTCTCAAAACTCTTTTTCAGACCGCTGCAGCTGGCACTGGTAGCCGCCGCTAATGGGAGGTACTGCTATGTATTCTATGCACAGATATGAATTCAGCAGCCCACATGCCTCGAACTGAATATGCTACTTACCAGTATGCATCTGTTCTTGGCATGTAGGGCTGCTGACATTCATATCGCCCACCCTCCTCCCCGGCGCCTGTAGCAGCTGCAGCTCTCAGAATTACTGTATAGCATGGTCATCACTTTCTGTATCTACTCCATCACTGCCACAATGGCGAAAAACAATCTGAGGATGGAGAGGATGCCCATGCGCACTGTGGTCCATGGGAGGAGTCACCTATCTCAGGATACTTCGAAGACTCTTCCAGGACAACAACGTGCAAACATCCGGACCCAACACTAGGCGGCGATCTATGCACAGATATGAATGTCAGCAGCCCTACATGCCAAGAACAGATGCATACTGGTAAGTAGCATATTCAATACTGGGTAAGTAGCATGTTCCTTTTTTTGTTCATGTTAAATTGCACAGTTTTTGCCTTCATAAAAATACTAAAATAGAACTTTGAACAATAGTTTGCCTTAAGCATTTTCAATGCTTTAGCATCACAAAAACTTAAAATACCTCTATTATAAACTTTGCTTATAGTGGTGGTGTTTTCTGTTCATTAAAAAGGCTGTCTGTCTAATACGTTTGATGGTATTTTCTTTATGCTGCCACTAACACAACTGTGGTTTGTGTACATGAGTCAGTTGTTGGTCCTGCATCTGTAATGCTGAGCATGGGTGCCAAACTGATCCCTGCCAGAATAGATTTGAACACAGCCCTCATACTAAAATAAATCTCCCTATGCAACAGTAGTGTAGAAGTAAACCACAACATAAACAGAGCAAAAAAAAAAATCTAAAATCTGTTAATAAGACCGTGTGTGTGTGTTTGGAAAAGATACAGGATACTGCTGAACGGTTTAGACGCTTTCAGAAAGCTGGACGGCTATCGTTAAACTCCTTCATCAAGCTTACACTAGTTGTTAGAGATTGTGGTTTAACTGCATTGGTTCCATTGTGACTTGTTGAAACTCTACCATAGCTTACTGAGTTTTTCTTGCAGTGTAGATATTTGATTTTAAATCCCTATTTGAAACCCTGTAATGCCCTAATTAATTCCTGCCCACGGCAGCAAGCAGAATCTTGGCTGGTAATTTCAATTAGTGCCAATGCACGTTTGCCATTAACCATTAGGGTTCAATCTAAAAAGTGGCATTTTCGAAATTTTGTAGGGTTTCTATCTAAACGAGAAAGAAGTCTCATTGATTTTTCATTTTCTCTTCGAATCTGTTTCAAATAAAGTATCTTACCCTGCCCAAGTCAGCCTTTCTCCAATCTCCTTACTTTATTTCT
The DNA here is from genome assembly GCF_964204655.1 of Triturus cristatus. Classification (NCBI taxonomy): domain Eukaryota; kingdom Metazoa; phylum Chordata; class Amphibia; order Caudata; family Salamandridae; genus Triturus; species Triturus cristatus. Next base: position 372,608,642 of record NC_140594.1, on the reverse strand, counting down.
CTCACTCCAGATATGTGGATTATCCAATCTATGATGTGCTGCAGATGGTGGGGCATGCTAATCGACCTCTTGAGGATGACGAGGGGCGATGTGTCATCATGTGCCAGGGCTCCAAAAAGGTGAGATTGAGACTCAGCAGATGGGCCAGCATAAGCAATCCAGGTTATTTCATATCCCCTCACCTTTCTCTCAACCTCGCCACCCCGCTTTCCCTCATATCACCTCCGTCAGGTGTGGAAGTTAGTGGGATTAGAACAATTTGAATTAGTAATACACTGCAGTTATTGGAGGCCTGAATATTAATCAAGTGGAACTATTGGTATCATTTTCTTTTTAGGTCTTGTGACTTCAGCAGTGCATGCGCTGCTCGTCCTACGGGGGCTTCTTGGAATCAATACGATTCCAAAAAGCTGTGTCCCAGCTCCGCCTGTGTTTTGCATTGGTGAGCGTCGTTTTGTGTCACCAATTATGCAAAACTGGGTGTTCTGATTGTCCAGGAGGGTTTTTTAGTCCCTCCTGGTTACCACCCTGTCTCCTTTTCGCCCCGCCCACCAGGATTGCATCTTTTACTAGCGGCGGGACACAGTGGGTCTTAAATAGCCGCTACGCACTTTTTTTGTTGTCACTCGGCTTTCCAAAGGCAGCCGCGTGTTTGAAGCTTGCTTTATAAACGCGTTTCAGCTGCGCTGTAGCTAGCACGTGAATGAAACTAGTATCTAATCCTCGCATGACCTCCCCACCCCTGCCTGGGGACCAGCTTCTTTAGTTTGCTTCACTATGGGGATTATAATCTCAGGCTCCCTCCCGCCCCACCTGCATTTCACACACTCGCTGTAAGAAATGTAAACGCGTTTGAGCTGTCTCCTCAGAGCGGTACCTTGTTCCTGCCATGTCTTTTTGCCTGTTGTGACGTTTCCTATAAGCTGCGCCCTTCCCGCATGCTGAGGTATGCTGCGTTTTGTCACTCGAGATGTGAAGTTTTGAGTTAGCGTACAATTTCACACACTCGCTGTAAGAAATGTAAACTCGTTTCAGCTGTCTCCTCAGAGCGGTACCTTGTTCCTGCCATGTCTTTTTGCCTATTCTGACGTTTTCTATAGGCTGTCACTCGAGATGTGAAGTTTTGAGTTAGCGTACTCAGCTGAAAAAAGTTTGCATTTCTGTTACTTCTGAAGTACCTCTCGGCGTTCTCATTAGCTTAGCTTGTTTAGTTAATTCCCCAGCGTTTTGAAAATCGTGCCAAGAAGTCACCTGTTTTTTTATAGTTCTTGGCAGGAACTCTGTGGAGTGATTCACAATAGGAACCTTCTGTACTTGCGTATACATTTGCATCCCAATGAGTTCAGAGAGCTTCTCTCCACTACAGACTACTGACTTCAGGGTTCGTGGTTCGCTTTAAACAACTCAAGATGCCGGGGCTAGAAGCCCGACCACAGATATTCAGAGGAGTAAGCGAATCAAGATTGGGCAGGAGAGGCCTGGTACTCCTTTCATCCTCTTGAACGTAGGCGAATGGCCAGAGTTAATCCGACCGAGCTGACGGTCTGTGTCTGGCCACTCAGAGACAACTCAGTAAATGTTGATAGCTGAACAGAGATTAATGCACCAGTCATGGTCGGTCCAGCTAAAAAGGAACCCTTGAGGAGATGCAATGTACTCCGGAATGTGCAGGAGTAAGTCACATTGCATAGTAAAGATTTAGAAGCAGGTTTCCTATCTTCTCATCTCTCAATGTACAACCCCAAGTAATCTGCCAGCTAATAGCACTGGAGCGCAGTCATTAGTTTGAATTATCAATTAATAAGAAAGAAAGAGGAATCATGGGAGAATGAATGAATGAATACAGACTTGTATAGCGCATGGCTACCCGAAGGCATCCCAGCGCTTTCTGTGACATCCTATCACTCGCCACTGCTCACGGGAAGAGAAAGATCTTCAGCTGCCTCCTGAATCCGAGATAATCATGCTCAAGACGAATATGGTCTGGAAGCTGGTTCCAGAACTTGGCGGCATTATATGCAAACCGACGACCTCCAGTCCGTGACCGCTTAATCAGGGGGACTACAAGAAGTTGTTTATTATTAGATTTAAGAGTTCTATTGGTGCAATATAATTGCACCATGGACTGAATTATAGGAGGGCCATTACCACCAAGAGACTTATGGATAATACACATTGCCTTAAACCTGATTCTCTCCAGAACAGGGAGCCAATGCAGCCGACTAAGTGCTAACTTAGCAGAACTGCGCTTCGGGACATTCATTAAGAGGCGGGCCGCACAGTTCTGAACAGTCTCTAGGATCTTTGTGGTTCCTTGCGGTGCGCCCAAGTAAACTGCATTTGCATAGTCCTGCCGTGATAAAACAAGAGCTTGGACCAGCGTACGCCTGGCTTCAAACGGATGAAGAGGAAGAATCTTCCTAATCAATCTAAGAAGACCATAACAATTGGCAGCAACTTTACGTGCTTGTACTGTAAAATTGAGGTTACAATCAAACCATACGCCCAGACTCTTAATCTGTGTCTTGGGAACAGGAGGGGGGCCAAGACAGCTGGGCCACATGAGATCTAAATTTGCGGGGGACGCATGGCCCAGGATTATAATTTCTGTCTTGGCGCGGTTCAATTTGAGAAAGGACAACTCCATCCAAACAAAGACCTTCTCAAGACAGGCGGTTAAATTTGTTTTCACTCTATCTTGCTGACTGAGGGACACCACCAACTGGGTGTCGTCAGCGTACATGACAGTGTGGATCCCCCAGGGGGCCACCACCTCCGCAAGGGGCCTCATATAGATGTTGAACATAGTGGGACTAAGAGAGGACCCCTGGGGGTTATGGAGTACAATGGTAGGATCTAGCAAGGTGCAACAGTGGTTTGAGACCATTATAGGAGACATGAGGTGCACCCCAACCACACAAATGGGGGGGGGGGCAGTACGATGGGTGGGGGGACAGGACAAAGGAGAAAAAGGAGGGCTGCTTCCCAATTTTAATTAAAAACTAACATTTGGGGGTAAAAGACAGATTTGCCTGTGACTGTCATTAATTGAAACCGTGTTAGGAAAATATATTGTGTCACTTCAGGCAAGTATTCTGTTCAGAAATATGCGACATTCTTAAAGTCCAATCTCTTTCTCTGGGTTCCCATTGGCCTGTGAACCTTAAAGTTGTATATTTATTGGTCACCTATTGCATCACAACTGCACGCTTCAATACTTAAGTTGTTATGTCCAAATGCATTCTGGTAATTGGAGTAGATTATTTGATGTAAATTCTTCACATCTACTTTCCATGCAACTATGAATATTCATCTCACAATGCTGGGACCTCAGGTGACCCTATCTACTGATGTGGAGACACCAGACAAATCCAAGCAACACATCAACACATCTGAACCCAAAAACTTGTACTGTAGCCACACACAGAACCTCATCTGCAACAAAAGCGCATTGCTACAAAGACGATATTTTAACACCCTAAATTCTCAAAGAAACAAAAATGAATCCAGTTGAACACCCAATATACACACCAATACCAACTGGAATGACACCTAGGAAAGATGTTGTGCAGCAAGACAACACGCAAACCACAATAAAGGTGAAAAAATGCAAACCTAGAAAAGAATACATAGGACACCCACCCTATTTGTCTGAACACACTGATGGCAGCAGCTTGAGCTAAGATAAGCACATCCGAACCCAATGGCGGAAAAAAACAATCTAAGGATGGAGAGGATGCCCATGCGTACTGTAGTCCAGGGGAGGAGCCACCTATCTCGTGATACTTCGAAGACTCTTCCAGGACAACAATGTGCAATCATCCGGACCCAACACTAGGCGGCGATCTATGCACAGATATGAATGTCAGCAGCCCTACATGCCAAGAACAGATGCATACTGGTAAGTAGCATATTCAGTGCAGGACTCAGTCTGGCCAGTCAACATTTTGATGGAACTGGGCTTGAAGAAAGAGAAGAGTATTTCAGATGACTCTGTCTAAGAAAATACTCTTCTAACTACTAGGAATAAACACAACACAACAACACCATAAGAACATTTAGTCTGGAGACCACCGCCTGGAAGAAACGCCAAACTTGATGGCTACATTGACAGTAACCTTACAACATTCCCAACAGTTAAACACCTGTATTCGGGAATCAGCAAATGAAAGGTGACCAGTTAATCTTTGCCGAGTGTTTGCCACAACCCAGCACAACATGTGGTGCTATTTCATCATCACCATCATAAATCTTTATTTTGTATACCCATAAAAAAGCATAACAACATAATACATACATATCAAAAGGATAAGATAATATACACACCAGATCAATGAAACCCTATAAATGATAAAAACAGCAGGTAAAAGATAAAAGCTGCATAAATATAAGAGCCGGAGGAGCTTGCTTGAAATTCAAGGGTTTCAGTAATGAGATAACTAACAGTTCACATACTTGAAAAACAGCACAAAATGCAGGGTGTCCTGCGGAGACATATTGTCGCAGCCGCAGGGGTCCAAGTTGCCCAGTTGGCTCCATCCACTGGGGGAAGCCAGAAGACGATGCAGCAGGTTAACCCTGAATCTGACGAGAATAAATCTACCCCTCTCATTCATAACAATGGATAAATATGGCTCCATAGCCTGAACTATTTTAAAGAGCATATGCCCCCGCACCATAGCTTTCACAAGTTCTGTCTGTTCTCTTTGTAAGATCAGGCGTTCTACGAGATGGTCCCTCACCCTTTTCAACTCACAGGGTCACAGGGGTAGGGGTTATAAAATATATCCTCCCTGCCCAGGCTGGTAAAAGCTGCCTTTATATAGGCAAAACAAGGAATTTTATGCACATGGCCAAGAGAACCAGAAAAGATGTGCCTATTCAGCTGAGCTCCCTCCCCGTCCAGATTTTAATCCAAATCCAGCATAGAAATGGTTTAAGAGCAATAATGTCTCCTATGTATTTTATTCCAAGCTCATCATGGACAGAGAAAGACAGTGTACTTTTGGAGACCTGCAACAAACATTCTACAACCTCACTGCCATATCAAGCCTTTGAGACACATTGTCATTGTAAATCTTGATTAAAGTGCTGGGGGCCTGGAACCTAATCTCTGGGTAAAACTAGCCACTGCCCCTGTGGCCTTAACAAAATCACACTTCCTCCCCTCAGTCCGGGGCTTCCAATTATTGTTCACATCGAACAGCACCCTGAGGTATGAGAAAACAGGGACTTTAGCCAACATATTGTATCCCACCTTGAAAGTTTTTGAGTTGACTACCATAATGTAGGATTTTGTAAAATTAACTCTGAGACACAAACCGGTCATAAAAGCAATAAACTTATTCAATAATGGCTGGGGTCTCACGGCTGTCCATGCCATGATAACCACGTTATTGGCATACAAACAAAAAGCATTTGCAATGCAATAGGTCTTGCATTTAAGCTATTGGCATTGTAAATGACAATGCCTTTTAGTTGTTTTAAAAACAAAAACAAACATAAAAGGCATTGCTATTTGCAATGTCAATAGCTCAGACTCTCGTAAATGCGAAACCTATTGCATTGCAAATGCTTGTTATAAACTGCTGTAAATTCAAGATTTATTTACTACAAGTAACAAGCTATGATACTCTTTACAGGTTGGATATGACATCAGAGCAAGCTCTGTGTAGTCATCTTTTCATCAAATGTTTGGGTTAGTGCTGGGGTTGTGCAGAGGTCTTCTCCACAGCGTGCTTATATAGTTGAGTTTGGCTGGTGCCCATAGTTGCATTGAATGCTCTCTGCAGCACCTGCCAATATTGTATGGTGTGTATGAACACTATGAGAGATCTTATGTCTTTGTACACAGCCTACTCTTATTGAATGGTGTCAGGGATTTCTGAGACTGCTTGAAAGCCTCATGCACAACCTGTTTACTCTGTGTTAATTGAACTTTAATTTCTCCCTTGTTATCCTACAGGATTTCTTCAAAAAGTTCCTCTATGAGCCTCTTCCTGTGGAATCACATCTTGATCACACGATGCATGACCATTTTAATGCTGAGATTGTAACCAAAACCATTGAGAATAAGCAGGATGCGGTGGACTATCTTACCTGGACTTTCCTGTATAGGCGCATGACGCAGAACCCAAACTACTACAACTTGCAGGGTGAGGACTCGATGCCAGTGTTACTCATTGTACCTGTAAAGCATACATATTGTCACATAGTGCCCTGTCTGTCACATCAGTAAGTCCCCAAAACTTTAATATACTCCCACTTTGAGATTTCCCTCTTTTTATTCTCTCTCTCTCTTTGTGGGTGTTTGGGATGCATGAGTGTTAACAATGTCTCTCACCTAGTTTGCTAGTTGAGACTGCATTGTGTTTAGAGACGTCACCTGACTAAGAGTGAGAAATGGATGGAAAGAGGAGAGGTAGATTTCCTTCCCATCCATTTATCAGAAGCAGGTGGCCAGGGGACAACCTTGTTATAAATATTTCTAAACTGTTTGTGGGTTAGTGAGTGAAGGCTAGGGGAGTTGGCCAAGGTTTTAGATCTGTCATAAATTCCCCTCCTATGTGTATTTGTTATTAGATTGCAAGTGGGTTGTCTTTTGAAAGGTGTCTTTGAAATGCAGCTAACAAGTCAGGGCTAAGTCTTTATGGCCTCTCAGTCTAACTTTTGCCTGCTATAGTGTGGTATCTGCTAAAGGAGGGGATGGGGCTCAGCTATGATAGACTGGATGTGCTAGCTTGTAATAACACATGAATGCCTTATCATGGTTGGGCCAGTCTTTGTGGAGGTTGCAGCCTCATCACTTGGGATATGCTGCTGTCTTTGAACAATTTGTTTTAATGAGTGGATCAAGAGCTTCATGTTACTCTCTGCTCCTTACCGGTTCAAGATTCTGACAAGGGCTTGGGATGACCACTTCCCCTCTCCCAGCTGATGGGTGGCATGATCTGTTGGTCTTAGGACATAGCCACCTCTGGAAGACGCTGCCTATCTGACCCATATGAGGTTCAAGCAACACACCAGAAGCGAATTCCAGACACTATTTAATGCTGTGTGTGCATGTTGTACATCTGATAGACATGTAGCCACAGATTCCTTACCTTTGAACTTGGCAGGCATCACACTGGATCCGGAAGATTTTTCTTGAGCAGTGCCCCTGCACACCAGTAGGTGGCGTCGGTCGACTCTGCGTGGCGTCCTCTCCATCATCATGACATCCATGTCGCCTTTATAGGCTTCACCTCGGCATGCTGACGTTGGTTCTTTTATTTCTGCGCTAGACAGTGCAGAACCATTGAAGAGGGCTACCCCTGTCATTTTTAGACAGATTTTTTCGACACTTTTGCTGACCTTTTTTCATTGTTGTGTAGGCTCCATCATGTCCAAAAAGTCATCAGATTCAAGCCGTGCGGCGCCTGTAACTGTGCTATGTCGGTCATGGATCTCCTCCTCGTGTGTCTTTGGTGCCTGGAGTGCGACCACAACCTGAAGTCATGCTCTGACTGCCGGGCCATGGCCCCCAAAGCTCTGAGGGAGCCGTCCCTAAAGCTATCTGCGGCCCAGCGTCCGGCGCCTCAGCTCTCTGTGGAGGTCTCCCGCTGCCGTTCCGAGTCGAGAGAAAGGTCCGAGCACCGCTTCAGGGACTCCAAGTCTTCATCCTCCCATTCAAAGTCCTTGAAGGGGTCAAGTAAGAAGCACCACAAAAACACAACAAGTCGGAGCGTTCTTCGATTTCAGCCCGTCCGTCACCTAACATGACAGAGGAGTCTCTGCGTTCGAGGCCTCGATCTGTGGAGCGTATGCCTGGGTCGGCTCATCATTTCCCTTTCTTTATGGTCTGGGAGCGACCCCAGCCCAACTTAAGGAGTTCTTGTAAGAAAGTGGGTTTCTGTTGCAGTAAACCCCCCCCCCCCCCCCCCCTTTTTTGCCTGATAACTGATGCACTTTTCCTTGTTGTGCCCCGGGCTCCTGCCAATCAGGTGCCCAAGGCCTGTGTTCCTTCCGTAAAAACTGCCTAACAGCCAAAACCCAATTGGTATCCCTGGTCACCTGTCAGCCCCTGGTAAATGGTACCCTAGGTGCCCAGGGCCTTGTGACCACAGAAGGCCCCTAAGGGCAGCAGCACGTATTGTGCCACCCTTAGAGGCCCTGTACCCTGACAAACACACACTGCCTTTGCAGGCTGAGTGTCTGGGTGCAGAACAAAACAAAGAGTCGACATGGCACACCTCCCTGTGTGCCATGCCCACAACACACACTGCCCTGGCATACCTCAGTCACCCCTCTAGCTGGGTGCCCTATGCCAGAGGTGTGGGCACAGGTGCATGAGCCCTGTGCCCCTACAGTACCCAGGTCCATTCCTGGCAACTGTAAGTGCAGTGTTGCCATTAAGAGTATATGGTGCTGGGAGGTCGTCAACACAAACTCCACAGCACCATGATGGCTACACTGAAGACTGAGAAGTTTGGTATCAAACTTGTCAGCACAGTAAAGCCACACTCATGCCAGTGTGGGATTTACTGTAAGATGCACGACAGAGGGCATCTTAGAGATGCCCCCTGAACCTAACCTACAATCCACGTCTTGTCTGAGGGGCTGCATAGGCTGCCACATAGCAGACAGGTTGCTGGACCCCTGGGTAGAGAGCCATCTGCTATCCTGGGCCTGCAGCAATGCACATCCTGGGTGAGGTGCTAGGTCTCCTCCCCAAGGATGGGCAGGGGGAAGCTTCAAAGGCATTCCGCCTTTGTGAGCTTCTCCAGGCCACTTGCTGTACCCAGCAACTGGCCCCTACCGGTTCTCAACCCCCTCTCTGGTGGGAAGACTGTCCGGAAACCCCAAGGAAGGACAGGGTGTGTGCCAGCCTCGCCAACCCCACCCCTCAGGTGGGGGAGGCGAGGTGAAGCACGTCCCCGGGCTCTCGCCATCTTGAAGATGGGGAGCCCTGCCCAATCAGGACTATGCCACTGCCCCCCTCCCCCAGGAGAGTGGCAGGATAGGGGGTGTACCCACCCCACCCCAGGGCAGGTGTTGTGGCCTGGAATCCTCAGGATCGCACGTTGCATATAATGGTCCACCTCTCGACACCACCACGGTCTGATTTTGGTAACACAGACTCCATGGAGTGGTCAAGCGGGGGAAGGGTAGCAAGGGGACAGCAGGGAGGGAGACCTGAAATGACAACCAGATAATTATTAGAACACAGTAGGTTTATGTGTAATCTTCTAGTCCCCCCCGGCCTTCTTTAGAAAGGAGCCCTAGCTTAATCGTGCCTCCTACCTGTAAAAGAAAGAAATATCTCTTCGGCTAATTCTGGCAGTGCCACACACCTGGTCGAAATGCTGTTTTGGTTTCTGCAGAGAGAATATCAGGGTAAGTACTTACTACATAAGCCTCTCACAAGAGTGCCACTACCTGGTAGACTACCTACCTATTGGAACCTTTCTTTCCTTGGAAACAGGGGGAAGGAAGAGCTGAAGTCCTGCTCACTCGCTCTCCCTCTGCTAGAGAATACGTATATAAAAGAGCTAGCATGAATCATACAACCAGTTGTTCACATTTCATAGACCTTAACAGCACATCATGCAGTCAGCCTCTTCTCTGAGTCTGGAGAAGAACTGATCAATCCAGGGAACATCACTTTGTAAGTCATAATCAAATAAAACTTGATATCACAATGTCTTGCTTGTATTCGTAATGAGGGGTACAACCAATGTATATATCCAGCTCTCTGTTTCTGGAATCACTCCTGTGCTTCTTCCATGCACGACATAATTATCTCATATACACAGAAAACAATAGGTACGTAGGCCATCCGGCCTCTCAAAGGGCAAATTATTCTCTTTCCCTGCAAGAGCTAGAATTACTCGCCAACAGGGAAAGACAAACGGGGTATCTCTGTATCACGAAGGCTTAACGGTCGTCTTCCCTGCAAGAGCAGCCGAGCGCTCGCTAACAGGGAAGAAGACACTTCTATTATGAATCAATGAGCTTGTTCTCAGTGCATGCGCAGAGGCAAGCGAAGGTATTGGGGTAGGAAAACCGAGTTCTCCTTTCCTGGTTCTCTAGGGATTGTTTAGCGGGGGTCCATGGAACCAATGGGCGCTTCACCATGCACCGCAAAGTCGTTCTGAACACACGGAGCGTCTTTAGCGCCCACAGTTAACCCCCACTGCCACCATTAGCAGCGGAGCGAAAGCGCTGATCTGAAAGAAACACGTTAGTTAGATTCCTCACCTTAGAATATCCCCAGGCGTCAGACTGGATCCGGAAGATTTTTCGTCAGCAATACCCCTTGAGCGTCGCTAGGCGTCGTCTGCGGCTCCGCGTCTGTCGTCGGCGTCGTGCGCCGGAATGACGTTGTCTGAGTACTTAGACGCCGCCCTCGCGCGCTGACGTCAGTTCTTCGTTTTTCCGCGCCAGTAAGCGCAGATCCGGGAGAGCTACCCCTTTAGTCACTTTTTGACTAACTTTTTCGATCCTTTTTGATCTTGTCTCGACTCCGGTGCCGGTAGGATGCCTGGTTTTAAAGCCTGTGCTGACTGTAGCCGCTTGATGTCGGTTACGGACCATCACCGCCGGTGCCTTTACTGCTTGGGCCTCGACCACGACGCGTTGTCGTGTTCGGACTGCAAGGCCCTGACCTCGAAGGCTAGACGGGAGCGGTCCCGTAAGCTTCTCGAGATTCGCCACTCGGCTCCGCGCCCCTCTCGATCCCGGTCCAGGAGGAGGTCCAAGGATCGGTCGCGGAGCTGCAGCCGACGTCCTCATCGGTCGTCGGGATCCAAGTCTTCGGGTAAGTCGAAGCACTCCAAGAAGTCCAAGAGGCGACACCGCTCTTCGGACTCCCCTCGCCGGTCGCGCGACTCGGCCGAGGGTCAGGGTGGTTCCACCCCCGCGGCTCCGGCGGAGCTGCAGGCGCCGCGCAAGTCCCCATACCCACCGGTCCCTGGGACTGACGCGACGCCGGCGGAAGTCAGTGCCTTCCTCTCGGCCATGAGGAACCTGGCTCCGCCGTCCACGCCCGCTGGCGCGCCTTCGGGCCCCGCGGACCCGACTGGGCAACCTTGCCTGCCGGCGGCCCCGGCGCCGTCGACGGCTCCGGCCTCGACGCCGCACGCGCCCGAGGGACCCGTTCCCGAGTCCCCGCCGACGCCGGTCGACCTCGTCACGCCTCCTCCGCCGGCGTCGACACCGGTACCACCTCCGATGCCGGCTCCGCTCGGCGTCGACCCCCAGTTCAGCCCAGCTCCGGGCCCTGCGCCGTTACGGCGTCGATGGACGCCGCGTTCGGCGCCGCTGGAGACACATTTTGTCTATCGCCCGGCTCCGATCCTTCCTCCTGTATACCAGGAATCGGATGATGGGGGCGAATGGGAGGGATCCGAGGATCCTATGGCCGTTCAGGCTCAACTGTCACAGGACTTGGCAGATGAACTGGGTGAGGCCAGTGGTCTGGATACCTCTCCAGACACTGGATTCATCTCTCCTCCGACTGTGGCTTCGGAGGAGGGTGCTGCTTTCTCTGTGGTGCTGCGCAAGGCGGCCGCAGCCCTTGGGCTCGAGCTACCTGCCGTGGCTGTGAGGACTAACGTCCTCACTGAGGTGCTTCAGTCTGCAGCAAGCTCCACTGAGCCTCTGCTGCAATTCAATGAGGCCCTCATTGACGTTCTGCAGGGCACCTGGTCTAAGCCCTCCACAGTTCCTCCTGTGGACAGGAACGTCGCCAGGCGCCACCGCCCTGCTCCGGGCGACCCCAGTTTTCTGTCCCAACACCCTACCCCCGAGAGCCTGGTTATCCAGGCCTCTACCTCCCAATCCTCCTTCCCGACCGCCCCGCCGGACCGGGATTCCAAGAGACTGGAACAGTTTGGCAAAAACTGTTCTCCTCCTTTAGTTTGGGCCTGCGGTCTTTGAACACCGCCTGTCTCTTGGACCGTTATTCCCACTCTCTGTGGGATACGGTGGAGGACGTGCTGCTCCTGTGTCCGGAGGAGGTCCAGACACGACTTACCCAGGCTCTGGCCGATGGGAGGGATGCAGCGCGGCATGCTATCCGCTGTGGGCTTGACACTAAGGACTCGCTGGGTAGGGCTATTTCTACCACGGTGGCGCTTAGACGTCACGCCTGGCTGCGGTCCACGTCCTTTTCGGGTGATGTCCAGAGCACTCTCATGGACATGCCCTTTGATGGCACTCGCCTTTTTGGAGAGAAAGCGGACAGTGCGCTGAATCGCTTTAAGGACTCCCGGGCTACGGCCAAGTCCTTGGGCCTCTCGGCCCCGCGGTCGCAAACTTCCGCTTTTCGCCCCTTTCGTGGCCAAGGAAGGGGTGCCTCCTCACGTACGCCTAGCCACCAGCCGCAGAACCAACCTGCGCGCGGACGTGGTTTGCGCCGAGGCGGTTCTGGAGGACGACGAGGTCAGCCCACATCCACCCCGGCAGCATCCGCATCAAAGCCTTCCTAGTCCGAGCTTTCAGGCCCATTCCACGCCAGTGGGCGGCAGAGTTCGCCATCACCTGCTCCACTGGCGGTCCATCACATCGGACAGGTGGGTGCTGCAAATCGTCCGAAGATGTTGACTTTGGCTCGTTCTAGCTGCCCTAGACCCTGGAGACTGGATGGTAGCGTTGGACTTGCAGGACGCATATTTCCACATCCCCGTCCTGCCGGCCCACCGGCGTTACCTGCGGTTCACGGTGGGCCAAGAGCACTTTCAGTTTACCGTGCTCCCCTTTGGCCTCACCAGTGCCCCTCGGGTGTTCACGAAAGTGATGGCGGTGGTCGCAGCTCATCTGCGCAGATCAGGGGTTCCAGTCTTCCCCTATCTCGACGACTGGTTGTTGAAGGCGGGCTCGCCCCAGGCAGTCGTCTCCCACCTCCAGACTACGGCGGATCTCCTGCATTTGCTGGGATTTTCCATCAACGTGCCGAAGTCACACCTGTGTCCCTCTCAGAAGCTCCTCTTCATCGGAGCGGTTCTCGATTCGGCGCAGTTCCGGGTCTATCCACCGGAACAGCGGGTCCGGGATATACAGGCCCTGATTCCCATCTTTCGGCCTCTATCCTGGGTTTCGGTCAGGCTAGTGTTGCGGCTTCTGGGGCTGATGGCCTCCTGCATCCTACTAGTGCATCACGCCAGGCGGCGCATGCGGGCTCTGCAATGGGACCTGAAGTTTCAGTGGGCCCAGCATCACGGCAACCTGTCCGACCATGTCTTGATCTCGGAGGGCACTGCACAGCAGTTGCAGTGGTGGCTCACGGACCGCGATTGGGTCATGGGCAGAAGCCTCTCCCTTCCCCAACCGGAGCATGTCGTAGTGACAGATGCGTCCCTCCTGGGATGGGGTGGCCATATGGGAGAGGCGGAGATCAGAGGCCTCTGGTCTCCGGCGGAGTCTCGTCTCCACATCAACCTGTTGGAGTTGAGAGCGATCCGGCTTGCACTGAAAGCCTTCCTTCCCTCTGTCAGGGGAAGTGTCGTGCAGGTGTTCACGGACAACACCACCGCCATGTGGTATTGCAACAAACAGGGCGGGGTGGGGTCGTGGACCCTTTGTCAGGAGGCCCTGCGCCTCTGGACGTGGCTGGAACACCAGGGCGTCACCCTAGTGGTTCAACATCTGGCGGGCTCTCTGAACGCCAGAGCAGACGAACTCAGCCGCCGGTGCATGATGGATCACGAATGGCGTCTGAACTCCGAAGTGGCGCAAGGTCTCTTTCAGCAGTGGGGAGAGCCTTGGTTAGATCTATTCGCCACCGAAGAGAACGCGCAATGTCAGCAGTTCTGCGCGTTGGAATTTCCAAGGCGGCACTCGCTCGGCAACGCTTTTAGTCACGAGTGGAGTTGCGGTCTGTTGTACGCCTTTCCGCCTATACCACTTCTGCCCAGAGTGCTGAAGAAGATCAGGCACGACCGGGCCCAAGTCATCTTGGTGGCCCCGGATTGGGCACGAAGGTACTGGTATCCCGAGCTACTCAGTATGTTGACCGATCCTCCGATACGTCTGCCCCTTCGGGAGGATCTTCTGTCGCAGCAGCAGGGGACGGTCCTCCACCCGAACCTGTCCAGCCTCCACCTCCATGCGTGGAGATTGAGCGGCGGCAGTTGATGCCATTTGACTTGCCTCCTGAAGTCTGTGATATCATTCTGGCAGCCAGGCGTCCCTCCACAAAGACGGTATACGCCTGCCGGTGGAACAAATTTGTGGCATGGTGCACAGCAAAGGCTGTGGATCTCCTTTCCGCCCCTCTTTCTGAGGTTCTCCTCTTTCTTCTTTCTTTGGCCCGGCAGGGCTCTGCCCTGGGCACCCTGAAAGGTTATCTTGCTGCCATCTCTGCCTTCTTACGGCTTCCTGATCAGCCGTCTCTTTTCAAGTCCCCTGTAGTTACACGCTTTCTAAAAGGCATTACTCACACGTTCCCTCCTGTCCCTTTTGTAATGCCTCAGTGGGACTTGAATCTTGTTCTCACATTTCTGATGTGTGCTCCCTTTGAGCCTCTTCGTCTGCTGACGCTTAAGACTGCTTTTCTGGTAGCCATCACCTCGGCTAGACGGGTGAGTGAGCTCCAGGCTTTATCTTCAAAGCCTCCTTTTCTCTCTGTTCATCCGGACAAGGTTGTCCTTCGGCCTCGTCCCTCCTTTCTTCCGAAAGTGGTGACTCCATTTCATCTTGGGCAGTCTGTCACCTTGCCCACCTTCTTTCCGCCTCCGCATCCTTCCAAAGAGGAAGAGAGGCTCCACCGTCTGGACCCAAAACGTGCGCTCTCCTTTTATTTGGACCGCACAAAGCAGTTCCGGGTGGACGACCAACTTTTCGTTGGATACGTAGGTGCTAAGAAGGGGAAAGCTGTGCACAAACGGACCATCTCTCGGTGGGTCGTTTTGTGCATCAAAATTTGTTACTCCTTGGCAAAAAAGGACCCTCCTGTTGGGCTGCGCGCCCATTCTACTCGGGCCACAGCGGCTACTACTGCTTTGGGACGGGGTGTCCCTTTGCAGGACATCTGTCAGGCGGCAACGTGGGCTTCGCTACACACGTTTGCAAGGCATTATTGCCTTGACAGCCAAGTCCGGAGAGACGGCTTCTTTGGCCGTTCTGTTCTCCAGGACTTTCTGGTGTGATCTTGGTTCGCAGACCCACCACCGGGGATGGTATTGCTTGGGTATCTATTCTAAGGTGAGGAATCTAACTAACGTGTTTCTTTCAGATGAACAAGTTACTTACCTTCGGTAACGATGTATCTGTAAGAAACATTAGTTAGTTAGATTCCTCACCGACCCACCCATCCTCCCCGTTCTGCGAACTGACATCTAGGGTTAAGGTTATCCTTTTCAGGCCCCTAGATTTTATTTTTGGCACCAGTGTCGGTCTTTGCATGGCTCTGCGTTCCTGGCGCGGAAAGCTATGTACAAGAACTGACGTCCGCGCGCGAGGGCGGCGTCTAAGTACTCCGACGACGTCATTCCGGCGCACGACACCGACGACGGACGCGGAGCCGCAGACGACGCCTAGCGACGCGCAATGGGTATTGCTGACGAAAAATCTTCCGGATCCAGTCTGACGCCTGGGGATATTCTAAGGTGAGGAATCTAACTAACTAATGTTTCTTACAGATACATCGTTACCGAAGGTAAGTAACTTGTTCTTTAAAGACTTCTAGATTTAAACATGCAAAGGTGGCCCTGTTATTTTTAAAATTGTCTACAGACACACTAACCCTGTTCTGCACTGTAAACTTTTTAAGGGCAGCCATCAGACTCAGAAATACAAGAGGTACCAGATGAACAAATGTGGCTCGTAATACCAGTTTTTAAAAGGCACACAAAAAAAAAATATGGATTTGAAGAGGGGAGGTTTTTTTTTGTTTTTTGTTTTTTTAATTGTGATGGGAGCGAATATATATAAATTCTAAGCTGTCAAACTATTATGTTCCTCACTTAATTTTGATGTTTTTATATGTACCTTTGTGGCCCGCGATGTTAGCCTCTCATTAGTCTTTAATATGAATTTCATGTGATAAGGGGTTCCCACTCATGGTGGGATCGAATTTGTATCATTTTTAACTGTTGATTGTTTTGTTTTTATATTATGATGTATTTGATCTGCACTTTTATGGTATTTTTTTTATACCGAATAAAGTATTATTATATATATAGTTGGAGGATAGGTAGGTACCCAGGAGTCGGGCACAGGGGGCCGCAGGGCGCCGGGTGTAGGGGTGCCTTTTGGTGTCGGGAAATCTTACCCTCTGTTGATCGCGGTTGGGGGGGTCCCTGGTTCTGAGGTTGCAGGCGTCATCAGGAGTGTCGAGGTGAGTTCTTGGGTGCCGGATTCGGGGTCACAGTAGCTGGGGGGACGTCCTCGGGGTCTTTGTCCACTCCGGCACCGGCCAGGCTTGGCGGGTGCAGAGTGTGCAGGGTTTGCAGTTCCGGGCTGGTGCCAGGGGTTAGAAACTTGCTTTGAGCAGAGCCACTGCTCATGGGAGTCCCAGATGCTCAGAGTCGCAAGGTAGCCAGGTCCTCCGGGGTTTGTGAGGTTGCTGGCCACAAGAGGTGCCGGGATTTAGCAGGAGCAGGTTCGAGGGTCGACAGGCCGGTAGGGCTGGGGCCAAAGCAGTTGGTGTCTTCCTCTTCTTAGCACCTGCTCGGCAGGTCTTCTTTCTTCTTGCTCTTCTTTGCTTTTTCGGAATCTGGAATCTAAAGAAGGAAGGTTCAGGGTGCCCCTAAATACTAGATTTAGGGTCGTTGCAGGTAGGTAAAGGGCAGGGACCAATGGGTCCCTGCACTTGGGGTGGGTACACCCCCTATCCTGCCACTCTCCTGTGGGAGGGGGGCAGTAGCCTAGTCCTGATTGGGCAGGGCTTCCCCTCTTCAAGATAGTGAGCGCCCGGAGATGTGCTTCACCTCGCCTCCCCCACCTGAGGGGTGGGGTTGGCAGGCTGGCACATCCCCTGTCCTTACTTGGGGTTTCCGGCCAGTCTTCCCGCCAGAGTGGGGGTCAGAACCGGTGGGGGCCAGTTTGCTGGGTACAGCAAGCGGCCTGGAGAAGCTCACAAAGGCGGCATGCCTCTGAAACTTCCCCCTGCCCATCCAGGGGGAGGAGACCTAGCACATCGCCCAGGATGTGCATTGTTGCAGGCCCAGGAGAGCGGGGACTCTCCACCCAGGGGTCCAGCAATATGTCTGCTGTGTGGCAGCCTCCCAGACCAGACGTGGATTGTAGGTTAGGTTTCAGGGGGCATCTCTAAGATGCCCTCTGTAGTGCTTTGTACATTAAATCCCACACTGGCATCAGTGCGGGTTTAATGTGCTGAGAAGTTTGATACCAAACTTCTCAGTCTTCAGTGTTGCCATCATGGTGCTGTGGAGTTCGTGTTTGACGAGCTCTCAGCACCATATACTCTTAAATGGCAGCACTGCACTTACAGTGCCCAGTAATGGACCTGGGTACTGTAGGGGCATAGGGCTCATGCTCCTGTGCCCACACCACTGGCATAGGGCACCCAGCTAGAGGGGTGGCTGATGTATGCCAGGGCAGTGTAGGTTGTGGCCATGGCACACAGGGATGTGTGCCATGTCGACTCTCTGTTTTGTTCTATACCCAGACAGTCAGCCTGCAAGGGCAGTGTGTTTGTGTCAGGGTACAGGGCCTCTAAGGGTGGCACAATAAGTGCTGCAGCCCTTGGAGGCCTTCCCTGGTCACAAGGCCCTGGGTACCTAGTGTACCATTTACCAGGGGCTGACATGTTGCCAGGGTTTGCCAATTTGGGATTTTAGGCTTTAGGGAAGGAACATAGGCCGTGGGCACCTGATTGGCAGGAGTCCAGGGCACACTCAAAGTACATTCAGGAATTCAGCAAAAAGTGGGAGCATACCATGCAAGAAAGATAACACTTTCTCACAGGTCCCACTGGTTGTGACCCCCACTTTGGGCGGGAGAACCGGTGGGAAAAAAACAAGTTTGTAAGAGGTGTGCCCACCTCTGCCAACTCCACCCCTCAGGTGGGGGAGGCGAGGTTGGCACAACTCTCAGTCCCCGCCATCTTGCAGATGGAGGACCCAGACAACCAGGGAAAGGCTTATGCCCCCTCCCCTCCCACTGGAGGGGGGCATAATAGAAGCACCCCTGAACCTTGCTTCCTCAGACAAGAACCTGCAAGAAGAAAAGAAGAAGCACCGAACAACCGTGCCAAAGCTAATAACGGGAGGACGCGCACTGACTTGTCCCCAGCCCTACCGGCCTATCCCCACCTCGAACCTGCTCCAGCGATATCCCGGTGTGTCCTGCAGCCAGCAACCTCGACAAACCCAGAGGACCTGTCTGCCTGCAATCCCAAAGACTCTGTCTCCCGTGAACACCGGATTTGTTAAACAGCAGACTTCAGTACCGCCAGGATCCGCGGGTCTGCACCACTCTACACCCGAAGCCCAGGGCCAGAGTTCAAGTGGCCCAACACCAAGAGGAGGTCCCACTGGCATTCTTGGCCCAAGTTCCGGTGACCCCTGACCTGCCTCCAGCCGACTCCTGCAGTCTCAAACCGGAAGGTCCCCCCAACCGCAACCAGGAGCTGGTAAGAAGATCCAACGCTAAAAGGCACCCCTGCACCCGACGCCCCACGGCCTTGGGGGCCCAACCGACGGTGCCTAACCAACCCCCAAGATCCCAACTTACCTCTCCAAGTGGTTGGTCGCACCAAGAAGACCTTTGCCCCCGAGCCTGCAGTGTTTTTGCAAACCGGAGACTCTCCATTGAAAGCTACAGGGCTTCTGATGCCAAAACAGCACTCTGCACCTGGCCGCCCCAGTGCCGCGGAGGGTGCATCTTTTGTGCTGGCCTAAATCCCCGTTTGCCCTGAGCTTAAGTCTAGGAGTTTTGTTCCCACAGCCCAGTGGCCTGCTCGTCAGAAGCCACCAACCGGAGGACCCCTATCACCCATTGGATAACATTGGGCCTCAGCTTTCTGCACCCGGCCGCCATAGTGCTGCTGAGGGTGTAACAAGAGTGCACCCTTGAGCCTGGGGACCCCTGAGTCTAACCCCAGAACACCAACTCCCACAACAAAGTACTTTGCTTTAAACCGATAACACTATTTTCCTCCATAGGATAACATTGACTGTTTTTCTATTAAAAGTGTGGAGTTGGAAAACTTAAAGACCTTTTTTACTATTGTACTAACTAACAAAAATGTTTTTACTTAACTGTTTACAGGAACTGTCCCAGTGCAGTATCCAGGCATACTGACTGTGTAAGAAAAGTAATCTCAAAAGTAACTTACTTGTAATTTTACTAAAAATTCTATACAAAGTATATGTACTGTATTCTGAAAAGCATTGCATTATCAGTAACACTACTGTAATCAAATCAAAGTACATTTACAATTGCATTTCAAACTATTTACAAACTGCATTACTACTGTAAAGTATTTGTTGCTTACCTATGCCAGGCTTGCTTGGTTCTAGAAAATAAAATAACTAAAAGAATATTTTTATTAAAAAACAATTGGTCTGACGTTCAGTCTTTGAGTGTGTGAATTCATTTACTGACTGAATGTGTACAACAAATGCTTAAAACTGTCCTCTGATAAAGCCTTACTGCTCGATCACACTACCACAAATAGAGAGTAAGGTGCTATCTACTTTACCTCTGCCTACCTTTTGGGTTCTACTGGACTCTGTGCACACTATACCTCACTTTGGTATAGTATATACAGAGCCAGCTTCCTACAGCCCTCAGTTACTTTCTCAGAAAAGAGAAGTTCAAGATGCTCACTCTTGCATAGTGTTTGTCTGCCCTGGATCCGGGAGACTGGATGGTAGTGTTGGCCTTGCAGGACGCCTGTTTCCATATTCTTGTCCTGCCTGTCCATCGCCGCTACCTGCAGTTTACGGTGGGCCAAGAGCACTTTCGGTTTACTGTTCTCCCCTTCGGCCTCACCAGTGCCCCTCAGGATTTCACCAACGTGATGGCGGTGGTCGCAGCTCATCTGCAGAGATCAGGGGTTCCAGTCTTCCCCTAGCTCGACTGCTTGCTGTTGAAGACGGGTTCCCCCCAGCCAGCCGTCTGCCACCTCTAGACGATGGCGAACCTCCTGCATTTGCTGGTGTTCACCATCAATGTGCTGAAGTCACACCTGACTCCTGCCCAGATGCGCCTTATCATCAGAGCTGTTCTGGACACAGTGCAGTTTCAGGCCTATCCTCCTGAACGGCTAGTCTGATATTCAGGCTATGGTACCAATGTTTCAGCCTCTATCCTGGATTTCGGTTTAGACTGACACTGAGGCTGCTGGGCCTCATGGCCTCCTGCATCATGCTGGTGAAACATGCTTGATGGCATATTTGGGTCTGCAGTGGGACCTGACGTTCCAATGGGCACAGCAGCGGGGACATCTCACCGACCTGATCCAGATCTCGGAGGAAACTGCACAAGATTTGCAGTGATGGCTGAAAAACCGCAAATGGGTCACAGGCAGATCCCTCTCCCACCCTTATCTCACAGTTGTGACAGATGCGTCACTCCTGGGGTGGGGCGGCTATCTGGGGGAGGTGGAGATCAGAGGACTCTGGTCTCCGCCTGAAGATAGGCTCCACTTCAACCTGTTGGAGCTTTGTGCGATCCTATTGGCACTGAAAGCCTTTTTACCATTTCTTAAGGGAAGGCTGGTTCAGGTGTTCACGGACAACACTGCCATGTGGTACTGCAACAAACATGGGGTGGGGTCGTGGATCTCTATCAGGAGGCTCTGCGTCTCTGGACTTGGCTGTAATAACAGGGCATATCCCTGGTGGTTCCAACACCTAGCCGATACACTGAACACCAGGGCGGACAAACTCAGCCGTCGGTGTCTAGAGGATCACAAATGGCATCTCCATCTGGAGGTGGCGCAAGAACTCCTTTAGCCATGGGGAGAGCACTGGTTAGATCTGTTCGCCTCCGTCGAGAAAACAGAATGGCAGCAGTTTTGCACGTTGGAGTTTCCAAGGCGAGATTCGCTCAGTGACACTTTTTGTCTTGAGTGGAGCTCAGACCTCCTATACGCCTTTCCAACCATACCACTCCTGTCCACAGTGCTCAAGAAGATCAGGATCAATTGTGCCCAAGTCATTCTTGTGGCTCCGGACGGGGCACGGAGAATTTGGTATCCCGAACTTCTCAGATGAGCATCGATCCTATTCTCAGGCTGCGCCTTCTTGAGGATCTTGTCGCAGCAGCAGGGGAGGGTCCTCCACCGAATCTATCAACCCTCCTCCTCCTTGCGGAGAATGAGTGGCAACAGTTTACAGCATTCAGCCTACCTCCCGAAGTATGCAAAGTTGTTCTGGCAGCCAGGCGTCCCTCCATTAAGTTGATATCCACCTGCCGATGGCAAACATTTATAAATATTGCACAGGACGGTCCTTTGACCCTTTGTCTGCCTCCCTTTCTGACATCCTCTCATCTCTTGCCCAGCAGGGCTCCGCTCTGGGCACTCTAAAGGGTTATCTATCAGCCCTTTCTGCCTTTCTACACTTGCCAGACCAGCCGTCACTATCAAGTCTCCTATTGGACATAGATTTCTGAAGGGGCTTAAACGTATGTTTCTCCCTTCACCTTTTATCATGCCCCATTAGGCCCTTAACTTGGTCCTCACTTATTTAATGTGTTCACCATTTGAGCCACTGCAAAATTGCCCCTTGTACGAGGCTGGCTTAGTATATGGTGCACTCTTATTCAAGTGGTGCACCTTGCACTGATCCAAGTAACTCTTATGGTGATTTTAGTGGTCTTTGATAGCCATAAAAAGCTCTCAAAGTTGTAGCTGTGTAGAGCAGCCTTTAAGCTTATCTTGGAGTGTTAAGCAGCTTGTTTTACTAGTCTAATCTGAAGTGTAATTTAGATTAAAAGAAACCACTCCGTGTTTAGCAAAAATAAGTCTATTTATTACAACACAATATCACTATCACATTGGTATATCTCCTACCCGGAGATATCAACATAATACACAAGAATACTTCAACAAGCACGGTCCGCTTTCACTTTCGTCCATTGTGAAAGCTTTCTTGTCTTTATGGGGCCATGTGTTTGAAACACATGGCTCCATAAAGATAAGAAAGCTTTCACGACGCACGGAAGTCAGACGAGCCCGTCCAAATGGGAAGGCTCAAAAAGCCGAACGAAAATGTCACACACACCTCTTTTCCAATGGCTGGCCACCGTTTAGCATAAACGGTGACGCCGGCCAATAGAAAAGAGGGGCGTGGCTTAATGCCCCTTACAGAAAATACCCCAAATCATTCAATCTCGCCAGCGAGACTGCGCATGTGCGCAGCCCACGCCAGGCGAGACCTAAAAAGCAATCAGGTAAGTAGCACAAAATACAGTTATCTCCAGGGGGAGTCCAAACCATTTATCAAGAAAGTGTAATGTGAACTGCAAAGGAGAACGGGACTTGGACCAGATGACTCAGAGGAGCTGGGGACACAATGAACCACCCAAGGTCAGTGCCCAGGAACCCCATGGAGGCTGTATGCAGAGTGAACACAGCCACTTTCCCAATGGAAGCCAATGGAGAAGTCTCGGTTGCAGTTTTGAAGAAAATGAACTCTTCTTACAGGACCCTGAAGAAACCCTTTGCAAGGCAGAAGGTTGGAGAGCCACCGCACCCTTGGATGCCCCGGGTACCAGGTTACCTACACCAGGGAAGCCGGGTGCATAGGAGTGAAGTGAAGTCGAACCAGCCATAGACGGCATTGACGACCTCAAAGAAGATTCCTTTGGAGAAGACTGTGATGGGGTCCGGGGGAATAC
The DNA here is from genome assembly GCF_964204655.1 of Triturus cristatus. Taxonomy (NCBI): domain Eukaryota; kingdom Metazoa; phylum Chordata; class Amphibia; order Caudata; family Salamandridae; genus Triturus; species Triturus cristatus. The sequence goes on along the minus strand of NC_140594.1, from coordinate 372,585,848 downwards.
AAGGGTGGATTTTGGAAAGTGGAGAACCTGCAAGGAGAGAGTACAGAGTCTATGCCACTTGGAGGTGACCAGGAGGCACGGAGACACAATGCCCACCGATGTCGGAGGTTCTGAAGAGTCAACGGTGACCTTGTTGCTGCAGCTGTAAGATCCAGGTGACACTGAAGAAGCCGTGCATGAGCTATCCCACGTCGGATGTTGGTGACTTAATGGTTGATGTTCAGCGGGAGCACCAACAAGCCTTGGTAGCCGCAACTGGCATGGAAGACTAAAAAGGAGCAACGTTGGGACCTGCAAGGTCCAGGGGACTCACCAAATGCAGGAGAGTCAGAGCAGGCCACAAGGAAGCAGGGGAGCCCACTGAAGCAAGAGAAGACCCTCAGGAGGACCCACAGGCTGAAGTCACAGGAGTCGCCAGAGGACCTCTGGCAGCTCACCAAAAATGGAGGCCCACGATGCAAGGATTGCAGGGAGGACGCTGATCTTCAGGAAGTGAGGTGCTGGAGCTTCTTGCAGCCTGAAGATTTCTTGAGTGCAGAGCCAACAAGCCTTGGCAATGGCAAGTTGACGCGATGCACAGGGGTTTGGTCCCAGCGGTTCAGACGAGAGATACTGGCCTCAAAATTGCAGAGAGGACAGGTCAGGCCTTGAGAGTGCTGCAGAACCACCACCTGTGTTGCTAGAACTCAGGAAGTCCATAGGACAGCAGGATAAGCAGACCGATCTCTTTCTTTGCAGTGCCTGCTGAATCACGGGAGTGACTCCTTCACTCCAAGGGAGATTTCTTCAGATGTCCTTGATGCCCACAGGTCTTGGAAAGAACCTGGATTAAGCACAGACACAGAAGAATACTCGAAGAACAGCGAGACCAGGAGCAGTAGGAGGCTTCCTTGGTGCAGTCTTGGTTCCAGTCCAACGGAGTCAAAGTGTTCAGATGATTGAAGAGCGACATAGTTTCTGGGTTGAGTCTTGTCCCATGGTGAATCTGAGGACTCACCCTCAGGGGAGCCCTTAAATAGCCTAAGCAAAGGGTTATGACAACTCTGGGGTCCCTACCATAGGAGAGGCTGGACAGAGAGGAGGCTACTCCCATGTCTTTTGCCCAGTTTCGCACCAGAGCGGGAGCCAAGGGCTCCTTGAACTGGTACAACTGGAGTGTCCACAGAGGGCACCAAATGTGCCCTTCAAAGCATTCTAGTTGCACTGACAAGCGCCCCCACAGCCAAAAACATTAAGTCTTGTCTGGGAGGTGGTCACACCTCCCTGTGACAGGAAACCTATTGTTCTACTTTCCCCTGCTCGAGCGTGGCTCAGCAGCAGGAGGGCATAATTGTGTCAGTGGTCGGCAGCAGGGCTAGCTTGCTTGCAAACCCTGAAAGGCTGTTACCAGGAGTACAGAGGGAGGTCCCCTAAGGAGACCCCCAGTACATGGGATCCTACTTCCAACACTGGAATCCGTGTTAGGATATGATTCCAACATGTTTGATACCAAATATGTCCAGGTTTGACCCGGTTATTAGAGGGATTAGATGGACTATGGGCTGGGAAGATCGCATATCACTATATGCTGATGATGTGCTGCTCTATATGTCATCCCCATCGCAATCCATTAACTGTTTACTGGACATCTGTGCGGCCTTCGGCAGAGATTAGGGGTACACTATTAATTGGTAGAAATCACTTCTTTACATTCTTCATGGCCCGCCGCCCAGACTGCCACGCAACTGTGAAATCCAGATTGCAGAACGAGGTTTCTCTTCCAGGGAATCCTCATCAATAGTCATAAGTACTAGAATATTCCCGCCCATGCGTGGGACCCCGGAATCACAATCATATATGTGATATATATTTCTATGTTGCTATGAGTTAGCTTTTTCAGCCTTTCTGCAATGCAGCCTGTGAGCTGTCAATGCTTTCAGTCCTATCTGAGAGATTGTGCTAAGCATTAAAACAGTTTTCAAACATGCTTTGCTGTTGTTTCTCCCTGGTTTTTAATGTATTGTTTATGATATACAGGGGAGTCCTTACAGCATTATTCAGCTCTGGTTATGAAAGGCTGCATTTGCTTTTTTATTCTATATATATATATATATATATTTGTGTTTCCGGGGTCCCACGCATGGGCGGGAATATTCTAGTGCTTATGACTTTGATGAGGCTATATATATCACCCCGACGCGGCGGAATTCACAGAAGAAAACCTTCGGAAGCCCCTGGCCCGATTCCGCCGTGATGTAAAGCACTGGCGCTCACTACCACTCACCCTACTGGGAAGAGCGGCCCTCTTCAAAATGATGGCTCTACCCAGATTTTTTTATGTACTACAAAACACACCCCCTTCCGGATCCCCCCCTCCTTTTTCGCGCTGATCAACGCTGAAGTAACCAGACTCCTATGGGATGGTGGGTCAGCCCGTATCGCCGTGGCAAAATTAGTGAAGGGCTGGTACGACGGAGGAATTGCCCTCCCACATATACAAACGTATTACTGGGCATCGCAACTCGCTGTAATTAACCAATGGCTCCATGCATCGCATGAAGATCCGGCATTCCGGATGGACCGGCATCTCCTAGAACCAGAGGGGATAATGGGGGCCCTCTACAACAGGGTTAAGAAATCGAAATACACGGGCCCTACGGCACACACAATACAAATCTGGCATGCGGCGCAGCGCGCTCTGGAATGGGAGGGGACAATCACACAAGCGGCACGACTGTGGGACACCTGGAAACTAGGGAGACTTAGAAACACCAAGGGATTCCACCAATGGGACCTGATAGGCATTTCCAGGGTGGGGAACCTGTGGAAAAAAAGGCGCGGCCGTTCCATTTGCTCAACTGCAAGCTACCTATAAACTGGCAAAGACGGAATCCTACATATACGCACAGATCCGTCATGCACTAATGGCAGCAATCCCGACCTCCACACAATTACCAGAGGCCTCCCCACTGGAGGACAGGCTCCTTGCAGAAAACCTCCCCAAAAAAAGCCATTTCCCTAACTTATCGAAAGATAATTAATAATCAGCAGGGTCCCATAGCGGCCCTTAAAGAGAGATGGGAAGCGGACCTGGGAGACCTAGATGAGATGACTGGCGGGCAGCCCTGGCTTCCCCGGGGGTAGTTGCAATACCCTCTACACTAAAATTAGTACAGCTAAAAATCCTACACTGTATCTATTACAAAAGAACCCTACTGCACAAACTGGGTAGGACAGATACTCCTCTCTGCCTCCGACAATACGGGACCGAAGGCACCTTCTGGCACACGATATGGGACTGCCCAGTAGTCACTTGTTTCTGGGAGGCTGTCATACGCACAATGACACAAGTTACCAGAGTTGAGATCCCACTGGAACCAAAACGATGTCTACTCAACATTTGGGAACCCACGGATCTAAACCACACAGACCAAGACTGAGTAACACTGGGAACGGCATTAGCAAAACGCAATTTAGCACAACTCTGGGGCTCGGGGCTATCTCCAACACACCAGCAATGGTGCCGTGATATGGATCGCACGATGTTAACAGAGAAATCGGAATACATCCACAGGGGCTGTCCCAAAAAATGGACACGGATATGGGGCAAATGGAATCGATTTCGGGGTGACATTTGTGAGCCTCCCCCACCAGAGCGGGAGTCAGAAGATAGCGAGTGACAGGGGACGGATAGCCTGAACAGGCGGATAGCATGACACATACCACAAATTAAATACTGATGGGGTGTGAGGCGTCTATGTATTAATTTGCAAGATGTACCACTATTGATGATATCTACATCATATGTTGTTGATGTTCTTGATTGTGCCACCGAAATACTGATTGATTGTTTGTCTTATCTTAAATGCCAATAAAAAAATTAAAAAAAAGTATATGTCCAGGTTTGGTGCAGCCGTTATATAGTTGCACATCTCGTAATGACTGATGTCCACTATATGTCTTAAAATGGCTCACCGCACTTACATAGTCTGGAGAATCTACTCCGGGATTTGTAGGGGTGTCTTGCTCATGCCGGGGGCACCCTCACACTTATAGCCAAGCACACTGCCCTCAGGACTAAAGAGCCTACCATAGGATTGACCAATAGGGTTTAAGTGTCATGACCTCTGATATACGGAAACCTATATCTGCCGTGAGAGGTGCTACCACCAAACAGGCTGCAAAGACAGGCCTGTAGTCACAGTTTAAGTGGACTCCCATGGGTGGCATAGTATATGCTGCAGCCCATGGGGGACCCCTGGTGTACCTATGCCCTGGGTACCTCAGTACCATATACTATGGAGTTATGAGGGTACACCTGTAGCCAATTGTGGAGGTACCAAAGTACTTAAAATGTCAGTTTAGGGAAGAAAGCACAGTTGCTGCGGTCCTGATTAGCAGGATCCCGGCAGACTAGGTCCAAAACATACTGACAACAGGCAAAAAGCGAGGGTAACCGCCTGGACCCAAAAAGAGCGATATCATTCTACATTAACCGCACTAAAGAGTTCCAGGTGGATGATCAACTCTTTGTGGGGTACGTTGGAGCAAAGAAGGGACATGCTGTGCAGAAGAGGACCATCTCCTGTTGGGTTATCCTCTGCATTAAGATCTGTTACGCTCTGGCAAAGAAATCGCCTCCTGAAGGCCTCAGAGCTCATTCTACCAGAGCTAAGGCAGACACCACAGCTCTCCAGCGTGGTGTCCCGGTACTTGACATCTGCCAGGCGGCTACATGGGCATCTCTGCATATGTTTGCCAAGCATTAATGCTTGACAGTCAGGTCAGTAGGGAGGGCCTCTTTGGCTATTCGGTCCTACAGGACTTTCTTGTTTAAACTTTTCCATAGTCTCTCATCCGAGGATGGTATTGCTTGGGTATCTGTTCAAAGGTAAGGAATCTGTGGCTAGATGTCTATATCATATGGACAAGTTACTTATCTTCGGTAACGTTTTTTCGGGTAGAGACATGATCTAGCAACAGATTCCTTACCGACTCACCCATCCTCCCCGCACTGCAGATCAGTTCTTAATGTCAGGGCTGTTCCCCTTCAGGGCCCTAGTTGTCTAAACACACCACTATCAGTCAACTTCATGGCTCCGCGCTTCTCGCATGGAAAGTTGTGAAAAGTACTGAAGTCAGCGTGCCGAGGTGGCGCCTATATAGACGACGTGGATGTCACAATGACTGAGACAACACCTATGACATCACGCGGAGTCGACCTGCGTGCAGGGGTACTGCTCAAGAAAAACCTTCTAGATCCAGTCTGACACCTGGGAAGTTCAAAGGTACGGAATCTGCAGCTAGATCATATGTCCACCAGATAAGGTGTTACTGAAGGTAAGTAACTTGCCCTTCTTGGCTCTTGCATCTCTCTTCTATTCTCCTTCCCTCAAATTCATGTGTATAGTGCAGGCATGTAATGATCACTTATAATTGTATATCCTCTCTCCAGATTTTTTAATTTCTTCTCATCTCCCTATTTGTGTGTCCCACAGACATCAGTCAGCTCACCTATCGCATGTCTTTCCTCTCCCTGCAGGCGTATCCCACAGACATCTCTCGGATCACCTTTCTGAGCTTGTGGAACAGACCTTGAGTGACCTGGAGCAGTCCAAGTGTATTAGCATTGAGGATGAGATGGATGTGGCTCCCCTGAACCTGGGAATGATAGCAGCATATTATTACATCAATTACACCACTATCGGTAATTTCAAAGGAAGAGGGTTTTATGGAAGCCTGAGGCTTTCTTTCTGAAGAGCTAATGCAGTTATTTTTTATGTCTGATTCTTGCTGCCTGTTAGTTTTTTAGATTCATCCATTGTTCCTAGTGCCTGTGTTTATCCACTTCTTCTCACCACATCCTATCTCTTAATAAGTATTTCTGGTTTACCCTTAGAACTGTTCAGTATGTCGCTTAATGCCAAGACGAAAGTACGTGGCCTGATTGAAATAATATCAAATGCTGCTGAGTATGAGAATATCCCAATTCGACACCATGAGGACAACCTCCTAAGACAGGTGAGAATGCTTGTGTGCATTGATTGCATGGCAGAATGAGCTCCTGTCTTTCGTGATAATGTTTTAAAGTTGGCTTAAACACCAATAGTTGAAAAGCTAATAGTGTTAGCTGAAGTCTATTTACTTGATCTTATTTATGGTCTCTTTTCTGTATCTGTTTCGTCAGTGTGCTCACTCTGTGCCAAAATTACTAGTCTCTGCACTTGACGAGATGATCTCCGTGGCGAGGCTGTTGCTTGTTGTGCATACTTCGTGAAAGTTTTGCATGTGATGTCTGTCAAATCTTAGGTTGTTTGCTGTTGCAGGGAAGTGTACTAATTAAAGGAAGAGATAAATGGTCTTTTGTTAGCAGTTTCTTGATTTTTGACGGTGAATTCTAAACTTTGGGCGTAAAAATTAATAATGGAAGTGCACATAATATGAGAAGTGATGTTTTTCTCACAGTTATCATTATGGGGTCTTGCCTTGAAGAGTATGGGCTTTAAGCTCTGCTCATGTATTTAATTGGCTCCTTTGCCTGTCTTTTGGAAATGCTTTTTTTCCTTTGGTTGATTTGTTTAGTAGTCCCTCCTTAGTACCTCCTTTTTCTGTTGTAACGTCCTGTGAGGAATTCCCCTGTTACATACGTTCTTACTCTGTTTTATTGACAGTTTATGAGCACTCTTTTGTTACTGACTTTTTAGTAGTTGGTGTTGCAGGAACAACACACTCTTCCCCTTCCGCAACCAACCCTAGGGATCTAACTGCACCGTCGCGCTGCACACGAGGTCAAATTTGTTACAAGCTCTTCTGTTCATATGTTTTTCCCACTACACCAACCGTAATGCATTTGTGGCACCCACTCCACAATCCCTACTAATTTGTGAGTAGTCAGCCTGTCAGAGACTCTGTTCCTAGCTTTGTGCTACCAACGCTTGCAGATAAAGAAATCTCCCACGGGGCCTCTGCTTCCTAAATGGGACACGCGGCCACCGGCACGTAAGCCCCGAGCACAGATGAAGGGCGCTCTGAGTGCCCCCCACTGGCAGCAATCGTGCAAAAAAATGCATTCAAATGACAGAATTTTTTCTTTTGTTGATTTCTCTTTTACTAAGTTTAACTTTCAGATCAAAATGTGCTCAGATGTTTGGCTTTCGGAATAAAACGGGCTGACAGTTCGGCTTTTGTGTTCTTTTTGAAATTTAGATGTCATTTTTATTTATTTTTTAGCTTTTGGAGCAAAACAAGTACACCACATGTGTGAGAAAGGGTCTCTTTTGACATGGGTTAGCCCCCCACGTTTTGCCTGGTTTTGATGTGGTTTCAATTGTAGTGCACAAGGTCCCTTCCAACCAGGCCTCTGTGCCGGTGCTTCTTCCTAAAACCTGTCCACAATCGATATTTCGGCCCCCCTGAACTTTTCAGTATGTGGAACCCTGGTTCTGTAGTAGGGGATCTCTGTGTATAGTCATAATCATGTGAATAGTCCCGCCCATGTGCATGGACCCCGGAGCACTTCAATAGATATAGTCTCTTAAGCTGTCTTCTTCTGCAGTCCTGCCTAGACCCTGAAGAGATAATAAAAGACAATAATGCAGCCTGAAAACACTAGGCTACTCTGGCCATTACTTCATCCTGAAGTGAAAAGGATAGCCAGGTAACAGTTAAATTTAACTTTTTCACTAGGTTTCACACATATAGAAACTTTCCTTCACAAAAATCCCTCTTTCATGATAGAGATGAAGGGTTGGACAGACAAGCGGTATCAACGAGAGGTGTGTAGTTCCTACAGGGTGAAAAAGTCGAAGGGGAATAAAGTTTTCCGATAACAGACTTTCACCTAGTGAATGTAAGTGCACAAGGGAAGGGGATCCCTTAAGGGTGGAACTGAAACCCTCACACACCCAGCAAGCTAGGTGTCATGCTTCATCATCTGGGTTTTGCTCCTCGTCGGGTCGGCGGTGCAATACCCGACGGGCACCCATACAGGGGCTCTTTATCGGAGATCTTTTGTTCCCTGCCGTATGGTGCATGCGTGTGAGGGCCCGGGAGTGTAGATGTAAGTGAATTAAAAAGGTTGGTTAATCTGAAATGTAACTTTATTGGCTCAGTCAACCACCTTGTTAAAAAGGGGTGAGTGGCGTCAAAGCTATATTTGCTCACAAAGGAGGAGTGGCTAGCTACGCTCTACTCTTCTGGTCAACATGTTTCGCGCCCAGTCGGTCAGAGGGATCTCATGGCGCTTCGTCAGGACCTATAATGCTAAAGTGAAGTGTGCTAAAAACTATCTACAGTGTGGTGTGAAAACAAGGGTGAAAATAGTTTGTTAGTCAACCCTTAATAGGTGCCCCTACCTTATGTATTGTTTATAAAAGGGGTCACCTAAGGAAAAGGAAAAAAATTGGAAAAATATATATATCAAGAGCCACCCTTGGCATCTGTAAAACATTTAAAAAAAAATAGTTAATAACCACCAGTTCAGTAAACCAGTGATCCATTTGATATAATCCAGACTGTAATTATACTGGACTACTAACTGGATATTGACCAATCAACCAATTATGATTTATCAAGGAAAGGAAAAACGGTTAACACAGGAAGCATAGCGAGGCTCTAGTTAAAAAGCACAACCATTATTACAGTTGTAAAGAACAAATCATGGTTAAGTGTGGACTCACCAATTCTTTTTATAAAAACCTCAACATCAGGTGCATGGCGCGTCAACAGGGGGAGAAACACATTCGTTCCCTACGGTATAATGATATTATAAAGAGAAGAAGTAGAGGCACAGGCAAATTTGAAGTTAACAAGGTCACAAGGGAGAGATCTCCATCCTTTAGTGTCTCATAAACATATTGCTCAAGCGTGTGACACCTCTCGTGTGCTATAATAATATGGTCTTTAACGTGGTCAACCAGGTGCAGCTAACCGAAGGCGAGACAAAGGTGTGCATGTCCCGATTGGATCATCAAAACAAGCCTTTGATAAATTATAGAACACAAAAATGAGTGTGAATACAAGAAGCAATGTCTATCTATGTGTGTGCCCGAATTAGTCATTGCAATCCTTAGTGTGAAGTCACAGTGCAAATGCGCGTGTTAGAAGAATTGCGCCCAAGATGTGGAAAGGTCAAACTCATAGACCCGTGATGATCGTGTTACTGACCAGTACAGAGTCCTATGAGATAAAACATCTCAATAGCATCGCATTGCAGCATTTCAAGTGTGGCCCGGGGCTAGACAGAGACCTGATGAAAAGTGCGGTTTCTCCTTAAGGTGTCTAGAGAGCCCCAGCGAGTGTCTAATGTTTGAAACCACACGTCCGAATCATTCATCGAGGAAACCCAGGGTGTACTTACACGGCAAGATTCCCCTGGAGGTAAGTAAACCTGCCCGCGTCGCCGAACCCGGAAGCTGAGAGATGGGTCGGTGACGCTGTATTTTATTCAATCAATGATTGGCTAGGAGCTGGTCACGTGTGATGATGTCACGTCCATAGCAACAATCACTAGCTAAGTGTATTTTATTCAATCAATGATTGGCTAGGAGCTGGTCACGTGTGATGATGTCACGTCTATAGCAACAATCACTAGCTGAGTGTATGTCATTCCGGATGTGAAAAGGAGTTTATTTTGGGCGCCATGTTGTAGTCGTCAAAATGTGTTATAAATACTTCGAAGGGAGGCATAAGTTAGTACCCCACGGAGCGAAATAGTATCGAGAAAGGCTAGCCAAGGAAGTATTCGATAGCGTTTAGGTTCACCCAGGCATGCGCACCATATGTTATGCCTATTGTCGGTGGTTCCTACCAGATTTGGTTAGTTAGGTAACCCAAACCGGGAGCCATGATGGAGTGGTGTGGGTCTAGGAGCAAGGTAGGCAGGTAGAAGGGAATTTGGCTCTATTAGTATAAGGAGCAGTGCATAATCAGTGATGCTAACATCCGTCTATGCTGTGGTGGCTAAATCACGGGCTCATGGTGTAAATGGTGCAAATGTTGGTCAACATAAAGGACTAAGTGTCAGTAAGCCCATCAGGTGGTACTAGTACTGTCCTGCCACCTCAACACTATCGCTTGTAAGCAGTCCTATCGATTAGATATTGTTGACCAGGGTATGTCATCATTGAGGCCAAGTCTATCCAATGAAAGGCGATGTACCCAACGTTGTTCTAGCCTAAACAAGGAATGTTGAGACATTCCAGGCTGGCTTTCAAGGACAATCCAATGTAGATCTGTAGGGCTATGTTTACATACAAGGTAATGACTGTAAAGTTTCGTGTTAGATTTGCCGCATCTAATGTTGCTTTTATGTTCAGTGATACGTGTTTTCACTGCTCGTGTCGTCATCCCTATATAATAGAGATCGCATGGGCAAATTAATAGATAAATACAGTTAGTAGAATTGCAATTTGTATGTCTTTTTAGGACCCATTCGAAAGTGGCAGTGAGGCGAATAGATTTTGCCACAATAGTTTGTCCACAGCAAGAGCACCCTCCGCAGGTATAGTGACCCTGTACAGGGGGAAGATTCCAGAGGGTGTTATGTGCTGAAGTTATTTGTTTTTTTGGTCTCGTGTGTATCAAAGTGTCTTTCAGATTGTTAGTCCTTTTGAAAGCGAAACGTGGCGGGGGAATCATGAGTGTACCTGCGGATAGTATTCCCCAATGTTTCTTTATCACTTTTTTAAGGTTGTTGGACTCTGGTGTAAAAGATGTTACACAAGTAATGGTTTCTATGTTGTCTTTTGTTCTCACTTCCAAAAGGGCCTCGCGATTGTTATTTCTGGCCCTCTTCATTGAGTTGTGAATTACTCGGGAGGATAGCCTCTTTGTGTCAAATTCCCTGAGAGGATGTTGGCCTCAATTTTGTAGTCAGTGATAGAGCTACAGTTTCTCCTGAGTCGAAGGAATTGGCCAAAAGGCAAGTTATCGCGTAGGGCCTTAGGGTGGTGACTGCTGTAGAGAAGTAAACTGTTCCTGTCAGTTGGTTTTCTGTAGAGACTTGTACTCAACCCTGTGGGTGTCAGTCTGATGTTTAAATCTAGGAAAGGGATGTCAGAGTCAGAGATATGACTTGTGAACTTCAAAAACTGATTCTTAGTGTTAATCCATTCACAGAATTCGTTGCAGGTTGTTAAATCCCCTTTCCATAAGATCATGACATCGTCGATGTATCTTTTCCACAGGGTTAAGTTTGGCCCGAAGGGGTTATCCACGTTCATTATCACTGCCTCTTCAAAGGCCGCCATATACAGGCAGGCCACACTGGGAGCAAAGGTACTCCCCATCGAAGTACCTTGGGACTGATGGTAAAGGTTGTCTTTAAATGCAAAATAGTTCTCCGTGAGAGCTAATGTTGCCAGATCCATGATGAATGTTATGGGAGTAGGGGATGTCCATTCCCTTTTCTGTAGGGCTGCCTCTATCACCGTCAGGGTAGCCTGTTGCGGAATATTGGTGTAGAGAGCCTCTACATCAAGGGTCACTAGTAGGTCAACATTCTCGGTATTCTGTATTCCCTCAATCATGTTCAAAATGTCAGTTGTATCCCTGACATAGGATGGTGTCTCTTTCACTAGGGGTTGTAAGAAGTAGTCACAGAATTTAGATAAAGGTTCCAGGAGGGAGCCAATACCAGAGACAATAGGTCTACCAGGGATAGGAATGACGCCTTTATGTACCTTAGGTAGTGTATAGAAATAAGGTACGACAGGCTTGGGAGTGATAAGAAAGTCTGCTTCTTTTTTCGTGATCCAGCCATTGGCTTCGGCCTCCAATACCTTACTGGCTATTGTTAAATGTAATCTCGGCGTGGGATCAGTGTATAGGTTCATCTAGTGACTCCAGTACAGGGAGTTGGAACAACAGGAATCAGAGAAAGACCAATACACGGGTATACCACAACCAAGGTGGACCCATGTTTCCTGTCCCCCCTCAACCTCCGTTTTGGCAATACCCCATGTTTCCTCAATACCCGCCACAATTCTATCCTGGTAACAACCCGAAACCTTTTTTAGGCAGAGGCTGGGGCAGAGGAAGAGGGCGAAGGCGAGGACAACAGCAAACTACACCACATGTCCAGTGGCAAGATCAACCTCAACCTCAGCCACAAATAGAAACCCGGAGCAAAAGGAGGGGTCAGAGGGATTAGTCATTAACCTCTCCCACAGATCCCTTAGTAACACAGAGGAGGATGTCATAAAGAAAGGTCTGGGCTTCGTACCTACTCCTAGAGTAGATAAATTCGAGTTGATCTGCGAGGTCCAGAATTTCTTCCGAAAAATACGCCTCAAAGCATTCTTCCATGACGAACCTGCTACTGAATCCAGTGATACTGGCCTACATAAGGCTTCCACCTTTACCCCTTCAAACAGCATGATTCCCTCGGAGGTCCTTACCTTCGAGAAGGCTGTACTAAAAGACCTGGACAAAGTACAGAATAAAAATGTCTTGTACAACAACTTTACTCGCAAAGAAAGGGAAGCGGCCAGAACGCTAGCAGCTGACACCACTATCACCATCAAACAGGCTGACAAGGGAGGGGCAACAGTAATCCAGTCCACCAGTGATTATGAAATAGAATGCTTACGACAACTTGGGGATAGAAAATACTATACACCCATCGACACTGATCCCACGCCGAGATTACATTTAACAATAGCCAGTAAGGTATTGGAGGCCGAAGCCAATGGCTGGATCACGAAAAAAGAAGCAGACTTTCTTATCACTCCCAAGCCTGTCGTACCTTATTTCTATACACTACCTAAGGTACATAAAGGCGTCATTCCTATCCCTGGTAGACCTATTGTCTCTGGTATTGGCTCCCTCCTGGAACCTTTATCTAAATTCTGTGACTACTTCTTACAACCCCTAGTGAAAGAGACACCATCCTATGTCAGGGATACAACTGACATTTTGAACCTGATTGAGGGGATACAGAATACCGAGAATGTTGACCTACTAGTGACCCTTGATGTAGAGGCTCTCTACACCAATATTCCGCAACAGGCTACCCTGACGGTGATAGAGGCAGCCCTACAGAAAAGGGAATGGACATCCCCTACTCCCATAACATTCATCATGGATCTGGCAACATTAGCTCTCACGGAGAACTATTTTGCATTTAAAGACAACCTTTACCATCAGTCCCAAGGTACTTCGATGGGGAGTACCTTTGCTCCCAGTGTGGCCTGCCTGTATATGGCGGCCTTTGAAGAGGCAGTGATAATGAACGTGGATAACCCCTTCGGGCCAAACTTAACCCTGTGGAAAAGATACATCGACGATGTCATGATCTTATGGAAAGGGGATTTAACAACCTGCAACGAATTCTGTGAATGGATTAACACTAAGAATCAGTTTTTGAAGTTCACAAGTCATATCTCTGACTCTGACATCCCTTTCCTAGATTTAAACATCAGACTGACACCCACAGGGTTGAGTACAAGTCTCTACAGAAAACCAACTGACAGGAACAGTTTACTTCTCTACAGCAGTCACCACCCTAAGGCCCTACGCGATAACTTGCCTTTTGGCCAATTCCTTCGACTCAGGAGAAACTGTAGCTCTATCACTGACTACAAAATTGAGGCCAACATCCTCTCAGGGAATTTGACACAAAGAGGCTATCCTCCCCGAGTAATTCACAACTCAATGAAGAGGGCCAGAAATAACAATCGCGAGGCCCTTTTGGAAGTGAGAACAAAAGACAACATAGAAACCATTACTTGTGTAACATCTTTTACACCAGAGTCCAACAACCTTAAAAAAGTGATAAAGAAACATTGGGGAATACTATCCGCAGGTACACTCATGATTCCCCCGCCACGTTTCGCTTTCAAAAGGACTAACAATCTGAAAGACACTTTGATACACACGAGACCAAAAAAACAAATAACTTCAGCACATAACACCCTCTGGAATCTTCCCCCTGTACAGGGTCACTATACCTGCGGAGGGTGCTCTTGCTGTGGACAAACTATTGTGGCAAAATCTATTCGCCTCACTGCCACTTTCGAATGGGTCCTAAAAAGACATACAAATTGCAATTCTACTAACTGTATTTATCTATTAATTTGCCCATGCGATCTCTATTATATAGGGATGACGACACGAGCAGTGAAAACACGTATCACTGAACATAAAAGCAACATTAGATGCGGCAAATCTAACACGAAACTTTACAGTCATTACCTTGTATGTAAACATAGCCCTACAGATCTACATTGGATTGTCCTTGAAAGCCAGCCTGGAATGTCTCAACATTCCTTGTTTAGGCTAGAACAACGTTGGGTACATCGCCTTTCATTGGATAGACTTGGCCTCAATGATGACATACCCTGGTCAACAATATCTAATCGATAGGACTGCTTACAAGCGATAGTGTTGAGGTGGCAGGACAGTACTAGTACCACCTGATGGGCTTACTGACACTTAGTCCTTTATGTTGACCAACATTTGCACCATTTACACCATGAGCCCGTGATTTAGCCACCACAGCATAGACGGATGTTAGCATCACTGATTATGCACTGCTCCTTATACTAATAGAGCCAAATTCCCTTCTACCTGCCTACCTTGCTCCTAGACCCACACCACTCCATCATGGCTCCCGGTTTGGGTTACCTAACTAACCAGATCTGGTAGGAACCACCGACAATAGGCATAACATATGGTGCGCATGCCTGGGTGAACCTAAACGCTATCGAATACTTCCTTGGCTAGCCTTTCTCGATACTATTTCGCTCCGTGGGGTACTAACTTATGCCTCCCTTCGAAGTATTTATAACACATTTTGACGACTACAACATGGCGCCCAAAATAAACTCCTTTTCACATCCGGAATGACATACACTCAGCTAGTGATTGTTGCTATAGACGTGACATCATCACACGTGACCAGCTCCTAGCCAATCATTGATTGAATAAAATACACTTAGCTAGTGATTGTTGCTATGGACGTGACATCATCACACGTGACCAGCTCCTAGCCAATCATTGATTGAATAAAATACAGCGTCACCGACCCATCTCTCAGCTTCCGGGTTCGGCGACGCGGGCAGGTTTACTTACCTCCAGGGGAATCTTGCCGTGTAAGTACACCCTGGGTTTCCTCGATGAATGATTCGGACGTGTGGTTTCAAACATTAGACACTCGCTGGGGCTCTCTAGACACCTTAAGGAGAAACCGCACTTTTCATCAGGTCTCTGTCTAGCCCCGGGCCACACTTGAAATGCTGCAATGCGATGCTATTGAGATGTTTTATCTCATAGGACTCTGTACTGGTCAGTAACACGATCATCACGGGTCTATGAGTTTGACCTTTCCACATCTTGGGCGCAATTCTTCTAACACGCGCATTTGCACTGTGACTTCACACTAAGGATTGCAATGACTAATTCGGGCACACACATAGATAGACATTGCTTCTTGTATTCACACTCATTTTTGTGTTCTATAATTTATCAAAGGCTTGTTTTGATGATCCAATCGGGACATGCACACCTTTGTCTCGCCTTCGGTTAGCTGCACCTGGTTGACCACGTTAAAGACCATATTATTATAGCACACGAGAGGTGTCACACGCTTGAGCAATATGTTTATGAGACACTAAGGATGGAGATCTCTCCCTTGTGACCTTGTTAACTTCAAATTTGCCTGTGCCTCTACTTCTTCTCTTTATAATATCATTATACCGTAGGGAACGAATGTGTTTCTCCCCCTGTTGACGCGCCATGCACCTGATGTTGAGGTTTTTATAAAAAGAATTGGTGAGTCCACACTTAACCATGATTTGTTCTTTACAACTGTAATAATGGTTGTGCTTTTTAACTAGAGCCTCGCTATGCTTCCTGTGTTAACCGTTTTTCCTTTCCTTGATAAATCATAATTGGTTGATTGGTCAATATCCAGTTAGTAGTCCAGTATAATTACAGTCTGGATTATATCAAATGGATCACTGGTTTACTGAACTGGTGGTTATTAACTATTTTTTTTTAAATGTTTTACAGATGCCAAGGGTGGCTCTTGATATATATATTTTTCCAATTTTTTTCCTTTTCCTTAGGTGACCCCTTTTATAAACAATACATAAGGTAGGGGCACCTATTAAGGGTTGACTAACAAACTATTTTCACCCTTGTTTTCACACCACACTGTAGATAGTTTTTAGCACACTTCACTTTAGCATTATAGGTCCTGACGAAGCGCCATGAGATCCCTCTGACCGACTGGGCGCGAAACATGTTGACCAGAAGAGTAGAGCGTAGCTAGCCACTCCTCCTTTGTGAGCAAATATAGCTTTGACGCCACTCACCCCTTTTTAACAAGGTGGTTGACTGAGCCAATAAAGTTACATTTCAGATTAACCAACCTTTTTAATTCACTTACATCTACACTCCCGGGCCCTCACACGCATGCACCATACGGCAGGGAACAAAAGATCTCCGATAAAGAGCCCCTGTATGGGTGCCCGTCGGGTATTGCACCGCCGACCCGACGAGGAGCAAAACCCAGATGATGAAGCATGACACCTAGCTTGCTGGGTGTGTGAGGGTTTCAGTTCCACCCTTAAGGGATCCCCTTCCCTTGTGCACTTACATTCACTAGGTGAAAGTCTGTTATCGGAAAACTTTATTCCCCTTCGACTTTTTCACCCTGTAGGAACTACACACCTCTCGTTGATACCGCTACTTAGGGCTTATGTGTAGGACATCTATAAAAATAGCCCACCTTTTACTCTCCTTCTCTTTGTTGAACACAACTTGGACAGACAAGCCCCATAGGCTGCCATTATATGTCTGTAAATGGGTACCGTGCCTTTAAGAATCCTTCCAGAGACCCTCGGTATCCCATGATGCGCAGCTAAAGGCCAGTTACTTTCAGTTCTTTTTTCCGGCTCCTGCTAGCAGGACCCTGGAGCATTGAGCTCTACCTTTATGGTATATCTTTCAATTGTTGAGCTTTAAAAAGTTAGTTTGAGTGCTTTACTCGACGTCTTTGTCCTTTCCCTTCCTTTTGCTGTCTTTTTTGTGCAGTTAGCCCACTTTTTTCTTGTCAAAATGCCATCTTTATTTGACAAGTGCCCTGAGTGGCAGGAAGAAGGCCAAGTCGGACTCCCACAGAGTTTGTATTCTCGGTCTTCCATCATCACATGTTCCTAAATCCTGCGCCATCTGCAAATCCTTCTCCAGGAGGGCCCGCGTGACAGAGAGAAGATTCGTCTTCAAGGCCTGGAGCAGAGAAGACAACAGGCTGCAGGTGGGAAATCTGGGCAATGAGAGAGCTTTTCCTCCTCCACAACCCATGCGTCGGCCTCTGAGGGGCTCCCCAGTCGAAAAAAGGCTACAAAACAACGCCGGTCCCGGTCGACATCTAAGGCGACAACATCGACGTCGAGACCAGGTATGACGACGAAATGCTCCCGTCGACTCAGGGCTCTGAGTCTAAGCGACGATCGACGTCGAGGGGCAGAACGTCGCGACCTCGGCCGAGGTCGGCGTCGAGGACATCCCAGTCAACGTCGACACATCATCGCCGTCGATCCGGGTCTCGAAGACATCGGCGCTCGCCGTCGAGGCGACACCGCCGTTCACCGCCGACACAAAGGTCGGCGTCGAGGAGAAGATGGTCGACGTCAAAAAGAAGATTGACGTTGAAAAGAAGCTCGACGTCAAGAAGAGGTTCTACGTCGAGAAGTGGACGGTCGACGTCTAGGAGGTTTCATCGTAGTTCGACGTAGAGAAACAAGTCATCCTCTGTGATCAGCATCTCAACGTCTGCGAGTTCTAGATCACGTCGGCGCTCGCCGTCAAGGGGCACATCCAGGGCTCCCTCTTCAAGGCCAGCACGCAAACGGAGGAGAGAAGTAGCCACCTCAGACTCTGAGTATTCCAGGACCTATTCTCCAACAAGGACACACTGGAACCTGCTCAGCCGGTGTCTCCACGTCTGTCGCCTCGGCGACCCAAGACTCCTACTCAACCGCCTCCACCGAAAACGCCTACGCCGCCTCCACCGAAAACGCCCCCTCCGCCTCCTCCCCCTCCGCCTACTCCTCAGCCTCCCGCAGCTCCACCTGTGCCTGTGATCCCTGCAGCACCGAGAAGGCCAAAATCACAGTCCCGGCCAAGAAATCGCCCTCGCAGCAGGCACCGTTCCTCCACGAGGTCTCGCCATCGCCACGAGAGATCACGGTCCCGATATACTAGGGACACGACGTCCTCTAGTGGAGGAAGATACTCGCCCACGTTGTCGGACTCTCCACCTCCGAGAGTTTCACCGGTCGATGACATTACAATGTTTCAGGAGGTTCTGGTGAGGGGAGCGGCGAAACAGGGCAGTACGCTGTCTGTGCCCACGCTGACTACTTCGGTGATCTTTGAAACACTGCAACAGAAACAAACCTTGCGTCCTCTGCTTCCTTTGGTGCCTGGGTTGGAGGAACCGGCGATGGAACTGTTCCTTACGCCTGCCTCGGTGGAATCGGCTCCTTCGAGGCTACAAAAAAAATACTGTCCCCCGGACTCTGACCCTGCATTCCTTCGGGCGGACCCCGTCCCGGATTCAGTCATTGTGGTGACGGCGAAGAAGCAGCATGCTACGGCTCCTTTGTCTACAGTCCCTCTGTACAAGGAAAGCCGAAACCTGGACTCTGTGGGGAGGAAAGTCTGCAGCACTGCAGCCACATCAATGAAGGCGGCTAGTTCAACTGCCCCGCTGGGCCGTTACGACCGTTCCTTGTGGGAGTCTCTTCACCAGTTCATGGACCTCCTACCTAGGGATAAACGTGACGATTTCCAGGAGATACTCAACGAGGGGCTGATGGTCTCTAACCAGATCATCAGTGCGGCAGCGGACACCTCTCTCCTGGCAGCCCATTGGTATTGCCATGGTGTTGCTCTCCAACGGCATTCCTGGTTGCGTCTCACCTCCCTAAAACAGGAGGCTCAGCAGCGCATCGCAAACCTCCCTTTCTCAGGTACCACCCTCTTTGGTTCCCATGCGGACAAGGAAATGGCCCGCATGAAGGCTGAGGTTGAGACACTCAAGGCAGTTGGCTTGGAAAAGCCTAAGGAGCAGCGTAGGAATTTCCACCCTTTCCAACTGCGTTATTCCTCTCAAAGATTCCAGCGCGGGCAGGGCTGTCAGTCTGGACAACAACAGTTTCAACGGCAACCGTTTCAGAGACGCCTGCCGAGAGGGAGGGCTAACTGTAGGAAAGTGGCTCTGTATATACTGTTCCCAAATAGGTACAGTGTGTACAGAGTCCACAGTCCCAAAGGTTTGGCAGAGGCTAAAGTTAAATATGACCTTACTCTCTAAAGTGGTAGCTTGGTCGAGCAGTAAGGCAGTATCAGAGGACAGTATAAAGCATTTGTTGTACACACTCAGTCAGCAAATGATCTCACACACTCAAGAACTAAACTCTAGGCCAATGGTTTGTATATAAAAATATATGGCTTTATTTTAGAACCAATAATAGGTATCAAAATATACTTTCTCAGAATGAGATGCTTTAGTTAAATACTTTGCAATAGGCAATTGACTCTTGAATGCAATAGTTACAGTTTGTTGCAATAGGCAACACCATTTCAAACACAGTAATACATTGAGCTCAATTGGAATTTTAAGTTAAATGCAATTGATTACTTTCAGGATTACTTTCCTAACTCCAGAACTGGATCCTAGATTCAGTCTTGGGACGGTTCTTGGAAACAAGTGAGTAAATACGTTTTAGTTACTGTTGTGACTTTTAAGCAATATTTTGGTATTTTAAAAGTTGACACTTAAGAGGCATTGCCTTATGTCAGAGATATTGCAATGCCCAAGCTTACACCGGAAATGACCCTCACGCTAGAGGCGGATCTGACGACCGATGAGTTGCAGGCGGCGATTGGCTCCTTACAATCTGGGACGGCACTAGGACCTAATGGTATCCCCGTGGAGCTTTACAAAAGATTGGCGGGGACAGTGGCCCCACACCTACTCAATATGTACTGTGACAGTCTGAAGATAGGAGAGCTCCCGCAGGATCAACGCCTGGCCACAGTGGTGACGATCCCGAAACCCGGGAACCCCCCGGAAGACTGTGCTTCCTACCGCCCCATTTCCTTAATCAATGCTGAAGCTAAAATATTAGCAAAGGTCCTTGCGCTAAGGCTCACCTCACATCTCCCAACCCTGGTTCATCCGGACCAGTCTGAGTTTATGCCTAATAGAAGCACGGCATTAAATCTGAGGCGTCTGCACGGAGTGATGGCCCGTATACCTTATCTTCAAGAGCCAGCAGTTATCCTGTCATTGGACGCCCGTATGGCGTTCGATATGGTGGAATGGCCCTTCTTGTTTGCGGTACTGACACATTTGGGCTTCGGCCCAAAGTTCTGTGCATGGATACGCCTCCTCTAGACAAAGCCGCTGGCCCACGTAGCGGCTAATGGGCATATATCCAATGACTTCCCACTGTCCCGAGGCACGAGTCAGGGCTGCCCGCTGTCGCCGTTATTGTTTGCGCTGGTGCTAGAACCACTGGCGGCATGGATCAGGTGGGAGCCCCTGATCCGAGGCCTGCGCTGGACGGCAGACTGGGAAGACCGCATATCGCTGTATGCGGATGACGTTCTGCTTTATTTGACCTCTCCCAGGCTGTCCATTCTGGTACTCCTAAATATATGTGACCAGTTTGGTCGGGCATCGAGCTACACTATAAATTGGTCCAAGTCGATACTTTTTGTGCTCCGGGGCACACCGCCGCAGCTTCCAGAGGGCTGCCCACTGCGGATCTCGGTGGATGCGTTCCAGTATCTAGGTATCTACATCACGGCGGACCCGGACGAATTAAAAAAAATAAATCTTATGCCTCCCTTGGAACGTCTAAAAAGAGATGCCACCCATTGGGGGACACTCCCCCTAACACTGCTGGGGAAGGCAGCGCTTTTTAAAATGATGGCACTGCCTCGATTCTTGTATGCACTCGAAAATACGCCATACTCAGTGCCACCCACTTATTTTAAAAACATTGCGGCTCAGGTTTCTGGGCTGCTGTGGGGGAACAAACCTGCACACATAGCACAGCGCAAACTCACTAAAGGGTGGTACGATGGAGGCATCGCGCTGCCGGACATAGTTATATTACTGGGCGGCCCACTTGAAAGTAATCAATCAGGGGATCCATGCTCCACAGGCGAATCCCGCTTTTAAGGCAGATAGACATAGGCTCGGGGTTGAAGGCATGATGTCTGCACTTTATAACAAGAAGCGCACATCAGTGATACTCGGACCCACAAGGCAGACTGTTAGCATATGGCACGAAGCACATGCTAAATTGGGATGGAAGGGAACGATAACCCAACTTACCCCTCTGTGGGTAACGCAGCGGCTCGGTGGATTGCAGGACTGCAAGGGCTTTGACAAGTGGGATGCAATTGGAATATCAACGGTGGGCGATATTTGGCATAAGGGGGGGAGTCACCACGTTTGAACACCTTTAGGCGCAATACGACCTGGCGCCGTCTGAAAGCTTTCGATACATGCAGATAAGGCATGCGTTGCAAGCGGCCCTACCACCAGGCACCGAGGTTCCTGAGGCTACCCCTCTGGAGGATAGGTTATTGACAGACTGCATGTATAGGCGGGCTACTTCCCTCACATACCGAGAGTTAGTGAACAATTTACCAGACCCCCACGTGGCCCTCAGGGAAAAATGGTCCCGAGATGTGGGCGAATTCGATGACTCCGAATGGCGGGAAGCGTTGGCCTCCCCGCGGGAGGTGGGGATACCGTCTAGACTTAAACTAGTGCAACTCAAAATTTTACATAGAACCTATTACACAAGATACACCCTTCACACAATAGGGTCAGCACCACACCCGTACTGCTTGAGGCGATGTGGGGAGGAAGGTACTTTCTTTCATACTATGTGGGAATGCCCCAGGATAATGGAATACTGGGTGAAAGTGATGAGGACCATATCCCAGACGGTGGAGGTATCGTTGGCTCCCGAGCCTAGGAGATGTGTACTAAATGTGTGGGAGCCGAACGATCTCTCACACCCAGCCCAGGAATGGGTAACAATGGGGATAATGGTGGCGAAGCGCAACATCGCGCAAAAATGGGGTGCGGGGGATCTTGATGCTGCCATGGTGGCCGAAAAAGCAGTATTTATCAATCTAGGCTGCCCAAGAAAATGGAGCAGAGTCTGGGGGGCCTGGAATAAGTACAGGGCTGTGAACCACCAGACATAAGGGCGGAGGGAGAATCGGACAATGAAAACGGGGGGAGGGGATGAGTTGGAAATGAAATACGTGGAAGGTTATAATTTGTTGGGACATATGTAAGACTCTTGCACCAATTGCCGTAACATCAAACAGTACGAATGTAATGCTTGTAATTATTTGGATACAATACCTGATTTGTTGGTGCCTTGACAGCAAATATAATAACAAGTTTAAAAAAAAAAAAAAAAAAAAGTTGACACTTAGAAACTTTTTGGAATCAAATTACCTATGTTATCCTACGGGAGTAAATTCACTTAGCAGGTAAGTGGGGTTATGGTTACTTTTTAGGGTTCAGTGTTGGATCCTGGATCCAGCACTAGTATACCACCTGTAAGCAGTTGATAGAATGCGTTTAGGTTATACAGGTGATTTCTAACAAATATTTGTAAGTTTGCAAAATCGACACTTAGAAGAAATTTCACAGAAAAACAGTCAATGGTTTCCTATGGAGAAAGTTCAAGTTACCGGTAAAGTATGTTCTCGTTCGTTTTGTAATCCAGTGCTGGGCTCCTAGGCTCAGTACTAGGACATCCATCTAAAACAGGTAGGTAAGTAAGTACGTTTTCACAGTTGGTACGATTTTTAAAGAATATTTGTAGTTTGCAAAAATCGACACTTCGAAGAAATTTCACAGAAAAACAGTCAATGGTTTCCTATGGAAGAAAATTGAGTTAGTGGTAAGTATGGTTTGTACAAAAGTCCAATTGGTCGCACACTGCTCTACCTACCAGCGTGTTGCCCCAAAGAATTATGGTCCCTGAAGTCAGCGTCTGCGGGTACGCCTATGCCCGAGTCATGAGTGCAAGTAAGTGTAGCGTTAGCCATCCCTGGACACGTGTTTCGAGGTAGTTGCCTCTCGTCAGCAGGGAGTAGGTGAGTGTGTAGGGTTGCTGTGTAGGCTGCTAAAATAAGTGTTCTCAGGTAAAGTACCTCTCGTAGCGCGCAGGTGCGTAACCATGAGCTCGTCAGCTCCACCGGCTCAAGGAGCCTGAATATTAACAAAAGTCCAATTGGTCGCACACTGCTCTACCTACCAGCGTGTTGCCCCAAAGAATTGTGGTCCCTGAAGTCAGCGTCGGCGGGTACGCCTATGCCCGAGTCATGAGTGCAAGTAAGTGTAGCGTTAGCCATCCCTGGACACGTGTTTCGAGGTAGTTGCCTCTCGTCAGCAGGGAGTAGGTGAGTGTGTAGGGTTGCTGTGTAGGCTGCTAAAATAAGTGTTCTCAGGTAAAGTACCTCTCGTAGCGCGCAGGTGCGTAACCATGAGCTCGTCGGCTCCACCGGCTCAAGGAGCCTGAATATTAACAAAAGTCCAATTGGTCGCACACTGCTCTACCTACCAGCGTGTTGCCCCAAAGAATTGTGGTCCCTGAAGTCAGGGTCGGCGGGTACGCCTATGCCCGAGTCATGAGTGCAAGTAAGTGTAGCGTTAGCCATCCCTGGACACGTGTTTCGAGGTAGTTGCCTCTCGTCAGCAGGGAGTAGGTGAGTGTGTAGGGTTGCTGTGTAGGCTGCTAAAATAAGTGTTCTCAGGTAAAGTACCTCTCGTAGCGCGCAGGTGCGTAACCATGAGCTCGTCAGCTCCACCGGCTCAAGGAGCCTGAATATTAACAAAAGTCCAATTGGTCGCACACTGCTCTACCTACCAGCGTGTTGCCCCAAAGAATTGTGGTCCCTGAAGTCAGCGTCGGCGGGTACGCCTATGCCCGAGTCATGAGTGCAAGTAAGTGTAGCGTTAGCCATCCCTGGACACGTGTTTCGAGGTAGTTGCCTCTCGTCAGCAGGGAGTAGGTGAGTGTGTAGGGTTGCTGTGTAGGCTGCTAAAATAAGTGTTCTCAGGTAAAGTACCTCTCGTAGCGCGCAGGTGCGTAACCATGAGCTCGTCAGCTCCACCGGCTCAAGGAGCCTGAATATTAACAAAAGTCCAATTGGTCGCACACTGCTCTACCTACCAGCGTGTTGCCCCAAAGAATTGTGGTCCCTGAAGTCAGCGTGGGCGGGTACGCCAATGCCCGAGTCATGAGTGCAAGTAAGTGTAGCGTTAGCCATCCCTGGACACGTGTTTCGAGGTAGTTGCCTCTCGTCAGCAGGGAGTAGGTGAGTGTGTAGGGTTGCTGTGTAGGCTGCTAAAATAAGTGTTCTCAGGTAAAGTACCTCTCGTAGCGCGCAGGTGCGTAACCATGAGCTCGTCAGCTCCACCGGCTCAAGGAGCCTGAATATTAACAAAAGTCCAATTGGTCGCACACTGCTCTACCTACCAGTGTGTTGCCCCAAAGAATTGTGGTCCCTGAAGTCAGCGTCGGCGGGTACGCCTATGCCCGAGTCATGAGTGCAAGTAAGTGTAGCGTTAGCCATCCCTGGACACGTGTTTCGAGGTAGTTGCCTCTCGTCAGCAGGGAGTAGGTGAGTGTGTAGGGTTGCTGTGTAGGCTGCTAAAATAAGTGTTCTCAGGTAAAGTACCTCTCCTAGCGCGCAGGTGCGTAACCATGAGCTCGTCAGTTCCACCGGCTCAAGGAGCATGAATATTAACAAAAGTCCAATTGGTCGCACACTGCTCTACCTACCAGCGTGTTGCCCCAAAGAATTGTGGTCCCTGAAGTCAGCGTCGGCGGGTACGCCTATGCCCGAGTCATGAGTGCAAGTAAGTGTAGCGTTAGCCATCCCTGGACACGTGTTTCGAGGTAGTTGCCTCTCGTCAGCAGGGAGTAGGTGAGTGTGTAGGGTTGCTGTGTAGGCTGCTAAAATAAGTGTTCTCAGGTAAAGTACCTCTCGTAGCGCGCAGGTGCGTAACCATGAGCTCGTCAGCTCCACCGGCTCAAGGAGCCTGAATATTAACAAAAGTCCAATTGGTCGCACACTGCTCTACCTACCAGCGTGTTGCCCCAAAGAATTGTGGTCCCTGAAGTCAGCGTCGGCGGGTACGCCTATGCCCGAGTCATGAGTGCAAGTAAGTGTAGCGTTAGCCATCCCTGCAACTTGCTGGTCTGATGAGCAGAGTGCGACCAATTGTATTTGATGTAAGTATGGTTTGTAATTACTTTTCAGGGTCAGTGCTGGGCACCAAGATCCAGCACTGGGATCTCTCCTAATAGCAGGTGAGTATTTCCGTTTTCGTTACTCGGTTGATTTTAGGTGAATATTTTAAAGTTTAGAAACTCCACACTTAAAAGAAATTTCAAGTGAAACCAGTCAATGTTACCCTATGGAAGAAAAGTGAGTTATCGGCTTTTGGGTAAGTACTCGACTGGCAGAGTTAAGGTTCTGGGCATAGACTCAGGGGTCTCCCAGGGTCAGGTAAGTACAGTTGTTACACCCTCAGCGGCACAGGGGCATCCGGTTGCAGAGTGAATTAGGCCCAATGTTATCCTATGGAAGGGAGGGGGCCCTGGGTTGGTGCCTGCTGACTAGCAGGCCACGCGGCTGTGGGAGCTGGGCTCCTGGTCACTTGCTCAGGGCAAATGGGGAAGTAGGTAGGAGTAGAGGTTGCACAGCCAGGGGCACTCGAGCGGCTGGGTGCAGGGTGCTTTTGAGCCGTCGGGCGCTCAATGGGTTGTAATGGAGAAGCTCAAGAACGAGCAAAGGCTGCAAGCTCAGGGACGAAGATTCTTCAGGTGCGACCACCACTTCGAGAGGTAAGTTGGGTAGTTGGAGGATAGGTAGGTACCCAGGAGTTGGGCACAGGGGGCCGCAGGGCGCCGGGTGCAGGGGTGCCTTTTGGTGTCGGGAAATCTTACCCTCTGTTGATCGTGGTTGGGGGGGGTCCCTGGTTCTGAGGCTGCAGGCGTCGTCAGGAGCGTCCAGGTGGGTCCTTGGGTGCCGAATTCGGAGTCATAGTCACCAGAGGGACGTCCTCGTGGTCTTGGTCCACTCCAGCACATGCCGGGCTTGGCGGGTACAGAGTGTGCAGGGTTCGCGGTTCCTGGCTGATGCCAAGTGTCAGTTACTTGCTTTGAGCAGTGCCACTGCTCGTGGGAGTCCCAGATGCTCAGAGTCCCAAGGTAGCCAGGTCCTCCGGGGTTAGTGAGGTTGCTAGCCATGGGAGATGCCGGGATTTAGCAGGAGCAGGTTCGAGGGTCGACAGGCCGGTAGTGCTGGGGCCAAAGCAGTTGGTGTCTTCCTCTTGTTAGCAGCTGCACGGCAGGTCTTCTTTCTTCTTGATCTTCTTTGCTGTTTCGGAATCTGGATCTGCTGAAGGAAGGATCAGGGGTCCCCTAAATACTAAATTTGGGGCGTTACAGGTAGGTAAAGAGCAGGGACCACTGGGTCCCTGCCCTGGGGTGGGTACACCCCCTATCCTGCCACTCTCCTGTGGGAGGGTGGCAGTGGCCTAGTCCTGGTTGGGCTGGGCTCCCCATCTTCAAGATGGTGAGAGCCCGGGGATGTGCTTCACCTCGCCTCCCCCACCTGAGGGGTGGGGTTGGCAGAGGCTGGCACATCCGCTGTCCTTCCTTGGGGTTTCCGGCCAGTCTTCCGCCAGAGTGGGGGTTTAGAACCGGTAGAGGCCAGTTGCTGAATACAGCAAGTGGCCTGGAGAAGCTCACAGAGGTGGCATGCCTTTGAAGCTTCCCATGCCCATCCTGGGGGAGGAGACCTAGCACCTCGCCCAGAATGTGCATTGTTGCAGGCCAAGGAGAGCGGATGGCTCTCAACCCAGGGGTCCATTAACATGTCTGCTGTGTGGCAGCCTAGGCAGCCCCTCAGACCAGACGTGGATTGTAGGTTAGGTTCAGGGGGCATCTCTAAGATGCCCTCTGTCGCGCATTGTACATTAAATCCTGCACTGGCATCAGTGCGGGTTTAATGTGCTGAGAAGTTTGATACCAAACTTCTCAGTCTTCAGTGGAGCCGTCATGGTGCTGTGGAGTTCGTGTTTGACGATCTCCCAGCACCATGTACTCTTAAATGGCAGCACTGCACTTACAGTGCCCAGGAATGGACCTGGGTACTGTAGAGGCACAGGGCTCATGCTCCTGTACCATCACCGCTGGCATAGGGCACCCTGCTAGAGGGGTGGCTGATGTATGCCAGGGCAGTGTATGTTGTGGGCATGGCACACAGGGATGTGTGCCATATCGACTCTCTGTTTTGTCCTATACCCAGACACTCAGCCTGCAAAGGCAGTGTGTGTGTGTCAGGGTACAGGGCCTCTAAGGGTGGCACAATAAGTGCTGCAGCCCTTAGAGGCCTTCCCTGGTCACAAGGCCCTGGGTACCTAGCGTACCGTGTACCATTTACCAGGGGCTGACATGTGGCCAGGGTTTGCCAATTTGGGTTTTAGGTTTCAGCACAGTTTTTAGGGAAGGAAAATAGGCCCTGGGCACCTGATTGGCAGGAGCCCAGGGAACACTCAGTCAAAGTACATTCCGCAATTCACCAAAAGTGGGGGCATACCATGCAAAAAAGATGGCACTTTCTCACACACACCTCCTATTCTTCTAAAGGTTTCCCACTGGTTTTCCCACCCAAAGTGGATGTGTTAACCGGGGGCTGCCATCTGCTGCTAGCAGCAGAGGCTGGGGATCGCATTATAAAGGTGACAGGCCTTTGAAGCTTCCCTCTTGAGCAATGTGCTCATCCTGAGGCAGGATGTGCGACACCTCCACCCAGGATGTGCAGTTTCTGGTCCCAGAGAGCAGATGCTCTCTGCCCAGGGGTCCAGAAACATGTCTGGTGGTGGCAGGCTGCCTAGCGCCAGTCTGTGACCACACTAGGGTTGGTAGGTTTTCAGAGGGCACCTCTGAGGTGCCCTCTGGGTACATGTTTCAATAAATCCCACACTGGCATCCGTGTGTGTTTGAAAGGAGTAGTTTGGTACCGAACACTCCTGGGTTCAGAGAAGCCATCATGGTGCTTGGGAACTTGAGTTGTCGATTTACCAGCGCATGTACTCTCCATGGCTTCCCTGGCACTTAAAATATCTAAGAATGGCCTTAAATATTGTTGGGGCATATCTGCTCATGCAGATATGCCCACACCTGTGCGATAGTGCTGGAAGGGTGACTTACCTATACTTTAGGCAGTTCTAGTTAGCATGGAACACAGGCAGTGTGCCATGTCGACTTTGTCCTTTTATCTGCACCAGACCATGCATGCTGCAGTGGCAGTCTGCATGGCCTATGTGATGGAGCCCTAGGTACCCAGGTGCCATTTACTAGGGACTTACAGGGGGCCTGACGGGCCAATTGTGGAATCGTTTTTAGGGAAGAAGCACTGGCACAGGGGACCAAGTTGGCAGAGACTCTGTGCACTACAATG
Source organism: Triturus cristatus (assembly GCF_964204655.1). Lineage (NCBI taxonomy): Eukaryota > Metazoa > Chordata > Amphibia > Caudata > Salamandridae > Triturus > Triturus cristatus. The sequence continues at coordinate 372,557,336 of NC_140594.1, read as the reverse complement.
GAAACTACATCAAATACCAGGCAAAAAGTGGGAGCTAACTATGCACTTTCTTGCATTACGATAGTAACAGGGTAGCTGATACATGGAGTTGAGTAGAAGGAGGGCTGTTTTACATTTTATGTAGAGGAGAGGTAGATGCAAGAGGTTTAGGTTGGGTGGAGTAGTGAGGATTTGAGAGGCCGAGTGAGAGGAGAGAATTTTAATTGAACTACTAGTAGTAGCAGGGTTTTTTTGGGGGGGGGGATTGGGGTCTATAAAAAGTTAACGATGTTAATACTTTCAGAAAGTCTTTGCCAGACCAATTCCTATGTGCATGTGGAAAACATTTGAAATTTGAGGACTGTCCATTGGACCTCTGAATCTGTGAAAGGGGCTGTGCTGGAAAACTGTGATATCCTGTCTTTACCATAATCCGATTCATTTCATTCTCAAATCGTTCAAGAGTAAGATTCAAAAGAAAACAAATGGACATTTAGTTCTACATGAAAATTGAATGTATTAACGGAGACTTTATCTAAATCCATAAATTTTTAGGTCGAGCCTAGCGCAGCGCGCTTGCGCTGCTCTTTGGGGAGGCCTCTCGGAATCACTTCAGACTTTCTCCAAACTTGTCTGTGTGGTTTTTCAACTTCCACACATTCTATTGACCTTTTGCGTGTGGCTTTCAATAATGAAAGCACGCAATTGGCCAAAGGCGGGTGCATGCCCCACCTTTTCTGTAAAAGTTCACTCCCACAGCATCCAGCAGTCGGGTGCGAACAGCGGCACACGGGTGTGCCAGCTGCATTGCTTGTCGTGGATCATTAAACACAGCGCTTGTTTTTTTCACTCCCCACCTCCCTCCCACGGCATCCAGTTGTTGGGAGCGAGCAGCGGCGTGCAGGGTGCCAGTTGCATTCCTCGTCGTAGATCATTAAACATAGCGTGGTCGCTTTCAGTTTAGCGGCCGCGCTTGTGTTTTTTCACTCCCCACCTCTCCTCTCTGACCCTGCCTCCCTCCTCTTCTTCCGCCACCCGCAGCCTATCGACCTTCTCCAGCAGTTTCACATCCGTATTCTCTCACTTCCACCTCTTTTCTCGGTTTGATATCCCTTTACATCTTCAATTAATGCCCCCATACGCCTTCCCCTCACTCCTTCTGCCCACTCATGTTAACTCAGTCTTTACTTCTGTTCACAAATTCCTACCTTGGCTCTGCCTTGCCACCCCTCGGCTTCCCTCTGTTCCCCTAAGTTCTCTCTCACCTCCACAGCTGTAGATGCTTTCCTAGCCCACTTCACAGCCCCTAACTTGCCCTCCCACGTCGCTTCTATGAAACCACTCCACACTACCCTTTTACCCCTCACCCTGAAAATGTATTCTAACTCCCTTCCACACATTCCCTCCCGCACTCCCTTTCGCTGCCCTCCTGTACTTATTTGCCCCAGACACTCCAATTCTTTGCTTGAGTCCTATCTTGCCTCCACAACCCTCACTTGGTCCCCATCTCACTTCCACGCCCCTCCCCTCATGCATTTACCCCCTCCTTTTACTACCCGTCCCATCCTCACCGCCCTACTTCGCCTCCCTCATTCCTCATCCCTCATCTCCTCCTTTACCACCTCCCCATATCCTTCATAGCCACACCCACCCATTCCTTCCTTCACCTTCACCCTCTTTACTCTCCATTCCCTGTTCCACCAGCCATCAATCACCCCTTCTTACCCTCGTTCATCCCCAGCTCTCTTCCACTAAGATCCACTCATCCCTTTCTCCCCCATCATACTAACTTACTCCATGCTCACTCATTCCTTCACCCATTGTGTCCTCGGTTTTGTACATGTAGCACGTGCTCAGCGTTTACCTTGTGTTGTGTGCTTAACTGTGTGTACTCTCTTCTACTGGTACTTGATTTACATGTACTCGGATGTTTCTATGTCTTTTCACCCTTTTTAAACACGCTACTTCCACCTGAATGACTTCCATATCAACCTTGCATGCTGTACGTGTACTCTGTGCTGTGTGGCAGTTGTGTGCGCCTGCCTTGTGCTCGGCATGTTTTCTGTGCAATATACTACTACCTTGTGTTTCGTGGCCTGCCTTGTTCTGTGGTCTCGGTGTTGTACATCTACCACCTTCTTACCTGTGTTTTACATGCACCCTTTCTACCCCGCGCTTTGCGTACACTAAGCGCTAAGTATTGCCACAACAGAGCCCTACTGTGAACTCTGCTGTGCATATATTTTACAACATATTGCCATGTGCTCCATGTGTGGTGTATATTCTGTGTTCTGCACTTACTCTGTGCTATACACACATGCACTGTGCTCAACTTACACGATGTTTCTCGGGTTTTACATGTATTTGTGCTCACTGCTGGGGACTGTGTGCGACCTCATGGTCACAAGTCCAAATCCCGGCAAATTCTCTCAGCCTTTCATCCTTTCTGAGGTCGAGAAAATGAGTACTATTGAGTTGGGTAACCAATAAACGTTTTTTATTCCGCGCCAAGATGCCCCTTTGCAAGTGAAAGTGCGCTTTACAAATTCACGTTATGTTGTGTTACTATGATGAGCTGCCCCCACCTAACAATAAAAACTATAACAAAAAAGCATTAGAACAGGCGGGGAAAAATTGACAGCTTTGCATAAACAAAAAAACGAGAACACATTTTTGGTGTTAATTCTGTTTTTTATTAGGGTACTTCAGTTCTTTATAATGTTTTCTAGGTTATATATAAGGTGACAAAAATGGTTATAACACTTTTTTTATTATAACTTATAACTTTTAAACATGCTGCACAACATTCACAATGCTCTACAACACATATTAAAAACGTTAACACAGCCAATAGCTCTGTCTAAACACTTATAAGGCCCCAAAGGCAAGACCTATTGGCTTTGCCAATGCTTGTTACTCATTGAAATGGTGTAATGGCTGCTCAGCTGGGAATGTAGGAAACTGAAATAATTTACCATTAATATGTTCTGCTGCGGGCAAACCTAATTTTTACCAGAGTATCCTACTTCGTGTCTCATTTTTTCTTTGCCTCGGATTTCCTGTATGCATCTTCTGGATAAAGGATGGGGAACTCCCTGTTAGGTCAACAACACTGAGTTTTGCAGCGTGAATCTTTCTGGATTCACTATGCTGTGCATTATTCCGCAATCTTGTGGTTGGGTCCGGATTCGTAGTCTTTTCTTTGTTTTTTTTTTTTTTTTTTTTGTAGCCCAGGTGGGCGTCGACGTCCACCATTTGGTGCACCTCCCGTGACGTCGTCGTGCTTCCTGCGGAAGTCCCACCTTTGGGGCGCCATCTTCAGATTCTTTTTTCCGCCGTTGGGTCTGGATCGTCATCGGGAAGCTCCAGAAGTTCACTCGGAGGAAGAAGGAAGAAAAGCGAGTTTCATCGATAGAATCAAGAGAAGACATCAGGAAAGAACAGATTTCGACAGGAACGCGAAGAAAGAAGACCAGCGAGCCTTTTTCTTCGACAACCTTGGAGAATGCACGCTCAGAGACCCTGAGCGAAATGGACAAGACGCCATTCAAGTTCTGCCCAAACTGCCACCACAAGTTCGCGCAGAAAGACCTGCATCCGGTCTGCAACCTCTGCCTACCGGTGGATCATCAGAGTATCGACTGCAACGCCTGCTCAGTCTTCGCGCCGAAGACACTCAGGGTGAGAGAGAGGCAGAGGAGAGCCAACGCCAACATGGAGGGCCAAGGAAAACCCCCGACACTCTACGCGCTGGGCCTCGACACGGACGACGAGGACAACGTCGCCGAGGCAGCCGAAAACTTCACGGTCGTAGAGACCGACAAGAAGAAAGAAGACGAGGTAAGAGAATCGTCGAGCGCAAATCAAAAAACACCTCGAAAACACGAGGGTGACTCGAGAAAAACTGAGTCAAGGTCCACGAAGGGAGCCCCGGCGCCGAAAACTTTGACGTCCAAAGGGGGAACTTCGGACAAAAGGCCCAGCGGATCCTTACAAAAGGACTCCCTGGCGCAGAAAGACGCCGAAAGGCAAGGGTCGTCGAAATCATCCCATGAAACGGGCCGATCGACGCAGAAAGAACGTTCGACGTCGACGCAAGTTTCATCGAAAAGGCTCGCGGTCGACGCCGAAAGCATCTCCGAAATGGAGAAAAAGAAGAGGCGGCTCGAGGCCGAAATGGAGAACATCCTTCACAGGAAGAAGGAGTTCGACGCCAGGATGAAGGAATTCAAGATTCCAACGGTTTCAGCGGCGGACGTCGTCGAAGTCGAGGAGGAGTTCGACGCCGAAGGGCTGACAAGGGACCTCGAAGAGGAAGAGGAGCCCTATTATGAGGAAGAAGCCGAGGAAGAAGACCAACAATCGTTCTTCGAATCGGCGACATCTACCGGCAACGACGTCGAATGGCAAGATCTCGACACCGAAAACCCGGAGGAGGCCGTGGACACGTACCCCTCGAGGCCTTCGCCACCAGACGACATCGGGGTGTACAATATGGTGGTGAAGAGCGCAGCAATGGCCTTCGGCGTCAAGCTCGACGAGGAGAGGCCGAAAGCAGATTTTCTCGTCGAAACACTGCTCCCCATCCAGACTAGGAGCCAGTTCCTCCCCATGCTACAAAGCGTGATGAACCAGGGGAGAGAAGCCTTCAAGGAGCCTGCCACCTGTCGGTCGATCACGCCCAGGACAGAGAAAAAGTATAAACACTCCTCCCTGGACCCACCTTACATCAAGGGTAGCGTCACCGCAGACTCCATCATTGCCTCCACAGCCAGGAGAAGGGCCAACGTGCCAGCAACCTCGGGCCCACCTCCAGATAAAGAGAGCAGGAGAATCGACCTCACAGGCAGAAAGGTCGAGAGGAACGCCGCAATGCACTGGCGCATGGCGAATTCAAATGCACTCCTAAATAGACACCAGTACCAACACTGGGATGAAATGGGGGAGCTAGTAAAGCACCTCCCCGAAGAATACCGCCAGAGAGCCTCTCACCTGGTAGATGAAGGCAAGAACATCGCCAACTCCTGTATAAAGACGGCGTTGGATGGGGCAGAGACTTCAGCAAGACTCATGGCCATAGGGGTCACAGAAAGGAGGCATGCATGGCTAAGAATCTCGGGATTCAAACCGGAAGTGCAGAACAACATCCTGGGCACTCCCTTCAACGGAGAGACACTGTTCGGAGCAACGGTGGACGAGAAGCTCACCCAGCTCAAGAAGGAGAACGAGACAGCGAGGTCCATGGGGGCCCTGCAGCTGAGGGGAATGAGACGAGGAAATCCCTCGAGGAGACCCTACGGTAGGGGTGGAAGCCAACAGGGGACGTCGCACCAGGCGTTCCAACAAGGTCAGCAGGGCGAAGGTCACGGACAAAGTCAGCAGAAGCAAAGCTGGCAATATCAACCTCGGGGCCAGTCCTTTCGAGGGAGAGGGAACGGACGTGGCCAAAGGAGGAGAGGGGGCGATCAGCCCTCCTCGAAGTGACTCAGCACGCAAGAAGACGCCCACCCTCGTCAGGCCCCCAAGGGTGAGGCGCAAAAAGGTGTCATCAGGGGGAAGAGAAGATCCAAGAACCTACGAGCATACGTCACCGGTAGGCGGAAGGCTGAGGTTCTACCTTCAGGAGTGGCGGCGCATAACCACAGACAAGTGGATAGGGAACATCGTGCAGTACGGATACTGCGTAGACTTGGAGAAAAGACCTCAAAACAGAAAGCCGAAGGAAAGACAGAGATCGGCCCAAGAACTGGCAATACTCAGAGAAGAAACACGGAAACTCCTGCAAAAGGGAGCCATAGAGACAGTGCCGTTCAGGGAACGCAACAAAGGGGTCTACTCAAACTACTTCGTGGTTCCGAAGGTAGACGGAGACCTCAGACCCATACTGGACCTCCGGTACCTAAACAAGTTCGTCAAAACACAAAGGTTCAAAATGACTTCACTGCAGGAGGTACTGCCACAGATAAGAGAAGGGGACTTCATGGTCACCGTGGACCTCAAGGATGCCTACCTTCACATCCCAATAAACAGAAGGCACAAGGGCCTTCTAAGATTCAACATCGAACAGGAACACTACCAGTTCACAACCCTGGCCTTCGGATTAAAATCAGCGCCAAGGGTCTTTACAAAATGCCTGTCGGCGGTAGCGGCACACCTACGAAAGCAGGGCATACACGTATACCCCTACTTGGACGACTGGCTGGTCAAGGCAAACTCACGCGAGAAGTGCGAGAGGCACGCAAAACGCGTAACGGACACCCTCACAAATCTGGGATTTTCCATCCACTGGGGAAAATCATCGCTGGAACCGGAGCAGGTAAAGATTTTCCTGGGGGCACAGATCAACTCCCTCAACAGTACAGTAGTGCCCAGCGACAGGAGGACAGATGCCCTACTGAAGGAGACGCAGCTCTACCAGAAGGGGCGAGCTCTGACAGTGAGGGCGGTGAGCAAGATGATGGGGATGATGGCGTCCTGTATCCAGCTGGTGCCGAATGTACGCCTGCACATGAGACCATTCCAGGAATGGCTGCAACAGCAATGGTCACAAGCAAACGGAAGTTGGGAGGATCTAGTGGTTGTTACGCACGCAGTGCAGGAGGAGATAACTTGGTGGAACAGAGACAACATAACAACAGGGAGAAGCCTGACACCACCAAGCCCAACAGTGACCATTACCACGGACGCATCGCAGATGGGATGGGGAGCGCACATGGACAACCTCAGAGTGAGGGGTCTATGGGCTCCGGCAGACGCGGTCCGCCACATCAACTACCTCGAGTTGAAAACAATACTGCTAGCCCTGAAGGCATTCCAGAGACACCTGTGCGGGCAGAGGGTGTTGGTGCAGACAGACAACACCACGGCGATGTTCTACATCAACAAACAAGGGGGGACACAGTCGTTTCCCCTCTCATCCCTAGCTCAGGAGATTTGGAGATGGGCCATACCTCTCAGGATAGATCTACTGGCAATTCACCTACCGAAGGACAATGTGGAGGCAGACTGGCTGAGCAGGCAGACCTCAGCATCGCACGAGTGGGAGATCAATGGCCAGGAAACGGAGAAACTCTTCCGGAGATGGGGGACTCCCACAATAGACCTTTTTGCAACACGCCACAATGCAAAATGCCAAAGCTTCGCGTCCAGGCAACCAGATCAGCAATCCAAGGGAAATGCCCTATGGATAAGCTGGTCGAGGACATTTGCCTACGCCTTTCCACCGATACCCCTGTTGCACAGAGTGCTCGACAAGTGCAGAACCAGCAACATGACTCTGATCCTGGTGGCCCCACAGTGGGCGAGGCAGACATGGTTCTCACAGATTCAAGAAATGGCGCAAGGCAATCCGTACAGGTTCGAGCGAAGAAAAGACCTGCTCTCAATGCAAAACGGGGAGGTCCTGCACCCAGAGCCAGAGACCCTCAACCTAGCAGCATGGCTCCTGAAGACCTAGAGTTCGCACACCTAAGGTTACCTCAGAGCACTATGCGAGTGCTACGGGAGGCAAGGAAACCTACTACAAGAAAGTGCTACAGCGCAAAGTGGAAGAGATTCACGGTGTGGTGCAGGAAGAAGGGCCTGCACAACAGAATGACAAGAGACTCAACGGTGCTGAGGTACCTCACACACCTTCTAAAGAGTAACCTCTGCTCGAGCTCCCTAAGGGTGCACCTAGCAGCGATCGTTGCCTACACCAGAGGTGAGAAGGGTGGAAGTTTCTTCAGCTCGCAGGTGGTGAAGAGATTCATGGAGGGAGCCAAAAGAATGGCACCCCCGAAAAGGTTGCCGCCGCCGGCATGGAATTTAAACGTGGTTCTGACGGAGCTCATGAAGGCGCCGTTTGAACCCATTCACAAGGCCAATCTACAAATGTTGACGATGAAGACTGCCTTTCTAGTGGCCATAACCTCACTACGCAGAGTGAGCGAGCTTCAAGCACTAACGCTACAGGAGCCCTACATTCAAATTCACAAGGACAGGGTAGTCCTGAGGACGGACCCACACTTCATGCCCAAGGTAGTGTCGGCGTTTCACATGAATCAGAGTATACAGATACCGAGTTTCTTCCAAAACCCGACTACAAATGCAGAAAAGGCCCTGCACACCCTCGATGCCAGAAGAGCGGTGATGCACTACATTGAAAGAACCAAAGAACTCAGGAAGTCGAAGCAGCTGTTTGTGTCCTTTGCTACTAGCTTCATGGGTAGACCAGTGACCAAGGGCACCATCGCTAGGTGGATTGCCCTCACTATCCAATTCTGTCACAAACAGGCTGGACAGGAGCTAACGGAGGGGCCACAAGCTCACTCCACAAGGAAGAAGGGGGCCACAGTTGCCTTCCTGGCAAACACGCCCATCCAAGACATTTGTCTCGCAGCAACTTGGGCATCTGTGCACACGTTCACAAAGCACTACTGCGTGGACATTCAAATGAATAAGGAAGCACAGGTCGGACAGAAGGTGCTACAACACATTTTCAACGACCAGCGATCATCTTCCACCCAGCCACCACAAAAATAGGAAAACCGCTACAAAATCTATGCACAGCATAGTGAATCCAGAAAGATTCACGCTGCAAAACGAAAAGTTTCTTACCTGTCGGTGTAGTTTTGCAGCTTGAAGATCTTTCTGGATTCACTAGCGAACCCACCCACCTCCGCCAGGAAGATGAGGCTGGAGGAAGAGGGGGTGAAATGGATAGGATCAAAAAAGTGGATACGTACAGAAATATGGACAAAAGGATTAATCAATCGCCTAGGGTTAAAAAAAAAAAAAAAAAAAAAAAAAAACAGGGAAAAAAGAACCCGAAGATGGCGCCCCAAAGGTGGGACTTCCGCAGGAAGCACGACGACGTCACGGGAGGTGCACCAAATGGTGGACGTCGACGCCCACCTGGGCTACAAAAAAAAAACAAAAAAAAACAAAGAAAAGACTACGAATCCGGACCCAACCACAAGATCGCGGAATAATGCACAGCATAGTGAATCCAGAAAGATCTTCAAGCTGCAAAACTACACCGACAGGTAAGAAACTTTTCGTTATATTGACTGAATATATTTCACAAGAGCGTCAGATGGTGGCACCCATTTAAAGCGTTTTCCACGCCCCTCAGTGTAGTAATCCAAAATGTTGACACCGGCTACAGTAGTAGGCCGAGGTGTGACTAATTACATGATATTTGTTTTCTGTGAATGAAATTCAATGCATATGCTCCCTTTCCTAAGCTTCATGCATTGTCGATATTTTCTGGCTTGCATATGACCAAGCTGGTAAAACATGCACCTTATATACTATATATTGCTACTTATTTTCCTGAGCAGATTTTTGCAACTTATTGTAGGTGAGAATATCACTCTAATTTCTCAAGGATTTGTACTTGTTTCCTGTCTAATCACAGTCTAGTGTAAGGCTTAATATATGTGGCCTCCAGACATGGTTTCCCTGTAAACGTCTGCCTATTGGATTTGTGGTGCACGGACTAGACTTGAGTACAGGAGCAATGTTTTTCCTCAGTTGATGTTGTTGGGTACACTTGTGGACTCTTGTTTTCTAAGCAATCTTGTTCTAGTCTCATGAATTGTAGTCCTGCAGCGTTAATGTCCTCAAGTCGGAATCTATCAATCAGTCTCACTCATTATCTCACAGAATGCCAGTTTGTCGAATATTTCCTGATATGAGAGCTTGAATCATGGACCATTTGTGACTTAATGATCCTGTCAGTTTCTTACTTTTTACACCTATGCAAGGCTGTCTTGTACAGTAAATAAATGATCTGTGCTGTTGCGTTTACTTTCATTCTTGTACATTCATTGCCCCTTTGTATATCATTCCAGTTGGCCCAGAAAGTGCCTCACAAATTGAACAATCCCAGGTTTAATGACCCTCATGTGAAGACAAATCTCCTACTTCAATCTCACCTGTCCCGCATGCAGCTGAGCGCAGAGTTGCAGTCTGACACTGAGGAAATTCTTGGCAAGGTACGTGAACACCACTTAAAGGCACAGGAGTGGTTAGTTTAAGAATCTGGCATTAGCTTGACTTAAATGTGTCATTTGGATTTGATTTGTGCTTACCTGCAATGAGTTTCGCCTTCCATCTGCCCCATCTCTCTCTCTCCCTCTCTCCAGGCAATCCGGCTCATTCAGGCATGCGTAGATGTACTCTCCAGCAATGGCTGGCTAAGTCCAGCTCTGGCTGCAATGGAACTGGCACAAATGGTGACTCAGGCAATGTGGTCAAAGGATTCCTACCTCAAACAGCTTCCATACTTCACAGGGGAGCACATCAAGCGTTGCACTGAAAGGGTAAGAGCGAGCACTTGGCCTTTGGGTAAGGTCTAAGAGTGCCAGTGCCTGTCAAACCAATTATGCCATACCGACAGGTTATTGGTATCCCCCCTTAGTTCGTAAGCATTTCTCTTTTGTCCATTAATCTCTTGACTCCCCTTTCTCTGAGTCTCTACGTTCCATATTTCGTCTTCCTGCACTCTTTTTTTTCTGTTCATGCCTTGTTGCTTTCTTTTGTCTGTCTGCCCTTTTGTCCCATCTTCCTCTGGCCCCTTAGTATGCTCACGTTAATCTGTACCTTCATGTCTGTTGCTTAGTGTATCTCGGGTCCATCTGCCTGTCCTTTGGTTCCTTTTTGCCTATTTGTGCCTATTTGTGTTCCCCTTTTGTCTCCATCTCCTGATGACCGTTAACAACCATTTCTTGGTTGTCTCTTGTGTATGTTCGTCCATCCATCCTGTATTGCCTACTGACTTCTGTCCATTATTCCCATGCAGGGGGTGGAAAGTGTGTTTGATATCATGGAGATGGAGGATGATGACCGTAATGAACTGCTACAGCTCTCAGATGCCCAAATTGCAGATGTGGCTAGGTTCTGTAACCGCTACCCCAATATCGAGCTCTCCTATGAAGTGGCAGAAAAGGAATCTATCTGCAGGTATAATTATTAGAGAGAGGGAGTCTGCTGTGGAGATTGGGAAGGGTGCTGGGAGGATCACTGAGACTTTATTTTTCTGTCCAGAGAAGACATCTCTTCCCAAAATGTTTTTGTCTCAGTGATGTTGGGTGGGCTGGGGGTTCTGCTGATACCTAACTCTCTTGTCTCTTCTGTCTTAGTGGAGGGCCGGTGGTAGTGCTGGTTCAATTGGAGCGAGAGGAAGAAGTCACGGGGCCTGTGATTGCTCCACTCTTCCCTCAGGTAAGTCCCCAGAAATTGCATTACCATAGACTTAAAATGTTCTTTGGTGAATGAACCTCAGTGATAAGACAACTTAGGTGAAAGCCAACAAGATTTAAATGAAGAGCAGATATTCTAGGAAAACAAGAAAGGGCAGGGGCATCATCTAAAAGGACTTAAGGTTGAAAAAATGGGGAGTGCCTGTGGCGTAGCTTGGCGCATGGAGAGGGAAGGGGGTGTAATAGGTACAGAATGGCATGCAGAAGCACATGGATGTTGAGCAGAGCTATGTAGCAAGGGTATTTAGGAGAGGAAAACTATGGAGCGGAAGAGGCAAACTGAGGCTTAGGGTAAAAGTTAAAAGAAATGTATCATGGGTGATGTAAGGAGGGGGAGGAGAGACACGTACAGAGATTTGGGCTATTCAGAGGAGATGAGCATGGAAGAGGAGGGACATATGGTCGTCAGATGTGCAGACAGGATACTTAGTTCATGGATTCTTTTTATATTTTCTTTTCAGAAACGTGAGGAGGGCTGGTGGGTCGTTATTGGAGATGCTAAATCCAACAGTCTGATTTCCATCAAAAGGCTTACCCTGCAGCAGAAAGCAAAGGTGAGTTTTGAGCAGGACAGAAGACTGGTGGTACTTAATAAAATAAATTGGATTTTATATAGCTCTTAATTCCTCGGTCTTGCTTTTTATAAACACTTTATATGAAAGGTGTTACTATTCCCATATTTTTATGGTGCTCAATTATTCATGGCATAGTGGCGGGGAGAACTGGGATGACAAGAAAGAGAGGTCTGAATTCCCTGACAAAGGTTTGAGGATACTGAGGCTTTGAATGAGCCACAGAAGGGATTTCCACTGCAGAACAGACACCTTGAGCGTCCATGTTACCTCCAGAGTTTACTCGGGCCAGATTAGGTATTTTGAGATCTAAATGGGAATCTGACAGTGAGTATCGGCAGAACCTAATAACTTCCACAATGACGTTTGAAGAGGAAATCTAGTTACAGAATGGTCTATTTTTAATAAGCGTTGAATGAAAGGCCTGATTTGCCCGTCATATAATTGCTCGTACATATCTTCTTTATGCTTCAAGGACACAATTTGTTTCAAGTGCCTCCTTATATACTGTAATATTTTTGTTTTGTTACCTTGTAGGTTAAACTGGATTTTGTGGCTCCTGCTACTGGCACACACAACTATACCCTGTACTTTATGAGTGATGCCTACATGGGCTGCGACCAGGAGTACAAGTTCAGTGTGGATGTGAAAGAAGCAGAGAGTGAAAGCGACTCAGACTGAGGGAGACAAAAAAACTGAAATGGGTGCAGTGAGCATGCCATAATGGTGAATTCTTCCCTCGAGGAATAGAAGCAAGGACTCGCTGCCTCTAACCCTATACAGATCAGTGGCCTTATTTAAGGCTTCCTCTCGTGTGGCAGAACTTCTTGGTTGCTGTGAACTGAAGACATTTGAAGTACCACAGCTAAATCTAAGATGGTTTAGTGTGTTTCTCCACTAACATGCGTCAGTCTGACTGCCAGAGACCATCTACTCGTCACTTGCACATCGTCCTAATTTTTGGAGCACCGTTTGACCAACCAGCACATTTCTCTGAAGGCAGACAATCTGGACATAAATGTAGGAGAAAGGAAAGAATTCCAAGCCGGTTTTGGAAAAATGCAGACTCTTGTACAGCTTTGAGATTTTTATATGATGCAGGGCAAATCTGACTACCAGATTTCATGTCCTGTGTCCAGCTCAATAAAATTAATTCAACATCTATGAATAAAATCTGTTACTGTTTCATTGATCAATATGCTGGAGTTAAACTGTCCACTTGGCGCACAGAGTAACAGGGTGATGGGCTTGGTGGGCTGGCTATGTGGATGTGAGACTGAAACTCCAGTGTGCCCTTCTCTCCAAGTAATCTTAGTCCTCAGATTCTACTCTTTAGCTCAGTAAAAGGACTGCAGTCTCCCCATCCTGTGATTCTCATACTAGAATATTCCCATGTATGTCGCACATCCTTGTTTTTTTTATTTATTTTTAGAATAACCAGTTTGTAATGGAAACGAGTTTTAAATGCATTAGAGCTGATTGTTTATATTTTAAAAAAGAAAAATAAGAGAAGCAGAGAGGAAGAAGCATCCTTGCAAAAGAATTGGACTGCTGCTGCTCGAATGCGAGGGGGCACTACAGTGATAGTCATTGGTTCATTTTTCCACTTTTAGGAAACCTAGAACCATCAGCATTGCACTTTGCTCTGTTTACATTTTTCTTTAAAAATAGAACTTAAAACGTTACCCTTAGTATTGCAGTCACTTAACACTTTTCTGCAGCGTTATGGCTCATATTTTTTGATAGCTGTCTTCAGCTGTTATCCTCACATGCACTCTGTCGCCATGCTGGTTGTTGATCTTACCTGCTGGTTTTCTCAACAAATGTGGGACATTGTGGGTTACATTTCCATCTACTGTTTCCAGAAACACCTTTAAAAGATGTTAATAAAGGTTTTTTCACACTATTTCTGTGCGCATTTGTGCGTACTGTGACCCACTCTTTCTTCCCTGGGTGTATTTACACCCTCACCCACCTCCCTTTTTACTGCTGAATTGTGATTGGGACTCTGCTACTCACATTTGGTCTTATATTCATCTTTTATTTTCATTTCCTCCGCCTTCTTTCTTTACATTGGGTAGTTTATACCAAAACACAAGTTCTGACAGAGACTTCTGACCGCAAATTGTGAGCACTATTTTCTTGAAGGATTTCTCCCGCTTTTATATTTTTATTAGTAATGGTGGCCGCGTCATATTTACAGAATGCACGGCTCACTTGCAACTTTTCATCTACACTGTTTTTTTTTTCTTTGCCAGCGTGGTCCGCTTTAACCTTAGCTGTCGCGCTCCGGAATCATTCATTTAAATGAGCTTTGATTTTGTTTTTAGGTCTCGCCTGAGTCAGTGCTTTAGCGCTGCTCTGGCAAGAGTTTTAGTAAGCGGGTTTTGGAAGTGCAAACTAGTGGCTTTTTTCAGGCCTCCAGCTACAGTGCATGTGCGCTGGGCGCGCGCACCATTTGTCAGCCTGCGTGATCACTTTCGCGGCCGCTTTGATGTTCCTCAGTGAGTTGCGCGGCCACTGAGAACATCAAAGCGGCCGCGAAAGTGCACACCATTTGCCAGCCTGCGTGCCTCTCTCCGCCTTAGGGCACGCGACGTGCCCTACCCCCCTCCCTTATCCCACTTCCTGCTTGTTTACATAAATATTGTGCAGCGTTTTTAAATAAACTTCCATTCAAAGCTATTGCAGCAGTTGTAAATAAAGTTTGTCACTTGCCTCTCCCCCTACTTTCATTCCTCTCTCTTCGTCACCCCTTACTTTCTTTCCCCTTTCATTCTTCCTGTTCACTCATCACCTCCCTCCTCTCTGAATCTTTTTCTCTCTCAGGCCCCCTTTCTCTACCCCCATATTTCCTTTCTTCGTCTCTCTCACTGGTCTATCCCCCCTCCCACACTCATATCTCAACTGCTCCTTCTCTTTCCTTATGTTTCCTTCTCTCTCTCTTTGCCATTGCTCCGGTTTCGCCACTCTCTATTCGCTCCTCCTTACACAACTATTTTCCGGCCTCACCCCTGTGGCCCCCCCCCCCCTCAATACCCACAGCACCCCGCCCTCAACACCCGCCCTCAACACCAGCTGTGCCTCGAGGACACGCACGATTGGAAGCCCTGCTGACAGTGACGCAAGTCTCTGCTGCAGTTCTCGCCCGACACCTCCCTATTACGGAATTTATCCAATGTTTCATAATTTCCGTACTCTTAGTGATGAGATGCAGTTGACCCTCAATGCACCGTCATATTTAAATGGTGTTTTGGACGGTTGGTGAACCCTGATTCACGAGCGGGTGTCCTTGGCATGAATTTATTCCAATGGTATGCTGCGCTGGAGACCATATGCGTGTGTGTTCCTCAGCGTAGGTTTTACTCGTTATGTTCATTTGAAAAATATGGGAGGAAACTGTGGACCGTGGCATGTCGCATTGCTGAATAGGTCTCAGCATAGGGCTGCCCGCCCCTTATAACGTGTAAATGCGGAGGTCCCTCCACCCTATTTACTAGCCTCCGGAAGTTGTCTTGGAAATATATTTAATTTCCATGCACACAGGGCTTTAAGTGGGATGAAAAAACTGGGGGGGGGGGGGGGCTCTCAAAGGGGCATGGCCAGTGTAATTCAGGCCGTTGCTTAAACACTTAATCTAAAAAATCTGTGAGCATAGTGTGCCGCCCGACTTGTATTTTGCTGTTTCTGTCATTGCATCTAGATATACGATACAACAAGTAACATCATATCTACAAGAAGTCAGGACTATTGGCTTTGTCAATGGTTGTTAGTTGCATAAGATAAATAAGCAGCAACCATGGAACTATGGCTTGTATACATTATTGAAAATGCTTCCACAAACTTCCCCCCCCCCCCCGTCGTGTGTGGCAGACAGGCGGAGACAGCTTCCCGGGCACACACACAGCCGCCGCGCCCGAGTACTTCACAGGTCTTTAAAGGACAATTTAGGTGTTAATGAGGCATCCTTGTTTTTCACCCCTTCTTAGAGCCCCTGCAGCTCCAGTCTCCATATTGCTGGAAGAGTCCGCCCCCCCCTACCCACCCCCCCTGAAATTTTTAGTAGCCCCCCTGCCCCCGAAATTTGGCTTTAGTTGTGCCTCTGCCTGGTATGATGTCATGCCTTTTTGACTTCTGCACTAGTGAGAAGTGAGCAGTGTGAGCAGCGCACATCAATGTGCCTGCTGTCACTGCAGTCCACCTGTGCCAGGGCACAAAACAGAGCCCGATAGAGACCCGTTTCGAGGCCTCCTTAAAACAAGCATTGGCATAGCCAATAGGTCTCGCCTTTGGGACCTTATGAGTGTTTAGACATGCAACACTTGATGTTGTTGCACCAAGGATATTGTGCTAGTTAACTAAACACTTATAAGCTCCCAAAGGCGAGACCTATTGGCTATGCCAATGCTTGTTTGGTGGAAGTGCCCCATAGCGTGCTTTCACTTGAGTGGTGGCCGCGCCACTTAGACACTTCTCACCGTAGTCAGCTTACAGCGAGCGTGTATAAAGAAAGGGGCGCGGCTACCATTAAAGTGAGAGCACGGCATGGGCCGCTTTTACAAAAAAAAAAAATTGTTTGTGACCTTCACAGACAAATGTGTTTTTTTTTTTTTGTAAAAGCCCTTCATGCCCTGTTTTCTCTTCAGCATTACAGTAAGACGCTTCTAAACAAAGGGGGGCGACCACCATTAAAGTGAAAGAACGGCATGGGTGCTTTTACTAAACAAGCATTGGCATAGTCAATAGGTCTCGCCTTTGGGACCTTATAAGTGTTCCCTTGTATTTTTATTTGTCTTCTGGTTCTGGGTATTTGATATGCTCAGGATGCAGGCATCTCTGACCGCTGTAAAATTATTTATAATTTATCCACTGCCTGTTTCAGAAAAAAAATGAAATCTTTGCGTTACAGATTTACCAATACTTCCTGCATGTTTGGATAGAGCTGCAGAAGCTTAAAAGCAAACCACTTTATTTCCTGTCTCATTGTGACTTCCTTTCACTTATTATTTCATGCAGATTATCTGCACTGACAAGAGTTTGATGTGAGGCATTGCGGGTACTTTACAGAGAATAGTAAGTTACAAGTCGCAACCAAAAGCAAACAAAACGGACTAGGACTGGATTGTAGCATTAAACAGGTAGAAGCTTCTTGGAGATGTTCATGTGGATACATACAGTATGTTCTGAGGAGAAATAAGTCGGTGGGTTATCCTATGGAAGCGAAACATGTGTTTCTAGATGTTTCCTGAAATTCATAGACTGTCAATGGTGGCATGTGAACTCATAGCGAACGTGTGGGAACACCCACGGAGCTGTGGCCAGCCACAGCCCCTCCCTTGAGAGAACCCCAGCTCTCTCTGGCCTTACCGCAGCTAAAAATGACCCCTCCCACCACTCCCCCATCCACCCGACTGGTTTTCCAAGGTTGGAAGTGGAATTTGCGGTTGGAAAGTGCAGAGTTCTCACTTTTAGTTTGTGACTCTGCACTGCACACCTAAATCCAGCCTGTTTTGGCTGTAAATCGAACCTGTGGTGTAAGACGCGCATACGGACCCGGGGCACCTCTAGGTTCTTTTACCACAAGTTCTCTAAGTGTCCGAGTGTTATTGTTGGCACAACCCTGCACCTCCGGGGCTTATTTGGGAGGGGGTCTGTGCTGCTTGTAAACTAGTGTTTATGTTCTGTTGAGGTATGGAATGTAAAGCAGTGGAGGGAAGTGATGCTTCTCTGTTTGCAGCAGCATGTGTATCAATAGTTAGGAAAATGGCATTGTCAATTTTGAAGACCCTGGGACTTATTTACAAGCCCATTGCGCCGCCGGTGCGTCACTGTTAATATGGAAAAAAGGTGACGTACCGGCAGCGCCAGGGGCTTGTAAATGTTTTGGTGTTCATGGACAGCTGTAGTTGCGCCAGTAAGAAGCTCAGTGTGCTGAGCTCCCACTAAAGAGAGTTACGGATGACCCGGATGTTACAGGCTAACCTCCCTGCAACTCATAACACAGAGCTGGGTAGTAATGTCCTCCAGCAGCGTGAACTGAACTCAGCCTTTCTTTATTTACGGTTTATGAAATGAGTACCACTGAGGAGGGCGGTACTTCCCATTAGCACCCTAAATTGGCCCAGCCTTTCCTTATTTGCTTTTTATTATCTTTTTTTGTTTGTTTTTTTGCAGTTTTATATAGCTCAAATTTTGCTCAATGGCTTTAGTGCGCTCTACACTAGAACTAGATTCCGTACACGTTTTTGGGCACGATGAGATTAAATAATTTGCCCAGAATCACGGGATCTTGAGCGGAAGCTGGGACTCCAGTCTGGTTCCCCAGTTCCAATGCTGACAACTCTGGAAATGAGAGCCATTCATTTGCCTAGTAACGCCCGTCAGCACGATCTTCATTTACAAGTTGATGAAATGAGGACCATTGAGCCAGGTTTTAAAGCACATTGGCACACTGAACCGGCTCAATCTTCATTTACAGGTTGATGAAAGGAGGACCACTGGGCCGGGTTTTAAAGCTCATCTGCATGTTAAACCGGCTCAATCTTTATTCACAGGTTAGTGAAATAAGAACCATTGAGCTGGCTAGTAACAGTCATCAGCATGCTGAATCAACTCGGCATTTTTTATTTACCTGTTGCTAAAATTAGCACCAGTGAGTCGAGAAGCAGTTCTCCTTAGCACTCTGAGTAGATTCAGAATGTCTATAATTACCGGGTGATGAAAGGAGGACCACCAAAGTTGATGCCACGAGAAGCATTAATTTAGGTAGCAACATCCCTCGGCACGGCAGCTGAACCGAATGCTGTGATTGGTCAGGACAGTCGGGGTGATGGCGCTCACTACTCTTGTTTGCCTGCGATTTTATGTTCCATGAAAGTATATAGGTCGGGTATCGAGCGGATGGGACAGATTCCCTGTTTGTACAACTCTGTTTGGGTGAGAGTCGGGGCGGGCATTGATGGCCTCATTGCTCACATTCTGTGGGGGTGTTAACCACTCCATATTATGCGTCCTCCTCTTCAGCTTGGAGTGGAGGGTTCCTAATGTCAAGGTGATCAGTTAATACTTTCACGGAGGGCATTAACCAGTTAGCGCTTTGAGCTGGCACTTTAATATGGCGGTTTTGGGAGAAAAATACGTTTATTTTTGGCTGTATAAGAGTTCATATTATGGTATATGGGACTTCTTTCCATTGACATGAAACCGGCTTCCTCAAGTTAAGAGCAGTTTGCAGACACATAGTGGATTATTGGTGAGTACTGCAGTTATAAGAGAGGTGGACGGTGTTTGGACCCTTTTTCTGTGCTGATCCTAGTGGGAAACAGCTGGGGTTCACTAGGTGCTTTTCCTGGCTGGCTGTAGGCACTAGAAGCAGATGCCGGATAGTGACTGTTTGACAGATGAATTGGAAAACTTGAGGTCTAATCCCGGCATGGTGCCCAGCACACTGTGTGATACTGGAGACATTGTTTAACGCTTCGGTTCTGCTCTTTGCCGAGGAACAGCAGCTCTTCGAAACTGGTGCGAAGGGGGAGAAAGACTGCATGTGAACCAAGCGCGCCCATGCTGATTAGACACATAGTGGATTATCGGTGAGCAGTGCAGGTATAAGAGAGGTGGGCGGTGTTTGGACACTTTTTCTGTGCTGATCCTAATGGTGAAAACGGCTGGGGTTCACTAGGTGCTTTTCCTGCCTGGCTGTAGGCACTGGAAGCAGATGCCGGATAGGGACTGTTTGACAAATTAATTGGGAAACTTGAGCTCTAATCCTGGCATGGTGCCCCGCACACTGTGTGATACATCAGGTCAGTAGACTATAGCGACCGTCACCTTTTCAAAGATAAGTAAAATGTGTGCACATTCAAATCACGGGCGGATTCAGGCTTCCAAGCTCAACAACAAAAGTGTACCACTGAGATTGTTAATAGTATCGTCCCTTTAGAAAATTGCCAAATACTATTTGGTTATCGCTGGTGGGTACATAAATTCATCTGCATGGTGATAAACCGTTGTCACTGATCCCAGTTACAGCAAGGATCCGGTTCAACTCACGAGCTTCCCACTTAAAGTATTTCGCCTGAGTGGCCCAGCTTCCAGGCATTTAACCGAGCACCTCCGAAACTCTCACATCACCTACCATGCTCACACCATGCAGTTTCTGTCTCTATTGCTCCCCTTGGAAATGCGCTGCCTTGAAGTGTCCCACTATTAGTTAAACTACAGCCGGTTTTGGGTGACTCTTTTTCGATCGGCCTCAATGACCATCATCTTCTTGCCTAGATTTCTTTCGACAATGGTCACTTATGACTACACAGTTCATAACCTAATTTGTTCAAGACAGAACAAAAATCAACACACCAAATTACAAGTGTGTAAGTTACCAATGTTGAACGATTTTTAACATCGGACAACAAACGGGGACCCTTGGCCGGCGCATATTAATTTTTTTTACGGACACCATTTAAGACCTTTAACAGGAGACTAATCCAGCTATCTCATGCATGAAATCAGGGAGAAAGACCAGCAGGGCTGAATGCTGTATCTCCAGCAAAGAACATCGCAGTGCATGGGAAATTGGCGATTTCTCTTACTTTGCATGTCTCTCTTCAAAGCCCGAGAGCACTTCAATAAAGTTTAAAACAAGCGCCTGTGGACAAGCAGAGGCGGAGGCAGCAGGGGGAGGGAAGAGAGGAGGGGGCCTGCGCCTCTTTCCCTTGCAGGAGCGAGCAGGAAACATTGGTTTGTAATTATTAACAGATGGTTGCTGCTCGCTCCCGCAAGGGAATCGCCAAACGTGCACGAGTTGCCATTGAAAGCAATGCAACGCGTGCAAGTTTTTGGGCCAAAAACCGAACCGATTACAAGAGGTCCCCCTACGCAGCGCATGCGCGCTGCGTAGGCAAGACCTAAAAATCATTTGTTTGTGAAGTTCACAATCTACAATCAGAAGATCCACACTAAGCTGGAGAGACAAGCCAGAAGAGTTGCGCTTGGGGCCAAAATCCTAGTCATAGAAAGAGAAAGGGCTGAGATGACTCTAGCACCCATAAATGGTGGCAGCAATAAGGTAAATAGGGAGAGAGGAAACTTTTGATCCAAAATCCCCAAATATGTTGAGGATGGTGATACCACAAAAGGGTTTGCAGCCTTAGAGAGGGCTTGTAAAATGGGAAAACGCAATAAAAAATATTGGGGTTATCTAGTCTGGGAGTTTTTCTCAGGCAAGTGCAGGGATAGACTCCTGACAATGAGGAAGATGTGTGGTCCTTTGACCTCACGAAGGATACCCTGAAGAGTACAGGAATAAGTTCAGTGAAAACTCACAGAACCTTGTCAGTGCTGGGCTGATTTTGTTGAATTCTCAGTCAAAACACTAGGTGGTGGGATGAAAGGCAGTAAGGTGCAAGATTATGAAGAGTTTTACAATGTGTTGATGAAGGAGCACCTGTTAAGTAATTGTACATCAGGAAAACTGTATCAGTACCTAGTGGATCTAGGGTTGGTTTCTACCCAGGAGCTGGCGAAGAAGGCTGACCATGGTGTTAAAACAAGGGTGGCCAGAAAGACATGTAGTGGGGGTGACTTAAAAAAAGGGGGTTGCTAATCCCTCCCTCCCAGTCGCCAGGGCAAGATGTGGGACAGTCTAAAGAAAAAGGTAAAGAGTCTTCTAAAGGCCCCCAAAAACCTGTTCTGGAGGGTGGATCCAGAGACACTTCACAATCAAAGGGTGGGTACCAGAGTAAAAACTTGGATTCCAAAAAGGCTTGGTGTTTTGATTGTAAGGCCAATGGACACCGAGCTGGGGACTCTTCTTGTCCCAAAAAGTCCGCCACTAGTGCACCTCCAGTCTCCACTGGGGTGGTGAGTCTCCAAAAGGGATCCTTGGTGTGCCATGACCAGGTTAGAGAGCACACTGAAGCTACTTTAGTCTCCGAGGGTTGGGTGGATGTAGCTACCTTGGCTGTCTGGCCCAGTAACCTGGAGAAGTACAGACAGATGCCACATATCAATGGGGTTGATTTAGAAGCACTGAGGGTTACAGGTGCAAGTGTCACCATGTTGACTAAAAAACTGATCTCCAGAACTGTACCTGACTGGACAAACCTATCCATTCATCACTGCTGAAAACCATACCAACCATCCATTCTAAGATCACCATCCCATGGCGATGGTGATCTTAGAATGGAGGGGTGTTACTGGCCAAAAGGTGGTTGTGTCCTCTGCAGTTCCAGTCCAGTGTCTGCTAGGAAATAATCTGTAGACCTCAGCATGGGCTGAGGTAGCGCTAAGGTCCCATGCAGCCATGCTGGGAATACCTGAACGGGTGTGTATGAAAACTAGTGCAAAGCCCAGGGTGAAAAAGAGGAGTTGGAGCTTGGATCAGGTTTAATAATACTTTATTTAGAAAATGAAGTTCATCAAAGTGAGAACAGCATATTGCACCTATAATTAAAATTAATGCGATGGATAAAATAAGCATGAAAACTCCATAGGTAGCCTTATTCATAAATAGGTTTAAGCCAGAAATAGGGTATGACTTGGTAAGTATAAACAAATGTATAACAAAGTACCCAGCTGTTTTAGCAGCATGCCTAAAAAGAGGCATAACAGACTGCATAGCAAACACAGACAATTCATAAATAGATGTAAGCTATGAATAGGAGAAGACCTAAGGGCACGATAGTATGTGACATGGCAGTGTAAACGAATATCTGCAAAAGTATCCAGCTGTTGTGACCGTACAGATGCAACAGTCTACAGAAAGCAGCCATTTTGGGTCATATATGCAGGTCCTACGCGAGTGTCTGCTACCTTGCCACACCTCATAGTGCATGGGGATTTGTTATTGTTGTTCGCCGGGTGGCAGAGCTGGGCTAGTTTATAAAATGGCGCATGCTATAAGTTACCTGGGGCAGTGATTATTAATGATGGGATTGAGCAAGACCTTAGTCTGCCGCCGGTTACGGTTAACAAAAAATGCTTAAAATTAATGCAGGAATAAAACCAGAGTAGTTAAAAACCCGGGATTAGCCTTAAAGTGCTGGAGTAAAAAACGTGCCTTATACTGAAGTCTAAAAGGATTGTAGTTGTTATAGCACCATTGCAGAATGAAGCTGGCATAGCTCGAGTCAGCTGCTAGGCTGAGGGAAAGTGTCAAAGAGGTAGGAGAGGTGAGATTCAGCACTGAATCAACGGGAAATGATGAGCCGGTGCAGTTTGTGACCATAACCTGCTGGCTGAGCTCACCTAGCAGTCTACCCACAGCCTACCAGCAGCCTCTACACCCGCACCCGCGAGCTCCGCTCCGCAGACCGCGCCCTCACCACCGTCCCCCGCATATGAAGAGTGACCGCCGGCGGCAGATCATTCTCCCACCTCGCCACCAAGACATGGAACACCCTCCCCATCTGCCTACGGCAGACCAAAGACCTTCTGACCTTCAGGAGACTTCTCAAGACCTGGCTCATCGAACAGTAGCAGCTTACCCTCCCCTAGCGCCTTGAGACCCTCATGGGTATGTAGTGCGCTTTACAAATGCGATTGATTGATTGAATATTGTTTACTAACAAAACCAGGAACATTGCACACTCAGTCTCATGGATCGAGTTTATTCTGCAGTACGTTCCAGAAGCATCGCCCTACAATTCTGAAATGGTTGGAAGTGGATCTAAATTTCTTAACAGTTTATTCACTTTGTCCGGAAATATCACTCCAGCAATTGCTTGAGAATAGACATCATTTAGAAAAGTTTTCACAGCTGCCTGTATTGTTTGTCCCAGTGGAGGATAAAGGAGTCTTCTGAGGTCGTCGATTAGTACCGGAGAGATTCAGAGCAGATAGGATAAAGATTCTCGGATCAATCTGCAAAGGCAGCACTTATTGCTGGAAGGGTGGATTAACCAGGTTGGGGGGGGGGGCGGGGGGGGGGGGGGGAGGTCTAACGAGGATAAGTTGCCAATTCGAATAGAGCAAAACGTGATTTTATAATGCATGGACAATAAATCTGTGTTGTTTTTTTGTACTATTTTATCATAGCTCCCTAATATAAGGATCTCATGCTTTCTGCTTTTAAGGGTCCGACGGTCCTGTTGAAAGGATTCTTTGTGGAGTGCTTTGTTTACAACAAATTTGAAACGCTGGTGAGGAAGATTTTGGTTTCAGCAGTTTGCTGCGTTTTCGAACTCCAGGGCATCAGAAAGGGCAAGCGTCCAGGGGTTTTGAGGTGCTAAATTCTTCACTGATGATACTTCCAGCAAGACTAGATTCTTCAGTGTCCGTCCGTCAGTGGCCGTCCGTCAGTGGCCGTCAGTCAGTGGCCGTCAGTCAGTGGCCGTCAGTCAGTGGCCGTCAGTCAGTGGCCGTCAGTCAGTGGCCGTCAGTCACCAGGACTGACACTGACGGATTGACACTGACGGACTGACACTGACCGACTGACACTGACCGACTGACACTGACCGACTGACACTGACCGACTGACACTGACCGACTGACACTGACCGACTGACACTGACCGACTGACACTGACCGACTGACACTGACCGACTGACACTGACCGACTGACACTGACCGACACTGACCGACACTGACCGACACTGACCGACACTGACCGACACTGACAGACACTGACAGACACTGACAGACACTGACAGACACTGACAGACACTGACAGACACTGACAGACACTGACAGACACTGACTGGCAGACACTGACTGGCTCTGACTGGCAGACACTGACTGACACGACACTGACTGACACGACACTGACTGACACAACACTGACTGACACAACACTGACTGACACAACACTGACGGACACTGACTGACTGACTTACTTACTGACGGACACTTACTGACGGACACTGACTGACTTACTGACTGACTGACTGACACTGACTGACTGACAACGACTGACACTGACTGACTGACACTGACTGACTAACTGACTCTGACTGACTAACTGACTCTGACTGACTGACTCTGACTGACTAACTGACTCTGACTGACTGACACTGACTGACTAACTGACTCTGACTGACACTGACTGGCTGACACTGACTGGCTGACACTGACTGGCTGACACTGACTGGCTGACACTGACTGGCTGACACTGACTGGCTGACACTGACTGGCTGACACTGACTGACAGACACTGACTGACAGACACTGACGGACTGACACTGACTCACTGACTGACACTGACTGACTGACTGACAGACACTGACGGACTGACACTGACTCACTGACTGACACTGACTGACTGACACTGACTGACTGACACTGACTGACTGACACTGACTGACTGCCACTGACTGATTGACACTGACTGACTGACAGACACTGACGGACTGACACTGACTCACTGACAACGACTGACTGACAATGACTGACACTGACTGACCAACTGACTCTGACTGACTGGCTGACACTGACTGGCTGACACTGACTGGCTGACACTGACTGGCTGACACTGACTTGGCTGACACTGACTTGGCTGACACTGACTGGCTGACACTGACTGGCTGACACTGACTGGCTGACACTGACTGGATGACACTGACTGGCTGACACTGACTGGCTGACACTGACTGGCTGACACTGACTAGCTGACACTGACTGGCTGACACTGACTGACTGACACTGACTGACTGACTGACACTGACTGACTGACTGACACTGACTGACTGACAGACACTGACAGACACTGACAGACACTGACAGACACTGACAGACACTGACAGACACTGACAGACACTGACAGACACTGACAGACACTGACTGACACTGACTGACACTGACAGACACTGACTGACACTGACTGACACTGACTGACACTGACTGACACTGACTGACACTGACTGACACTGACTGACACTGACAGACACTGACAGACACTGACAGACACTGACAGACACTGACAGACACTGACAGACACTGACAGACACTGACAGACACTGACTGACACTGACTGACTGACTGACTGACTGACTGACTGACTGACTGACTGACTGACTGACTGACTGACTGACTGACTGACTGACTGACAGACACTGACGGACTGACACTGACTCACTGACTGACACTGACTGACTGACACTGACTGACTGACACTGACTGATTGACACTGACTGACTGACACTGACTGATTGACACTGACTGATTGACACTGACTGATTGACACTGACTGATTGACACTGACTGATTGACACTGACTGACTGACTAACATTGACTGACTGACACTGACTATCATTGACTGACTGACTGACGATGGCTGACTGACTGACAATGGCTGACTGACTGACAATGGCTGACTGACTGACAATGGCTTACTGACTGACAATGGCTGACTGACTGACACTGGCTGACTGACACTGACTGACGGACACTGACTGACGGACACTGACGGACACTGACTGACGGACACTGACTGACGGACACTGACTGACGGACACTGACTGGCGGACACTGACTGACACTGACGGACTGACACTGACGGACTGACACTGACGGACTGACACTGACGGACTGACACTGACGGACTGACACTGACGGACTGACACTGACGGACTGACACTGACGGACTGACACTGACGGACTGACACTGACGAACTGACACTGACCCACTGACACTGACGGACTGACACTGACCCACTGACACTGACCCACTGACACTGACCCACTGACACTGACCCACTGAAACTGACCCACTGACACTGACCCACTGACACTGACCCACTGACACTGACCCACTGACACTGACCCACTGACACTGACCCACTGACACTGACCCACTGACCGACTGACACTGACCGACTGACACTGACCGACTGACACTGACCGACTGACACTGACCGACTGACACTGACCGACTGACACTCACTGATTGACACTGACTGGCTGGCTGACTGACAGACTCTGACTGACACGACACTGACTGACACGACACTGACTGACACGACACTGACTGACACGACACTGACTGACACGACACTGACTGACACGACACTGACTGACACGACACTGACGGACACGACACTGACGGACACGACACTGACGGACACGACACTGACTGACTGACACTGACTGACTGACACTGACTGACTGACACTGACTGACTGACACTGACTGACTAACTGACTGACTGACACTGACTGACTAACTGACTGACTGACTAACTGACTGACTCTGACTGACTGACACTGACTGACTGACATTGACTGACTAAAACTTACTGACACTGACTGACTGACACTGACTGACTGACACTGACTGACTGACACTGACTGACTGACACTGACTGACTGACACTGACTGACTGACACTGACTGACTGACACTGACTGACTGACACTGACTGACACTGACTGACACTGACAGACTGTGACTGACTGACACTAACTTACTGACACAGACTGACACTGACAGACTGACACTGACAGACTGACACTGACTGACTGACACTGACTGACTGACACTGACTGACACTGACTGACACTGACAGACTGTGACTGACTGACACTAACTTACTGACACTGACTGACACTGACAGACTGACACTGACAGACTGACACTGACAGACTGACACTGACAGACTGACACTGACTGACTGACACTGACTGACTGACACTGACTGACACTGACAGACTGTGACTGACTGACACTAACTTACTGACACTGACTGACACTGACAGACTGACACTGACTCGCTGATTGACTGACACTGAAACTGACTGACACTCTGACACTGACTCGCTGATTGACTGACACTGACTGACTGACACTGACTGAAACTTATTGACTGACACTGGCTGATTGACACTGACTGACACTGACTAACATTGACTGACTGACACTGACTATCACTGACTATCACTGACTGACACTGACTGACTGACACTGACTGACTGACACTGACTGACTGACACTGACTGACTGACACTGACTGACTGACACTGAATGACTGACACTGACTGACACTGACCGACTGACACTGACCGACTGACACTGACTGACACTGACTGGCTGACACTGACTGGCTGACACTGACTGGCTGACACTGACTGGCTGACACTGACTGGCTGACACTGACTGGCTGACACTGACTGACTGACAACGACTGACTGACAATGACTGACAATGACTGACACTGACTGACTAACTGACTGACTCTGACTGACTGACACTGACTGACTGACACTGACTGACACGGACAGACTGACACTGACTAAAACTTACTGACACTGACTAAAACTTACTGACACTGACTAAAACTTACTGACACTGACTGAAACTTACTGACACTGACTGAAACTTACTGACACTGACTGACTGACACCGACTGACTGACTGACTGACACGGACGGACTGACACTGACTGACACTGACTGAATGACACTGACTGACTGACTGACACTGACTGACTGACACAGACTGACTGACTGACTGACTGACTGACACTGACTAACATTAGGTCTCGCCTTTGATTAAGTTAAAGCCATTTGCTTTGCTATACAATACCATTAGCAAAGCAAATGGCTTTAACTTAATCAAAGGCGAGACCTATTGCATTTTCAATGCTTGTTTTATTATTCTGCCGAAAATTACAGTATTCTTTTCGTAGTTAACCGTCATTTCATTGGTGCTGCTGTAAAGAGTAAATCAGCCTTTGCACACCTTTTTCTTAAGAGGATGGCATTGTCGGCATACAGCAAGGAAGTGATGGGTTGATTCGCTAATTTCGATGCGTCCCTGATTATCGAGTCCAGTACAGGTGCCGGATCACACATGAGCAGATTAAAAAGCAATGGGTCAAAAACACACCCAAGTTGTTACCCAGTTTTACTCTGGCACAAGTTTCAAAATATAGCAATTGAATACCCCAGAGTAAGGGGTCAGGAATGTCCCAGGCTTTGAGCTTTGACCAGCGTAGCTGCCGTTTAACGTAGTCAAAGGCCTTGATGTAATCTACAAAGCAACTGTGAAGGAGCAGTTTTTTTCTTTATCTGCCTTGCCACCAGCATCCTGATGGCACTAGATTATTAGTTGTGCCCAACATGGTCCTGAAGCCAGTTTGGTTGAAGGGTTTCACTTTTTTGAGTTAGCCCTGCATCCAAATATCCTAGTGGGGGGAGACGGCGTATTTGGCTTTGCATCCAGGAGGGCTATAAGGCGATTTTATAGATGGGATACAGTATTGGTCCTTGGCAGGATGAGGGAATTGAGTCGGTGGAGAGGCAGATTCAGAACATCCTGTACATCAATCAAGACCAGAACTCAACGTCTTGTTTATAGGCCAATGAAGGGGTGCCGTTTGGTCCTGGGGCGACGTCCACTATGCTTTTCGTAATCAGAGTGGCAATTCTTTGGGCCGTGAAAGGCAACAAATATTAGTAGCTTTGTGCTTCATTAGTCTCTGATCTTCTCGGTGCCTCATTTGGCTTGAGGTGACAGTTTGGCAAGTTGAGACTATCCGATTTAGTTTTGTAACTAAGTGTGATGATGTACATGGTCCAACTTTCAGACGTGATATTGTTTCCATTTAGTTTAACCAATTCAGTTTCTCACGTTTAAACGGTTAATGATAATCCAGAACCCTTTGGAGTCGTTAGTTCGGCAGGCCATAAAGAGCTCTAACTGAAGTCCTTCCTTATATCTCTGTTTCGCTTGCCAAATTCGTTTTTTGTAACACCTATGAAAAGTGTGGATTTTGTCCGGCGAAAAGATGCTAGATCCAGATTTCAGTGATCTGAGCTTTTTATTCAAAGCGCTTTTCAAGATTTTAAGATCTTTTGTAAACCAAGGGTGTGCCAAAGTGGGTCCTGAAAGACTAGATCCTGGGCTTTGAGATTGGGTGCTGACAAGGGCAGAGAGAAGCTGCTGCACAAAAGATTCCCAGTCATACGTTGTTTGCCTCAGTGGAAGTCTTAGTTAGATAAAGCAGATTTCCATGTTGAGTATTTTACAGCGACTTCAGAGGGACGTTTAATTTGCTTCCAGTTTTGGTGCATGCTCTTGAGCCAGCAGCCCTTAGGATGTTATGTGCCTTATTCCAATGGGCAATGGTCATGCTCTGGGGAATATGGTCGCTTTCACAGCGTAGAGTAATGGAAAAGGACTTGTCCAGTGGAATTGAACAGAGTGTGCAGTCTAACACCGCAGATCTTTTCATGGAGAAGTGTGTGTATCTGGATGGGTGATCGCTGGGATAACTTCTGTTCTGAGCCTGCAGTCACGTTCCCTCTAAAGCAGCTGTCAGGTTCGGTCCTATGACATTGGTTCTTTGTGAGAATATGATCTGAGCTGGGATCAGCCACTTGGAGTCCGCTATTTCGCTAGAGCAATGTCGAAACAGGTTTTGAAGCAGATTTAGATTGTAGAGTCTGGTCAAGATGAGATGGTATTTGGGCTAAGTGGCCCGGATGTCTGCAATCAGGAGCACTAGTTTCTTGACTTTTTGCTTCTTCCTAGGGGATTCCGGATGAATGTACACATTTAGCAGGAGTAATCGATCTGTTGAGGCGTTCTGATTCCAGTTCTTGAGTACAACACACAAAAGGTTGTGATGACCGGTGGCCATAAAGTCCCAGTGTGATGAAAAAGTCCCATTGCGTTGCCCTTGGCAGATTGTCTCAAGGCAGGATTTAAGAATTTGTGGTAGCCTTCTAGTGGGGTTTCCACTTCATGCCATGATTCCTGGATGGATATAATGTCATGTGATGTTAGAAAAGAATTAGCATCTGTATCTGTTAAGATGTTCTCAAGGCCAGCCACATTCCAGGAAAGTAGACTTATGTGCTTGGGCTCCTCCTCCGAACTTGGTAGAGTGAGGTAGAATTATTTTTAAATGAGTCAGTTTGATGATGAGAGACCAGCCAGCCAACCCCAATATGTCCGATGGCGGTATAGTAAACCTGCAGTCTTCCTGTTTGGTTGTGAGCAGAAATAGTTAATGCCTGCCTATTGCTGGCAGCCGATGGGCCTTTTGCACTTTTGAGCATGGGTAAGGTTCTTGTTTAAATGTGTTGTCTGCAGGGGCATTTGATTTTGTCATAGTCAAAGGAGGGCTTACATGGGGGTGCTTAGGGTGGTTTTGAATGAGAGCAGGGGGGATAGCGGGGCTTTGGTGGTAATGTTATCATGATCACTCAGTCTTCTAAGAGACTGTGGTTTCTGCATATTATGCTGACTGCTGAGTGAGTAGTCCAAGTCTCAGCGACTGCATCCTTCTTGGGAAAATGATTAAAGGCATAAAGTGTATGCTCCCAATATTGCTGGGGTTTAAGTGGCAGAGATATGGGTGAGAGGCCAGAAGTTTGACAATGTTTCCCTGGTTCAGTATATCGTTGAAACCTTCGAAAATGTATTCTGGGTGCAAAATTGTTATTAGTGCACTGGTTTCTTGGGATAAATGGTTTTGAGCAGAAGCAGTACCAGGATTGATCAATGGCACTGGTGGGACAAGCAATTGTTCATTAGAGGCACTAACTCTCTATTGATGATAGATGGTGTGGCCGATGGCACTAATGAAATGGTCGTTCACCTTCAAAGGTTGGGGGGAGGTTTGCTAGAGACGAGTGGCTCTACAACTGCCTCACTTGGTGGAAGAGCATGGCTGGGCCGGAATTCTTGGACCAGGGTCGCCAGCGGAACAGCTGTAGTTAGTATGTCAATCTCTGGCTTCACGGGGGCATGCTCTGGTACCTTCCCGAAGTATTGTTAAGTTACCAGAAAGTTGATTCACGGTTTCGTTATCCCTGCTCAACTGGTTTGCAGGTGAGGTAGTTTCCACGTGGGCCTCGTTCGCTATAGGATGACATTTTTTTTTATTCTTGGTCAGCCGCCCTCAGGATTTTTTTTCCTGTTTATTATTTTATTTCCTGAGGCACTTTCTTTTCACTTCAGAAATTGGAAAGGAGATGTACTAGGGGCACTAAGAATGGCGTTTTTCTCAGTTTTCTCGCCAAAGGCAAGCCCGTCTGCGCCCGTCCGTGCCAGTCCCGGGCCTAGGGCCAGTCATGCTGCCGGTTCACATCTTATCCAAAGACACCCCTGGTATAGATCCCAGCTGATGGCCTTGAACAAGGAAGCTTGTATTCCCCAGGTACGCTGTAATCTGACCTCGCCTACCTGGTCTCATTTTAAATGTAAGCATTGCACCTTTTCCTTTATGAATAATAAATCTATCCCTTTTGCTACCTATACTCCTCTCATTCTTACCCGCCTATACACGGCTGGCTTATTGAACTGCCGCTCTTTGCCGTGTCACTCTAGTGACATATGGCTATTACTTTCTGAGACGTCCTGGGATTTACTTTTTCTCACAGAGACGTGGATCAAAGACTCCTCTAATCCAGATATTGCTCTGGCCACACCCCCTGGCTATCGCCTAATGGGAATTAGCCGCGAGGGAGGAAAGTCTGGAGGTGGAATTGCTGTCATTTTAAAGAACCATCTAACCATCACCTCTAGGAAAATCTCCAATATAGGTTCCATAGAGGCATTCTATTTCTCTATCTCAGATGCCTCCACTGCCATATTTTCAGGCGCCTTGGTATACTCCCCCCCCCTAACGTTCCCCAGCACGCAATTGTCGCATTACTGGCGGCCATTGCGGATCTCTCTCTTAAACATCCTCACTTTACGGTACTAGGAGATTTCAATCACCACATTGATGTATATGATTGTACACGTGCCAAAAATCTCTTAGACTCCATGCAAGGTCTGAATTTAATTCAAAAAGTCAAAGGCCCCACTCACTCTGCAGGACACACCCTTGATTTAATTTTTTCAAGCTGGTCTGACCTTAAGGTTCTTCCACCTATGCCCCTCACGTGGTCTGACCATTACTTGATCCCGTTTGAAATATCCATTCTTTTACCACCTAAGATGAATCTGACTATCAGAGACCAGGGTAGAAAGTGGCATAAAGTTACCTGTACGGCTCTGGAACAATTGTCTAGGAACAGCTCTGATTCTCTTGATGATGATCTTAATGTAGTTGTAGCTACTTTTAATAATGATCTTTCTGCTGCCATTGAACAAATTGCCCCTATGCAGAACTTCACCTCTCAACGTTCTAAACCCTCAGCCCCCTGGTTCTCAACGTTGTTACGAGATAACAGAAGTAAATGCAAAAAACTGGAACGTATCTGGCGTCGTTCATACGACCCAGAGTCCAAAGCCCTCTACAGATCAGCTCTTAAAGAGTTCCACAAACTCAAACGTAATGCCATGAAACAGTACTTCACGGACAAAATTAAAAGAGCTGAAAATTCCACCAAGACGCTCTTTAATATTGTTAAGGAGTTCGCAAACCCTTCTGCTTTGGCATGCCCTGTCATCCCTAGCCAACTACTTAGCGATGGCTTGTCGGACTTCTTTTTTGAGAAAATTGTGAACATTACGGCAGCTATTCAACAGACTCCGTTAGCTGCTACTTCAGCCAATGACACCACCTGCGCTATAACATTTACCTCTTTTAAACCGCTGTCTGAAGATCACGCTCTGTCCTTGTTTCTAAAATGTAAGTCCGGCTCCCCCCTTGATCCTGCCCCGGCTCAGATTCTGAATGAATTAGCTCCGCTATTGATTAAACCTTTGTTAAAAATTTGGAACTCTTCTCTGCAATCGGGCCTTTTTCCTTCTTTGTGGAAACATGCGCTGCTGTTACCAATCTTGAAAAAAACTGGTGCCGACCCATTATGTTTTAGTAATTATAGGCCCATCTCACTTCTCCCTAAACCAGCAAAAGTGTTAGAGAAGGTGGTACAAGAGCAATTGTCTGATTACTTGGAATCGAACCACCTGTTACATGACACCCAGTCAGGATTCAGGCCAAACTTTAGCACTGAATCAGCCCTGCTTGAAGCAACTGAATCAATTCGCGAATGTGTGGATAGAGGAGAGGAGGCCATGTTGGTCCTCCTCGACCTATCCGCAGCATTCGATACCATCTCCCATAACATCTTACTAAATCGTCTTCTGGAAGTGGGCATTGGCGGGACTCCGCTGGCCTGGGTGAAATCATTTCTGACGGGCAGATTCCAACAGGTCACCTTTGGCTCTTTTGTTTCCACGGAGAAACCATTGATATGGGGGGTCCCCCAGGGCTCTGCCCTGAGCCCCCTCCTATTTAATGTATATCTTAGGCCGTTGGCAAGGGTGGTCGAATCTTGGGGCGTCAGAGTGATCTTCTACGCTGATGATACTCAGCTTGTGTTTTCATTCAAGGATCACTCTGAAAGCTCTTTAGCTAATTTTCGCCACTGCCTGGTTAACATCGCCTCCTGGATGTCCACCAACAATTTAAAATTAAATGCCGACAAAACGGAGGTTCTTTTCTTCAATCAGAAATCTGCCATTCCTTCCAACATCTGGTGGCCAGCTGAACTTAATCCTCCCCCGGCACCAGTTCAGGCTGGCCGTAACTTAGGCTTTCAATTTGATACAGAGCTTTCCTGTAAAACCCAAATTAACAAAGTCTCTACCTCCTGATTTGGAAAACTCCGAATGATAAAAAGAATCATCCCTTTTTTGGCTCATGAGTCCCGTAGAACAGTAGTCCATGCTTTAATAACTTCTCACTTGGACTACGCAAACAGTCTGTACCTCGGGGCTCCAGCGTTCCTCATTAATCGTTTGCAGATAGTACAGAACTCGGCTGCCAGGCTGATCTATAACATTCCTTATCGCCATTCGATTTCACCTTATTTGGCCAAACTGCACTGGTTACCTGTGAACTATCGCATTCAGTTTAAAGCCTTAGTTCTTACTTTCAGAGGTCTTAATGGCCGAGGTCCTGCATACTTAATGCATAGACTCAGGTTGACTCAGGCGACACGGAACCTGAGATCTAATCATCTTCGCCTTATGTTTTGCCCTCGATTCCGTCTGGCACGCATGGGAGGCAGGGCTTTTGCCGTGGCCACCTCCAGATTGTGGAACCGATTACCGATGGAACTCAGATTTGCGACATCTGAGCCTCTGTTTCGAAGAAAACTGAAGACCTGGTTCTTCTCTTGCCTTTAGTTTCATTGTTCCTCCTCAGCTTATCCTCCTTGACCGTCGCATTCTCTTGTTGTCAGCGCCGGGACACCCCCGTCGGGGGTAGCTGAGCGCTTTACAAATTTCTAAATAAAAAAATAAATAATAAAATAAGATGCAATATTGAATGGGGCAATTGCATCTATGTCCACGTTGGTTATTAGCATATTGTCATTGTCTGGAATTTTCAGGAGCTGTGGGATCGGGTGAACTTCCATGCTGAATTATATTGCCTTGTATGAGTCCAGTGTTGTTGAAGAGGGCACCACTGTTGTGGGCGTTAGAGTCAGTGCTTCTGGGCTTGGCCTAACTGTTGAAGATGGCATAATTCAACTGTTGTATTGGGGGTTCTGAACTTTTCCGATTAATTTAACTTCCGAAGTACGTCGCTGACTATAGATGATAAGGCAAGTAACTTTTCTAGTAAGGTTGCGCAGACTCATTCTTGTGGGCTAGGCGTTGTAAGAGTTGATGTCTGGCCTGCTGTGTTATGGACAGTTGATAATAGGCTGCTGACAGTGGCGTTGAGGCGTTCAAAGTGAGAGTCAATAGATCAAGTGTGCTGGGCTAGTACCTCTGGCATGCAGATTTGAATATCAAACTTATTTATCTGAAAGAGACTATTAGTTATAGATTCCTTAACTTAGAATTACCCCCAGG
The DNA here is from genome assembly GCF_964204655.1 of Triturus cristatus. Taxonomy (NCBI): domain Eukaryota; kingdom Metazoa; phylum Chordata; class Amphibia; order Caudata; family Salamandridae; genus Triturus; species Triturus cristatus. Next base: position 372,521,839 of record NC_140594.1, on the reverse strand, counting down.
CGTCAGACTAGATCTGAAGAATTTTTTCTCAGCAGTACCCCTGCGCATCGATAGGTGGCGTTGGTCGACTCCGCGTTGGTCTTGGGTGTCGTTATTACTGGGTTGATGTCACGGTATCTACTTAGACGCCGCCCCTGCGTGCTGATGTCAGTTCTTTCTTTTTCCATGCCAGCGAGCGCAGATCCGGAGAGAGCGGTACCCTTAGTCATTTTTTGACTAACACTTTTTTTAACTTTTGTCGACATCTTTTTCGAGTCGTTCGACTCCTGGTGCAAGTAGGGATGTCCCATCGTCGGACCGGCTTCAAGCCTTGTGACTCCTGTCGCAAGTTGATATTGGTCACGGACCCGCACCTCGTGTTTCTCTAATGCCTGGAATGCGACCCGAAGTCGAGCTCCAACTGTCGAGCCATATACCCGAAGTCTTTGCGGGAGCGGTCCCGAAAGCTTCTGGAGGCCTGGCAGTCTGTTCCGTGCCGTTCTTGGTCCCGGTCGAGAGGGAGGTTGCTGGACCAGTCACGGAGTCACCATCATTCCTCCTCGATGGCTTAGTCATTGGGTAAGAGGAAGCTCAAGAAGAAGGCGAAGAAGAACCGTTGCTCTTCGCCTTCTCCCCGTACGTCAGCCGACGCGGAAGGTCGTTATCCTTCGGCTCGGCCCGCGGAGCTACTGGGAAGGCTCCGAGCTTCCCTCCCTTCCCGGGAGCCAGAGCGTCCCTTGCCCAGCTTTGTGCATTTTACGAAGCCCTCCACACCATCTTTGGAGCGCCTTCGGGCCCTGCGGACTCGGCTGGGGGTTCTAGGCCTTAGATGCCGGCGGCTCCGGCGCCGCAGGGCCCCCAGGGATCCAGGCCTGCATCCAGATTGGTGCCGGTCGACATCACAACACCTCCCCTGGCACAGATTCCTCTGACAACGCCTCCACCACCCCACCTCTGACGCCGGTTGTGTCCCCTGCCGGCGTCGACCCCAGCCTCCCCCTCGACTTGGACACGGAGCCGGACCGGCGTCGACCAGTACTTTTGTACCACTGTTCTACCCTGGTGTTCCTTATCGCCCTGAGTGGCTGCCAGAGGAGGGTGAGGAGGACTGGGAGGGGTCTTTTGACCCTCTGGCAGACCAGCTTGAAGAGCCAGCCTTTAGAGAAGAGTTTGGTGAGACCAGTGGTCTGCATACCTCCCCAGACCTTGGTATGCTTTCTCCCTCTTCCGTGGCCACGGAGGAGGGATCCTCCTACTCTGTGGTGCTGTGTAGGGCGCCTGAGGCCTTGAGCTTGCTTCAGTGGCAGTCGGGCTAACCTCCTGAATGAGGTGCTTCAACCGGCAGCTGCCTCTTCGGAGCCCCTACTGCCGTTCAATGAGGTCCTCACAGTCATCCTTCTGGGCACTTAGTCCAAACCCAGCACAGGGGCTCATGTGGATAGGATGATTGCCTGATGCCACCGCCCGGCCGATCCAATTTTCCTCTCCCAACACCCTACCCCCAGGAGCTTGGTGATCCAAGCCTCAACATCCAAAGGCGAGTTCCCTACTGCTCCCCCAGATAGGGAATCCAAGAAGCTGGACAATTTTGGGAAGATGTTTTCTTCCGCTAGTTTAGGATTGTGGTCGGTGAACACCGCATGTCTTTTGGGAGCGTTACACCCACTCTGTGTGGGACGCGGTTGCGCAAGTGCTGCCACAGTGCCCGGAGGAGGCCCAGGCCATACTCTCCCATGCGGTCGCAGAGGATAGAGATGCAGCTAAGTTCGCCATTCGATGTTGGCTGGATACCGCCGACTCGCAGGGTAGAACGATTTATAAGTCAGTAGCCCTGCGGCGCTATGCCTGGCTGAGATCCACTGGCTTCTCCGGGGATATCCAATCTACTCTTTTGGACATGCCCTTTGAAGGCCGTCCCATGTTTGGCGACAAGTCGGACAATGCACTTGAGCGTTTCAGATCCTTGGGCCTTGCTGCCACCTCTCGCCCGTTTAGTCTGTCTTTTGCCACTTTTGTGGCTACGGAATGGGTGCCCCACCAAATTCCACCCAGGGCCACAGGCCGGTGCAAGCTACCCAGCCTCTATGTGGCTGGGGACGTGGGACCCAGTGCCGTGGGTCTGGGGGCCAGTGGGTGGGCCAGTCCACCAGTGGCCCCTCTGCAGCAGCCTCCAAACCTTACTAGTCCGACCTTTCTGGGCAACCAGTTGCCAGTGGGTGGCAGGATTCGCCATCACCTCCCCCACTGGCACAATATCCCGTCGGACAGGTGGATTTTGCAGATAGTCCAAAGGGGCTACTCCCTCCCCTTTGAGACTACCCCTCCCTCCATGCTGCCAACACTCCACCGCATGTCGGAAGATCACTTGGCCTTTCTCTGTCAGGAAGTTACTGCTCTCTTGGCCAAGGGGGCTATCAAGTGTCCCAGAAGTAGGTCGTGGTTGTTACTCCCACTACTTCCTGGTACCCAAGAAGGACAAAGGCCTGTGTCCTATCTTGGATCTCAGGGACTTCAACCACTTCCTCTGGAAGGAGAAGTTCAAAATGTTGACATTAGCTCAGGTTCTGTCTGCCCTCGACCATGGAGACTGGATGGTAGCGTTGGACTTGCAGGACGCTTACGTCCACATCCCTGTCCTGCCAGCCCACAGGCATTACCTACGGTTCACGGTAGGCCAGGAGCATTTTCAGTTTACCGTGCTTCCCTTTGGCCTTACCAGTGCCCCTCGGGTGTTCACGAAAGTGATGGCGGTGGTCACAGCTCATCTGCGTAGATCAAGGGTTCTAGTCTTCCCTTATCTCAACGACTGGCTGTTGAAGGCGGACTCGCCCCAGCCTGTCGTTGCCCACTTCCAGACTACGGCGGACCTCCTGCACTCGCTGGGGTTCACTATCAACATGGCGAAGTCACACCTGATTTCCTCTCAGAACCTCCTTTTCATCGGAACAGTTCTGGATACAGCGCAATTTCGGGCTTATCCTCCTGAGTATCGAGTCTGGGATATTTGGGCTATGATACCGATGTTTCAGCCTCTATCCCGGGTTTCTGTGAGAATGACATTGAGGCTGCTGGGCCTCCTGGCCTCCTGCATCCTGCTGATGGATCATGCCAGGTGGCATATGCGGGCTCTGCAGTGGGACCTGAAGTTCCAGTGGGGGCAGCATCAGGGGATTGCGTCCAGATCTCGGAGGGCACAGCTCACCAATTGCAGTGGTGGCTAACGAACCAGGATTGGGTCAACGGCAGATCCCTCTCCCTTCCCCAACCAGAGTTCACAGTGGTGACAGATACGTCACTCCTGGAATGGAGTGGCCACATGGGAGAGGTGGGGATCAGAGGCCTCTGGTCTCCGGCGGAGTCCGGGCTCCACATCAATCTTCTGGAGCTCCAGGCGATTCGTCTGGCACTGAAGGCATTCCTTCCTTCTGTCAAAGGAAGGGTAGTGCAGATGTTCACGGGCAACACCACTGCCATGTGGTACTGCAACAAACGGGGTGGTGTCACAGACCCTGTGTCAAGAGGCTCTTCGCCTTTGGACATGGCTGGAACATCAGGGCATGTCCCTGTGGTTCAACACCTGGCAGGTTCTCTGAACGCCAGGGCGGAAGAACTCAGCCACCGGTGCATGATGGATAACAAATGCCGTCTTCACTCTGAGGTGGTGCAAGGTCTCTTTCAGCAGTGGGGAGTGCCTTGGTTAGATCTGTTCGCCACCGGCGAGAACGCGTAATGTCAGCAGTTCTGCATGTTGGAATTTCCAAGGCAGCACCTGCTCGACTCCGTTTTTCGTCGCGAGTGGCATTGTGGTCTTCTATACACCTTTCTGTCTATACCACTTCTGCCCAGAGTACTGAAGAAGATCAAGCATGACTGGGCCCAAGTCATTCCTTTGGGCCCGGACTGGGCACGAAGAGTCTGGTATCCCGAGCTCTTGAACATTCCCATCGATCCTCCGATCAGACTGCCTCTTTGGGAGGATCTTCTGTTGCAGGAGGAGGACACGGTCCTCCACTCGAACCTGTCCAGCCTCCACCTCCTTGCGTGGAGATTTAGCAGCACCAGTTGATAGCTTTTGTTCTTCCTCCCGCAGTCTGTAATGTCACCTTGGCAGCCAGGCGTCCCTCCACTAAAATGATGTATGCCTGTAGATGGAACAAATTTGTGGCATGGTGCACAGCAAAGGCTGTGAATCCCCTTTCTGCCCCTCTTTCAGAGGTGGTTCTCTTCATTCTATCTGTGGCCCAGCAGGGCTCTTCTCTGGGCACCCTTAAAGGCTATATTTCAGCCTTTCTTTGCCTTCCTGATCAGCTTTCTCTTTTCAAGTCCCCTATTGTAAATACGTTTCTTAAGGGCACTACTCACCTCTTTCCTCCTATTCCTTTCGTAATGCCCCAGTGGGACTTGAATCTGATCTTAACTTGCCTTATGTGTGCTCCTTTCGAGCCACTACATAATTGTCCTCTCAGACTCTTGACCTTAAAGGCTGCTTCTTTGTTTGCCATCACCTCTGCTCGCAGGGTGAGTGAGCTTCAGGCTCTATCTTCTAAACCTCCTTTCCTTGCTGTCCATCCAAGCAAGGTTGTCCTTCGAACTAGATCAAAGTGGTTACCTCTTTCCTCATAGGACAGACCATCACTTTGACCACCTTATTCCCGTTCCGCATCCTTCCAAGGAGGAGTAGAGACTCCACCTTCCGGATCCAAAAGTGCGTTATCATTTTATTTGGATCACACAAAACAATTCCGGGTGGACTATCAACTCTTTGTTGGCTTTGTGGGCGCCAAGAAAGGTCATGCCGCGCAAAAACGGACCATCTCTCGATGGGTCGTCCTTTGCATTAAGATCCGTTACTCCTTGGCAAAAAAGGAGCTTCCGGTAGTCATGCATGCCCATTCCGCCAGAGCGACGGCAGCCCCTACTGTTTTGGGACGTGGAGTCCCCATCTGTGATATCTGCCAGGCAGCCACTTTGACATCTCTGCACACGTCCCCTATACATTACTGCCAGGATAGTCAAGTCCGGAGGGACGGCTTCTTTGGCTGTTCAGTTCTGCAGGACATTCTGGTGTGAACTTAGTTCACAGACCCACCTCCGGGGTTGCTATTTCTGGGGTATCTATTAGAAGGTAAGGAATCTAAAACTAATAGCGTCTTTCAGATGAACAAGTTACTTACCTTCAGTAATGATATATCTGTAAGAGACATATTAGTTATAGATTTCTTACCGATCCACCCATCCTCCCCGTTCTGCGAACTGACTTCTGGAGTAAGGGACTCCCTTTCAGGGCCCTGGTTTTGTGCACCAGTGGTCAGTGTCTTGCATGGCTCTGCGGTTCTGGCGTGGAATGTCATGTAAAGGAACTGATGTCAGTGCGCAGGGGCGGCGTCTAAGTAGATACTGCGACGTCATCCTGGCGATCACGACGACGAACGCAGAGTCGACCGACACCACCTACCGACACACAAGGGTACTGCTGAGAAAAAATTCTCCGGATCCAGTCTTACGCCTGGGGGTAATTCTAAGGTAAGAAATCTATAGCTAATATATGTCTCTCAGAGATATATCGTTACCGAAGGTAAGTAACTTGTTTGATTGGTATCCTGGCACTTTGGCAGTTGTCAAGAGTCTTAATTAGTTGCTGCCAAGTCCTTATATGGAGTTTAAACTGCAGTTTTGCAGCGTGAATCCTTTTTTGGATTCACATGCTGTCAATTATTCCGCCATCTAGTGGTTGGGTCTGTAATAGTCTTTGTATTTTTCTTCTTGTTTTGGGCGTCGTAGACCACCATTTGGTGCTAAGTCCATCCCTTGTGAGACGTCAGATGGCACCCAGGAAGATCCTTTGTGTGGTAGCCATCTTCAGATTCTTTTTTCCATCGTTGGGTCTGGAAGCAAAGGGAGACTCTCCGAAGACTTGGGCGAAATCCCCGAAAGAATCACAGAATTGGACTATATACCACCAATCATCGACTACGAACACTCCGGAGAACAGAAAGAACCTCCAGAGACCACTTTTTCTCATGGAGCGACATTGACGACACACATGGATCGACAGAGGGCGAGGTAGGGGCCATGGAAAATATCCCTTTCAAATTCTGCCTTAAGTGTAACCACGAGTTTGCCCAGCTCGATCAACACGACGACTGTAACCTCTGCCTACCAGAGGATCACAAGGATATGGACTGCGAGGCCTGCGCAGTGTTCGTGTTGAAGACACTCAAGGCACGCGGAAAGAGAGAAGATCACTACTCAGCCATGTTACAGAGCCAGAAACGACTGTTGTTCAATCAATCAATAATTTGTAAAGTGCACTAAATACCCGCAAGGGTTTCAAGGCGCTGAGGGAGGGGAAAGGGGGGGAGCTGATGCTACTGGTCGAACAGCCAGGTCTTGAGTTGTCTCCTGAAGGCTAGCAGGTCTTCGGTTTGTCGTAGGATGAGGGGGAGGGTGTTCCAGGTCTTGGCGGCGCGGTGGGAGAATGATTTGCCTCCGGCTGTGGTTCTGCGGATGCGTGGGACGGTGGCCAGGGAGAGGTCTGCGGAGTTTCCTGTTGGGCACGTAGAAGGAGAGGCGACTGTTGAGATAAGCTGGGCCGGTCTTGTGGAGTGCCTTGTGTGCATGGATCAGGAGCTTGAAGAAGATTATTTTGTCGACAGGGAGCCAGTGCAGGTTCCTCAGGTGGGGGGTGATGTGGTCGCGGCGTGGGACGTCGAGGATCAGGCGTGCGGAGGCATTCTGGATTCTTTGCAGTCTGTTGATGAGCTTGGTCGGGGCTCCGGCGTAGAGGGCGTTTCCGTAGTCGAGTCTGCTGCTAACTAGGGCCTGGGTGACTGTTTTCCTTGTGTTTGTTGGGATCCATCTGTAGATCTTGCGGAGCATACGGAGGGTGTTGAAGCAGGTGGCGGAGACAGCGTTGACTTGTTTGGTCATGGTGAGTTTCGAGTCGAAGATGACTCCCAGGTTGCGTGCGTGGTTGGTGGGTGCGGGCCACCAGGAGTCGTCCCATGCTGCGGGGTTGAGGATGAGGATCTCCGTCTTGTCTGTGTTCAGTTTAAGGCGGCTATCCTCCATCCAGTCGGCGACGGCCTTCATTTCCTGGTGGAGGTTGGATTTGGCAGTGAGGGGGTCCTTGGTGAGGGAGAGGATCAATTGCGTGTCGTTGGCGTAGGAGAATATGTTGAGGTCGTGGTGTCGGGCGATGCGTGCGAGAGGCGCCATGTAGACGTTGAACAGCGTCGGGCTGAGGGAGGATCCCTGCGGGACGCCGCAGATGATCTCGGAGGCTTCGGATCAAAACAGGAGAAGGCGGACTCTCTGGGTTCTGCTGGAGAGGAAGGAGGAGGTCCAGTCCAGGGCCTTGTCTCAGATTCCTGCGTTGTGGAGTCGTGTGCGTAGTGTGCAGTGGCAGACGGTGTCGAAGGCGGCGGAGAGGTCCAGAAGGATGAGGGCCGCCGTTGTCCAGTAGGATCCTGATCTCGTCTGTGGCGGCGATGAGGGCGGTCTCGGTGCTGTGGTTGCTGCGGAATCCTGACTGGAGGGGTCCAGGATGCTGTTGTCTTCGAGGTAGCGGGTGAGCTGGATGTTGACTATCTTCTCGATGACCTTAGCTGGGAACGGAAGCAGGGAGATGGGCCGGAAGTTTTTGAGTTTGCTCGGGTCTGCCTTGAGTTTCTTCAGTAGGGCGTTGATCTCTGCGTTGTTTCCAGCTTTCAGGGAAGGTCGCGATCTCGAAGGAAAGGTTGATGATGTTGCGCAGTTGGGGTGCGATGTAGCTGCCGGCTTTGTTGAAGATGTGGTGTGGAAAAGGGTCAGACGGCGAGCCGGAATGGATTGTGCCCATGGTCTTGATTGTGTCTTCGTTGCTCACGTTGGCCCAGGTTGTCAGGTGTTCAGTGGGTGGTGGTGGTTCCGGCACGTTGGGGCTTGTTAGGGTCATCCGGGGGTTGAAGCTGTCGTGGATGTCGGCGATCTTGCGGTGGAAGAAGGTGGCAAGGGAGTCGCATAGGGCTTGCGACGGCAGGATGTCGTTGGAGCTGGGGTTGGAGAGTTTCTTCACGATGTTGAAGAGCTCCTTGCTGTTGTGTGCGTTGTTGTCGAGGTGGTCTTTGAAGGAGGTACTCTTGGCGGTCCTGATGAAGTGGTGGTGGTTGCGGATGGCGTCTTTGTGGGCTGCGCAACTGCCCGGCGACTTCTCGCTGTGCCATATGTTCTCCAACTTCCGGCAGATGCGCTTTGACGCTAGGAGTTCCGGGGTGAACCAGTTGGCTCTCTTGTTGGTGTCTGTGGTAAATATTTCGTTACCGGTACTATTTTTTATGCGGTAAAATCTATCAAGAATAACTCAGTAAATATAAGAGGCAGAATCCGTGGTATTAGAGGTTTAAAAATGCTTTATTCCTATACAAAGGGAGACAATTCGAATTGTGGGCCTTCTGTTCCATCACCACGAAAGTTCAGGAAGGAAGGAACATATATTATTGACAGATAGGCAGTTTTATAGAAAATACATTACAGTAAAGCAGATGCAAGAGGCGTAACAGCTGATAAAAGGTGCATACGTAGCTAATAGAGGGCGTAATTTAATAAACGTCATCATACATGATGTCATGAGTGGGTGGATCCATAAGAGAATCCTGCAATGTCAGCAGAAATAGTTGGCAGAGATGCGCGCGCAGCCGCATGACGTGTGATTGACGTGCAACGAGAGGGTGAAGGGGACTTGACATTTAGCTTTACATGTGGAGACAGAAGTCTGGGGTTATGTCAACCTAATTCCAAATCATATCTAATATCCTATGTTTAAAGAACTGTGTTATCCAAAAGGAAAGGTCTCTTAGGATAGAATCTTATTCTATACTGACTATACTGACTGTTAGTGCGTGTACAAGCGTCTAAGTGTCTACACTAGATGCGAGGGAGTAGGAATATTCCATGGTAACGGGGCTATGAATTACTTGCATGAGGACAGCGAGGCCTGGCCCCTTTGCATGGTAGCTGGAGGAATGTTTACCTAAACTGCTAGACAGGAATGCATCGGATGAGGAGCGAAGGAGATAATCTCGAAGGTGAAATACAGTTTTTGGCAGGCGACAGGCTGGATCAGGCACCGTTAGCCGCGCAAGGAGTAAAACAAAGTTCATGGTCACAGATGCAGGCTCAGACTGGAGCTTTCAGAGGCAGAAGGCAGGAAAAAGCTCGATGACAGAATTCGGGCCTACTCGCCTGAATCTGTGAGATGTGGAAAGTGAACCACATAAAGTCGGTGGCCTTTCATACTTAGGAATGGAATATCTGACCCGTTCATGGCGGATCTGAAAGAGGACATGTTGACGGTGGACGCACATATGTTTGCGTCTTCAGAACTGGAGCAGGAGGGAACATACATGTACTTATAGCATGCACATGGAGCCGTTGGGGTCTACGATAGGGGACATAACTGATCACAAAATTCATATTTCCTCATTCCCTCCTTGTCCCCTTCGGACCCTTAGGAGATATCGATCTTCATCAATCCATCGATCTGTTCATATAGCATCATTTGTTCTTCTTTCTTCTTCCGGGATCTCGAACGAAAACTTGGATGTGGGATACACGAGGTGGCACACAGACCACAAATCGCTGGCCCACATTGTAGACATAAGCAGCAACTGAATAGTATGAGAAAGCCAATACCTAGGAAGGATAGGATTCTCCATCCCCAGGCTGACAACACGCCCCAGAACCAACCGGACCAAGTCCAGGTGCCTGGACTCTGGTGTATCTGGCTTACAATCTTATGAAGGCGAGTTATGGCTTTATATACTGACGGTGAATTTTCTGGTATGAAAATGCAACAACTTGATCCGATGATCCTACAAGCTCCGCCCCTATCGGCCAGGATGACGTCAAGGACAAGACGGTTTTGAAGCACAACAATCCGCATAGCAGACTGCTCTTCTGTTAAATTGCCTAAGGCGGAAATAGTTTCGTTCACTACTGCTTCAAGGGTTCTGGTTAATCTACGTATCAGCTTACTATTAGTGACTGTACCTATATAGGGAAAGAAACCTTTATTGAAATCTGTGTATTTCTCCCATGCTGTTTCAGTGTAATCGACAATTGGGAGATCTCTCTGCCTTCTATTGTGTACTAAATGGGTATTTCTGTGATAATCAGGAGGAGCTAGAAAAACAGGTGGCAGAAGGAATGCTATGTAACAGGTACCATCCCAATCTAAAGGTAGACATATATATGCGGTCTGGCCACATATGAAGTAGGAATGATGGGAAGCTCTAAATGTAGACTTGCCTTGATCACTGAATTTTATTACAGTGGTGCATTTACTATGGCCCATATGTACGGAACCATTCTTTCTTATACATAATTCCCCTTTTACTGGGAATACTGACATGGCGGGCAAGATTGGTGTAGCTTCAGATTCAACGTTCAGGATCATGAGGTTAAGTGTAAAATTACCTAATCCATATACTTCATTTTCTAGATCAGTTCCTGTTCTTTTGGGAAGTCCCTCCTTGTTACGGTAGCAGACTTTAAGTAAAGCTAGGTTCAGGTTTCCCCATACCCAGTTGTCTTGATAAACTGCGGAATTTGAATCTAGGGTATTAATCAAACTAAACCATGCTCCACAGGAGCCATTGTGTGTGAACGGATAGGGAAAGAGGGGCAAGACTCCCTTATAGTTCTGATAGGGAGGGAGTCGGCCACATATCCAACAATTTGTGGCATTGCTGGTTTGATGGGAATGATGTAACATACTAATGAATGTGTTGTTGCGCAGCGCAAATCTATAGGACAATTCATGCGGAGGAAATTCGCTAAAAGAATGTTCTGCAGTTATATTATAAGCATGTTTAGGAATAGGGTAATACATGTGCAATAGGATGCTGACAATGATGATCAAAAGACTTAGAAAAAACAAAATTAATAATGTTACTGTACAGTGACTACGAAGTGATTTACAATACGCATGCTTTTTCAGCTGCTTTCGCTGATTTCTCTCTCTATTTCGGTCTAGAGGATACATGTCAGAGACAAATTCAACCGATTCACCTTGGAGAGGACTTAAACAATCAAATTGTCTGACTTATTAGACCTCAATTTTAGTTTATAGATTTCTGAGTTCGATTGCTCAACCAAGGGGAGCTTTGAGTCTGTCTTTGAGGAAATACAGGGTTTAGTCTCTATATTGGATGGTAGTCCATAAAATTTCTTGATATGACTTGAGTGCAACCATCCTTTTCTTCCCTCGATTTTCACGGCTGTCCTGGTGGTAAGTAAAACTAACTTCGGTGACTTCCACCTAGGATCCAGTTGGGTCTTCCGGTCAAAGTTCCTGACCAGCACCAAGTCCCCAGGAACCACGTCATGGGGCCTCACCTCAGTATTGTCGGGAAAAGCTGCGGATACCTGTGAACGACAAGATTGTAGTGCAGACATCAAGGAAGCCAGGTAATCTGTCAGCATATTACAGTCAACGTCAGTGATTTTACGAGGTATAGGCGTCCCCCACATATTTGGTGGTCTACCGAAGATCACCTCATACGGGGATAGCCCTGTTCGAGAATGTGCTACCATTCTCATGTAAAAGAGCGCAACTGGTAAGGCTACTATCCAATCGACTCCTTTTTCTCTACATATTTTGGACAATCTAATTTTCAAAGTTTGATTATGGCGTTCTACGAGACCTGCTGCCTCGGGATGTCGGACACAGTGAAATTTCCATTGATACCCTAATAGAAGGGAAACGTGTTTCATTAGTTCGGACGAGAACGGCTGGCCGTTATCTGAATAGACAACACGTGGTAAACCGTACCGTGGGAAGAATTCTCGAACTAACTGTTTGGCAGTAGTCGGGGCAGTGTAATCTGAAACCGGGTATGCTTCTGTCCAACGGGAAAGAGCACAGACAACTACGAGAACATATTTGAATCCTCGACATCGTTCCATCTGCATATAATCCATCTGGAGGACTTCAAAAGCATGATCGGGAGTTTGGAATCCACCCTGTTCTACGGGGATGCTTTTACCTGGATTAAACTGACAACATATCATACAGGTACGAACTTTTTGTTTAGCTGCGGCTCGTAAATGTTTGTTGAACCAAATGTGTTGAATGCTGTCTAGCATAGCTTTTTCTCCTAGGTGCGCCGGACTATGTATAGTGTTAATGATGACTTGGACCATTGAGTCGGGAAGAAACCATATAGATTTTTCCTTCGTCATCCATCCCTGATCTGTTTGGATCCCTCCTAATTCAGTCCATTTCTTTATTTCTTCTGGTGTAGCGTGTGTCTGTATATCAATTACATCAAGGGCGGGATCCTTAACTGTCATGCAATGTGTTGGTGTCGGAACTATTGTCTTTGTCATGTCAGTTGTGTGAGTCTGATTCTGAGCAGTCTGTTTAGCTGTTCTGTCAGCTAGGTCATTACCCTGAGAAATGATATCGGTAACTTTTGTGTGGGCTTTGCATTTCATAATCGATATTGCAGTAGGTAGATGAATCGCGTCTAATAGGGCTTGAATGAGGGGTCCGTGTTGAATGTGGGCACCGTGAGAAGTTAAATAACCTCTCTCTCGCCACAGTACGCCGAAGTCATGGACGACTCCGAACGCATAACGTGAATCTGTGTATATGTTGACTTTTTTATTTTTGGCTTGAATACAGGCTTGTGTCAGAGCGGTGAGCTCTGCTGCTTGAGCTGACAAAGTGTTAATACAATTTGTTTCAATGACTTCAGTGTCTGTTGTGACTGCGTAAGCGGCCACTAACTCTCCTGTACTTGTTCTCATACATGACCCATCTACATACAATGTCAAGTCTGGATCTGTCAAAGGGATATCTGTCAAGTCTTGTCTGGGTTTCGTCGTGATAGTAATGACTTCGACACAATCATGTGCCAATGGATCTGTTCCGCCCACTGGTAACAGTGTGGCAGGATTTAACGTATTACAACGTCTGATTTCTATATGTGGCTGAAACAATGTTAATTCGTAACCAGTGAGTCTTGCTATCGTCAAGTGTTGTGTTTGTGTGCGGTTCAAGAGAACCTCTACTGCGTGTGGTACTTGTACTGTTAATTGATGTCCTAACACTATGGCATCGCTTTGTCTGATTGCTAAAGCTGTTGCTGCCACTGATTTCAGACACGCTGGAAGTGCCTGAGCTACTGGATCTAATGTACTAGAGAAATAAGCACATGGTTTATGTGATCCTGCTTGTTCCCGAGTGAGTACTGACAAAGCAGTACCTTCGCGTTCTGTAACGAAGAGTGTAAACTGTTTACTGTAACATGGTGTTGCTAGGACTGGTGCTTGGCATAAAGCTTTCTTTAAGCTTTCAAAGGCGTGTGTATGTTCTGGAGTCCAAGGGAGGACAGTCGATGTGGCTGCCTCCTGTGTTGTCAACTGGATGAGTGGTTTTGCTAGAAATGCATATTGAGGGATCCACTGCCTACAGTATGAAGTGAGGCCTATAAAAGCCCGTACCTCCTTTTGTGTCTTGGGTGGTGGCATGTTAGCGATTAACTGGATGCGGTCGGATGTAAGCTGCCTTCCCTCCTTGGACAGCGAGTGCCCAAGGTAAACAACTCGCTGGACACAGAATTGCAGCTTAGAGGGGGACACCTTGTGCCCCTTGTCAGCCAAAAATTTTAAAACCGTCAGTGACGCTTTTTCACATTCAGGTTCGCTTCGGGCGGTGATCAGCAGATCATCGACATATTGAAGCAAGGCAGTGTTAACTGGCATATGGATACTGTCAAGTTCTCGTTTCAGTGCTTGGCTATAGATGCTGGGGCTTTCTGTAAATCCTTGAGGTGCGCGTGTGAATTTAAAACTTCGTCCATTTAAACTAAATCCGAATAAATATTGACTTTCCGGATCAATCGGGACACTAAAGAAAGCATTCTTGAGATCAATTACAGTGAAGAACGTTGCTTCTGAGTCAATAGCTGTGAGTAATGAAGAGATATCTGGGACCACGGGGAATTGTGGCACAATACATTTATTTAATTCGCGCAGATCAATGACTAATCGATATACCGGTGGAGCTTTTGGATCCATTCTTTTAAGAATCGGGATTATCGGAGAATTACATACATTGGAGTCTGTTTCGACAACCACTCCTTGTGCAATGAGCTCGTCAATGATTTGCAGTAAAGCCACTACAGCATCTGGTGGTAACTTGTATTGTCGTATTCGTGGTAGTACTATTCCTGATTTCAGTGTAACTCGATATGGTGTAATGTTCATGCAACCAACATCAGTGGGGCCTTGTGCCCATAAATGTGTAGGTAATTTCTACAGTCGGTGATCCATGTCTCTGGATACGTAGTGACCTTTAAAGTCACGTAAAAATAGTCGTACTCCTTCCGGAGAACAACATATTATAGCTCCTAGAGCTTTCAATGTTTTTATACCTAACAAGTTTTCTGGACATGATTTAGTAAGCAATAAATCTGTTGTACGGGTTAATGGACCTACTGTGAGTGCAAGAGGTTGTGTTACGTCATTAATTATAGGTTTTCCTGAAAATCCAAGGGAAATATTCTGTGAGCCTGAGAGGGGTGCCCCTGGAACTTCACTACGTCTTATAGTTGTTCTGCTTGCCCCTGTATCAAGTAAAAACTTTCTGTCTTCCCCTAATAGTTCACTATGTACATAAGGTCCCTCTTGGTCTACAGGAACCTCAATAAGGGGTAAGCCAACTTCCCTCTCTAGGCTATCTCATGAGTATCGCTGATAATCGGGATAATCTGTTTGTGCATACTGATACATTTGTTGTGTTGTTGCTTGAGTTGCAGCAGTAGGCTGCGCTTGTGGTGGTACTACAATTTGTTGTGGAGCTGCCTGTTGCGGAGCTAATTGTTGCGGAGCTAACCTAGGTTGTGCCTGCTGAGGCGTCTGTTGTTGATTCTGATCCTGTCTAGGTGGACGTGGTCTCTCATGTGTTCTACCTGTAGCAATATTATGTTTCAGGACTGGACAATCGTGTATATAATGACCTGGTTGTTTACAATAGTTGCATGTCCCTTTCGCAGGGCCTGCGGAATCACCCTTTTGATGACTATCGGCTGGAACTGACTGTGCAACAAGCATTTTCATTTTCGTATCTTTCATACGTCTTTGTTCGTGTTCTTGTTCTTCTCTAATTCTATTGTGATGATATTGTAACATCTGTAGCATCTGTGATGGGGTATTACCTTGCCAGGTACTTTCGAATTTCAATACTCTATTCTTGACTTGTAGCAGAGAATTTTCAACTAATTTTGTCACAAACAGATGTGGATATGACTCACTACTGGCTTTTATACCACTATTTATACTGAAACATTTTTCAAATCGGGAATAGAAATCACTAGTGTCTTCATCTGGTTTTTGTTTACAGGCTGAGATTGCACCCCAGTCTTCCTTTTTCGTAGTTAATAAACGTGGCAATACCTGTATTAGTAATCCTGCTAGTGCTGTAGTTTTATCCCCAAGCCCTGCTCCTGCAGCTCGGGCCTTTTCTTCGTTTTCTAATGCTGTCCAATCTATCTTTTGGTCTCCTACCTCCCATTCTTTTTCTTTGAGTTTTTCATAAACTCCTGCGGGTAATAGGACTTTTAATATTTTCATAATGTCGGGGTAGGTATACTCTCCCATGAGTAACATGTCTTTTATCTCACGGTGGAAACCTGCTGGATCTTTATCATGACTGGGTACTACTTTCTTCATTTCTAATAATTCCAATTTAGTTATAGGCGTGTACACAAACACACGTGTGAAATTATCGTCGGCACCTCTGATCGGGTGCACTTCGCGTAACGGGTTCTGTCTATCTATGTGATAAATTTTTCTTCCCATAATGGGAACTGAGACGTGTTCTGGGCATACGAAATTTAAATATTGGTTTCGGGATTCTAGTATTTCCTTAATCAAATCAGTACCTGACCCTCTCCATATGTTCGTGAGTAGTTCTGTCAATATGTCAGGTAAGGGTCCTGGATCGGAGTGTTGGCTTTTATATAATATAAGGAGGTGTTGAATCATGTATATACTAGCCAAACGCTGTTCATATGGGTCTAGATTCAGAAACGTGTGTGCAAGTACATCATCATTGTATTCGCCGGGACTGTCAGCCCATTGTACTGCTGACCTGACTAATTCTTGTTCGTCCATGGAATCGAGCACGTGGTACCCCCTTCGATCTCGGAGTAATTTATCAGCGGCTTGGAATAGGTGTTCAGGGGATTTTGTATTTAGCATAGTGTTTGGAAAATGTCTATTATATTCTGGACGTATTGGACGTATTGGGTCGTTAAAACCTCTGGTATTATTATGGGGTCTTCCTTTACCTACATAAGCTATCGTGTCTACTTGCTCTGATTCCTGCTCCTCCTCCTCTCTGTTTAGATCAGCGGCGTCTACCTCTAATCTTTCTTCGTGCATTCGTTCTACCTCTTTGCGGATCTTTCGGTACATAGCTACTATACATAACTGTTTATCATGTCTTCCTTCTGATATATTCCGACCCCAGGTGACAAGTGTTTGCATTTCTTCCGGATTTACCCCAGGCCGGTCTTGATTTCTAATTACACAGTTGATGAGGAAACGTAACAGTTGTCCCTGTACCTCCGCTTTCTGGTACTCCATGGCTCTGCTAATACTTTCAGGACCTCGCCCTGACTGGACAAAGTGATATATATTTTCTAAATGTGTATTCATTCCTGGTAACTTCGTTAAATATATTGCAGCTCGTCGGATACGTAATGATGACAGCAGCATTTCGTCCCGTTTACCGGGCACAGGATCATATCTACAATCTACTAGAAGTTCCTTAAGCATGTCGGGAGTGGCTAGTTTGGGCGTACGTTGGAGGGCTAAATCTCTAAGGGAAAATTTATTTCCTCTGGGTGGTGTAGAAAAAATGTCTGTCGTACCTCCTGTAGCACCGTCTGGGGTGCTGGACGTGAAAGGATTTGTTGAGGGTGAGACAGCAACCGTCGTTGTGGGAAAAGCTGTAGAAACAGATGTGCTTGTCGGAATGTGTGTCGAAGCTTGTTGTTGCGGAGGTACAGACGAAAGATCTTGGTGATGAGCATCACCGGCAAGCGGTCTATGTGGTGCGGTATTAGCATACTCGGGAGCTGCGTCATCTAAATAGCGGGAGAGGAAAACATCTTCTGCGGTTCTGGGATGTCCCTTGGGATGTGCTTTTATCGGAAACAATGGGGTTGGCAAGTCTTTTGGTATTTCCGGAGTAGCCTTAGGTAACCCTTCGGCCAGAAGTGGATACATACCATTCATAAGAGCGTTTCTTTGTCTATCTACTTGTTCTGATTTTACTCGGGTACCTTCCTCAAGTAATAGATTTTCTCGGACTTTATTTGTATTCTCCTTACCTTTCTCTTCCTGTCGGTGTGCTTTTTCTGTACGTCTATATGATTCTTTACGCCATAATTCAATGGCATCTTTCTGTGACTGTCTGGCTTTCTTTTTCCATAATTCTTCTTCTACTCTCATGATGCAATCTGCATCCCAGGTCCCCGCTGCGGGCCATCTCTGACTCTCTGGTAATTCTTTGGTGTAATCTACCCATAAATCAAGAAATAATACGGCATCTAGGCCATGCTTATGATACATGAAGTACCCTGGAGTGTCCCTCGGTGGGATGGGAACAGCTTCTTCGAGTACACTTTTTCTAGTTTTGATTTGTCTTAGTTTCGAAAAGAGCGGCATTTTTAGATCTTATTACTAGAACACACTTTATACAAAAAAACACAATAATGAACAGTCATTCACACCACAATATATAAAACGTATTTAAAACATTTAACGTTTAACAGTTTTTATGAACAATGATAACTAATAGAAAACTGGTTACTGACATTATACTGACACTGGATAATACTTATTTATATGCAAGACATACTATATTACTATATATACTGCTAAACAGTACAGATACACTGCTAGAACAGTGCAGACCGGATTTGTGTACCCAAACCCGTCTTGACCGGCACAGACTATGTGCACGTTAAATGCCTCCCCGGTAATGGTACTCACCGGGTAGCTCGGAACGGAAGGCCTCGGAACGGAACTTGAAACTGGACCGGACTGGACTCGACTCGACCGGACTCGGAACTTCGGAACCTGGCGGGTCTCTGTATACCTCGGATCTTGCTCTCTCAGCTAGGCTCTGGTCGGGATACTTCGCACTTCTCACCGCCTCGTCTGGGTGTTGATCGCAGCCTCAGTCGTCCCCGCTTGGCCGGAAGGAGACACAGGAAATCCTGTAGATACGCGTTTTTGTTGTCCGTTCAGCTGTGGCAGGAGACCGGGCCTGCAACGCACCGCCGGCGCGTGAGATGAGAAAGTGTCCCTGTTCGGGCGCCAATTTATGTGGTAAATATTTCGTTACCGGTACTATTTTTTATGCGGTAAAATCTATCAAAAATAACTCAGTAAATATAAGAGGCAGAATCCGTGGTATTAGAGGTTTAAAAATGCTTTATTCCTATACAAAGGGAGACAATTCGAATTGTGGGCCTTCTGTTCCATCACCACGAAAGTTCAGGAAGGAAGGAACATATATTATTGACAGATAGGCAGTTTTATAGAAAATACATTACAGTAAAGCAGATGCAAGAGGCGTAACAGCTGATAAAAGGTGCATACGTAGCTAATAGAGGGCGTAATTTAATAAACGTCATCATACATGATGTCATGAGTGGGTGGATCCATAAGAGAATCCTGCAATGTCAGCAGAAATAGTTGGCAGAGATGCGCGCGCAGCCGCATGACGTGTGATTGACGTGCAACGAGAGGGTGAAGGGGACTTGACATTTAGCTTTACATGTGGAGACAGAAGTCTGGGGTTATGTCAACCTAATTCCAAATCATATCTAATATCCTATGTTTAAAGAACTGTGTTATCCAAAAGGAAAGGTCTCTTAGGATAGAATCTTATTCTATACTGACTATACTGACTGTTAGTGCGTGTACAAGCGTCTAAGTGTCTACACTAGATGCGAGGGAGTAGGAATATTCCATGGTAACGGGGCTATGAATTACTTGCATGAGGACAGCGAGGCCTGGCCCCTTTGCATGGTAGCTGGAGGAATGTTTACCTAAACTGCTAGACAGGAATGCATCGGATGAGGAGCGAAGGAGATAATCTCGAAGGTGAAATACAGTTTTTGGCAGGCGACAGGCTGGATCAGGCACCGTTAGCCGCGCAAGGAGTAAAACAAAGTTCATGGTCACAGATGCAGGCTCAGACTGGAGCTTTCAGAGGCAGAAGGCAGGAAAAAGCTCGATGACAGAATTCGGGCCTACTCGCCTGAATCTGTGAGATGTGGAAAGTGAACCACATAAAGTCGGTGGCCTTTCATACTTAGGAATGGAATATCTGACCCGTTCATGGCGGATCTGAAAGAGGACATGTTGACGGTGGACGCACATATGTTTGCGTCTTCAGAACTGGAGCAGGAGGGAACATACATGTACTTATAGCATGCACATGGAGCCGTTGGGGTCTAGGATAGGGGACATAACTGATCACAAAATTCATATTTCCTCATGTCTTTGAGGGTTTGTTTTTTCAGCGGGGCTAAGGTGTTGGCGCAGTCGTCCATCCATCGTCTGAGGGTGCGTGCACCATCGTCGGGGTTGGAGGGGTTGGTCGGTGGGTTGAGTGCGAGGTTTGTCTGTAGTTGTACTTCGGTGATCTTGCCCCAGCAGCGACGGGGGATCTGTAGGAAGTGTGGTGATGTGCGACGGGTTTCCTAAAGGTGAAGTGGATGCAGTGGTGGTCGGTCCAAGTGGGTTTGGAGACGTAGCTGAAAGAGACGTGGCGGCTTGAGGAGAAGATGGCGTCGAGCGTGTGTCCGGCGATGTGAGTCGGCGTCGTGACGCGCTTGTGAGGTTGTCTATCAGGGTGGAGGAGTTGCTGTCGTTGTTGTTCTCCAGATGGAAGTTCAGGTCTCCGAGGAGGATGTAGTTGGTGGAGGTCAGTGCGTGCTGATGAAGTCGGCGATGCTGTCACAGAATTGTGGTCGGGGTCCGGGTGGTCTGTATACGAGGGTGCCTCTGAGCGTGGTCTTTGGGTCCATGCGGATCTGGAAGTGCATGTGTTCGGCGGTGCTGAGAGTGTTGTCGGTGTTGGTGGTTGAGACCCTGATGGTCTTCTTGTGGACGATGGCGATTCCTCCTCCGGCTCCGTTGGTGCGGTCTCTGCGGGCGATCTTGTATCCGTCGGGTATGGCTATGGCGATGTCTGGAGAGGAGGCTTCGTTCATCCAGGTCTCGGTCAGGAAGGCGACGTCTGGTGCTGTGGTGTCGAGTAGGTCCCAGAGCTCGACGGCGTGCTTGCGTGCGGAGCGGGTGTTGATCAGGATGCATAGGTGCTGGTTGTGTTTTGTCGTGGCGGGTATCTCTGCGTCTTCGATGCAGGAGAAGCTGCAGTTCCGGCATGCGAAGGGACCGTGGGTGCGCTTCGGGGTGGCCCTGCAGCAGGTCATGTCCTGGGTTGAGAGCGATGAGGGTGCTGGCGTCGTATCGGAAGCAGTCTTCATGGCTGGTGCGGGGGCCAGGGGTTCTGGTGCTGGGCGCAGTCCAGGCGCTGACGGGCTTGCCTTAGGCGCGGCCGCCCAGCGGCCGCCATTTTAAGGGGAGGTGGAAGGGAGGAGCAGCTGGCTGGCGGTTAGCAGCGAATGGGCGCAGGGGGGCGGGGCCGCAGGGGATGTAGCGGCGGGAATGCACAGAAGAAAATGGTCAGCGGGGCACGGGGAACAAAAGCACACAGGAGCGGGGGAAACAAAAGGAAAATGGTCAGCGGGGCACCGGGGAACACAGGCACACAGGAACGGGGAACAGAATAAAAAATGGGCAGCGGGGGACAAAGGCACACAGGAGCGGGGGAGACAAAAGAAAAATCGGCAGCGGGGCACAGAGGAGCCAAGGGCACAGGACACACGGAGCGCAGCTGGCGCTGCAGCGGGGGAAGGCAGCGACCTACCTGATTGTTGAGGGACTTATGCCACTCAAGCGACGAGGCTGAACAAGGTATACCCTAAGAATCGACGCATGGAGGCTCGGACATCGAAATACTCGGAGAAGCCGAAAAGAAGCGTACCGCGAAGAAAGCGACAAAGGAAACTGAGAAAAAGACGAACAAGGTAAGAAACCCACAACCATCGGAACCCAAGGGCCACGAAAAGTAGGCACAACAAAAGGCAGCCCAGGCGTCGAAGAAAACGATCGAGGGTCAGCCGCGATCAAAAGAACCCCATTGATCCCACCCCTGGGATACCGACGAGGGAAGAGTGTCGAAAACACCTAAGGCAAGTGC
Source organism: Triturus cristatus (assembly GCF_964204655.1). NCBI lineage: Eukaryota > Metazoa > Chordata > Amphibia > Caudata > Salamandridae > Triturus > Triturus cristatus. The sequence goes on along the minus strand of NC_140594.1, from coordinate 372,500,526 downwards.
CGAGCGTGAGCCCTCGCAGGGCAAGACTTGACCCTCGAATCTAGAAACCACCATGCCAAAAAAGTGTATCTCCCCAGCCTCAGACGCCAAAAGGGTCCTCGAGGTGAAAAAGGAGAGGCCTCGAAGTGGAAATGGCGGCACTCCTTCAAAGCAAAAAGGAATTTGACGAAACGCTGGGGGATTCAGTATCCCCGCGATGCTCACCGTCTATGCCGAAGAAGAGGAAGAAATCCTCGAATCGCCGGCAACCCCCGAACCGCGCGAGGAAGACTTCGAAGAAGAGCATGACGCACCAGAGGAGGAAGAAGCCTCGAAGACCTCCGAGGAGGAATGGAATGACCTCGACACGAAAGCTCTGAAGAGGAGATCTGTTGCTATCCATCAAAAGCTTCACCACCAGATTACATAGCCTTCTACAACAGCCTCATCAAAAGAGCAGCTGACACTTTCATGGTCCCCCTTGAAGAGGAAAAAGCATTTGCAATGCAATAGGTCTCGCATTTAGGCGAGTTTGAGCTATTGCCATGTAAATGACAATGCCTTTTATTAATATTTTAGGTTTTAAAACAAAAATAAAATGCATTGCCATTTACTATACTAATAGCTTAAACTCTTGCGCGGGGCTGGGAGGGTCGGTGGGTGATGTCTGTCTGTCCAAGGAAGGGGATCTTCACTTGCAGGCAGGTGTGAATGGCCCCTTATTGGGCCTGTGCAGGAGGCAATCTGATCAGGTGTATTGATTATTGATCGGTGTGTTTTTAGATGTATTTATTGCTATAGTGTGAAAAGTACTGATGTATGAATTAAATGTATTGAATACCGAGCAGTGAAATGTCTTGATTGCTATGTGGTTAGATGTGTTTGCTGTAGTGTAAAACGTGTATTTGTAAAGCGCACATTCACTTCTTGGGGACATCTTGGCACTGAAGTACAGATGTTTGATGTCGCCCACCTCACTGGTGCCGTAGACCAAGAAAGGATGACAGGCCGGGAAGACCCCCCGGGAGAGACCTGTGACCATGAGATCAAAAACAGATCCCTGAAGAGGATGCGTTTACTCTCCCAACTCCCCACCAACAACCCCCACCAACTCAACCCTCCCCCCCCCCCCCCCCCCCCACTGGATAAAGAGTGCCTAGTGTATGTACATGGTTTCCTTCTTCAAGTCGACCTGCGTTTATTATTGTCAATGTGAGTAATACACTTTTCAACTGAACCTTTTTTTCTTTTAATACACGTTTTTGCCCCAGTGTGTTATCGGCTCCAGTAACTGTATTGGATACATTATAGTGACCTATATCAGATACTGTGCCATTAAATACGTTGACATCTGCAGGGCATACGTACGGCTAAATGTACCTGTTGTTTAAATATATGTATTGTCTTATTGCTGTTAAATGAATTGGTGGAAGTAAGCTTACTCGTATAATGTGGTATTTTTAACTAATTGATGAATGTAGGACTAAAATAAAGGCCACAGATTACAATATACAGTTTTTCAGATTCAGCCAGTGACGCACAGATGTCAGAAGGTAGCTCAGGTGGTATATGTCAACGACCCCCACCCGCCTCCCAGGAGTTGTTACTGAGAGCCCACGGAATCGCGGATGTACAGAGCCCCTATACCCAAGCACATAGCGCTTTATGTCTACCATAACCCCGGCGCATCTCGTCTTTGAATGCAAAATAGTTCAGCGGGTTACTGCGCCTGCTGCAGCAGCCTGTCCGCAGTTGTAAATCGCAGCCTCGAATAACCTGCTTTAAGGGACAGGTTGGCGGACGTGATTGGGTTTAATATGATGTATCCAAAATGCTCATTAAAATGCTCTGCCCAGGGTATTTTTCAGGATAGTTTACAAAAGAACTGTGTCTGGTAACGTGCAGGAGAGGAGGACACAGTATCCCAGTATATTGTGGAAACGGTGCTGGCATTAAGGCATACCAGGCGGTAGGGAGGGGGCGGTAAGGTAAAAGACCAATGCTGGCACAGGGCAGTATGGCACCCCAGGCATGCCCTTGCCTCCACGCCAGCCTCCAGAGACCCTCTTGTTCCGTACATACCAGTTGCTGCTCCCGGTTTTCCCTCGGGTTCAGGCCCGCAGCCTCCAGCATCGGTCCATTCGCCCTTAATAATCCGGGATTATCCCGACATAGACCCTGGGGCAGGGCGGGGCGGGGGGTGGGGAGGGCACCTCCCAGCTGCTGCCAGTTAAACACTCCCTGACACGAGCAGTGCACGTCCCCGAGGCCCTGCTTAATGCACAGCAATGCTCCTCTCCCTGCCCCCTCCCTCCTCGCTCCTTTCTCTCCAGCTGAATATTTTGCTCTTGGTTCTTGGGTTTCTACTGAAGCCACCTCCCATGACGCGCCCCCCTCTCCGCTGTGTCACTCGTGGGGTGTTCACTAAACCTCAACATTAGTAATGAGTCTCCGCGTATAGGGCCTACTACCTGTGTGCCATTCTATAACGCTGTTAAGAATAGGTGTAACTAGCTCCCTATTTAATGACACTCGATGTAGCGACCTAATTGGCCCGATCAAGATTCAAATCCGTAGTTGCTGATGTTAGCAGTCAAAGCGCCAAGAAGCAGCCAGAAAGTGCTATGTTAGTGTTAGGAGTAACACACTCGCACAATGACCCTGAAATAACCTGTTCGCCCTTTAGTAATGTGCCCGATCTCTTCTGCTACTCCCATAGGAGGCGGAAAGGCAGGATGCACACTAGTAGTCTATGGCGTGCAGAGGCACCCAACCCACTGAGCTGCTTTACAGTCTTGCCTCTGAGCAGCACAAATCTGTAAACACGCTTTGAGTGGGCACTCGTGCCCTCTTGGGTCAAGGGGGGCATGCCCTGATGCAGTGCCCCCTGCTGCACCCCCTCATTAACAGCACATTCTTATGGAGATGGTTGAGGGAAGACCTGCTCCTATTTCAAAGGTGGGGGCCATGAAAGATGCACACTGTGCCCCCCTCCCACCAATGCCTCTGGACTGGTGAGAGTGGATTGGGCCAGGTTTAGCGCTTTAGCTGCTCCTTAGATGTTCCGATTTAAACACCAGTATACATTTAAACGTATGAAACCTCCATAAACATACATTAGTCGTGAAAGAAAATAGTGCTCACCGACTACAATAATGCCGACCGTCTAACACCGCAAGTAAAAGATCCAGTCCTTATGGGCGGTCACAAAAGGAGACAGGGCGGTAACAAGGAGGGACTAAGAAGCCTCATATACAATCGGAAGCCAGCATTCTCCATGGGCGATGACGCCAGCCAATGAAAAATATGGGCGGGCTTCCACGGCACTTCCACATCTGTCCCTACTACAAAATGCCTCGCAGAACGAGCAGCGCATGCGCTGCAACGCTAGGCAAGACCTAAAAAGGAGACTCATACTTCCTCCTAGAGACTTTGACTCCTTCTACCAAAGGGACACTATCTCCCAATGCTACCAAGCATTCTAGATCAAGGCAAAGAAGCCTTCAGAGAACCAGCCTCAGCCAAGGGGGTAACACCAAGGGTTGAAAAGAAATATAAACCCTCCACAAAGGACCCTAAATACATTCAAGGAAACACAGTGCCAGACTCAATCATCGTCACCACAGCAAGAAAGAGTGGCAACGCCTACTCTGCCACTGGCCCACCACCTGAAGGAGAGAGCAAGAGAATAGATATGGTGGGGGGGGAATGGAAAAAGAAGCAGTAACACAATGGCGCACTGCAAATACCAGTGCTCTTCTAATCCGGTATGGCCATCAACAATGGGATAACATTGAGGAACTCATGAACAAGCTCCCAGAAGAAGACAGAAAAAGAGCGAAATCCATTATACAGGAAGGCAGAAACATAGCCAATACCTGCCTGAAATCGACCCTTGACGCAGGTGATACAGCCAGCAAACAAATGTGCACAGGTACCATATTACGAAGGGACGCCTGGCTACGAATATCAGGCTTCAAGCAAGAAGTCCCAACCTCAATTATTAACAGACCTTTCACAGGAGACGCCCTCTTTGGAAAGGAAGTAGATGAGTCATTGCGACATATGATGAAATGGCCAGAGCTATGGGAGTCCTACAACAGAGAGGCACCTTCAAAATAGGAGGTTTTAATACCAGCAGACCCACGGGAAGAGGACTCTTCTCAGCAGGCCTGCAGCAGCAACAACAACAAAATCAAGGCAGCGTACAGCTCTCAAACCAGCAGTCCGAGTACCATGCCTGGCAACAGCAGCCAAAGCTTCTGAGGCAGAGGAAGCCCTCGAGGTGGAGGAGTAACTTCTAAGTGACTTGCCAACAACAGAGGACCCACACAAACACCAGTGAGAGACAGGATAGCACACCACCTACAACAATGGCAAAACATAGCAACAGAGAGTTGGATTTTAAATTTGATACAATACGGATATTGTATAGAATTAACAAACAAGCCTCTAGCAAACCCTCCAAAGAAGAAAATGTTCCTCAATTCATAACTCATACCGTTAAGATTAGAAATAAAGGAACTCCTGCAGATTCCTAAATCAATTCATTCGCACGCAACATTTCAAAATGACGACATTGCAGGAAATCATCCCACAACTACATAAAGGAGACTACAAACAACAGATCTAAAGGTCGTCTTATCTACACATCCCCATGAACCAAGCCAACAGGAAATATCTCAGGTTCTTCCACAAGAACACTCCCTACCAACTCAAAGTCCTCCCTTTCGGGATAAAATCAGCACCGCGAGTTTTCACAAAATGCCTAGCTGCATCCCTAAGAAGAGAGGGGATCCACGTCTAACCTTATCTAGACAACTGGTTAATAAAAGCAAAATCGAGGCAAACTTGTTTGGCACATGTCCATCAGGTAACTGGGACACTCCAAGACTTGGGATTTTCAATAAACCACAAAAATTCATCCACAACACCAGAATAAGAAAAAACCTTCTTATGGGCAAGGTTAATCTCAAAACTTGTGTGAGCATACTTGACACTAAAGAGAACACAAGCCATCAAACAAGAAACTCGTCTGTACCAGAAGGGTCAGTCTCTGACAGAGAGGACGATCATGAGACTCATGGGCATGATAGCATCATGCATCTCCCTCATCACTCATGCACGCCTTCACATGTGCCCTCTTCAAGTGTGGTTGTTGGGAGGATCTAGTGGTTGTAACACAAAAAGTTCAGACAGAAATACAATGGTGGGCATCCAAGAACATAACACTAGGCAGACCTTTCAAAACTCCAACTCCCTCAATGACCATCACAACAAATGTGGACATTTGAATTTACCTCAAAGAACAATGGAAATACTAAAAGAAGCAAGAAAACAAACCACAAGACAATGCTATGCAGCAAAGTGGAAACGGTACACCACATGGTGCACAAAGAACAATACCCTAAACTCTATCTCCACGCAGGAAACAGTGCTCATGTATCTGACACACCTGCTGGACAGTCACATCACGTATTCAAGCCTCAAGGTGCACCTAGCAGCAATTGTAGCTTATACCAGGGGGAAAACATGCAAATGTTTCTTCACAGCACCAGTCATCAAAAGATTCCTTGAAGGCTCTAAAAGGATTGCACCCCCAAGAAAGTCTCCAGCACCAATGTGGAGCTTAAACACATTCCTAACACAACTAATGACAGAGCCATTCACGCCCATGCACAAAGCAGACCTCAAATATATCACCATCAAAACTGCCTTTTTAATAGCTATAACATCCTTACGGAGAGTAAGTGAACTACAGGTGTTAACTTTTGAAGAGCCGTACAGTTTTCTTCAAGGATCCACAAACACGACTAGAAAGAAGCTTCCATACCCTAGACGTAAGAAGGAGCTTATTGTACTGTCTACAAGAAACAAAACAAATCCGTATAAACCATCAGTTGTTGGTTTCTTACTCAAATGCCAAAACAGGAGCACCTGTGACTAAAGGAACAATTGCTTGATGGATCGTAGAGACAATACAAATATGCTATACTCCAGCTCGGAAAACCTTGAGCAGACGGCTAAAAGTACATTCAACAAGAAAAAAGGGAGCAGCCTTAGCGCTCATGGCCAACGTGCCAACAGACACCATATGTGTAGCAGCAACATGGGCATCGCCACACACATTCACCAAGCATTACTGCGTGGATTTACAGATGACTAAGGAAGCACAAATAGGACAAAAAGTACTTAAAAACCTGTTCGCAAAGTTTTCCTCATCTTACCACAGCCTCCCCAAGGAGGGAGAAACTGCTACATAATATAATGCACAGCTTGTGAATCCAGAAAAGGATTCACGCTACAAAACCAAATGGTTACTTACCATTAGGAGTAGTTTTGCAGCGTGAAGCTTTCTGGAATCACATGCGACCCACCCACCTCCCCTATAACGAGGAATACTGACAGGTGGGAAATTATAACCCAAAAACCAAAGAAGTAGCATCTAAAGACAACAGAATTCAAAACATTCCCTACAAAGGAAAAAGGGAAAAAAGAATCCAAAGATGGCTACCACGCACTGGAACTTCCAGAGCGCCGTCTGACTGAATGATGCACAGCATGTGAATTCAGAAAACTCTTCAAGCTGCAAACCTATTCCTACTGGTTAGTAACCATTATGTTTTGAATCAGGGACCCAACTTGAAGGTCTCCAATAAAAGTTGATTCATGGGAAGGCAAAGCAATGTCAAAGACTGCTGTGGGGGAAACAGGGGGCAGGATTCCCTGCTCATGTCCGATGTTTGCGGGCATCTTGGGGCATTTAGAAAGATCCGACGGTGGACGCAGAAATCCCCCTTCAGACTGCAAAAGGAGTTAAGATAGTTGGAAGATGTCTGAGACGTCCTGTTTAGAGCTGTGCATTGTTTCATCTTAGACTTTGGGCAGGATCCAGTCCGAGAGAGACTGTAAGTTTAGATGCTCTACTGAAGAAGCTTGTTGAGTATTTTAAGTTTGAGTTGTGGAATCCGGTGGAGTTTTGAGCTGCTGTTGCTGCACAAAAGAGAAGTTTAATTTGGAGGGAGAGGAGTTTTGCAAGAAGTACCGGTCAGTTGAATTATCAGCTTGGATTTTGTAGGACAGGACCTACTTTCTTATCCAGTATTCCCGGTTAAGAGGTCATAGGTGGCTGTAATACTGGGAGCACCTCTCTAACCTCCTCCAGAGATGGGTAAAAGGTGGCACTCTCATTTTTCATAAATGCAAATTTTGACAGTTTGTTTTGTGAGCCTTGGGCCTTAAAGTAAATAAACTGGTTGATTGTGCAGTGAAGGGTGATACTAGCGATTTAACGACCTTTAATGATGAGGGTGAAGATGTTTGGAGGCTTTGCTCGGCTTTAGGTAATTGGGGTACTGAATCCAAAGCTTTTTGGCCCTTCTTTTTGTGCTGTATCGGGGCGGGGAGGGTTTGCCACAAGGCCTACCTGACGTCATTATTATTGAAAGACTTCTGTTCGATCGATCAATGTGTTTAGGGGATGAAGAGACGAGGCGCCGGTGGCTGCTTCCAGGAGTTTTGCTTGAAATTCCATATTTCCAGTATGTTGGCGACGGTGTGGAGTCTGCCATGGACTCCTGTGAGCCTTGATATCCATAGGTCACCAAAGATGTACGCCACCTGTACAGCCACTGGACGCCACGGCGTGGTAGGATATATGCAGTCCTGCCGTTCAGGTTTTTAGCTTGCTGACACAGCTTTTCCCCTTTTCTTTAAGTATAGTTTCTTTTTGGGTATGTCGTATGTGGGACGAGCTGACTGTGTACTGGGAGTTGGCGGCGGGGTTGCTGACAAGTAGCCAGCCAGGAGTCCGTTTTGCTGGAATATGCTGGAACACATGAGGCTGAGCGAGGCCCACTAGAACCACGCAAGCCGCATCCCCACACCTAGCTGGGTCGCTTCTGCAGGGTCCAGGGCAAACCCTCAGCAGTGGCTGACAAACAACCATTGCGCTCGTCACTGGTTGCTGCAATTTACTCCAGTTTGGTTCATACAATAAAGAGCGCAAGCTAATAAATAGGTTGACGTGCTGAAGACACTTTGGTACTTTGAGCAGAGAACGTGGAGCATGCTACTGCTTGGAGCAAGTTGCTGCGGCTTGATGTGTGGGGAGTGAGGAAGGCGGGGTGCTAGGTGGGTGATAAGTGTAACGGTCTAGTTTATTTGAGTATATCCTGGGCCCGGAAGGACCCACACACAATGTATCACTCTCTGGCCAGGCGTGGCCAGAGAGCATAAATAAAGGAGCCGCAGTCGCTCGTGACCTTCCGGCGCATACCAGTTAACGAGAGTACAGTGCCTTATTTGTGATGTCCTGTAATGTGCCCATGTCATTATAATATTCATGCTGCACTTACCTAGGCCGCGACACTGGCGACGAGGATGGGATGACGTCATGCCCACGACCCCCGCGACTCTGAAATCCCCAAGCGGTGAGATCGCCCTGCTGACGGAGCATTGAGCACGAAGCGGCCCGAAGAGGAGACGCGCCCGCTTCCCCAGGAAGAAGCCCTGCTGCTGCAAGTGCCGGGGAGTGCGCTATTATCAAAGCGCAAGCGGAGACCCCAGCGCCCGCTTGTGAGGAGAGAAGACGAGCGCATCACTAGCACTGTGGGGGTGATCAGGTGCTACAGATTCAACAAGCATTAGGCAATGCAAATGGTAGAAGACTGAACAGCCAGCAGCAGATAAATCCAACATAAGAGCAGGGCATGCAGTGCAGCAAGTGGCAGCAAAGCAGTGACTAACACACCACAAGCCAGTTGAGTGTCAGCAAATAAACCCCATTAAGGCTAAAAGTAGCACTAGATACTGGCAGTAATCTCCAGAACTGTACTGCAACCACACGAAGAGGAAAACTAGGGGTAACAGAAACGAAAGCAGAATAAGCACCAGCCATGGTTGACCAAGCAGCGGCAGCGCCACCTCAACAGCCAGTTGCCCCTGTAGCCACACCAACTCATTTGCATTCGCAAGTCAGTGCACTTCCTCCATTCAGTGAATTAATTGACCCCGCAACGGCGTCACCCAGATGGAAGGTGTGGATAGGCTGCCTCGACAACTACTTTATAGCCACCAGAGAAACCGATGGGGCAGTAAAGAGGTCACTCCTGTTGCATTTTGCGGGAGACGAAATATACAAGCTGTTTGCACATCTACAGAAACCAGGGCCACAGACGGATTACGACGCAGCAGTCAGAGCATTGAATGCTCATTTTGACCCCCAGCTCAACCCAGATTACGAACGGTTTAAACTACGACAAGCTCGGCAGAGAGAGGGAGAATCAATAGACAGGTTTCACACTCGCCTCCGGGAGTTAGCCAGCACGTGCACTGAGGATGACCAGGTGAAAGAAGTGAGAGCACAACTAATCCAAGGATGCCGGTATAAAACTTTGTGGACTCTCATCCTTCGACAACCTCGCATATCTCTTGAAGATATACTAATTCTAGCTCGATCACACGAGCTTTCAGATGTCCGGGCGTCTGCGATGGAAGCCGCCCTCAACTCAACAACTGACCAAGCAGTGACCATCAAGACTGAGCGAGTATATGCTGTTCGCGCGACATCTCGTGGAGGACGAGGGAGGTGGCCCAACAGGAATTCGCGACAATCACAATGTGGATATTGTGGGAAGGAAGAACACCCACAAGACAACTGCCCGGCAAGAGGAAAAACATGCACGAAATGCGGCATTCCCAACCACTTTGCGAATGTGTGCCGAGGGGGCGCTAGGCACAGAGGGACCTCAGGACGCAAACCACCATACAGACAAGTGAAGCAACTGTCACTGGATGAACCCACAAGTTCAAAAACAACAATTCCAGCAACACACCGTCGACATTACCTGGAAGACTCGTCATCAGAGGGCGAGGAAGAATGCCACTTTGTGTCATTCGTGAATGACCTCAAGCGAAGGAGTCACCCGCAACCAACTTGTGCCATTAAGATAGCCGGGACACCTGTCACAGCCCTTATTGATACGGGAGCATCTGTGAATGTTATGGGATACCAACATTATCAAACGTTAAAACTGAAGCCGGTACTAACACCATCCAAAGGGAAAATTCTCACGTATGGAAGCCAGACCCCACTTCCCCTGAGAGGCAAGATGTCCATACCGGTCCAATCAGATGGCCAGGAAGTCACCACAACATTCCATATTGTTGACAGGGAAGCGGATATGCTACTCGGGAGTCACACTGCTGAAGATCTATGTCTAGTTATGTTCCCCAACGCAGTAAGAACCCTTCAAACTGAAGATATCCTGGCGTTATTCCCACAGCTGTTCGAAGGGCTAGGAAACTTAAAAAGACCACCCATAAAGTTACATATTGACACTGCGGTGAAACCTGTCGCTGTACGACATCGAAGGATACCTTTCCATCTGAGGCCATTGGTAGAACGGAAGCTGATGAAGCTTGAGCAGCAAGGTGTCATGGAAAAGGTAACAGGTCCGACCCCGTGGGTGTCTCCCATGGTTATCGCCGAGAAGTCCCGACAACCCGGGAAGATCAGAATATGCATTGACATGAGGATGCCCAATCAAGCGATTAAAAGAGAGAGGCATCTGACGCCGACGGTCGACGATATACTAGCAGACCTTAACGGGTCACAGTGGTTTTCTAAACTGGACTTAAACGCTGGATACCACCAGCTGAAGTTAGACAAAGAAAGCAGGTACATCACTACATTTTCAACACACCTGGGCCTACGGAGGCATAAAAGACTAAACTTCGGGATATCCTCAGCATCTGAGATATTCCAAAACGCAGTGAAGGAAGTCGCGTCGGGATTGCAAGGCGTCATCAATGTCAGTGATGACATTTTAATTCACTCAGCAACCCTTGAAGATCACCATCGTCGGCTCAGAGCAACTTTGAAACGTCTAGCGGAGCATGGAGTGACCCTCCACAAAGAGAAATGGCAATTTTTCAAAAGGTCTATTGAATTCTTTGGTTATGTCTTCAGTCAAGAGGGAGTGAAGGTGGACCCAAAGAAATCGAAGGCGATTCAGCCCCAGCACCCACCACGGCCTCAGAAGTCAGAAGCTTCATGGGGATGGCGACATACTGCGGGAGGTTCATCCCGAACCTTGCCACGATTGCAGAACCACTACGTAACTTGACGAAAAAAGACTCTGCTTGGGCTTGAGTGGAAGAAGAGGCATTCCAGAAAGTAAAGTCAGCACTGCTAGCCAGCACGACCATGGCGTATTTTGATAAAACTCGGCCGACGGAATTGATAGTGGATGCCAGCCCAGTGGGGCTAGGAGCTGTATTAACTCAAGAGGCGGAACCAGCGACCTGGGCGCCATTGGCATTTGCTAGCAAAGCACTCACAGCGACCGAGGCTCGCTACTCCCAGATAGAACGGGATGCGCTTGCCATAAAGTGGGCTTGCAAACATTTTCACTTGCATGTCAGCGGCCATCCGTTTAGAGTAGTGACGGACCATCAACCACTACTCCCGCTCTTCAAAGGGACAGCGCCTCATCCCCCACCCAGAATCGAGCGGTGGGCGATACAACTCCAACACTATCAATTGGAACTGGTATACCGACCTGGAGCCAAGAACCCGGCTGACTTCTTGTTGCGTCATCCAGCACAGCCGGCAGAGGCGGATTCTGATCAGGAGTGGAAAACAGAGAAGTTTGCCAACATGATCTCCCAATGGTCATGCCCACAAGCAATCTCAAGAGACGAAATCAAGTCCCACATGAAGTCAGACATGGTCATTAAAAGGGTGATGGACGCAATACAGAAAGGATCTTGGGATGGTTTCTTCCAAGACGTCCAAGGCTGGAACGAAACAAACAGGTCCCGACTGGGGATGATATGGAGAATCCGGGATGAGTTCAGCATCGCTGAATGCGGCATCTTGCTGAGGGGATCGCGCATTGTCATCCCTCAAGGCTTACAAGAACGCTCGACTATATTAGCACATGAAGGTCATCAAGGTACAGGAAGAATGAAATCCCGGATGAGAGAGAAGCTGTGGTTCCCGGGACTCGAGGAGGCCGTAGATAATGTGGTCAGGAACTGCAGAGCATGCCAACTCACAGGCAGCGCTGAAGCACCAGCTCCGGTGATAACTGAGGATCCTGCCCCAGCACCCTGGTCATGGGTGTGCCTTGACTTCGGGAGCTTCCCTGACGGGAGGGTCACAGCAGTGCTAATTGACAGCTACACGAAATATCCATGTGTCGAAATCCTACCATCCACAGCATTCAACCATCTGGAACCGGTATTGACAAAAATCTTTGCATTATTTGGTCTACCCCATGTGATCAAGACCGACAACGGACCTCCATTTCAAGGCAATGAATTCAAAGAGTTTCTCTCCCGGTTGGGGACAAGACATCACCGCATCACACCGCAGTGGCCACAAGCCAATGGAGAAGTTGAACGTTTTATACGGACCATCAATAAGATTCTACGCATCGCAGTAGCTGAGCACACTGACGAGCTGCAGAAGTTTCTACGGGAATACCGCAGTACACCCCACTGCACAACACAGAGGTCTCCATGGTCGCTGATGGTGGCTGGGCCCAGACGAGATAACTTCCCAGTGGCAGACAACTGGGAGCCCGAGCCATACAACCCCTCAAACACCTAAACTCGGAGAACAACGAACAATGACAAAGCAAGTTACCGAAGGGGGGCAAAAGCCCGAGCATTGGTGCCAGGGTGCACGGTCCTAATACGGAACCGTAGGAGTGGAGGAAAGTTCCGCACCCCATATGAAGTAGGACTGTGGACTGTGCGAGCAGTTCAAGGGACAGCCGTGACTGTTGAGCGGAACAGAGAAGTGATAACCAGAAACATCTCATGGTTTAAGAAAGTACCCGGGCCAAGTGTCGAACAACAGGGTCCTGAGCAGTTATCAGGCCCTGACGCTACAGTTGGATACACAGAACCCGACCTCACCGATGACTCTCCTCGAGGTCACGTTCCATCTGCACCTCAGGTGGAGTGCAACCCTCAAGTGATAATCAGTGAGGAAGAGACAGCCAGCTCTTCCAGAGGGTCGAACAATAACCACCATCGTTATAACCTCAGGCCGAACCCTCAACCGAACCACAAGCTGGCTGAGTTTGCATGGTGACGTGGTTCTAACACAAAGGGAAAAAAAAGAACTGATTTGTGATGGAATGTAACGGTCTAGTTTAATTGAGTATATCCCGGGCCCAGAAGGACCCACACACAATGTATCACTCTCTGGCCAGGCGTGGCCAGAGAGCATAAATAAAGGAGCCGGGGGCGCTCATGACCTTCCGGCGCATACCAGTTAACGAGAGTACAGTGCCTTATTTGTGATGTCCTGTAATGTGCCCACGTCATCATAATATTCATGCTGCACTTACCTGGGCCGCGACAATAAGCACAACGGGACCACCTCTCTAGCGCTTCAGACCCCACGAGGCACGACATCACCATAGGCCTCAGGGGTCCCTGTGCATGTTTTTGCATTTGTCACCCCGAGTGGGACGGGTATGCTCAGACGTGAGTCTCGTGCTCTCCATGCCACTGGAATCAAGCTATTCTGGCTGAAGAGGGGTGAAACCCCGAAACCGGTCCTAGGATGCTTGTTTCCAGTCCAGGGAGGACCTGGCTTGGCAGTTCGGGCTGGACTGTTCCCATGAGGCACAGGGTCAAGACTGATTTGCATATGGCTGGGTTCAAACTGGAATGGCATGGTGAGCAAAAAAACGATGGATTTAGGCCCAGATCTCTGTACTGGGGTGAATGTATGACATTGTTCTGCATTCTGTCCATCAATTGTTGTTTTTGCATTTGTCACCCCGAGTGGGACGGGTATGCTCAGACGTGAGTCCCGTGCTCTCCATGCCACTGGAATCAAGCTATTCTGGCTGAAGAGGGGTGAAACCCCGAAACCGGTCCTAGGATGCTTGTTTCCAGTCCAGGGAGGACCTGGCTTGGCAGTTCGGGCTGGACTGTTCCCATGAGGCACAGGGTCAAGACTGATTTGCATATGGCTGGGTTCAAACTGGAATGGCATGGTGAGCAAAAAAACGATGGATTTAGGCCCAGATCTCTGTACTGGGGTGAATGTATGACATTGTTCTGCATTCTGTCCATCAATTGTTGTTTTTGCATTTGTCACCCCGAGTGGGACGGGTATGCTCAGAGGTGAGTCCCGTGCTCTCCATGCCACTGGAATCAAGCTATTCTGGCTGAAGAGGGGTGAAACCCCGAAACCGGTCCTAGGATGCTTGTTTCCAGTCCAGGGAGGACCTGGCTTGGCAGTTCGGGCTGGACTGTTCCCATGAGGCACAGGGTCAAGACTGATTTGCATATGGCTGGGTTCAAACTGGAATGGCATGGTGAGCAAAAAAACTATGGATTTAGGCCCAGATCTCTGTACTGGGGTGAATGTATGACATTGTTCTGCATTCTGTCTATCAATTGTTGTTTTTGCATTTGTCACCCCGAGTGGGACGGGTATGCTCAGACGTGAGTCCCGTGCTCTCCATGCCACTGGAATCAAGCTATTCTGGCTGAAGAGGGGTGAAACCCCGAAACCGGTCCTAGGATGCTTGTTTCCAGTCCAGGGAGGACCTGGCTTGGCAGTTCGGGCTGGACTGTTCCCATGAGGCACAGGGTCAAGACTGATTTGCATATGGCTGGGTTCAAACTGGAATGGCATGGTGAGCAAAAAAACGATGGATTTAGGCCCAGGTCTCTGTACTGGGGTGAATGTATGACATTGTTCTGCATTCTGTCCATCAATTGTTGTTTTTGCATTTGTCACCCCGAGTGGGACGGGTATGCTCAGACGTGAGTCCCGTGCTCTCCATGCCACTGGAATCAAGCTATTCTGGCTGAAGAGGGGTGAAACCCCGAAACCGGTCCTAGGATGCTTGTTTCCAGTCCAGGGAGGACCTGGCTTGGCAGTTCGGGCTGGACTGTTCCCATGAGGCACAGGGTCAAGACTGATTTGCATATGGCTGGGTTCAAACTGGAATGGCATGGTGAGCAAAAAAACGATGGATTTAGGCCCAGATCTCTGTACTGGGGTGAATGTATGACATTGTTCTGCATTCTGTCCATCAATTGTTGTTTTTGCATTTGTCACCCCGAGTGGGACGGGTATGCTCATACGTGAGTCCCGTGCTCTCCATGCCACTGGAATCAAGCTATTCTGGCTGAAGAGGGGTGAAACCCCGAAACCGGTCCTAGGATGCTTGTTTCCAGTCCAGGGAGGACCTGGCTTGGCAGTTCGGGCTGGACTGTTCCCATGAGGCACAGGGTCAAGACTGATTTGCATATGGCTGGGTTCAAACTGGAATGGCATGGTGAGCACAAAAACGATGGATTTAGGCCCAGGTCTCTGTACTGGGGTGAATGTATGACATTGTTCTGCATTCTGTCCATCAATTGTTGTTTTTGCATTTGTCACCCCGAGTGGGACGGGTATGCTCAGACGTGAGTCCCGTGCTCTCCATGCCACTGGAATCAAGCTATTCTGGCTGAAGAGGGGTGAAACCCTGAAACCGGTCCTAGGATGCTTGTTTCTAGTCCAGGGAGGACCTGGCTTGGCAGTTCGGGCTGGACTGTTCCCATGAGGCACATGGTCAAGACTGATTTGCATATGGCTGGGTTCAAACTGGAATGGCATGGTGAGCAAAAAAACGATGGATTTAGGCCCAGATCTCTGTACTGGGGTGAATGTATGACATTGTTCTGCATTCTGTCCATCAATTGTTGTTTTTGCATTTGTCACCCCGAGTGGGACGGGTATGCTCAGACGTGAGTCCCGTGCTCTCCATGCCACTGAAATCAAGCTATTCTGGCTGAAGAGGGGTGAAACCCCGAAACCGGTCCTAGGATGCTTGTTTCCAGTCCAGGGAGGACCTGGCTTGGCAGTTCGGGCTGGACTGTTCCCATGAGGCACAGGGTCAAGACTGATTTGCATATGGCTGGGTTCAAACTGGAATGGCATGGTGAGCAAAAAAACGATGGATTTAGGCCCAGATCTCTGTACTGGGGTGAATGTATGACATTGTTCTGCATTCTGTCCATCAATTGTTGTTTTTGCATTCATCCTTCTGTCCTGGCCAGTGATCCCTCTCCCGCCACAGCTTTGCATGGCAGCCCGATAGAAGGAACCGCTAAGGAGTAGGGGGCTGGGCCAGATTGCTGGCGAGGGTCACTAGTGGTGGATTTTGCTGCTGTGCCAGCGAGGAACAGGGTGACAGCCTCCTCCGACTTGCTCGCTCTCACCATAGACTCCACCCTTCCGCTTCCGGTCTGACAATGCTAAACTGCTACTCTACTTCTTTGCCGATTCAGCACAGTATAGAGTTGGAGCCTGGAATAATGGTCACACCCTTCAAGAGAAAAGGCAAGAAGGTTTGGAAACAGACTTCTGAATAGACAAAAGCTCAGGTACCCTGTCCTCAGAGAGAAGACCTGTTGGCCCTTAAGGGAACTGAGCCCCAGTAACTTGGGCCTTATCAGGCAATGGTCCCAGGCCCAGGTGAACCCTCTATGGAAGACCTTTACCAGGACAGAGGACCTGTCCCTCTCTTGAGAGCCTGAGATTGCAAGCTTCTGACCAGGAAAAGGGAGCAGACAGTGGCTCCCATCAAACCTATTGGGAGGAGGGAATCCTCAATACTGGGGACAGAGACCCCAAACGTGGTGCCACTAGGACAGTTGTAGTGCCTTAGCAATAGAGTTCTTACTCTCTCTAGCACATGACATCGCCCTAGCTGGCCATTTTGGCCAGGCAAAGACTTTGAGTAGGTTAGTTACCCACTTTTACTGGCCAAGCGTTGGAAAGTACACCTGTTTGACATGGTCACCCAGGGCCGGCTTTAACACTGGTGGCGCCCTGTGCGACCATGTTTTATGCCCCCCCAGTGACCATCTCTGCAATGGATTCCCTCACTAGCACCCTTTAACAGTGCCCCTCAAAACTCCATAACCACTGTCTCTCAGATTAATTTAGTTTTATAGCACCAATCATACCAGTGGAAGGTGTCAGAGCACTTTACATCACACACACAATCATATGTGTGTAAATCAGTGTATAGGAAATGTTACATCAGACAAGACTACAAGGTGTAGTGTAGGAGTGACATGTATTTGCTACTGGTTGGCAATATAGTTTAAGAGTCCTTATTCTGGAAGAGCACGCATTCAGAATTTAAAACAACATCATTGTTAGGGGTTCTCTTTAATAATTAGAATTTTTTTCTACCCAAATGAACCCTTTTCACAAGATTAGGATCATGAAAGACTGTGCAAAAAACATATACCTCTAACATATACCTTGCAGTTTGCCTGCAGCTCTTTGATGACCGTTAGTAGCTCAATGTTCTATATTAGGATTTTGACTTATAAAGGACTAGTAAGAAAAGGAGCTCTCTTACAGAAGCAGTAATCCACTGACCCCTTTACATTATGTGCACTTTGTAATCTGCATGGTACACGTTCTTAGAAGCAGGCATTTTAACCCTCTGCGCTACCTTAGGACAAGTCAAAACTTCCACTAGACAAACCTCCGGTGGTGCTGGAGGTCAGGAACACGGCAGCAGGTGCTTTTAAAATGATAATACGCTTGCAAAAATGACGCCCCCACCCCAAGTCAGCGCCGGTGCGGTGGTACCGATCGCACCGCCCTTGAGCGGGCCCTGTGGTCACCTCCACTTTTTGCCTCTTTACATGATGTAATTTCAACTTGAAGTGCACTGGGTTCCTGCTAACCAGTTCCCCAGTGCCAGATCTCTTTCCCAAAACGATCAAATTGTTTCCTCCTATTGGCAAAACATTTAGCTGCAAGTCCCTAGTAACTGATATCCCTGGTACCTAGGGCCTGAGGTACTAAAGAGGGTCCCTAATGTCTGCAGCACGAATTGTGCCACCCTAAGGGACCCCTCACCAAGTACATGAAAGGCTGCCATTGTAGGCTGCATGTCTTGGTGCTGACAAAAGTGAAAACATGACACGTCATACACCCCTGTGTGCCATGACCCTACCACTGCATGTAGTATTTGTTAGTCACCCCTACAGCAGGCTTAACAGCACTAAGAGAGGGCGCTGAAGATTACATGTGAGGGCATACCTGCATGAGCAGATATGCCCCTGTGCTGGTCAGTCCTATGACTGCCAGTACAAGTGACCAGGGAAGCCATTTTAAAACACTGGTGTAAATGAGTTCCTCAGCTACATGATGGTTTCACTGAAGATAGGGATGTTTGATATCAAACATCTCGTATTGATAAAACCACACGGATTCCAGTGTTGGATTTATCAATACATGCACACAGTGGGCATCTTAGAAGTGCCCCCTGAAAACCTACAAGCCTCTGGTGTGCTCGCTGACTGGTTTCTACCCGCCTGCCACCCGAGACACTTGTCTGACTTCCTGGGGTGAAAGTCTTTTGCTCTCAGAAGACCCAGTACAAAAGTCTGTCCGGTAAGAGGGTATTACACCCGAACCCAAATGATGACCTGCTGATTAGCCTTCCTAGGGCGGCATTCAAAGAGCAGCCACCTTTGAAATGTGCATCTGGCTCCCCCCACAGGAGAGGAGGCTTGAGTCCCTTTGTCCAGAGCCCCTTTAGCACCTGGACAGGTGGGAAGATTTGCTAGTCTGGTAGGCATGCCAACCCCAAGCTAGTACCACCCCTAAGTGGGCTAAACTGAGGTGGACACGACTTTTCAGAAGTAGCCATATTTGTGATGGCATACTTAGGAATTCTGGGACAGGGTTATTCCCGCCTCCCACAGGAGGAGGTCATATAGGGGGAGTAGTGACCCCAAGGGTCAGTAGCCCATTGGCTACTGTAGGAAGCTGTCTCTGTATATACTATACCAAATAGAGGTATAGTGTGCGCATAGTCTAGTGAGTCCCCAAAGATAGAGGATAGAGTAGATAATACCTTGCTCTCAATTTAGTACTAGCTGGGCTGAGCAATTTGGCTTATCAGAGGGTAATGTGAATGCATTTGGTGTGCATGCTCGTACAAGACAAGAACACACACAATGACTAACTTCAGGCCAACGTTTGTAAAAATATTACTTTAGTTACTTCTATTTTTAGGAACCAAGTTGCACTCAGTTACAGGTAAGTAAACTTTTTAAATATGCAATACTTTCACGTTATTACTGGCAAATAGTTTGTTGAGCATTTAACAATGCTTTACATGTGCATGAAATACTTTTCAATGTAGAAAAAGATACTTTATATTCATGATCAACACTTAGTACAATACAGTGAGAGACCAATACAATCCTATAGGAGGAAAGACAGGTGAGTAGCTTACAGGTAAGTAAATGGTTTTCAGATTCAGTCTCCTGAAGTTTTGGTCAACACTGGACATGGGTCGGACCAAGGTAGGTACTGCACCACCAGCAGCACTGGGGCAGCTGGGTGCAGAGGTCACTGGACCCAATGTTATTCTACCGAGGATGGGGGCACCTCAAAGAGGCACCGGTTACAAGCAAGTACCTGCGGGTCAGGGACACAGGCCCTGGGGGTTGAGGTCAGCACTGGAGGGGCAACAAAATAGCACTGAAACTGCACTACCAGCGGCACTAGGGCGGCCGGGTTCAGAGTGCAAAGGAGGCATCATGTTCCCTGTAGAAATCAATGGAGATCCTCGGTTGGAGAAAAGGGCCACATGTTCGGTTCAGAAGACTGGCTGAAGGAATCCAATGACTGGAGAGGTAAGTTGGATAGTGGGGGGATGCTAGGACACCGTCGGGCGCGTCAAGGCCTGGGGGCTGCGCGTGCAGGGGTGTCTTTAGGTGTCTGGTTTCTCTCACCTGTTCTGGTCGGGGTGGGACCCTTCAGAATGAGGCTGCAGGCGTCATGGGGCAGGTCAGGCTAGGTCGTTCAATGCTGGATACCAGGTCAGGATCGCCAGGGAGACTTCACTGGGCCGTGGGTCACCTGCACTTGGGCTGTGGACATTGGGTGCACAGTGGTGCAAGTGTTGCGAATCTGCCTAGATCTGGAGTCCTTGCGTAGGTTACTTTCTGGACAAATCCTGTGTTCATGGGAGAAAAGAGTCTTTGTTGAAGACAGCTCAGGTCTCCGGGGTTCTTGGAGGTTGCTGACTGCAGACCACGCTGGTTTCTTGAAGCAGCGATGCTGGAGGAAGACACAGGCTGGTAGAGCTGGGGCCAAGTCAGTCGTCATAATCTTCTCCACTGCTGCACGGCTCTTTGGTCCTTCTTCTTCGTAGGTCATCGATTCTGAGGAACAGGGTTCAGGAAAGGCCTTAGGAGCTACATTTAAGGGTGTGTTAGAAAAGGTAGACGGACCGGGAGGGTCGGCCGGGGTCAGGAGGAGAGGTCTCCGGGGAGAGCCGTCTCCAGCGATCGTACAGACAAGTAACTTCCCCCCCACAGACAGATATCACACACGGATAAGGTTCAGCGTTCTTTATAAGCACTTATTTAAGGTACGGTTGAATGGTACAAGGAGGTCTGGACTCAGGGGTCCCCTCGATTAGAGTCTCGCAAGGTAGGGAAGGGGGTAGCGGGGCAGTCTATTTACCAATCAGGTAGTTCTGATGAGATGATGATGAGCTCACAATCCTCGAGCTTGGTGGTTAGGTGGTACGGGCCGCGGCAGCGCCAGCAGGTCCCGGTGTGGATGGTCGATACAACGGGCCGCGGCAGCGCCAGCAGGTCCCCGGAAGATATACGGTCCGCGGCAGCGCCAGCAGGTCCCGGTGAGGATGGTCGTTACAACGGGCCGCGGCAGCGCCAGCAGGTCCCCGGGAGATATACGGTCCGCGGCAGCGCCAGCAGGTCCCGGTGAGGATGGTCGTTACAACGGGCCGCGGCAGCGCCAGCAGGTCCCAGGAAGATGACTGTTGCAGAAGGCCGCGGCAGCGCCAGCAGGCAGGACGATGGTTCACAAGAGCGGGCTACGGCAGCGCCAGTAGACCGTCAAGGTTGAGTTCACTCGGTGTCTCTCGACTCCAGGATACAACTGCCTTCCTGCTCCGGAGCTGCCTCAGTTATAGGGCTGGTGCCCTTTGATGTCCGGACCCTCGCACTTGGAGGTCGGAGGGTCCGGGATGAAGGTGTCCAGACACCCAGCAGGGGGTGGAGCCAGTGCCTGGGGGAGCTGGGGGCGATCGGCACCTGGCGGGGGAGAGCCCTTGACAGTTCGTTCTCCCATTGACTTGCCAAGTGGTCCGCTCACCTCCTGGGTGGATGGTGGTGCCGGGATGTCGGGGCCGGCCAGGCCCGGGGTTAGGGTCGAGGGGAGGCCATGCGGCCGCGTGGTGCAGGGCCCCCGATGGCGGCTTGACCCGGCCGGGGAAGCCGGTGGGGCTGGACCCCGTGATGAGTAGGGGTCCGAGGGCAGAGGGTCCGTCGGGAGACGGAGTACAGGTGCTTGTCGTGGGGATATGCCAGGTGGGCCGGAGTTCGGGCCCTGTCGAGCGGGGAGGAAGCAAGCCGTCTGTGAGGCCTGTCCAACATGCGTCCCCCCCAGCTGAAGGCGGGGAGAGTCACCCATCTCCTTGGGGACTCTCTTCGTCGAGGCGGAAAAAGCGGGACAGGCCATCCGCGTTGGCGTGGTCTTGGCCTGGTCGGTGCTCCACGGTGAAGTCCATTCCCTGCAGGGAAATGGACCAGCGCAAGAGTTTTGGGTTTTCCCCCCGCATCTGCATCAGCCATTGCAGGGGTCGATGGTCGGTTTGTACCCGGAAGTGGGTACCGAAGAGATAGGGTCGGAGCTTTTTGAGGGCCCACACTACTGCAAATGCCTCCCTCTCGATGGTGCTCCAACGCTGTTCTCGGGCCAGGAGACGTCGACTGATGAAGGCCACCGGCTGGTCATGACCTTCGGGGTTCAACTGAGAGAGGACGGCTCCGATGCCGTGGTCGGAGGCGTCGGTCTGCACCACAAATTCCCGACTGTAATCGGGGGCCTGGAGCACCGGGGCGGTGCACAGGGCGGCCTTCAGCTCCTCGAAGGCCGCTTGACAATCAGGAGTCCAGTTGACCCGCTTCGGTTGGTTCTTGGATGTGAGACCCGTGAGGGGCCCCACGATGCTGCCGTAGTCCTTCACGAACCGCCGGTAGTAGCCGGTGAGCCCCAGGAAGGCTCGGACTTCGGTCTGGGTAACGGGGGGCTGCCAGGACTGGATGGCAGCAATCTTAAGTTGTAGTGGGGCCACCAGCCCGCTCCCCACTTGGTGCCCAAGGTAGGTCACAGACCCTTGGCCAATCTGGCACTTGCCGGCCTTAATGGTGAGGCCGGCCCGCTGGAGGGCGTGTAGGACCTCCTGGAGGTGACGGAGGTGGTCGGACCAGTGGCGGCTGTATACAGCGATATCGTCCAGGTAGGCAGCGCTGAATTCTTCAAGTCCCGCCAAGACCTGGTTCACAAGGCGTTGGAACGTGGCGGGGGCATTCTTCATGCCAAAGGGCATGACCTTAAATTGATAGTGGCCATCGGGGGTAGAGAAGGCTGACCGTTCCTGGGCCCTGGGTGTGAGGCCGATCTGCCAGTAGCCCGCCGTTAGGTCGAAGATACTAAGGTAGCGGGCGGCACCCAGCCGGTCGATCAGCTCGTCTGCTCGGGGGATGGGATGAGCGTCGGTCCGGGTGACAGCGTTCAGGCCCCGGTAGTCGACGCAGAATCTCAGTTCAGGGACGGAGCCGGGGGCAGCGGCCTTGGGAACTAATACGACCGGACTGGCCCAGGGACTGTCCGAGGGCTTGATGACCCCGATCGTGAGCATCTTGGCCACTTCCTCCTGTATGCAGGCCCGTACCCGATCTGGTACGCGGTAGGCCCGGTGCCGGACAGGGGGACTGTCCCCGGTGTCTACGTCGTGCAGACACCAGGGGGTGACCCCGGGGGTGAGGGAGAACAGGGCAGCGAACTGCAGCAGGAGGTCCCGGCAGTCCTGGCGTTGCTCCGAAGTGAGGGCGTCAGAGAGCCGGACCCCGTCCACGGAGCCGTCCTTCTCCTGAGTCTTCAGGAGATCCGGGAGGGGCTCGGAGTCTTCTTCCGTGCCACTGTCTGTAGCCATCAAGAGGCTTAGTTCGGATCGCACAAAGTGTGGTTTGAGCCGGTTGGTGTGGAGGACCCGAAGGGGGTTCCGGGAAGACCCCATGTCGATGAGGTAAGTGACGGGGCTTTTGCGCTCGACCACTTTGAAGGGCCCCGTCCACTTATCCTGCAAGGCACATGGTTCGGTGGGGGACATCACCCATACTTGCTGCCCAGGCTCAAATTCAACGGAGGAGGCATTGTGATCATACCACCTCTTCATGTCCTCCTGGCTGGCCTCGAGGTTCGCCTTGGCCATCTCCCTGAAGCGCCGGGTCTGGTTTCGTAAGGCCAGGATGTATTTGAAGACGTCTGGAGGGGTCGTGAGGGGGGCCATCTCCCAACCTTCCTTGACTAGGCTGAGGGGCCCTCGCACAGGGTGCCCGTAGAGGAGTTCAAAGGGGCTAAAACCGAGGGACTTCTGGGGAACTTCTCGGTAGGCGAAGAGGAGGCACGGGAGCAGTACATCCCACTGGCGACGGAGAGGCTCTTCCAATCCCCCAATCATCCCTTTGAGAGTGCGGTTAAAACGCTCCACTAGTCCGTTCCCTTGGGGGTGATAGGGGGTCGTGAATCTGTAGGTGACCCCGCATTGTTGCCAGAGGGACTTCATGTATTTGGATATGAAATTCGTACCTCGGTCGCTGACGACTTCTCGGGGGAAGCCTACCCGGGAGAAGATCCCCATCAGGGCCCGGCCAACCACCGGAGCGGTCACTGTCCGTAGGGGCACCGCCTCGGGGTAGCGGGTGGCATGGTCCACTAGTACCAAGATGAACCTGTGTCCTTGCGCCGTGCGGGGGTCCAGAGGTCCCACAATGTCTATCCCCACCCTCTCGAACGGGGTGGTGACCACAGGGAAGGGTTGCAGAGGGGCTTTCAGCTTCCGACCACTCTTCCCGCTGGCTTGGCACGTGGGGCAAGATCGGCAGTGGTTCAGGACGTCATTCCTCATTTTCGGCCAGAAAAAGTGGGTCACCAGGCGACTGTACGTTTTGTCCTGGCCCAGGTGTCCAGCCAGGGGGACGTCGTGGGCCAGGTTGAGCAGAAAGTCTCGGAAGCGGAGCGGTATCACCAGAACTCGACCGGCCCCCAGCTCGGCGATTCTTTGCTCGCTGTAGAGCAGGTCGTTATCCCAGTAGACCCAGTGGGTTCCGGTGGTGTCCCCGGCGTTTTGGGTGCTGGCTTGTTGGCGGAGTCCCTCGAGGGAGGGACAGGTCTTTTGTTCCTGGCGGAACTGTTCTTGGGTGGGCCCCCCTTCTTGCCGCCACTGAGCCAGATCCGGGAGGTCCTGGTGTTGCGCGTCTTCTTCGGTAGTCGGGTCCGGGAGGTCGGACTCGCCGTTGTCCTCTACGGGGGCAACCGGGGGCGGAGGTGCTGGCCATTCGGTTTCTTCTGATCGGGGGGCGGCACGGGCGGCCATGGATCGGGTGGTTACGCAGGCCCAGTCCGGGAGGCCCAGCATCCCCAAGTGCTCTCTTCTCTCGACGGTGGCCCACGGGGAACTCTCGAGGTCATTCCCCAGGAGGCAGTCCACGGGGGCATCGTCCCGGACCGTCACCTTCAGTAGGCCGGAGACCCCTCCCCATTCAAACGGGACGCAGGCCATCTTACACATGCTCTCAGAGTTATCCGCCGAGCGGACGGGGCAGAGAATGTTCGGCAGGATCTGCTCGGGCTTTACCAGGTGACAGCGGACGGCCGTCACGCTGGCGCCGGTGTCACGCAAGGCCTCGGCTCTCTGTCCATTAATGGTCACCCACTGACCGTATTTTCTGGTGTTGGCGGGTAGGGGAGCCCGCGGAACCATGTCTCTTCCCCCTAAGCATGCCAGGACCATGGCGGCCGGTTCCCACCCTTGCTGGGCCGGCTCATACTCTTCGGGTCCCTCCGATGATTGCTCTTCCCCGAGGGCAGCGGCAGCTACCTGGCGGGGCTTGGGTGTTGGGTTCTGCGGGCAGCTCGGGTCATTGGCGTAGTGGCCGACTCGCTGGCATCGGTGGCACGTGACGTTGGCCCGGAACCCAGGACGCAACGGGGGGTTGCTCCGGCCGGCCGGAGGCAGGGTGCTGGCCACGGGGGTTGCCGGCAAGGCGTCTCTCCCTCGCCCCTGGCCTCCTCCTCCACCCCGAGGACGGTGCTGGCTTTGGTTGCTTCGATTCTGCTCGTGTGGCCCTCTCCGGCCCACTCGGGTGCTTTCCCATCGGTCAGCTTCGGCGGCGAGCTGCCGGGGGTCAGTCAGCTTACTGTCGAGTAGGTGCTGCCTGAGCTCGACGAAACAGTTGTTTGACAGGTGCTCCCATACCATAAGGTTGAAGAGTTGTTCGTAGGTGGTGACCTGACTTCCCTTGATCCAACCCTCGAAGGCCCGGCTGAAATAGTTCACGTATTCTACCCAAGTTGTACCTGGGATCCGGGTGCAGTCTCGGAACCTCTGGCGGTACATCTCGGGCGTGAGGCCGTAGCGGGCGAGGAGGGCAGCCTTCATGTGGTCGTAGGACGACATTTGGTGATCGGGGAGCTGTAGTAGGGCATCGCGACCCTCGTTGATAAATCTCCCCCAAAGTCCGGCTCCCCAATCACTCCGGTCGATCCGGTGGGAGGTCATTGCGATCTCATAGGCTTTAAACCACTGTTGTATGTCGTCTTCTCGGACATACTCGCGGACCACATCCTTGGGGATGTGAACTTTTTTCTCAATTGGCCCCGGGGTGTGTGGTCGCTCAGGCACCCCCAGTTCCTTATTCTGTTTGCGCAGTTCTATTTCCGCCAGTCGGCGCTCGTGCTCGAGCGTTATTTTTTTCTCTTCCAGCTCTCTCTGTCTCTGCTTTTCTTCTCGTTCCTCTCGAAGCCGCATATGCTCGAGGTTGAGTTTCTGTTCAGCTAACTTGAGTTCCCCATCCATCTTGAGTCGTGCCATCTCTAATTCGTGTAATCTGACTCTGTCTCTTTCTCGTATCTCCTCCTGCGAGAGGCCCGTTCCCCGTTCCTCGGGAGCCGTGGCGTTCCCCTCTGGTGCGATGCTGTTTTGGTCTGGTGTGACGCTGCTTTGGTCGGAGGGTCCTGCGACCCCAGTTTCTGTCCATGACTCAAGAGCGCGCTTTAGATCATCCTTGGTACTCAGGCCGGTGGTAGCAATGCCAAGTTCTATGCAAAATTGTCTCAGTTCGCGGTGGTTGTATTCTTCTAATTTCTCCATTTGGAACTTCTCGGTGGAGCTGCTATCTTTGGTCGACATCGTGTTTTGTCGTGGGGTGAGCTACTCTCTGTACGATTACGCGTTGATTCGGATCGCGCCGCTGGCCACCAATGTTAGAAAAGGTAGACGGACCGGGAGGGTCGGCCGGGGTCAGGAGGAGAGGTCTCCGGGGAGAGCCGTCTCCAGCGATCGTACAGACAAGTAACTTCCCCCCAACAGACAGATATCACACACGGATAAGGTTCAGCGTTCTTTATAAGCACTTATTTAAGGTACGGTTGAATGGTACAAGGAGGTCTGGACTCAGGGGTCCCCTCGATTAGAGTCTCGCAAGGTTGGGAAGGGGGTAGCGGGGCAGTCTATTTACCAATCAGGTAGTTCTGATGAGATGATGATGAGCTCACAATCCTCGAGCTTGGTGGTTAGGTGGTACGGGCCGCGGCAGCGCCAGCAGGTCCCGGTGTGGATGGTCGATACAACGGGCCGCGGCAGCGCCAGCAGGTCCCCGGAAGATATACGGTCCGCGGCAGCGCCAGCAGGTCCCGGTGAGGATGGTCGTTACAACGGGCCGCGGCAGCGCCAGCAGGTCCCCGGGAGATATACGGTCCGCGGCAGCGCCAGCAGGTCCCGGTGAGGATGGTCGTTACAACGGGCCGCGGCAGCGCCAGCAGGTCCCAGGAAGATGACTGTTGCAGAAGGCCGCGGCAGCGCCAGCAGGCAGGACGATGGTTCACAAGAGCGGGCTACGGCAGCGCCAGTAGACCGTCAAGGTTGAGTTCACTCGGTGTCTCTCGACTCCAGGATACAACTGCCTTCCTGCTCCGGAGCTGCCTCAGTTATAGGGCTGGTGCCCTTTGATGTCCGGACCCTCGCACTTGGAGGTCGGAGGGTCCGGGATAAAGGTGTCCAGACACCCAGCAGGGGGTGGAGCCAGTGCCTGGGGGAGCTGGGGGCGATCGGCACCTGGCGGGGGAGAGCCCTTGACAGTTCGTTGTCCCATTGACTTGCCAAGTGGTCCGCTCACCTCCTGGGTGGATGGTGGTGCCGGGATGTCGGGGCCGGCCAGGCCTGGGGTTAGGGTCGAGGGGAGGCCATGCGGCCGCGTGGTGCAGGGCCCCCGATGGCGGCTTGACCCGGCCGGGGAAGCCGGTGGGGCTGGACCCCGTGATGAGTAGGGGTCCGAGGGCAGAGGGTCCGTCGGGAGACGGAGTACAGGTGCTTGTCGTGGGGATATGCCAGGTGGGCCGGAGTTCGGGCCCTGTCGAGCGGGGAGGAAGCAAGCCGTCTGTGAGGCCTGTCCAACAGGGTGTTACTGGGGTTGGACGGCAGTAGCCAATGGCTCCTTTGCCTTAGTGTGACTACACCCTTTAGGTGCCCATCCCTATTTCTTTTGGGCCTAATTCTCCAACCCAAGATAGAGAATTTTCAAGAGAGGGGTTCACCTCTTCTCCTGGCCACCCTAGGGGTGTGCCAAGATAAGGTGGACACTCCTACTCTGCATACTAATGTTTCCGCCTGTCCTGCCTCCAAAAGTGGGGCCAGGACAGGGGGGCAGGCAACTCCCCTAGTTGGAGCTGCCCAAATCACCACCCAGTGTTGCTGTTCCTGCCAGGGGTAGGTGTGAACCACCTCCACCCAGAGCAGGATTTGTTTCTGACCTCCGAGAGCACAAAGGCCCTCACCCCATGAGGTCAGAAACCACCTGTCTAGGGGTGGCTTGCTGGCAGGAACCAGTCAGCAAATACACTAGAAGCGGGTAGTGTTTCAGGGGGCATCTCTAAGATGCATTTTATAATAAATCTAACACTGGCGTTGGTGTGGGTTTATTATGCTGAGAAGTTTGGTACTAAACTTCTCAGTCTTCAGTAAAGTCATCATGGAGCTCTGGAGTTTGTGTTGACAAACTCCCATCCCATGTACTCAAAATGGCTTCACTGCACTTAAAATGTCTATGAATGGAACAGACCCTGTAGGGGCATATTGCTCAAGCAGCTAAACCCCCACCTGTGGGATGGTGCACCCTGCCTGAGGGTTGTGAGGCCTTCTAGTGGGATGACTTATCCATGCCATAGGTAGTGTTGGTGGGCATGGCACACAGAGATGTGTGCCATGTTGACTTTTCAGTTTGGTCTGCACCAAACCACGCAGCCTGCAATGGCAGTATTTGGGTGTTAAGGTGAGGGGTCTCGGAGGGTGGCATAATATGCTGCAGCCCTCAAAGGTCCTCTCTGGTCACAAGGTCCTTTGTACCAGGGGTACCTTTTACAAGGGACTTACATGTGTTCCGGAGGTGTGCCAATAGTGGGAAAAAGGGTACAGTTTGGAAAAGAACACATACCCTGGTACCCTGATTGACTGGGACCCAGGATATTCTTATTGAAGTTAGCATCCGGTGTTAGGCAAAAGGTTAGGGGGTAACCATGCAAAAATGGGCATTTTCCTACAGCTACTACCCAACGCTCCTTTAACCCCCCTGAATGCAATATTTAGGCGAGCCCCTGGCACCAGAGAATCAGGTGACCCAAAGAAAAGGATGGATGAGATGAGTCGTACAGCAAGAACAGAAGACCCAGCTATTCACTTGGCGCTAAACCTGTCGGCCTACCTGCAAACTTCACTCCTTTCACCCAAAAGTCAACTTTTGCTGCAGCTGCTAAGTCCCAAAAACCCAGGAGACCTGCCAGACTTCACCCAGGAATCAAGACCTCCCAAGGGATAGCGTAACTGTCCCTTGCATCTTGCAGATAGCAGACAAACCACCAGGAGGACCCCGGAAGCACCAAAACCTGACACCGCCAAGCACCACTGCGCCCAAGCCCCCCAGCTTGTGTCGAAGTGGGCCAACGGTGTCAGCGGGGTCCCCAAGCCCTCCAGGTAATGAGTCCACTGTGGAGTGCCTCCTCGTGCACTCTCTGATGACGCCTGCAGCCTCTGAGTGCATGCCCCCTTAACTGCTAGTGTTTCCAGATGGAGTAACCCGTGACCCCAAAGACCCTCTGCACCCGGACACCACATCCCGAGGAGAAGAGGACCAAAGGTATCCCCACGTCCCTCAACATCGCAAGAACCGAATCCACTTGTTGGTTTTTCTGGTCTGACCTGTCAGTCCTCCCCTGCAGCCTCTTTGTAACCGGACCGATCCCCATTGGTTTGTATTGGGCACCTGACGCTGTTAACACCACTGCACCTGGCCGCACTAGTGCCGCTGGAGGCGACCTGTTGTTGCTGCCTTGGACCTTGCCTTGTACTCACCTTTGACCCAAGACACTGGTCCCGTAAGTCACTGACAAGAGCTGGTAAACCATATATGATTTTCCTTCCATAGGATAACATTGCATATCATAAAAATCACACCAAGTGTCGACTTTGTAAACTGAAAAGTATTTCTCTTTAAAAACGTACTTACCTGATGAAATTGATTCCAATGACTAAACATATATACAGATACTTACTATTTTTATTTATTAGTGTGGATCTCCTCCTTGAATTGTGTGTATAATTTATTGACTATTGTGTGTATTTGCAGATGTATTGCACTCATCTGTGATAAGCCCAAGGGTGCTTTACCACACTACCCCCTAGAAGAGCACATTGGGATTGCCATAGAAAGCCCCTTGTCCACTCCCAAGAGAACCCTTGGACTCTTTACACGATACATCTAATTTTGATATATCCTATAAAGAGCCACCTTCCTACACCAGGTATGTCCTAGAAAGTGAACGAGTTTTGCAGCTCCTGTGTTACCTGTCAAGCCAGTGGCAAGACAGTAGCGAACCAAAGGCCCCCTTAATTCCACTACCAGTGGTTGGGGTTCCCTTTGAGGGGGTAGGGATTGACATTATTGGTCCCCTTGACCCACAAACAGCCTCAGCAAACAGATTTGTACTGGTGGCAGTGGATCATGCCACCAGGATCCAGAAGCAATTCCACTTAGGACTGTCACTGCTCCTGCAGTTGTGAAGGTACTCATATGTATTTTTACTAGAGTGGGCTTCCCTAAGGAGGTGGTTTCAGACAGAGGTAGTAACTTCATGTCTGAGTGTTGGGTGATGTATATGTGTACCACCACATATCATCCTCAAACAAATGGTCTGGTTGAGAGATTCAACAAGACCATGGAAGGTATGATCATGGGACTCCTTGAAAAACTCAGAAGAGGGCATGTCCTATTGCTGTGCTTTCTTTTTGCTTACAGAGAGGTGCCACAGAAACAAGTGGGCTTTAGTCCCTTTGAGCTTCTGTTTGGTCATCCTGTGAGAGGTCCACTAAGTCTGGTAAGGGAGGGCCTTGAAAAGCCTTTCAAAGAACTCAAACTGGACATAGTAGACTATGTGCTTGGCCTTCGTTCCAGGATGGCTGAGTACATGTAAAAAGCCAACAAAAACCTTGAGGCAAGCCAGGTGCTTCAGAAGCAATGGTTTGACCAAAAGGCTGCACTGGTGGAGTTCCAACTAGGGCAGAAGATTTTGGTATTGGAGCCTTTGGTACCTAGGGCCCTCCAGGGCGAATGGAGTGGACCCTACCATATCCTAGAAAGAAAAGCAGAGGTCACCTATCTGGTGGACCTGGGCACATTCAGGAGCCCCAAGAGACTTATTCATGTGAACCGCCTTAAACTCTATCGTCAAAGGGCTGATGTGACCATGCTGGAGGTCTCTGGTGAAGATCAGGAAGAAGAGAGTGAACCTCTCTCTGACCTCCTCAAGATGGGTCTGTTGAGGGAGTTTGCATCTCAGACACCCTCACTGCCCAACAGAACACTAACTGCAGGCAAGTTCTAATGCAGTATGCTAAGCTCTTTTGTTTTACCCTGTAGGAAACTGTCTCTTTATGTGATATATCAGTGATCTGATATACCATGTAAAGAGTCCATAGATTCCCTGTAGGAAAGTGCCCCTCTTTGCATGGTTACCCTCTACCTTTTTGCCTGATAACTGATGCTAACTTGACTGACTTTGCCTTGGGTCCCTGCCAATCAGGTTTCCAGGGCCTGTGTTCTTCCAAAAATGGTACCTTTGTTTCCACATTTGGCACACCTCTGGGCCACATGCAAGTCCCTTGTACAAAGTACCCCTGGTATCAAGGGCCTTGTGACCAGAGAGGGCCTCTGAGGGCTGCAGCATGTATTATGCCACCCCCAGAGACCCCTCATCTTAATACCCACACACTGCCATTGCAGGCTGCGTGTTTTGGTGCAGACCAAACTGAAGAGCCAATATAGCACACATCCCTGTGTGCCATGCCCTCCAGCACTACCTGTGGCATGGATAAGTCACCCCTCTAGCAGCCCAGACAGCCCTAAGGCAAGGTGCACCATCCTACAGGTGGGGGCATAACTGCTTGAGCAATATGCCCCTGCTGGGTCTGTTCTAGTCAAAGACATTTTAAGTGCAGTGAAACCATATTGAGTACATGGGCTGGGAGTTTGTCATTACGAACTCCACAGCTCCATGATGGCTTTTCTGAAAGCTATGAAGTTTGGTACCAAACTTTTCAGCATAATAAACGCACACTGATGCCAGTGTTAGATTTATTATAAAATGCACTCAGAGGGCATCTTAGAGATGCCTCGTGAAAAACCACCTGTGTATTGGCTGACTGGTCCCTGCCAGCCTGCCACCACCAGACAGGTTTCTGACCTTACGGGTGCGAGCCTTTGTGCTCTCAAAGATCAAAAACAAAGCCTGCTCTGGGTGGAGTTGCTTCACACCTCCCCCTGGCAGTAACAGCAACCCTTGGCGGTGAACCTCAAAGGCTCTCACCTCGTGATATGCTTTTTTGGGCAGCTCTAACTAGTGGAGATGCCTGCCCCCCTGTCCTAGCCCACCGTTTGGTGACATGACAGGCAGGAAAATTGGTAAAGAGAGTATGAGTGTCCACCTTGACCTGGCACACCCCTAGGGTGACCAGGAGCTGAGGTGAACTCCTCTATTAGAAATTCTCCATCTTGAATTGGAGAGTTAGGCCCAATAGGACAAGGATGTGCCCCTCTCCCCAAAGGGAGGGGGCACCCAAAGGGGTCTACTCACCCTAGGGGACAGTAGCCATTGGCTACTGCCCCGACCTCAGGAACGCCTTTAAATTTAGTATGTAAGGGCTCAACTGAACCTTGTTCTTCAGATTCGATGACCTACAAAGAAGAAGGACTGAAGAACCATGCAGCAGTGGAGAAGAAGACGACGACTAACGTGGCCTCAGCCCTACCGGCCTGTCTCCTCCTCCAGCGACCCTGCTCCAAGAAACCGGTGTCGCCTGTAGTCTGCAAATTCCAAGAACCTCGGGGACCAGTGCTGTCTTCAGCAAAGCCTATTTTCTCCTGTGGAATCCGGATTTGTCCAGCAAGAAACTAACTCAAAGACTCCGGATCCAGGCAGATCCGCACCACTTGCACCACTCTACTCCCGGTGCCCATGACCTGGGTCCACGTGGCCCACTGACCCAGTGAAGTTTCCCCGGCGATCCTGATCTGGGATGCAATGTTGAACGACCTTTCCTGATCTTCCCCACGACGCCTGCAGCCTCATCCTGAAGAGTCCTTCCCCACTGACCACGACTGGTTCCGGTGAGAAAAACCTGACTCCTAAAGACATTGGTGCACCTGCAGCCCCCAGGCCTTTGCGTGCCCAACCGTTGGTGTCCCGGCATCCCCCACTCTCTAACTTACCTCTCCAGTCATTGGATTCCTTCAGCCAGCCTTCTGAACCGAGCCTGCAGCCGTTTCTCCGACCGGGATCTCTGTTGATTTCTACAGGACACCCAATGCCTCCTTTGCACTCTGCACCCACCTGCCCCTGTGCCGGTGGTGGTGCAGTCTCTGAGCTTTTCGGTGGTCCCTCCAGTGCTGACTCCACCCCCAGGTCCTGTGTCTCTGACCCGCAGCTACTTACCTGTAACCGGTGCCTCTTCAAGCTGCCCCCAGCCCCCATAGGATAATATTGGGCACAGTGACCTCTGCACCCAGCCGCCCCAGTGCCCCTGGTGATACAGTATCGACCTTGGTCCGACCCTTGCCCGGTGTTGACCAAAACCCCAGGAGACTGAACCCTAAAACCGTTTACTTACCTGCAAGGTAAATCACCTGTCTTTCCTCCCATATGATTGCATTGGTCTCTCACTTTATTGTATTTAATCTTGATCCTGAATACAAAGTATCTTTCTGATATTGAAAAGCATTTTATGCACATGTAAAGTATTGTCTTTATGCTATACAAACGTTTTGCCAATAACAACTTGAAAGTATTGCAATTGAAAAGTCTACTTACTTGTAACTGAGTCTAACTTGGTTCCTAAAAATAATAAGAACTAAAGTAATATTTTTACAAACATTGGCCTGGAGTTAGTCATTGAGTGTGTGTTCCTGCCTTGTATGAGTACGTACACCAAATGCATTCACACTACCCTCTGATAAGCCAAACTGCTCAGCCAGCTACCACAAATTGAGAGTAAGGTACTATCTTCTTTATCCTCTGCTATACCTTTAGTGACTCACTGGACACTGTGCACACCATACCTCTCTTTGGTATAGGATATAGAGCCAGCTTCATATCCAGTATTGGATCGTTCATAGATTCACATGCTTGAATCATCCCCGCTATCTAGGTGGGAGTCTCACGGCAAATATAACAGTAGTAATTAATCTTATCATAGGCAACAATGCATGGCACAGTCACTGCAGTAGCCCATCCATATCCTTTTTAAAAAAGAACCAAAGTTAAAACACAGCCAATAAGACATCAGCACCCTCTAGAACACTCCACAGAGAGGCAAGTCCCTCAGATTTTCTACCACACGTCATTGTGACAGGTAGTCTACCTGAGCTCTGCTCAGATTTTTCTCTTCATCTTGGATTTCTGCGATTTCATGATGTTGGAATCTTCTAAGAAAGGGCTTTTCAGGCTTTTTGGGTCGTATGGAAAGAAAAGACTGCATGCTGAAGATCCCAACAAGGATTGTATTTACTGCCTGCACCTTCTTCACAAAGTAACAGACTTTAGAATCTGCAGAACTTTTTCTTCAAAAACTTTGAAAGACAGGGAAGGCAGACTACTTATCTGGTTGGAGAGGCTAAAATCTAAATCCTCTGTGGTCTCTGATGAGGAAGACAGTGTAAGTGTAAGTTCCCAGGCATCAGTCGAGCTCTCTAAGAAAAGTCATAGAACTGTGGAATCCCCGAGGGACATAAAAAAGCATTAAAAAAGACCCATCATGAGTCTGAGCGTGCTGCCTCAAAAAAAGGAAGCTTCCATTCCTTTCTGAGGAAAAATGTGCCTCATAAACTGCCTCTAAGCATCTTCGTCATAGAAAAAGACCTCGTTGACAACAAAACCGCCGTTGGATTTCATCTCCCAGCAGTCGTCAACGAAACTTGCACCGTCGACTGAAGCTTCCTCGACTAGGATTAGATCGGCAGAGGTTTTGCCGTCGTCGACAGCACCTTTTACACTGTCGATGCTAATATCTTCGTCGGCAACTCCATTGTCGACGATGCTACCAATGTTGGCACCTCCACCATCGTCGATGTCTCCACCGTCAACGGAACCTTCATTGATGAAGCCTCCACCGTCGATGACAACTACTTTCTCGATGAGAACTTCTTCATCGACGGTAGTTATTCCGACGATGACGACACCGTCATTGACTACAGTTTTCTCTACGTCAATGGTATCTGTTACACCGTCAACGAGGATTTCGTCGAAGCCTCAAGCTAAGAGACCTTCTACATTATGTTTCACGCCTGTTTTTTCATCAAGATTCTCAGCGATGATGCCATCATTGAAGGGTTTCTACCAGGATCCATCACACATCTCGCCTTTGCCTACTAGTCAAGTGTTTGGAGGAATGTGAGGATGATGGAATGTATATTCAGACCCACCGCCATTCTCAACTGCATGTAAAATTTTAGGAAGAGGAGGATGAAGATGACTGTTATGGGCCACAATATAATCAATCCATGGATAGGTCACAGATGTTGATGCCTCGCCAGGAACCAATGATACAGCTGCCTGTTGCATTGGTGCAGGATCTAACAGCTATGTTACACGATTACCATACTTTTTTCCCTACAGCAGCAGGATCTGTGCAAGAAGAAAAATCGCCGCCGCCTGATTTGGATTCCAGACCAGTTAAAGTGTCCCCTCCTGAATCACAAGATTCTGTACCTGTGCAACAAGATCAGGTTCCACAGGATGACGATGATGCTGACGAAGGCGAAATTCAGAAAACTCCAACAATTATTGACGAGTGGGAAGATTACCTAATTTTACGCCTTCTCTGCCAGCTCCTCAAGCTATTGACTCTCCACCTGAAGATATTGGGGGCTTCCATGCTCTGATGGAAAGAGCGGCAAATTGTTTTTAATTACCAATGCTTCTGAAACAGTCTGACTGTTTTTTTGTATGATTTTAAAGATCAGAACAGAAAATCTGTGCGTGCAATTCCCAGTATAGATCATATTTGGGAGGAAGGGATAAAAATCAGGAAAGCGCCATTTTCAGTGCCGGCAATTCTTCCCAGGATTGATAAAAAATATTAAGCCCCTGATGATGCACCAGCATGCTTAGTGGGACCAGATTCTGTAATTGCCAAGGCTGCATAACGAAGATCATGGAATCCTTTGTTACCCATTACTGCTCCGCCTGATAAGGATGGAAGGTGTTTAGATAATATTGGAAAGAGGTTTATCACCATTGCTGATTCGTCAGTCCATGCCGCCAATTCCCTGGAAATCTAGGAAGATAAGACCGCCAAATGTGGTCAGATGTAGCATCATATCTCGAATTTTTACTGGAGAATAAGAAACGGGAGGCAAGAAGGATTCTGCTCGAAGGTGAATGATCAGCCTCTGAAATTATTGATTTATCTGTGGATATGGCTTCTCTTGCTTATAGGCAAATAGCTGGCACAGCAGTTCTCCATCGTCAAAGATGGCTGTAGCCTACCACCTTCCGTCCGGAGTTGCAGAGTAAAATTGTAGACATCCCGTTTGAAGGCAACGCGCTATTTGGAAAATATATTGATGAGGCCTTGCAAGTGATTAAAGCGTATACTGATACTGCTTGGGCCTTAGGTACGCTAAAATATTGGAAAGCACCTTTTCGAGGAGCATGTGGCAGAGGATCGTATTCCTTTCGGGGAAGCTATCAAAAATACCAACCTCCATCATATCAGTCTTACACATATAGCTATCAACAGCAGCAGTCGTATCGAGCCACACCGTCTACTGCATATTCCATACAGCAACCAGGGAGGAAGCAAACTACCCAGGCCAGAGATAATTCCAGAAAGCAGTGACAACCTACCAGCACCTGCTATGACTTTGCTCAAGACCAACCTCAATTCTGTGGAAATATGGATTTTTCTGGTCAGTTATGTCCCCTATCTTGGACCCCAACGGTTTCATGTATAAATCACAAGTACATGTATGTTTCCTCCAGTTCCAGTTATGAAGACGCAAACACATGTGTGTCCACCGCCAACATGTCCTCTTTCAGATCCGCCATGAATGGGCCGGATATTCTATTCCTAAGTATGAAAGGCCACCGCCTTTATATGGTTCACTTATCCCATTTTACAGTTCAGACGAGTAGGCCCTGATTCTGCCATCAAGTCTTTTCTGCCTTCTGCCTCTGAAAGCTCCAGTCCGAGCTCGCATCTGTACCCATGAACTTTGTCCTACTCCCTGCGCGGCTAACGGTGCCTGACATCAGCCTGTTGCCTGCCAAAAACTGTATTTCACCTTCAAGATTATCTGCTTTGCTCCGCTCCCTATCCAATGCATTCCTGTCTAGTAGTTTAAAGTAAACATTCTTTCAGCTACCGAGCAAAAGGCCCGGCTTCTCTGTCTTTATGCAAGTAATTCATAGCCCTGTTAATATGAAAGATTTCGGACCTCGCATCTAGTGTAGACACTTAGACGCTTGTACACGCATTAACAGTCAGTATAGTTAGTATAGAATAAGATTCTATCCTAAGAAGACCTTTCTTTCTGGATAACACAGTCCTTTAAACATAGGATATTAGATATGATTTGGGATTAGGTTGACATAACCCCAGACTTCTGTCGCCACATGTAGAGCTAAATGTCAAGTCCCCTTCACCCCCTAGTTACACGTCAGTCACACGTCATGCTGCTGCGTGCGCATCTCTGCCAAG
Organism: Triturus cristatus; assembly: GCF_964204655.1. Lineage (NCBI taxonomy): Eukaryota > Metazoa > Chordata > Amphibia > Caudata > Salamandridae > Triturus > Triturus cristatus. The sequence continues at coordinate 372,463,141 of NC_140594.1, read as the reverse complement.
TATTTCTGCTGACATTGCGAAATTCTTTCATGGAAACCACCCATTTATGACGTCATATCCAATGACGTTCTTTAGTTACACCCAGTTACACCCATTTTTTGCTACGCATGTATATTTTATCTTTACTATCAACTGTTACGCCTCCTGCATTTGTTTCACTGTAATGCCTATTGTATAAAAATGATTACCTGTCAATAAAGTAGAGTCTTCACTTCCTGAACCTTCGTGGTGATGGAATCTGGAGCTCATCAATTTAAATTGATTATGGAATAAAGCCCGTTCCGAACCTCTAATACCACGGATTCTGCCTCTTATTTTACTGAGCTATTGTTATAGATTTTCCGCATCAAATTAAGTCCCGGTAATTAAATTATTTACCACATGAATGGCGCCCGAACAGGGACACTTTCTCATCTCACGCGCCGGCGGTGCGTTGCAGGCCCGGTCTCCTGTCGCAGCTGGACGGACAACAACGCGTACCCACAGGATTTCCTGTATCTCCCTCCTGCCGAGCGGGGGTAACTGAGGCTGCGATCAACACCCAGACGAGGCGGTGAGAAGTGCGAAGTATCCCGACCAGAGCCTAGCTGAGAGAGCAAGATCCGAGGTATACAGAGGCCCACCAGTTCCGAAGTTCCGAAGTATCGAGTCCAGTCCAGTCCGGTCCGAGTCCAGTTCAGTTCAGTTCCGAGGCCTTCCGTTCCGAGCTACCCGGTGAGTACCATTATCGGGGAGGTGTTCTGACGTGCACATAGGTTGTGCCGGTCAAGACGGGTTTGGGTACACAAATCCGGTCTGCACTGTTTCAGCAGTGTATCTGTACTGTTTAGCAGTATATCAAGTATGCCTAGTATATGAAGTCAGAATTATCTAGTTAGTATCGAGTATTATGCTTAGTGAACGGCCATCATTGTTGTTCATTAAAATGTTAAATGTTTTAATTACGTTCTGTATATTGTGGTGTGAATGACTGTTTATTATTGTGTTTTATGGTATTAAACGTGTTCAAAATTAGGTATCAGATCAGTTCTCAATATGCCGCTCTTTTCGAAATTAAGACAGATCACAACCAGAAAAGGGGTACTCGAAGAAGCTGTTCCCATTCCTCCTAGGGACACTCCAGGGTACTTCATGTATCATAAACATGGCCTAGACGCCATATTATTTCTTGATCTATGGGTAGACTACACTAAGGAATTACCAGAAAGTCAGAGGTGGCCCGCAGCTGGGACCTGGGATGCAGAGTGCATCGTGAAAGTAGAGGAAGAATTATGGAAAAGGAAAGCTAGACAATCACAGAAAGACGCCATTGAGTTATGGCGAAAAGAATCGTATAGACGTACAGAAAAAGCACGTAGACAGGAAGAGAAGAGTAAGGAGAATTCAAATAAAGTTCGAGAAAGTGTATTAATTGAAGAAGGTACTCGAGTAAAATCAGAAAAAGTAGACAGACAAAGAAATGCCCTTGTGAATGGTATGTATCCTCTTCTGGCCGAAGGACTACCTAAGGCTACTCCGGAAATACCAAGAGACTTGCCACCCCCATTGTTTCCGATAAAGGTACATCCCAAAGGACATCCCAGAACCGCAGAAGATGTTTTTCTTTCCTCTTATTTAGACGACGCAGCTCCCGAGTATGCTAATGCTGCGCCACATAGACTGCCTGCCGAGGGGGTTCAACGCCAAGACCCTCCTCTGTCTGTACCTCTGCAACAGCAAACTCCGACACAAGTTCCGGCAAGCATATCTGTTTCTACATCTGCATCCACACCTATGGTTGCTATATCCCGTTCAACGAATCCTTTCACATCCAGCACCCCAGGTGGTGCTACCGGAGGTACATCAAGCATTTTTTCTACGCCACCCAGAACAAATAAACTTTCCTTTCAAGAATTAGCTCACCAACGTACGCCCAAACTAGTAACTCCCAACACGCTCAAGGAACTTCTAATAGATTGTAGATATGACCCGGTGCCCGGAAAAGGGGACGAAATGGTGCTAGCATCATTACGTATCCGACGAGCTGCTATATATTTAGGGAAGCTACCAGGAATGACTACGCACTTAGAAAATATATATCACTTTGTCCAGTCAGGACGAGATTCCGAAAGTATTGACAGAGCCATGGAGTACCAAAAAGTGGAAATACAGGGGGAACTGTTACGTTTCCTCATAAATTGTGTGATCAGAAATCAAGACCGACCAGGGGTAAATCCGAAAGAAATGCAAATTCTTACCACATGGAGTCGGAATATATCAGAGGGGAGACATGATAAGCGATCATGTATAGTAGCTATGAGCCGAAAGATCCGCAAAGAAATAGAACGAATACACGAGGAAAGATTAGCAGTAGACGAACCTGAACAAACCGAGGACGAGGAAGAATTAGAACTGCCCACAGGACAGTTAGAAACTATGGCCTATGTAGGTAGAGGAAGACCTTGCAATAATACTAGATGTTTTACTGATCCGATATGTCCGATACGTCCAGATAATAACAGAAAATTCCAAACTCCTATAATAAATATAAGGTCCCCCGAACATTCATTCCAAGCCGCTGACAAATTACTCCGAGAACGAAGGGGTTATCATATACTCGATTCTATGGACGAACAAGAATTAGCCAGGTCAGCCGTTCACTGGGTTGATAGTCCTGGAAAATATGGTGATGATACACTAGCACACACGTTTTTGAACCTCGCCCCAGATGAACAGCGTTTAGCTGGTATCTATATGATTCAACAACTCCTTATATTATATAAAGGCCAACACTCCGATCCTGGTCCATTACCTGATATATTGACTAAATTACTCACGAATAAATGGAGAGGTTCAGGTACTGAGTTAATTAGAGAAATACTAGAATCCAGAAAGCAGTACATTCTTTTTGTATGTCCTGAACATGTCTCACTACCCATCAAGGAAAGAACGACGTATTACATGGATAGACAGAATCCCTTACGCGAAGTGCACCCGATAAAGGGTGATGACAATGAGTTTAAACGTGTGTTTGTATACACACCCATATCTAAAATAGAACTATTAGAAATGAAGAAAGTGGTACCCAGTCATGACAAAGACCCAGCGGGTTTCCACCGTGAAATCAAAGATATGTTACTCATGGGAGAATATACCTACCCCGACATTATGACAATATTGAAGGTATTAATGCCTGCGGGCATTTACGAAAAACTCAAGGAAAAGGATTGGGAGGTGGGAGACCAGAAGATAGATTGGACAGCATTAGAAAACGAAGAAAAAGCTCGAGGTCCAGGTTCAGGGCTCGGGGATAAGATCAAAGCACTACCAGGTCTACTAGTACAGGTACTGCCACGTCTATTAACTACGAAAAAGGAAGACTGGGGTGCAATCTCAGCCTGTAAACAAAAATCAGATGAAGACACTAGTGATTTCTATTCCCGATTTGAGAAATGTTGTGGTATAAATAGTGGAATAAAAGCAAGTAGCGAGTCGTATCCACATCTGTTCGTGACAAAATTGGTCGAAAATGCCTTGCCGCAAGTTAAGAATAGAGTATTGAAGTTCGAGAGTACCTGGCAAGGTAACACTCCGTCACAAATGTTACAAATGCTACAGTATCATCATAACAGAATTAGAGAAGAACAAGAACATGAACATAGACGCATGAAAGACACGAAAATGAAAATGCTAGTTTCCCAGACAGTGCCAGTTGACGGTCATAAGAAGGGTATAACACAGTCCGGTGTTTCAACAGGTCCTGTAAAAGGGACGTGCAACTATTGTAAACAGCCAGGTCATTATGTACACGATTGTCCAGTTTTAAAACATAATATCGCCATAGGTAATACTAAAGAAAGACCGCGGCCACTTAGACAGGATCAGAATGAACAAGGAGCTCCGCAGCATGCACAGTCCATGCCAGCTCCGCAACAGTCCATGCCAGCTCCACCACAGCAGCCTATTGCTGCCACACAAACAACGACACGACAGATGTACCAGACCGCACAGTATGACTATCCTGATTACCAACGATACTCATGAAACAGCCTAGAGAGGGAACTTGGCTTACCCCTTATTGAGGTCCCTGTAGACCAAGAAGGACCTTATGTACACAGTGAACTGTTAGGTCAAGATAGAAAATTCTTACTTGATACAGGGGCAAGCCGAACAACAATAAAACGTAGTGAAGTTCCAGGGGCACCCCTCTCAGGCTCACAGAATATTTCCCTTGGGTTTTCAGGAAAACCTATCGTTAACGAAGTATCACAGCCTCTTCCCCTTACGATTGGTCCTTTGACACGAACTACAGATTTATTGCTTACTAAATCATGCCCAGAAAACTTGTTAGGTATAAAAACTTTGAAAGCTCTAGGAGCTATAATATGTTGTTCTCCGGAAGGAGTAAGATTGTTTTTACGAGATTTCAAAGGGCACTATGTGTCCCGAGACATGGATTCCCGACTGCAGACTTTACCCACACATTTATGGGCACAAGGCCCTACAGATGTTGGTTGCATGAACATTACACCATATCGAGTCACACTAAAGGCAGGAGTGGTACTACCACGAATGCGACAATACAAGTTACCCCCAGATGCTGTAGTGGCTTTACTGCAAATCATTGACGAGCTTATTGGCCAAGGAGTGGTTGTGGAGACCGACTCCAATGTATGTAATTCACCGATAATTCCGATTCTTAAACGAACTGATCCAAAGGCTCCACCAGTATATCGATTGGTTATTGATCTGCGCGAATTAAATAAATGTATTGTACCACAATACCCCGTAGTTCCAGACATCTCTTCATTACTGACAGCTATTGATTCCGAAGCAACATTCTTTACTGTAATTGATCTCAAGAATGCCTTTTTCAGCGTCCCAATAGATCCGGAAAGCCAATACTTGTTCGGATTTAGTTTAAATGGACGAAGCTTTAAATTCACACGCGCACCTCAAGGATTCACAGAAAGCCCCAGCATCTATAGCCAAGCACTGAAACGAGAACTTGACAGTATACACATGCCAGTCAACACTGCCCTGCTTCAATATGTCGATGATCTGCTGATCACCGCTAGAAGCGAACCTGAATGTGAGAAAGCCTCACTAACGGTATTACAATTTTTGGCCGAAAAGGGGCACAAGGTGTCCCCTTCTAAGCTGCAATTTTGTGTCCAGCGAGTTGTTTACCTTGGTCACTCGCTGTCCAAGGAGGGAAGGCAGCTTACACCAGATCGCATCCAGTTAATAGCTAACATGCCAATACCCAAGACACAAAAGGAGGTGCAGGCTTTTATAGGCCTCACTTCATATTGTAGGCAGTGGATCCCTCAGTATGCATTTCTAGCAAAACCACTCATTCAATTGACAACACAGGAGGCAGCCACATCGACTGTTCTCCCTTGGACTCAGGAACATACACACGCTTTTGAAAGTTTAAAGAAAACTTTATGTCAAGCACCTGTCCTAGCAACACCATGTTACAGCAAACAATTTACGCTCTTTGTTACAGAACGCGAAGGTACTGCTTTGTCAGTACTCACACAGGAACAAGCAGGATCACACAAACCGTGTGCTTATTTTTCTAGTACATTAGATCCCGTAGCTCAGGCTCTGCCTGCGTGCCTGAAATCAGTGGCAGCAACAGCTTTAGCAATTAGACAAAGCGATGCCATAGTATTAGGACACCAATTGACAGTACAAGTACCACATGCAGTAGAGGTTCTCTTGAACCGCACACAGACACAACACTTGACTATAGCACGGCTCACTGGTTACGAATTAACATTGTTTCAGCCACATATAGAAATAAGACGTTGTAGTACATTGAATCCTGCCACACTGTTACCAGTAAACGGAACAGACCCACTTGCACATGATTGTATTGAAGTTATCACTATCACGACAAAACCTAGACAAGACTTGACAGATGTCCCATTGTCAGATCCAGACCTGACGTTGTATGTAGATGGTTCATGTATGAGAACAAGTACAGGAGAGTTAGTGGCCGCGTATGCAGTCACAACAGACACTGAAGTCATTGAAACAAATCGTATTAATACCTTGTCAGCTCAAGCAGCAGAGCTCATCGCTCTGACACAAGCCTGTATTCAAGCTACGAATAAGAAAGTCAACATATATACTGATTCACGTTATGCATTCGGAGTTGTACATGACTTCGGCGTGCTGTGGCGAGAGAGAGGTTATTTAACTTCTCACGGTACCCACATCCAGCACGGACCCCTTATTCATGCCTTACTAGATGCAATACATCTACCCATTGCAATATCAATTATGAAATGTAAAGCTCATACGAAAGTTACTGATATCATTTCCCAAGGCAATGATTTAGCTGACAGAACAGCTAAACAGACTGCTCAAACTCACACGTCTGACATGACAAAGACAATAGTTCCGACACCAACACATTGCATGACGGTTAAGGATCCCGCTCTTGACGTAATTGACATACAGACACATGCTACACCAGGAGAAATAAAGAAATGGACTGAATTAGGAGGGACCCAAACGGATCAAGGATGGATGACGAAGGAAAAATCTGTGTGGTTCCTTCCTGATTCAATGGTCCAAGTTATCATTAACACTGTACATAGTCCAGCGCACCTAGGAGAAAAAGCTATGCTAGACAGCATTCAACACATTTGGTTCAACAAACATTTACGAGCAGCAGCTAAACAAAAAGTCCGTACCTGTATGATCTGTTGTCAGTTTAACCCAGGTAAAAGCATTCCCGTAGAACAGGGTGGATTTCAGCCTCCTGATCACTCTTTTGAAGTCCTCCAGATGGATTATATCCAGATGGAACGATGTCGAGGATTCAAATATGTTCTCGTAGTTGTCTGTGCTCTTTCCCGTTGGACAGAGGCATACCCGGTTTCAGATTACACTGCCCCGACTACTGCCAAACAGTTAGTTCGAGAATTCTTCCCACGGTACGGTTTACCACGTGCTGTCTACTCAGATAACGGCCAGCCGTTCTCCTCCGAACTAATGAAACACGTTTCACTCTTGTTAGGCTATCAGTGGAGATTCCACTGTGTCCGACACCCCGAGGCAGCAGGTCTCGTGGAACGACATAATCAAACTCTGAAAATTAGATTGTCCAAAATATGTAGAGAGAAAGGTGTCGACTGGGTAGTAGCCTTACCCGTTGCACTTTTTTACATGAGAATGGTAGCGCACTCTCGAACAGGGCTATCCCCTTATGAAGTGGTCTTTGGTAGACCACCAAATATGTGGGGGACGCCTATACCACGCAAAATAACTGATGTTGACTGTAATATGCTGACAGATTACTTGGCTTCCTTGATGTCTGCACTACAATCTTGTCGTTCACAGGTAGCTGCAGCCTTTCCCGACAACACCGAGGTGAAACCCCATGACGTAATTCCAGGGGATTTAGTTCTAGTGAGGAACTTTGATCGGAAGTCTCAGCTGGATCCTAGGTGGAAGTCGCCTCAGCTCGTATTGTTAACAACGAGGACAGCCGTGAAGATCGAGGGTCGAAAAGGCTGGATACATTCAAGTCATATCAAGAAATTTCATGGACTACCATCCGATATAGAGACTAAACACTGTATTTCCTCAAAGACAGACTCAAAGCTTCCTTTGGTTGAACAAAATAACTCAGAACAATATAGACTAAAACTTAGGTCTAACAAGTCAGGCAATTTGATTGTTTAAGTCCTCTCCAAGGTGAATCGGTCGAATTTGTCTCTGACATGTATCCCTTAGACCTGTACAGAGAAAGAAACAAAAGGATAAAGCTGAAACGACATGCGTACTGTAAATCACTGCGTAGTCATTGCACAGTGACGTTATTAATTTTGTTTTTCTTATGTCTTTTAATAATTACTGCAAGTATATTGTTGCACACATATTATCCTATTTCTAGACATATTTACAATATTACTGCTGAACATTCTTTTAGTGAATTTCCTCCGCATGAATTGTCTTATAGATTTGCGCTGCGCAACAACACTTTTATTAGTATGTTACATCATTCCCATCAGGTTAGCAATGCTACAAATGGTTGGATATGTGGCCGACTCCCTCCCTATCAGAACTATAAAGGAATTCTACCTCTCTTTCCATACCCGTTCACACACAACGGCTCCTGTGGAGCATGGTTTAGTTTAATTAATTCCCAAGATTCGAACTCCGCAGTTTATCAAGACAACTGGGTATGGGGAAATCTGAACTTAGTTTTACTTAAAGTCTGCCACCCCAACAAGGAGGGACTTCCCAAAAGAACAGGAACTGATCTAGAAAATGAAGTATATGGATTAGGTAATTTTACGCTTAATCTCTTGATCTTGAATGTCGAATCCGAAGCTACTCCAATTTTGCCCGCCATGTCAGTATTTCCAGTAAAAGGTGAATTATGTGTAAGAAAGAATGGTTCCATACATATGGGCCATAGTAGATGCACCACTGTAATAGAATTCAGTGATCAAGGCAAGTCTACATTTAGAGCTTCTCGCCATTCCTACTTCATATGTGGTCAGACGGCATACATACGTTTGCCACTAGATTGGGATGGTACCTGCTACATCGGATTCCTTTTGCCACCTGTTTTTCTAGCTCCTCCTGATTATCATAGAAATACTCATTTAGTACACAATAGAGAAAGGAGAGATCTCCCAATAGTCGATTACACTGAGACAGCATGGGAAAAATACACAGATTTCAATAAAGGTCTCTTTCCCTATATAGGTACAGTTACCAATAGTAATCTGATACGTAGATTAACAAGAACACTTGAAGCAGTAGTGAACGAAACTATTTCCGCCTTAGGCAATTTAACAGAAGAGCAGTCTGCTATGCGGATTGTTGTGCTTCAAAATCGTCTTGTCCTTGACGTCATCCTGGCCGATAGGGGCGGAGCTTGTAGGGTCATCGGATCAAGCTGTTGCATTTTCATACCAGAAAATTCGCCATCTGTATATAAAGCCATAACTCGCCTTCATAAGATTGTAAGCCAGATACACCAGAATCCAGGCACCTGGACTTGGTCCGGTTGGTTTTGGAGTGTATTATCTACCTTTGGATGGAAGGTCCTATCCTTCCTAGGTATTGGCTTCCTCATATTATTCAGTTGCTGTCTATGTCTACAATGTGGACCAGCGATCTGTGGTCTGTGTGCCACATCGTGTATTCCAGCACCAAGATTTCATTCATCACGGAAGAAGAAAGAAGAACAAATGATGCTATATGAACAGATCGATGGATTAATGAAGATTGATATCTCTTGACGGGCAAGTAGGGGACAAGGAGGGAATGTGGAAATATGGATTTTTCTGGTCAGTTATGTCCCCTATCTTGGACCCCAACGGTTTCATGTATAAATCACAAGTACATGTATGTTTCCTCCAGTTCCAGTTATGAAGACGCAAACACATGTGTGTCCACCGCCAACATGTCCTCTTTCAGATCCGCCATGAATGGGCCGGATATTCTATTCCTAAGTATGAAAGGCCACCGCCTTTATATGGTTCACTTATCCCATTTTACAGTTCAGACGAGTAGGCCCTGATTCTGCCATCAAGTCTTTTCTGCCTTCTGCCTCTGAAAGCTCCAGTCCGAGCTCGCATCTGTACCCATGAACTTTGTCCTACTCCCTGCGCGGCTAACGGTGCCTGACATCAGCCTGTTGCCTGCCAAAAACTGTATTTCACCTTCAAGATTATCTGCTTTGCTCCGCTCCCTATCCAATGCATTCCTGTCTAGTAGTTTAAAGTAAACATTCTTTCAGCTACCGAGCAAAAGGCCCGGCTTCTCTGTCTTTATGCAAGTAATTCATAGCCCTGTTAATATGAAAGATTTCGGACCTCGCATCTAGTGTAGACACTTAGACGCTTGTACACGCATTAACAGTCAGTATAGTTAGTATAGAATAAGATTCTATCCTAAGAAGACCTTTCTTTCTGGATAACACAGTCCTTTAAACATAGGATATTAGATATGATTTGGGATTAGGTTGACATAACCCCAGACTTCTGTCGCCACATGTAGAGCTAAATGTCAAGTCCCCTTCACCCCCTAGTTACACGTCAGTCACACGTCATGCTGCTGCGTGCGCATCTCTGCCAAGTATTTCTGCTGACATTGCGAAATTCTTTCATGGAAACCACCCATTTATGACGTCATATCCAATGACGTTCTTTAGTTACACCCAGTTACACCCATTTTTTGCTACGCATGTATATTTTATCTTTACTATCAACTGTTACGCCTCCTGCATTTGTTTCACTGTAATGCCTATTGTATAAAAATGATTACCTGTCAATAAAGTAGTCTTCACTTCCTGAACCTTCGTGGTGATGGAATCTGGAGCTCATCAATTTAAATTGATTATGGAATAAAGCCCGTTCCGAACCTCTAATACCACGGATTCTGCCTCTTATTTTACTGAGCTATTGTTATAGATTTTCCGCATCAAATTAAGTCCCGGTAATTAAATTATTTACCACAATTCGACAAGTATTTCTCTACACAACGATCAGTGGAATAAAATTACGATGGAGAAATGGGTCCTGGACATCATAAACTATGGTCATACTCTAGAATTTGTAACAGTCCCACCTCCTTATCCACGCCTAAGACGGCTTCCAGCTCATCTCATATTGCTCAGAAAGGAAGCACTGATTATGCTCCAGAAAGGGGCTATAGAAAAAGTTCCTCGTTCTCAGATGGGAAAAGGTTTTTCTTAATAAAAAAAAAGTTGGGGGAATGGAGACCAATTCTAGATCTCAGAAAACTAAACAAATATCTACAGAAAAAGTCTTTGTGCATGGTCACCGTTTAGGAGATACTTCACCTTCTCAATCATGCAGACTTTATGACAACTCTAGATTTACAAGATGCATATTTCTATTTTCCAATTCATCCCAAACATCGAAAATGTCTCTGTTTCACTGTGGCAGGTGCTAATTTTCAATTCATAGTCATCCCATTTGGTCTTTGTTCAGCCCCAAGAGTGTTCACCAAGTGCCTGGCTCCAGTTGCTGCTCTTCTCAGGCTTCAAGGTCTGTAACTGTTTCCTTACCTCGACGACTGGCTAGTGAAAGCACCATCTTATCAGCAGGCCTCAAAGGCAACTTCGATTTGCTTACGAATGTTTTGTTCCCTGGGGCTAACACTCAATTATAAAAAATCAGTTCTGTAACTGTCTCAGAAGACGTTTTTTTGCGGAGCATCCCTGGACACCGTCCAAGAGAAGGCATTCTTATCTACAGAGAGGCAAGTAACCCTTATTTCGCTAGCGACAAAGATAACAGGAAGAAAGTTTGCTTTTGTACGTCTGATAAAATCTCTGCTCTGCATTATGTCCTCAGCAATTTTAATGGTACCTTACGCACATCTCAGAATGAGACCATTACAGGAGCAGCTATGGCTCCAAGTAACCGGATCTTTTGATGACCTAGTTCAGATAACTCCAGTTATGAAAAAAAGCACTTCTCTGGAGGCAGTCCTCCAGGAATCTCTCGATAGGGCTAACTTTCCGTTCCCTGGTACCAGATTTTGCCCTTACTATGGATTCTTCTCTAGACGGCTGGGGAGCACACCTTTAAGATCTTCATATAAGAGGCAAGTGGTTGAAAGCTCTTTCAAAGATGCACATCAATTTCCTTGAGTTGTGGGCCATTTTTCTAGCCTTACAGGCAATCCTCCTGAGAATACAAGGTGCTTCGGTTCTCATAAGAACGGACAATACTACATACATGTATTACCTCAACAAGCAGGTACGTACACGCACCCATATCCTATCGCTGGAAGCGCAGGAAATCTGGAAATGGATTCTCGCACACCACATCTCTATCAAGGAGGAAAATCTTCCAAGGGTGAAGAACAGTCCGGCAGACACTCTAAGCTTAACTTCCAACTCCTGCCACGAATGGGAGGTGTACCAGACGGTTCTCAATCTCATCTTCCAGAGATGGGGCAAGCCCAACTTGGATCTCTTCACCTCCGGAATGAACCGGAAGTGCCTGTTCTTCGCCAGCTGGGAACCAGAAAGAAAATCATGGGGATATGCTTTTCTAATAAGGTGGTCGAGGATCTTCACATACGCCTTTCCCCCTTACCCTTTTATACCAAGGCTTCTTATGAAAACAAAAGTGGAGCCATGTCGTATGATTCTCATTGCTCCATGTTGGCCACGCCAACATTGGTTCACGGAGGGGGGCGGAGCTTGCCTAGCCTAAGGATGACCGCTGATTAAGCGAGATCCCTTATCCACCACATCAATCTGGCAATTATCTGCTGAAATCTCGTCTGACTCTCGCTAGAGGATCGATGCCAATTGCGCCATACAGTCGGCGATTGGAAAACTGGAAAAACAAAGTTAATTGAACCGTCCGATAACCAGAAATCGGACCTGATGCCTCACTCCCACACACCAAGCCATGTTGTGCTGAGGCTGCGTGATTTCCGGACTTGGGCAGCGACAAGGGGCCGTTGGCCCTGCTATGGCTTGTTGTGGATAGGCCGTCGCGGATGCCTGAGCCGGAACTTGGAGCGAGGCCCTAGCGGGCGGCCTGATGAGCTATGCATTGCCGCGGCACTACAACGGTGCGTCACCCCCGCGCTGGGCCCCTGTGCACGACTCTGGGTGGTGTGAAGGGAATAATCGGACTAACGACTCGCCTGATGAGACGCCACTGAAGAGACCTCCGAGTGAACATGTCAGGTGTAGGACCAGCTGGACGGGTCCTGCACTAAGCCCAAGGCACCTGGGAGCTGAGCACAAGACACAAGGGGACGCTGAGATCCTGGGCGAATGCGCCGTGGGGGCACGCTCTCTGGGTGAGGCAGCAGAGTCATCCACTTGCACACTAAGTCTAGCGCTGCACAGTACATCGTGAGGCCCTGCCAGACTCCCTACAGGAGGTGCGGGTTTTGCACAGAGGGTGCAAGTGTTTATCAGCCAACTAGCTGTGATTAACCACAACGCAGATCTTGGGTCATTCATGACTGTCCTGTGTCAACACAACATGGGGAAACCGGCCAAAACTCAGCCTAAGCTAAATTTTTAACAGGGAGAACGCTGCAGACTCTGCTGCGTCAGAGCCTAACGCATTGCCCGAAGACCCCATTGGTGACATTAAAGCGATGCTTGCTTCTATGCAGAAAGGCTTGATAACGATCAATGCGAAAATAGATTCCCTGTCCTACAGAATGGACCGTATGACTGAGAGAGTTGACAAGCATGCGGAGCACCTCGGCATGGCTGAACGTAGGATCACTGAAACTGAGGAAGCTCAAACCAAACACCAGTAGCACACAGGAACAGATGAAGAAGATCCTGGTCATTTTGCAAGATAGAACTGAGGATTTGGAGGCCAGATCTAGGCGTAGTAACTTGTGTAGTATTGGCTTTCCTGAATCAACCGCAACAGGGAATATGGAGGTCTTCATTGAAAAATTACTCTCCACTTTGCTTGGCGGTGACACCTTCTCCTCCATGTTTGTCGTTGAGTGAGCGCTTCGCTCTCTGGGCCCTAGACCTCCCCTTGGCGCCCCTCCGAGGCCTGGTATAGTGAAGTTGCTTAGTTATAGAGACAGGGATGCGGCGCTGAGGAAGGCAAGAGAACTGGATACATCACAGTACGAGGGTTCTTTTCTCTCCTAGTTCTCGGATTTCACACTCAAGGTCCAGGAGGCCAGAAGGCAGTTCACGCTGCTGAAATGAAGGCTACGGGAGAAAAATGTGGAATACGCAATGCTATATCAAGCGCGGCTGAGGGTGATGGTGAATGGGAAAGCTAAAATCTTCTCCGACCCTCAGTCTCTCCAAAAAGTCCTCAAAGACTGGGACATGCTTTGCAAGTGCAAGAGAGGACAGACGGAGGAAGGTCGGCCCGATGGTGCGAGTGGCAAACTTGACGAAAACGACTAATGAGAGCACAGAGCTCTAGCCTCTTCTGATGGGCCATTTACACAAGATGCTGCTATGAGGCATGAGACTTCAATGGTGACCACAATACTATGGATCATCCACTAATGTTCTGATTGTCAAGCTGCAAGAAGATGGACAAAATACTGGCCGTCATTTGTACATGCCAGATCCAGTGATGGACAGTTGGCGCCTTCTCGAGTGAGAAACACTATACATATGAGATTTTTTGTAAGGCTCACTGGGATTACTTCTCCTCCCTTTGGAGTCTCTCACTAATTGGCTAGTGCTGGCGCGGAGCTGGTATACGCAGGAGTGTTAGCCGGTAACATCCGCCTCTATGCGTTTCACGCTCAATAACAATATGTTAATCAGTGTTTTTCGTTGCATAATTGTTGTTTCCTTTATGAATGCACTGGTATTTGTTAGAAGGGAGGGTGGTATGTCGCCTATGCCCAGTTGGGGATGGCATGGGGTGTGTGGGGGGAGGGTTTCTTTTTTTCTCTTATCAGTTCACCTGAGCATGCGGGCAGTGAGCTATAATAGCAACATACTTAAAACAGCAGCTATGGTGGTCATGTCACGTAGTAGTTTTAAATGACACACTGTGGGTTAGGTCATGGGCATAGGAATAGGATACAGCTTCTAACCTGGAACGTGAGGGGACTTAACGATCATAGAAAGTTGAGTAAAATACTGGCGTATTTGAAAAGACAGTAAGTGGACTTTGCTCTGCTCCAAGAAACACACCTTGCCCCCAATAGCACTATGCTGACAAGACGCAAGCTTCTAGGTCAGTTTCAGGCAGCTGAATTCACCTCATACGCAACGGGTGTGCTTACGTGGGTAAATCTGAAATCTGGCATTTCACTTGGAGCGTAGGGTGGATCCCTTTGGTAGATATGTAATTTCCAGATGCTACGGCAGGGGCGAAGACTTCCTAATTGTTAATGTATATGGGCCTAACTATGATGACACTCAGTTCTACAATTCATTATTAGCAATCATGAGTGACAGTCCTTTAATGCCACAAATCTGGGGTGGGGATTTTAATTGTGTGTTGGATCACATGCTTGACCGTACGAAGGGCCCCTCTAGGTGCCCATCTGCAGCCGCCAAGGCTATTGGAGATATAGCCCTACAGTTGAACTTGGTAGATATTTGGAGAGCCAGATCCCCCGAGCACAGTGGGTTCACGCACTTCTCTGCATTTCATGATGTTCGAGGCATGTGGGCTGCTGAATTCATATCTGTGCATAGATCGCCGCCTAGTGTTGGGTCCGGATGTTTGCACGTTGTTGTCCTGGAAGAGTCTTCGAAGTATCCTGAGATAGGTGACTCCTCCCCTGGACCACAGTGCGCATGGGCATCCTCTCCATCCTCAGATTGTTTTTTTCCGCCATTGGGTTTGGATGTGCTTATCTTGACTCAAGTTAGGAAAATTTAGTTTCAGGCCAAAAGGCCTTTAGTTTTCGTCGGTACTGTTCCCGATCGGTATCGACAGCTTACTTGCTAGTTTAGCAACCTTATCAACTTTTTTCGGATCCGTTTCATCCGACCATCGACCTTACATCGACGATGGAATCGAGGACCCCATTCAAACGGTGTCCTGTTTGCCACGCAAAATATCCACATGTCGACGTCCACCCGGTGTGCAACAAATGCCTCTCTCCGGATCACGACGAATCGAAATGTATGGCCTGTGCCCGATTCAGATCCAAGAAGACTCTCCGGAATCGACGAGCTGCGAGGTTAGAAGCCCAGCAATCGGCACCGGCACCGGCCCCGACCAACATCTTCAGCACCGAGGACGAAGATGTTGAAAGCGTGGAAAACATAAACTCCAGCCCCGCTTCCGAACACGATTCCCGATCGGAAGACGCAGATGAAGAGCTTTTTCACAGGGAAGAAGCCGACGATGAGGTAGGGGACTACGATGAGGCCTTCGGGGCCGAAGAAGATAGCTCTGGTGAAGAGCAGGGCCTACC
Source organism: Triturus cristatus (assembly GCF_964204655.1). Classification (NCBI taxonomy): domain Eukaryota; kingdom Metazoa; phylum Chordata; class Amphibia; order Caudata; family Salamandridae; genus Triturus; species Triturus cristatus. The sequence continues at coordinate 372,447,256 of NC_140594.1, read as the reverse complement.
CGTCCAAATGGAGGCTATTAAAGTGCGTCAGTATACGGCTCCGGTCGAGGGATCGCCTTCGGGCCTTACCCGAGATCAATCCCGCAGTTCTTCGGCCCCGCCCTCTGGCCCGGCCTCGAACATCCAGCGAGAGCCATTATTACCGAAAAAGACTGGTTTCCCTTCAACGAAACCGAAACCAATCGTCGCACCGGTTCAACAGAAACCGAAAGTGAAACTGGCACTGGTCGGCTCGAAGACCTCCACTCCTTCGACGCCAGCCAAAACCATCGGCTCCGAACGCACCAAAAGGGATTTCGGCGCCGAACTCGCTGCAGCGGATGTCGGCACCGATCCAAAAAGGAAGGCCATCGGTACCACCAAAGCGCCTCGGCCCCCGGCACCGAAGAAATCGGCCCCGACCACCAAGGTTAAAATGGCCGCTCCATCGGAATCCACTTCGAAGGCAGCGACTACGGTCCAGTCATCGACGCCGTCGACCGCTACTACCTCTCCTCGACTCGATGACCCTGTGGCTCCGAAGAAGTCCACACCTACCTCTACAGAACCACTTGGCACCAAAGAACCTTCGGCGTTCTCGGTGCGACAAGTTGCAGCGTCCTTGCAACGTATCAGAGAACAGGCAGCCCTCCAGGCCATGTCGGGCTCCGAGCCGAAAAGGGCTCCAAAGGCACCTTCGGCACCAACCAACATCACTTTTGGTTTGCCGCCGTCCACAGCGCCAAAACTATTCGAGATCCGAACACGTGTCACCCAGACAAGGTCCCCATCTACTGGACACTCTCCTACTGGGCCTTCACCGTCCCAATTCATCGACGCCGACACCGGCAGGCTCATGCTCCGAAAGCGGAAGGTCACTCCCGACCAGGCTTTGGACTCTTACAGAATCCCTCTAAAGCAAAAACTGCCAGCAGGATCGGAACCAGTTCTATATGAACGCCTCCACACCTCCTATCCAGATCCCCAGTCCTTCTCTCCGACGCCCTCCGACACGGACGCAATGGAGGATTACATGGGTGATGACACCACCTACCCCAGGGATATAGATCCTGAGGAGCAGCAGGACCCAGATCAAGCTTGGGATGACCCTGCAGACCCGTGTGCCGCTACAGATACCCAGGACACGCAGCTTTATGGCGCCAAAACATCTCCACAGAGGACACTGCTGCCTTCAACGCCCTCATTGAACGTGCCGCAGCCAATCATGGAGTGCAACTCCACTCGGACACAATTGAGGACGATTTCTTAGTGGACACTTTCGCCTCCTCAGAGAGGACTGTAAAGACTCTGCCCATGTTAAAAGGTGTCCTCAAGCCAGCAAAGGAAATTTTCAAGGAAACAACCAGGGCACGGGTGATAAACCCCAGGATCAAAAAAAAATACAAGCCTGCGCCCGGGGACCCTATGTACATTAGAGGCCAGTTACCTCTGGACTCCATCGTGGTTGCTAACGCTCGCAAACGAGCGCACTCGCAGACACCTGGTGATGCTCCTCCCCCGGACAAGGAGTCCAAGGTGCTGGAGACCTCCGGCAAAAGGATTGCAGCCCAGGCAGCAAACATCTGGCGCATTGCCAATACACAGGCACTCCTGGCTCGCTACGATCGCTCACACTATGACACGTTGGAGTCCCTACTCCAACATCTACCAGACGAGTACAAAGAGGCAGCGGAGCTCCTCATCAGAGAGGAACAACTTCTCACAAACGCATCCATTAAGTGTGCACTGGATGCCGCCGACACAGCTGCGAGGGCAATAAACACCAGCGTCATGCTACGACGACACGCTTGGTTAAGAATCTTCGGATTCAAACCTGAGGTTCAAAATAACATCCTCAATCAGCCTGTCAACCCCGACTACTTATTCGGACCAGAAGTTGACACCACCCTAGAAAAGATTAAAAAAGACACAGACACTGCAAAGTCAATGGGGGCTCTGCAAACGCAGACATTTTGTAGTGGCTCCTTTCGTCGCCCCGGAAATAGGGGAGCGGCTAGAGGACAGGGGTCACAGCAAACCTACAATAAAGAGGGCACACAGAGTACCTACGATAAAAACACCAGAGGTGGATATCGTGGCTCCAGCACCAAGGGCAGAGGACGCGGTTACGGCAACACCAGGTCCTCACCCAAGAACAAACAGTGACGCCCTCTCCCTTCCCCCCGACCACATAACACCTGTCGGGGGGAGACTCCAGCGGTTCCTGTCCACGTGGAATACCATCACCACGGACAGGTGGGTCAGGGATGTTATCCAACACGGTTACTGTCTCGAATTAACCTCCACTCCACCCACAATACCGCCAAAGCACCGTCCTATGTCCTCAGAGCACTTAGCATTATTGCAGCAGGAAGTGCTAAGTATGCTGCAAAAAGGTGCAATAGAGGTCGTGCCCGTCCACCAGCAAGGGACAGGGGTGTACTCTCTGTACTTCTTAATACCGAAGAAGGACGGGTCACTCAGACCTATACTAGACCTGAGACCCCTCAACCACTATATTCTCTCAGAGCATTTCCATATGCTCACCCTACAGCAGGTTCTCCCGCTGCTCAGACAGGGAGACTTCCTAGCCACACTATCTCAGGTTCACTATTCAGGGGCAGCACTACCAATTCAAAGTCCTCCCCTTCGGTGTGACAACAGCACCCAGAGTTTTCACCAAGTGCCTAGCTACAGTGGCTGCACATCTACGGAGACAACACATTCACGTCTACCCTTACCTGGACGACTGGCTTGTTCAGGCAAAGTCAGCCCAACAATGTGCCAGCCACATGTCCCTCACCATTCACCTTCTTCACAGTCTGGGATTGTCACTAAATTACCCAAAATCACATCTCCAACCCGCACACGTACAACAGTACCTAGGTGCGACCATAGACACTCTGGCAGCCACAGCTCAGCCAAATTTAGTGAGGATCAACAGCATGCAAATGCTGATCTCAAAGTTAAAACCTCAACACTCCCTTCCTGCGCGAGTGTTTATGCAGTTGATAGGCATGATGGCCTCCTGCATTTTCATAGTCCCGCACGCGAGACTACATATGCGCCCGCTTCAGGAGTGCTTGGCACGTCAATGGAATCAGGCTCACGGGCAATGAAAAGACCGAGTGTTGGTGAGCGGTCGGGCATACAACTCTCTGCATTGGTGGAATCCACAAAACCTTTGCAAGGGCCGACCGTTCCAAGAGCCTGTTCCACAAATAATACTGACGGCGGACGCGTCTCTCCAGGGATAGGGAGCTCATGTACTCAATTACACAGTGCAGGGACTATGGACAATACAACAAAAGAAGATGCGCATCAACCTTCTAGAACTGATGGCAATCTTCCTGGCAATGAAAGCATTCAAGGTACACTTGTGCAACAAAGTCGTGTTGATCCGGACGGACAACATGACTGCCATGTACTACATACAGAAGCAGGGAGGAACACACTCTCCACAGTTGTCTCATCTGGCTCAGAGCATGTGGAAGTGGGCCATTCAGAGGAACATATTCCTCATGGCGGAACACCTCCCCGGCAAGGACAACCAGATGGCGGATCTGCTCAGCAGACACAGCCACCAGATGCACGAGTGGGAGCTACACCCGTCAGTACTCCAACCGTACTTCCAACAGTGGGGTCATCCAGAGATAGACCTATTCGCCACAAACGAAAACGCAAAATGCCAAAGCTTTGCCGCCAGGTTCCCACATCCACAGTCGCAGGGCAATGCGATATGGATGAACTGGTCCGGCAGATTTGCGTACGCTTTTCCCCCAGCGCCATTAATACCGCTGGTGGCATGCAAACTGCGACAGCACTCACTGACACTCATCCTAGTTGCTCCCACATGGGCGCGCCAGCCATGGTACACCACCTTTCTAGAACTTTCCGTGGTGCCGCATCAAAGGCTGCGGATCAAACCTGCACTCTTAACGCAGAACCATGGCGAAATTCAGCACCCAGATCCGCAACAGCTGAACCTGGCAATCTGGCTCCTGAAGTCTTAGAGTTTGGCTACCTAAACCTGCCACCTGACTGTATGGAGATCATTAAGGAGGCCAGGAGACCCACTACCAGAGCTTGCTATGCAGCTAAATGGAAGAGGTTTGTCATTTACTGCAACAACAATGACATTAACCCGCTAGACGCATCCTTTCAAAATATAATCTGTTACCTCTTACACCTATACCGATGCAATCTGGCATACACCTCAATACGTATCCATTTGACCGCAATAGCAGCCTATCTCCAGAACAGGCAGCACCTCTCTTTATTCAGAGTGCCTGCCATCAAAGCTTTCTTGGAGGGACTTAAACGAGTAATTCCCCCAAGACGCCCACCAGCACCGGTGTGGAACCTCAACTTGGTCCTCACCCGACTGATGGGTCCACCCTTCGAACCTCTCCACTCATGTGAGATTCAATTCCTCACCTGGAAAGTAGCTTTCCTAGTGGCAATCACTTCGTTAAGAAGAGTTAGTGAACTCCAGGCACTAACCATTCAAGAGCCATTCATACAGGTTCACGCAAACAGGGTCGTACTACGTACCAACCCCAAATTCATGCCTAAAGTAATATTGCAGTTCCACATGAATCAAACTATTGAACTGCCTGTTTTCTTTCAGAATCCACAAAATGTCGCTGAAAGAATGCTCCATACACTAGATGTCAAAAGAGCCCTCATGTACTATATAGACAGAACTAAAGACTTTAGGAAGACAAAACAACTTTTCGTTGCCTTTTCTCCACAACACAAAGGCAACGCCATCTCCAAAGCAGGTATAGCCAGATGGATTGTTAAATGTATTCAAATTTGCTATCAAAAGGCAAAACGCACATTAACGATTCCCCCACGAGCCCACTCAACACGTAAGTTAGGAGCATCCATGGCTTTCCTGGGAAACATTCCTTTACAGGATATATGTAGAGCAGCCACATGGTCCACTATACATACATTTACCAAACACTATTGCGTAGATGTACACTCAAAACAGCAGGCAGCTGTAGGACAGGCTGTTCTCAAAACTCTTTTTCAGACCGCTGCAGCTGGCACTGGTGGCCGCCGCTAATAGGAGGTACTGCTATGTATTCTATGCACAGATATGAATTCAGCAGCCCACATGCCTCGAACTGAATATGCTACTTACCAGTATGCATCTGTTCTTGGCATGTAGGGCTGCTGACATTCATATCGCCCACCCTCCTCCCCGGCGCCTGTAGCAGCTGCAGCTCTCAGAATTACTGTCTAGCATGGTCATCACTTTCTGTATCTACTCCATCACTGCCACAATGGCGAAAACAATCTGAGGATGGAGAGGATGCCCATGCGCACTGTGGTCCAGGGGAGGAGTCACCTATCTCAGGATACTTCGAAGACTCTTCCAGGACAACAACGTGCAAACATCCGGACCCAACACTATGCGGCGATCTATGCACAGATATGAATGTCAGCAGCCCTACATGCCAAGAACAGATGCATACTGGTAAGTAGCATATTCAATACACACTAGAATAGACTACTGGCTAATATCGGAGGCGCTAGTGCCTTGGGTACGGGACTGCAAAATATTAACTCGCTCCTTTTCTGACTATTACTAGAGATCGAAATCCCTCCACTTGGGGCCGCCCCTTTCATGTGGAGATTTCCTCCTTACTCCCTCCTAGACATGGTATTTAAGGCTGAATTAGTCGCAGCCATTAAAGAATTCTTTGAAACTAACATAGGATCAGTTGATCACTTTGCCACGGTGTGGGAGGCATTTAAGGTTTTCATTAGGGGGGTTGCCATGAATAAAAATTCCAGGGTACTTCGCTGAATTAGAAGCAGACTCGCTCTACTTGAGGTTCGCTTGGGCACACTGGAGAGAGAGGCACTGAGCAGGAACGACCCCCAGATCACAGAGCAATTGCAAAAAACACTAGAAGAATATCATGAGGAAGCAGATGGTGAGATAAAACACATGGGGAAATATGCATCGGCTAGAACCTATTGCGAGGGCGACAGACCGGGCTCGGTGCTGGCGGCGGTAGCTCGCAGTCGGTGTGAGTCTGGAGTCATTACCGAGCTGTTCGGAGAGAATGGCAGTATACTAAAAGAGCAGATAGACATAGCGAACAGTTTCGGCAGATATTACCAAGACATGTATAGCTCCAAAGTTACTCCAGACGATGAAGACATATTGAACTACTTGGAAAATATATAACTTCCCTGGCTGAGGCCCCTAGACTGTGTAGAGCTCCGAATGGCATTTAATTCTATTCGAGATGGGAGTGCCCCAGGACAGGATGGGCTCACGGTGTCCTATTATAAGGCCTTTAGGGAATTGCTGGTCCCACACTTGAGCACCTTGTTCTAGGAAATGGGAGAATCTGGCATCATGCCCCCCTCCATGCGTGAGGCTTTGATCGTAACCATATTGAAACCTGGAAAGGCTCCGCAAGAATGCTCGTCCTACAAACCATTGTCGCTGATAAACATGGACACCAAAATATTTGCTGAAATACTGGCCAACAGATTGGCCCCCCTTCTTCCTATTATGGTAGGCCCTGAACAGGCGGGCTTAGTGCCAGGCCGCACGTTATCATATAATCTACGGACAGTTTTTGGGGTTCTACAACATGTCAAGCTGGATATCAAGGCGGCAGCAGTGTTTTTAGACGCTGAAAAAGCTTTTGATTCGGTTGAATGGAAATTCATGTTGGCTGTACTGAGGCGCTTTGGAGTCGGAGAAATATTTCTTAAATTGATCTCGGTACTCTATAACACACCCACAGCTCGAGTGCGCTTAGGAGATGCTGTCACTTCTCCTATCCGGATATCTAGAGGCACGAAACATGGGTGTGCTTTGTCCCCTTGCTGTGCGCACTTCGTGAGTATCATGGTAATTGAGGCATACGTTTTCCCAACTACAATCTCATTGTCTCTGCTTATGCGGATGATATGCTATTATATATACGAGAACCTGACTAATCTCTCTCCAATAATACAAGAGGTACTGAGATTTGCCAACATCTTGGGACTTAAAATAAACTGGTATAAATCTATAATTTTTCCACTTACCCCGGTTACAATGCAGACCGTTTTAGATTTTGCCCTTCAATGGTCATTCCATCCGGTGAGATATTTGGGGATACAGGTCCACTCTGATGCGGAACAAGTCCTCAGGGCAAATTATGGCAGAGCAATTACCAAGCTAGAAGAGGACAGATGGATTTGGCTCCCTCTTTCATTGGTGGGTCGTATATCTTTGATGAAAATGATTGTTCTTCCCAGATTCCTTTTTCTCTTTGTTAACATCCCTATGGTTGTCCCACAATACATCTTCAAAACACTGCGGGCCTTCATAAGTAAATTGGCATGGGCTGGCAAAAATCCGCGTGTCAAATTAGATATACTTACTATGCCCTATTCTATGAGGGGACTGGGCGCTCCAGATCTGGAATTGTATTATAGTTCAGATGCTCACTACTGGATTCACGGTCCGCACAATCTACCCTATCTCCACATAGAGAGGGTTGCTGTGGGTCCTGACCCGCTCCCGCGTTGTCTGTCTCAAGCACCTATTAGACGGTGCAGCGTGCTGGATTCGGTTAACTCTACTGTACACGCTTGGCATAACTTACTCAAAAAACAGGCCGGCGCTCTACTGTATTCCCCCTTATGCCTGTGGAATGGTGCCACTGGCTTCACATGAGCTCTGAAAGAGGCGCACTTTGATCGCTGAGTGCCCTGCGGATACTCATGATGGGAGACTTTTTCAAGGAGGGAAAAGTGTGTACATGAAAGGAGGTATACCAAACCTTACCCCTCTTACACAATTTCACTATTTTAGAATCTGCCATGCATTGCAAGCGTTGCTTGGGGATGAGCTACAAGAGCCTCCAGACCTACCCGCCTTCTTGCTATTACTGAGTTCAGAATCCCCCATCAAGCTAGTTTCGAAAGTTTATGCCATGTCGCAAGCATTTCAGCACACAAAATACACCAAGGCTAGGATAGAGTGGCAAAAACGAAATTGGGTTAGCACTGACTGATGCAATATGGCGCTTCTGCTGCGAAGCTACGCAAAAGATCTCCCTTAATGGAAGGCACAGACTGATCCATTTCAAATATCTCAAAAGGGTATACTACACTCCTAAGAGATTATTCCGATACAGACTTGGGGACACTGACTGCTGTGAACGTTGTGGGGAGGTGGAGGCAGGCTTTCTACATGTGGCATGGCTGTGCCCAACAGTAGCGGAATTTTGGAAGCAAATGTTTGTCACACTAAATACAATCACAGATCAACCCCTCTCCCCAGACCCCCTACTAGCACTTTTGGGGTACACTAAGCCTCTTAAGAAAGATGTCAGGAAACTAGTCTCTATGTGATTATTATTAGCTAAACGCATGATTGCTTTGTTGTGGATGCGTGGTCCCATACCCACTGTAACAGAATGGGAGGGGGATATGCTAAACTGCAACTCTCAATCAGATGTCTATAGCGAGCTGCTGCCCCCACAAAGTCGACCAAAACGTTTTTGTGGTCTATACGTGCAATATCTAGTGGCAAAACATGCTGGAAACATAGATGATGAATGATAAGAACAATATGATTATGGAGCCCCAGGATATATATGTAGTATAGTTATTACATGAGGTTGACCACGCCAGATGTTTACCAAATATGGTAGTTAGTTGTACTCCGGTTAGCAGGTTACATTTAAAAAAAATATATATTTGTATTTCTACATAGACTGTAATATCGGAATACTTGATCACTATGTCCTACTTACCTTCCTTAGAACGATGAACCAGGAGGGAGATCCCCAAGCAGGGATCCACCCACTATACAACAGGGAGGGGGGAGCGGCCTCTTGGGCAAGGTCCTTTGCTCTCCCCATAAAATGTGGCATAATTCAGTCCTTCAGAAAGCCCACTTGACGCCAGGGATTTTTTATTGGCATATGTAATTAGGGTGGGGGCTGCCCAAAACAGGCATGCCAATGCCCCCACCCCCGCCACAATTACAGCCTTTCTGGGGGGCATATGGGGGCAGTAGCCCTCAATCTGCCCCCCCGGGGGGCAGAAAGCCCACTAGACGCCAGGGATTTTGTGGGGCAATTTTAATTAGGGTGGAGGCTGCCCAAAACAGGCATGCCAATGCACCCACCCCCCCCCACAAAAATGACAGTCTTTCCGCCCCCCCGGGAGGCAGATGGGAGCTGTAGCCCCCAATCTGCACCCCCGGGGGGCAGAAAGCCCACTAGAAACCAGGGATTTGTTTTTTATTCGTGTAGGGGCTGCCCAAAATGGGCATGACAAAACCCCCACCCCCCCCCCAGAAATTCAAGCTTTCTGCCCCCCAGGAGGGCAGACGGGGCAGTGGCCCCTGATCTACCCCTCGGGGGGAGGCAGAAAGCCCACTAGGTACCAGCGATTACTCTGGCTTTTTTTGTGCGTGGGGGTGGAGGCTGCCCAAAATGGGAATACCAATGCCCCCACCCCCACAAAATATAGCCACAGTATTTCTGCCCCCCTTGGAGGCATATCGGGGTGAACCCCCCCCCCTCCCCCCGATTCCCCCTCAGAGCGGCAGAAAGCCCACTAGGCACCAACTTTTTTTAGCAATGTGCATTCCTGTGGATTTTAGGCCCTAGCGCAGCTGGCACATAGGGAAACCTAGCAAACCTGTACATTTTTGAAAACTAGACACCAAGGGAAATCCAGGATGGGGTGACTTGTTTGGCTCTCGCCAGGTTCTGTTACCCAGAATCCCTTGCAAACCTCAAACTTTGTAAAAAAAACCGCACATTTTCCTCACAATTCTGTTGTGGGAAAGTTCTGGAATCTGCGTGGATCCACAAATTTCCTTCTACACAGCATTCCCCCAGGGCTCCCGATAAAAATGGTACCTCACTCGCGTGGGTGGGTCAAGTACCCACGACAGGCAAGGGCCCAAAACCTAGTGAGGCGACATCAAAATTACCTATCACAAACCAACCTGGTTTTCAAGGGGGGTCCCATGTGTTTTTGGCCCTGGGCTCGGCGGCCATCTAGAGAAACCTACCAAACCCACACATTTCTGAAAACGTAGACACCTGGGGGATTCCAGGGAGGTATGGCTTGCATGGATCCCCCAACATTTTCTTAGGAAATTTGTGTCAGCCCAGTGATGCCACAACTTTCCCACACAAAAATGTGTGGAAAAAGTGATTATCAGCTAAATTTGAGGTTTGCAGGGGATTCTGGGTAAGAAAACGTTGGGGATCCACGCAAGCCATACCTCCCTGGAATCCCCCAGGTGTGTAGTTTTCGGAAATATGTAGGTTTGGTAGGTTTCCCTGGGTGCCGGCAGAGCTAGGGTTCAAAATCTACAGCTAGGCACTTTGCAAAAAAAGGGTCAGTTTTCACTGTGAAAATGTGGTGTGTCCATGTTGCGTTTTGGGCCGTTTCTTTTCGCGGGCACTAGGCCTGCCCACACAAGTGAGGTACCATTTTTCTTGGAAGACTTTGGGGAACGCGGGGTGGGTGGAAATTTGTGGATCCACACAGATTCCAGTACTTTCCACCACAGAAATGTGAGGAAAATGTGGTTTTTTGACACATTTTGAGGTTTACACGGGATTCTGGGTAACAGAACCTGGTGAAAGCCAGTCAAGTCACCTCATCCTGGATTCCCCTGGGTATCTAGTTTTCAAAAATGTATGGATTTGCTAGGTTTCCCTATGTGCCGGCAGAGCTAGGGCTACAAATCTACAGCAAGGCACTTTGCAAAAAAAGGGTTAGTTTTCACTGTGAAAATGTGGTGTGTCCACGTTGCGTTTTGGGACGTTTCTTGTTGCGGGCACTAGGCCTACCCACACAAGTGAGGTACCGTTTTTCTTGAAAGACTTTGGGGAACACGGGGTAGGTAGAATTTTGTGGATCCACGCAGATTCCAGAACTTTCCACCACAAAAATGTGAGGACAATGTGTTTTTTTGGACAAATTTTGAGGTGTGTAAGGGATTCTGGGTAACAGAACCTGATGAGAGCCACACAAGTCACCCCATCCTGGATTCCCCTGGGTGTCTAGTTTAAAAAATGTATAGGTTTGCTAGGTTTCCCTAGGTGCCGGCAGAGCTAGGGTTCAAAATCTACAGCTAGGCACTTTTCACTGTAAAAATAAAGTGTGTCCACGTTGCGTTTTGGACCGCTTCCTGTCACAGGCACTAGGCCTACCTACTCAAGTGAGGTACCATTTTTATCGGGAGACTTAGGGTAACACAGAATTGTAGAGCAACTGTTATTACCTATTGACTTAAGATGCATTTCTGCCTTCCAAATGAAAGACAATATCTAAAAAAGAAGTCATTTTGAAAAATGACCTATAAGTCTCATGCTAGTATGGTACTGGTATGGCCCCATTTTTTTCTGAATTGCTGATGTACTTTGACTGAGTGTGCCCTGGGCTCCTGCCAATCAGGTGCCCAGGGTGAATGTATGTCCTCATCCCGCAGTCTTTTTTCCCCGCAGGAAATCACAACGCGGTCGTTACAACGACCGCGTTGTCATTCCGCATACCATTACTCCGCAAGTCGTAACAACGACTTTCGGAGGGGGGGTGCTGGATGTTGGAATAGTATAATTTGCTACTTCAGCTCCAGTCTGTGCGGACACTAGGGAAGGTGTTGGATTTTATATCCAACACCTTCCCTCCCCCCGCCCGCAAGTCGTTGTTCCGACTTGCGGAGTAATGGTATGCAGAATCACAACGCGGTAGTTGTAATGACCGCATTTTGATTCCCTGCGGGGAAAAAGTTTCGTGGTAAACGTTGTTTACCGCCCAGGGCCTGTGTTCATTCCCTAAAAACTGTATTGAAGCCTAAACCCAATTGGCATCTCTGGCCACATGTCAGCCCCTGGTAAATGGTACTATAGGTATCCAGGGCACTGTGACCAGAGAAGGCCTCTAAGGGCTGCAGCACTAATTGTGCCACCCTTAGAGGCCCTGTACCCTGACACACACACACTGCCTTTGCAGGCTGAGTGTCTTGGCACAGAACAAAACAAAGAGTCGACATGGCACACATCCCTGTGTGCTATGCCCACAACACACTGACCTGGCATACCTCAGTCACCCCTCTAGCTGGGTGCCCTGTGCCAGTGGTGTAGGTACAGGTGCATGAGCCCTGTACCCCTACAGTACCCAGGTCCATTCCTGGGCACTGTAAGTGCAGTGCTGCCATTAAGAGTATATGGTGCTGGGAAGTCGTCATCACGAACTTCACAGCACCATGATGGCTACACTGAAGACTGAGAAGTTTGGTATCAAACTTCTCAGCACATTAAACCCACACTGATGCCAGTGTGGGATTTAATGTTGAATGCACGACAGAGGGCATCTTGGAGATGCCCCCTGAAACTAACCAACAACCAGCATCCTGACTGAGAGGCTGCCTAGGCTGCCACCCAGAAGACATGTTGCTGGACCCCTGGGTAGAGAGCCATCCGCTCTCGTGAGCCTGCAACAATCACATCCTGGACGAGGTGCTAGGTCTCCTCCCCCAGGATGGGCAGGGGAAGCTTCAAAGGCATGCCGCCTTTGTGAGCTTCTTCAGGCCACTTGCTGTACTCAGCAGCTGGCCCCCACCGGTTCTGACCCCCACTCTGGCGGGAAGATCGGCGGGAAAACCTAAATGAGGAAAGTGGGTGTGCCAGCCTCTGCCAACCCCACCCCTCAGGTGGGGGAGGCGAGGTGAAGCATAACTCTGGGCTCTCGCCATCTGGGGAGCCCTACCCAATCAGGACTCGGCTCCTGCCCCCCTCCCACTGGAGAGTGGCAGGTTAGGGGGTGTACCCACCCCAGGGAAGGGACCCATTGGTCCCTGACCTTTACCTACCTGTAACGCCCCTAAATTTAGTATTTAGGGACACCCTGAACCTTCCTTCCTCAGATCCCGAATCCGAAACAAGAAGAACAACAAGAAGAAAGAGGACGACACCAACTGACTTGGCCCCAGCCCTACAGGCATGTCGACCCTCGAACCTGCTCCTGCTAAACCCCGGCGTCTCCAGTGGTCAGCAACCTCGAAAACCCCGGAAGACCTGACTGCCTTGTTCATCTAAAGACAGGGACTCCCACGAGCAGTGGTTCTACTCAAAGAGCAACAACCCCTGGTGCCAGCCAGGAACCGCGAATCCAGCACACTCTGCACCCGCCGAGCCCGGCCTGTGCCTGAGTGAACAAAGACTCTGAGGACGTCCCTTCGACGACTGTGACCAAGAATCCAGCACCCAAGGACCCTCCTCGACGCTCCTGACGACACCTGCTGCCTCAACTCTAGGGACCCCCCCAACCGCGACCAGCAGAGGGTAAGATTTCCCGACGCCAAAAGACACCCCTGCGCCCTGCAGCCCCCTGTGCCCAACTCCTGGGTGCCTACCTAACCTACAGCTTCCCAACTTACCTCTCACCTGAAGAATTTCCATCCTCGAGCTTGCAGCCTTTGTTTATCTTTCAGCTTCTCCACTGAAATACATTGAGCGTCCGACAGCTCAAAAGCACCCTGCACCCAGCCGCCCGAGTGCCCCTGGAAGTGCAGCATCTGTCCTATCCTACTTCCCCACTTGCCCTGTGTAAGTGACCAGGAGCCCAGCTCCCAGAGCCGCGTGGCCTGCCTGCTAGCAGCCACCAACTAAAGGCTCCCTGCCCGCCTTAGGCTAACATTGGGCCTACTCTCTCTGCACCCGGCTGCCCCTGTGCCGCTGAGGGTGTAACAACTGTACCTACCTGACCCTGGTAGACCCCTGAGTCTATGCCCAGAACCTTAACTCTGCCAGTCGAGTACTTACCTGAAAGCCGATAACCTACATTTTCTCCATAGGGTAACATTGACTGGTTTCACTTAGAAATTCTTCTGTGTTGAGTTTTGAAACTTTAAAATATTCACTAAAAATCACCCAATCAACGAAAACGAAATTACTCACCTGTTACCAGGAGAGATCCCAGTGCTGGATCTTGGTGCCCAGCACTGACCCTGTAAAGAATTACATCTGTGTTTTTCCGATAACCAAACTTTCTTCCATAGGATAACATTGCCTGGTTTTTGCCAGAAATTCTTCTAAGTGTCGATTTTTGAAACATACAAATATTCCTTAAAAATCGCCTGTGTAACAAAAACGATTTCCTTCAACTGTTTACAGGAGATACACCAGGGCTGAATCCAGGATCCAGCCCTGAGTAAGAAAAACCTATGCAAAGTAATTGATATTGCCTTTACTTAAAGATTCCCAGTGAGCTCAAAGTTATAATTGTGTTTAACTTGTGTTACCTATTGCAACAACTGTAACTATTGCATTTAAAAGTCTATTGCTTATTGAAAGTACTCAACTAGAGCATTTCATTCTGAGAAAGTATTTTGATACCTACCTGTGGTTCTAAAATAAAACAACTACAGGGAAGTGCAATTCCTATAGCCCGACGGCCGGGACATATTGTTTGGGGTCAAGGGCAACTAGTTTTAATGTCTATTTTGTCCTTGGGACAAGTAGACCCAACCCCCTACAGCACAAACCCTTTAGCTGCTAGTTTACAATACCACATTATGGATCAAGGAAGGGCATTGTCTACAGTTAAGTTAATATGCGTCCATGTGTTAACACTGTTCAAACTTGTATTTATGGTTCATTAATGCAAAGCCTTTATTATTAGGGTGAGCACTAAAAGTAAATGTTGTCAGCTCTGCCTGCACTACTGACGGTGGTTCCAGTATAAACATGTACACACGTTTTCAAAGTTTAGTAATATGAGGCTATGTATAATGCTCCCAGAATGCTCTCTGATTATATGCAAATATTTGCAGAAGCTTGAAAGCAACAGTGATGATTCCTTGCTTTCAAAATAAAATGTTCACAAAAAATGCAAGTAGGAAAAAAATATTTTGCTAAACTACTAGAAGATTTTAGGTACCATATCTTTGCAGCATCATTTAGTAACATGTTGATGTATGCTTGTATTTCCCAAAAATATTCATAATGGAAAATCAGTGTAACCAGTTAAAATACGATTGTGGGAAACAAAAATAAACAAGCATTGGCAAAGCCAGTAGGTCTGAAATTGGTGGTCAGGCTTTTGGTTTTGTCAGTGCATGACTTGTTCTTGGCATGGTTTTTGTAAAACCTTATCTGTGTGGGAGCTGCAGGGCCCTCACCATTCTAGCAAGCATTGGCAAAAGAAAAAACTGTTTTTGGTCTCAAAAAGCACACATTGCCACAGCAGTTCCAGGCACTGAACAAAACTACTTTGTGTGCCAATATGCTCCTTGTAATAGAGCAGAATACTGTCACTCACAGTGAAGCCAGATGACCGAGAGAAGGAGAGAGACATAATTTTACTAAACTCAAAAGGTCATGGTTAACCCCAGGCCTAATTAGAGGCCCAATTATTAAAGAAAGTCTCAAAAGTGCATCCATGGTATATATCCATGTGTTACGTGCATATATACAGTCTCTGTGAATTCACAAGAATTTACAGAAGTAGACCAAGAAATAGTACTCCTAGAAAATATTTGTGAACTGTATTTTAGCATGAGCAAATGTGCTTATGTAGATTTGCTCATGTGAAAATCTAAATGTTTCAAGTTCACTTTTCCTCCAACCACTTTTTTCCCAACCCTGAGGTTTTACGTCTGCCACTGCCAGGAGTAAATTTCCAACCTTTTTCAGTATGGGAAAAGATTAGAAAAGAGTTGGTGAAAACCCTTAAAACATACAAGTTAGTAGGTTTGCACAGACTCAAAAGGGCATTCGAACCCTTGAACTATTGCTTACCACTACCTTCAGCCCCAGTACGTAGACCTGCAGAAACGTAGCAACATAGGGGAATTGCTAGTATTCAAACCCTACTATGGTACAAGCCCAAGCATAATTAGAGAGGCTTTATCAGAACTCTTGCTTAATAAGATTGCTGCTGTAAGTTGTCGCCACATTACATGGCACAAAAGGGACAAGTGGATTTTGTTACAGGACAAGTAGATTTATGAAGCAACCTGCCCCATGGACAAGTAGATATTTTATTAAATGCCACACCCCTGCAACTATATGTTTTTATATACAAAACAATTGGCCTAGAGTTCAGTTCTTGAGTGTGTGAGGCCATTTGCTGACTGAGTGTGTACAACAAGTGCTTTACACTGTCCTCTGCCTTACTGCTCGACCAAGCTACCACTTTAGAGAGTAAGGTTATATCTAACTTTAGCCTCTGCCAAACCTCTGGGGACTGTTGGACTCTGTACACACTGTACCTTACCTTGTTGCAGTATATACAGAGCCACTTTCTTACAGGTACTCACAATTTCGGAAATGTGCAAATATCTACAATTTCTAAACTCTATATTTTGTTCCAATTTCAGAAATACATAGGTGTCTTTCATACCAATTTTTCCATGTATACATTTCCCCAAATTAATTGCTATATACTCGGAACATAATGAAAAAACATTGCAAGACGCTTCTCAGTTATTGGCTCTGGGTTCGTCGGATTATAGGTGAACCTACAATTCTTATATATCCCCATAACCAGAAAGGTATAGCAGATGTAACGGTATATTGCTTTCAAACAGCTGTCACAATTAGAAGAAGTTACAGGTGAAAACGTTGGCATAAATGGCTGTTTTTTCAACTAATTTTCAATTTATTTAACTGTTTGTGAGTTTCTATAAAGAAACCTTGAAGGTTCTTCACAAATGACCCCTCGCTAAATTCAGAATTTTGTCTACTTTTCTAAAATGTATAGCTTTCCAGGATCCATTTTTGCTTTCATACCCCTTTCTACCATTAACTGGAAGGAGGTTGAAAGCACAAAAATAGCAAAAATAGGCTATTTCCCAGAAAAATGCCAAAACTGTGTAAAACATTTTGGTTTTCTGACAAAAGTCTGCTTGTCCCTGAAAGCTGGGAAGATGGTGATTTCAGCACCACAACCCCTTTTTTGATACCATTTGAAGGGAAAAAACAGACGCTTTCATCTGTAGCCCTTTTTTCCAATTTTTCCACAAATAAAAGTATAATTTCCTATTAGAGCGATTCCTCCTGAATGGAGACTTAATTTGGTTCTTGCACAACTTATGAAGTCCCCTTTTGAGCCTATACATAAGGCTGAGCTCAAGTATTTTTCCTGGAAAGTTGCATTACGGTTGGCTCTTACATCACCAGGAGAGTCAGCGAATTTCAAGCATTTACGATTAAAGAACCTTATCTTCGTTTCACTAATGACGATGTCCTGCTTAGAACAAACCCAGTATTCATTCCAAAAGTACCCTCTACTTTCCACCTTAATGAGCCGGTTATTCTGAGAACATTTTATCCACACCCTATTTCTTGTGCTGACAAAGCTCTTCATACTTTGGATATTAAGAGATGTATCAAGTTTTATTTATTACATACTAAGAACATCCCAAAATCTGATCAGCTTTTCATCTCCTATGGTTTAGAAAGACCAGGCGCTGCAGTGACCAAAGCAATGATTGCCAGGTGGATTACAGCCGCCATTCTCTTCTGCCATTCTAATGTGGGCAGACTTACTTTCAAACCTAAGGCTCATTGCATGAGGGCAGTTTCATCTTCAGCGGCTCTCTTCTCAGGAGTGCCTGTGGACAAAATGTACTGCGCTGCAACATGGAGAAACGTTTATATATTTACTCAGCATTACTGCCTAGATTGGGCTACAGATGCAGAAGCGGCTGTAGGTCCAGCAGTCTTATGCAACCTATTTTGATGAGGTAAGCCTCTGTTGTGGAGGTGTTTAATTAATTTCAATTTAGTGGTATTCTGTTGACATGTTATTGTTATGTTTTTTACATGCTCTTTTTGTTTTTACCAGATTAAACAAGGTGGTTTAATTTGATCCTGGGCTGCGTCAAAGCCTGTTTTATTTCGAACGGGTTTTGGAGGGAATATATATACCAGCCACAATTCTTATTTATATGGAACCCGCCATCCTCAAAGTTTTGATTTGAATAAAGTATTCTTTGGTAACTGCTTGCTATTCTGATTCAAGCATGTGAATGTATGAAAGATCCACTACTGGACATGAAAACGAGTTACTTACCTGTAACTTCAGTTATCCACGAGTGGTATCTTTCATAGGTACACATGCAACCCACCCTCCACCCCGGAGAGGCTTCCCTTATTATTATAAATACTCTTGTCACTTGTGCTAGAAAATCTGAAGGACTTGCCGATCTGTGGAGTATTCTAGAGGGTGCTGATGTCTGATTGCCTGTGTTTTAACTTTGGTTCTTTTTACAAAAGGATTATGATGGGCTACTGCAGTGACTGTGCAATGCATTGTTGCCTATGATAAGATCAATTACTACTATTATAATATTCACCGTGAGACTCCCACCTCGACGGCCGGGATGATTCAAGCATTTAAATCTATGAAAGATACCAATACTAGATAAGTGAAGTTTACAGGTAAGTAACTCATTTTCCTACATTCCCTTACTAGTGGACAGGACTTGTTATGCAATCCCAGAGTGCTCTGTTGGGGTAGTGTAGTCGAGCAGCCTTATGCTTAACACTGGGAGTGTAAGACATTTATGCACACACACAGTGATTAATAAATGGCAACACGACTCAAAAAGGAGATCACCAACATATATAAAAATAGTAAGTATATTTATATATGTTTAGGCATCAGAGAAAAATCGTTCAGGTAAGTATGTTTTTGAATATAAACAATTTTCACTTCAAAAAGTAACTTCGACTCACACGACCAATCTCTAGAAGTTAAGGTGATGGGCAAGGTCCAAGGCAGCACCAGCAGTACACCACCAGCGGCACGAAGGAAGCCGGGGGCAGGGTGCAAATCCACATTGGGAGCTTAATAGGTTTTAATTGAGATCTGCCTCTTCGAAAAGTGATTGCAGGCTCTTGCTAGGAAGCCAGTCAGGCTGAACCACCAAGTGGGCTCAGGCCTTGCAATGCTTGGGTATGAGGGGACACTTTGGTCCTCTTCTCCAAGGCCCAGGGACACCGGGTGTAGAGGTGTCTTTAGGTGTTGGGTTTTCTTATCAGAGCAGTCACTGTCAAGGGGGTCGGCGTGCAGAGGCTGCAGCCGACATTGGGGAGTCTTGGAGAGGTGAACCCACAATGGACTCTGGTTCGGGAGGACTGGGAAACCTTATTGGCACCACTGGCTCACTTCAGCTTGGGCTGGAGGCGACGGGTGCAGTGGTTGCTTCAGGTGTTGGGTTCTGGCGGTTCGGGAGGCCTCAGAGTCTCTTGTTTGGTGTTAATTTTGAACGGATCCGCTGTTTTCAGGAGGTCTTGGTCTTTATTGAAGGCAGGCAGTCCTACCAGGGTTTTGGAGGCTGGACAGCTGCAGGATGAGACATCGTTGGCACAGAGGAGAGGGAGAACGGCACAGATCAGCTGGGCTGGGGCCAAGTCAGGATCTCTTCAATCTTCTCTGCTTTCGTGGCTCTTCATGTCCTACTTCTTCATAGGTCATCAGAATCTGCTTCTCTGGTGCCAGGGACTCCCCTAAAAATGTTGGGTCATTAGGGGGATGTACGGTAGTAGCCACTGGGCTACTGACCGCTGGGGACACTACGCCCCCCATATGACAACATCTTGGCAATTTCTGAAAAATCATGTCCACCTCACAGTTAGTCCACCTTAGGAGTGGTCCTAGCTTGGGGTGACACACCTACATGACTGGCTAATTTTCCTGCCTGTCTAGATGCCAAGTGGGCATGGGGGTGGCTCCCTCTCCTGTGAGGGTAGCCAGATTTGCATTCTAGTGGTTCCTTTGAAGCCTGCCAGCCCAATGAGGCTAATTAGCAGGTCATCCTGTGGAGGGAGTGTTACACCCTCTTCGCGGACAGGGTTTTGTTCTGAGCCTCTTAAGAGCATAGGCTGTCACCCTAGGAGGTCAGAACAGTGTCTCAGGTGGCAGGCTGGCAGAATCCAGTCAGCAAGCACACCAGAGGCTGGTAGAGGGCACCTCTAAGTGCATGTATTGATAAATCTAACTCTGGCATCAGTGTGGATTTATCAAGACGAGATGTTTGGTACCAAACACCCCTATTTTCATTGAAGCCATAATTGTGCCTGAGGTTCTCACCTGTGTCTAGCACATGTCTTAAGATAGCTTCCCTAGTCACTTGTACTGGCTGTAATTGGACTGACCAGCACAGGGGCATATCTGCTCATGCAGATATGCGCTCACATATATTATTAGGCGCCCTGCCTTAGGGCTGTCAGGCCAGCGGTAGGAGTGACTTACAAATATCATATGCAGTGGTAGGGGACATGGCACACAGGGATGTGTGACCTGTCATGTTTTCAGTTTTGGCTGCAACAAGACACGCAGCCTTTTGACACTCTGAAGGAGGCAATGTGCTCAGCATCCTTTCTAAAAGCTCCAGATTATGCAAAGCAGTTAATTGTGCAGACCTCTGATCATGGGATGGGACAGTTCTATCCCACACCTATGATGATAGCCAGGACCAGCCTGTTGCTTTTATTAGCCGGTTACTCCCCGGGGAAAAGCCTTGGAGTGCCATTGAGAGGGAAGCCTTTGCTGTGGTTTGGTCCCTAAAGAAGTTGAGGCCCTATCTGCTAAGGACTCACTCCCTTGTTCAAACTGACTACAAGCCTCTCAGATGGCTGATGTACATGAAGGGGGCTAATCCTAAACTGTTGAGGTGGTCCATCTCCCTACAGGGAATGGACTATACAGTGGAACACAGACCTGGGACAACCATGTCAAATCAGATGGCCTTTCCAGGTTTTTCTACTCAGACAATGAAGACTCTCTTGGGAAAGGTTAGCCTCATCCTCTTTCTTTTGGCCGGGTGAGGGAATGTAGTAAAGTTCTCCTTTTTGACATAAAACTTTTATTAAAGAGGAGTCAAGAAGTCAACATGTACACAGCATGCCGCCTACAAACCTTCAGCGGGCCGGCCGTGTTATGAGGTAACCAGTCAGGGAGCAAGGGTATGGCATTAGAGGACTATGCATAGGAATGAGTTTACATAGCAAGTCGCCTACAACCCATGCTGGGCCGGCCGCGTGATGTGACAGTCAAACATAAGGATTGCAGATTGTAGGGTATTGCCAAGTAGAAAGAACCATAGCAAAGCAATGAGCTCAATCAAAGAGCAAGAAACAAACGATAGAAGAGGCGAAGGTAAAGAAGGGAATAGGCTCCAAAGCTCTTAGGGAGAATAGAATGGGAGGAGAGGAAACAAACAGAAGAGGAGAGAGACGAAGAGACAGACAGAAAGAAAGGAGAGAATGGGGGTTAGAGGAAAGAAAGGCGATGAGAGCAAAGATCATGGTCGGGGGGACGGGTTACAGAGCGGGAACAGTGGAGTCAGTGAAGCGTGTCGGAAATGGGGGGTAGTGTGGTGTCTTCGAAAAGGCGTAAAGCCTGAAGCTTCGGGGGCTGCATGTGGGTGTGTTCTATTTTGCAAAAATAATCAATTAGTGGCTGTCAGAATTTGGTGAAATGAGTGTCACGGGACTGTAATTGCGCTGTGAGCAGCTCCATCGCCAGGGTGTGCCACAGGCGAGTGAACCAAATGGCAACTGGGGGAGTCTCTGCTTTCTTCCAATAGAGGGCTATAAGTTGTTTAGCCGCACCCAGCATGTGAAGACAGATGTGCCAATCCTTGCGCGTCAGTGCGCGTAGATTGTCCGGCTTAATGCCCAAGACGACCACGGCTTGTATCTCAGGCAGGGGGAAACCAAGAACCAATTTGATGTGGCTAAGTATCTCTTTCCAGTAGGTGGCCAGAAGTGGGCAAGTCCACCAGATGTGAAGGAAATCTCCGAGACAATTTGAGCACCGCCAACAGAGGGGGGAGGATGAGGGGAACATTTTATGCAGCTTGTGGGGCGGGGGGGTGTAGTACCATTGAGTCATCGTCGGGAGATAAGGCCTCTAGAATTATCAAACGAGCAGGCCAGCTGCTCGAAGGGAGTAAGCGCACGTGTGGCTGCCTGCATCAGAGTGTCATTGCACAGCCATTGTCGACGTTGCAAATATTGAAGACGAGCTCCGTCGGAGAGCTGAAACTCCTGCTTACATTGCTCAAAGGTCTTAATGGCAGTCCCTACGTAAAGGTCCCTAATTGTCACCTGCCGTCAAGCCATTCAGTGAAGACAGGGGAGTGCAAGGCAGGTGGGAAGAGAGAATTACCAGCTATAGGAGTGAGGGGGGAGGGGAAGGTAGTGAGGCCTTTGGACACTGCTACCCAAATGTACAGAACTGTCCTGGTAGGGAGAGCTAGGTACGCACTGCGAGAGTGAGAGGCCCGATTTTGCAACGGCAAATCCCAAATAGAACGCCCGGTCACCGCCCTATCCATATGAAACTACACCTTCTCACTTTCCCATGCCATCCATTCAGAAATGAAGCGGAGATGTGATGCCCAGTAGTATTCTAGCAGATTGGGACAGGCTAGGGCTCCCCAGTCCCGAGGCAGCATAAGGATTTTAATAGAGAAGCGCGGCCTGTGGCCCCCCCAGATAAACCTGGTGAACTCTTGCTGCATGCTTCCAATCTGATGTTGGTGGATGGGGGTGGGAAGCAATTGAAATACGTATAGATTTTTCGGTAGGACGGACATTTTGAGGGCATGGAGTCGGCCCAGCCACGAGAGAGAGAGAGGCTTTCAATTTCGCAGGTCCTCAAGCACAGACCGTCTGCATTCCTGCCAATTGACCTGCGTTCATGTGGTAAGGGTAGGAGTCAAGTTAAGCCCTAAATACCTGATGGAGTGAGAGGCCCACCTGTAGGGAACCAGCGCCTGGAGCGTCGGAAGCTCATCCACCGGGATGGTGAGATTCAAGGCACAGGATTAACCTTAAGGCCCGATGCTTGCTCGAGTAAGCGTAAGAGATGATAGAGGGCTGGCAGGGACTCGTGCGGTTGCGGTCGTCCACGTATAATGCTACCTTGTGCTGATGACCTCCCAGGGGAATTCCATGTATGCCCGGCGCCTGACGAATCATGATGGCTCCACCACAAGGGTGGACAGGAGAGGGGAGAGAGGACACCCCTGCCGCGTGCCTCGATGAATGGAGATAGGGTTGGTGAGTTGACCATTGACTCGGACTGTGGTAAATATTTCATTACCGGTACTATTTTTTATGCGGTAAAGTCTAGTAAGAATAACTCAGTAAATATAAGAGGCAGAATCCGTGGTATTAGAGGTTCTAAAAGGCTTTATTCCTCTATAAAGGAATTACAGTTCGAACTGTAGGCTTCAAATTCCATCACCACGAAGGTTCAGGAAGGGAAGGCAATACATTATTGACAAGTAATGATATTTATATGAAAAGTATTACATTAAGACAGATGCAAGAGGCGTAACAGCTGATAATACAGATAATGATACACATACGTAACGAAAAAAGGCGTAAACATAGGCGTAACTAAATACGTCATTAAACATGATGTCACAAGTGGGTGGATCCATAAGAGAATCCTGCAATGTCAACAGAAATACTTGGCAGAGATGCACGCGCAGCCGCATGACGTGTGATTGACGTGCAACTAGAGGGTGAAGGAGACTTGACATTTAGCTCTACATGTGGAGACAGAAGTCTGAGGGGTCATGTCAACCTAATCCCAAATCATATCTAATATCTTATGTTTAAAGAACTGTATTATCCAAAAGGAAAGGTCTCTCGGACGGAATCTATTCTATACTAACTGTTAGTGTGTGTACAAGCGTCTAAATGTCTACATGAGATGCGAGGGGGCAGGAATCTTCCATGGTAACAGGGGCTATGAATTACTTGCATGAGGACAGTGAGGCCTGGCCCTTTGCACGGTAGCTGGAAGAATGTTTACCTAAACTACTAGACAGGAATGCATCGGATGAGGAGCGGAGCAGATAATCTTGAAGGTGAAATACAGTTTTTGGCAGGCAACAGGCTGGATCAGGCACCGTTAGCCGCGCAGGGAGTAGGACAAAGTTCATGGATACAGATGCAGGCTCGGACTGGAGCTTTCAGAGGCAGAAGGCAGGAAAAGGCTTGATGGCAGAATTCAGGGCCTACTCGCCTGAATCTGTAAAATGTGGAAAGTGAACCATATAAAGTCGGTGGCCTTTCATACTTAGGAATGGAATATCTGACCCATTCATGGCGGATCTGAAAGAGGACATGTTGACGGTGGACGCACATGTATTTGCGTCTTCATAACTGGAACTGGAGGGAACATACATGTACTTATAGCACGCACATGGAGCCGTTGGGGTCTACGATAGGGGACATAACTGATCACAAAATTCATATTTCCTCATTCCCTCCTTGTCCCCTACGGACCCTCAGGAGATATCGATCTTCATTAATCCATCGATCTGTTCATATAGCATCATTTGTTCTTCTTTCTTCTTCCGGGATCTTGAACGAAAACTTGGATGCGGGATACACGATGTGGCACACAGACCACAAATCGCTGGCCCACATTGTAGACATAAGCAGCAACTGAATAGTATGAGAAAGCCAATACCTAGGAAGGATAGGATCCTCCATCCCCAGGCTGACAACACGCTCCAGAACCAACCGGACCAAGTCCAGGTGCCTGGACTCTGGTGTATCTGGCTTATAATCTTATGAAGGCGAGTTATGGCTTTATATACTGACGGCGAGTTTTCTGGTATGAAAACACAGCAACTTGATCCGATGACCCTACAAGCTCCGCCCCTATCGGCCAGGATGACGTCAAGGACAAGACGATTTTGAAGCACAACAATCCGCATAGCAGACTGCTCTTCTGTTAAATTGCCTAAGGCGGAAGTAGTCTCGTTTACTACTGCTTCAAGGGTTCTAGTTAATCTACGTATCAGCTTACTATTAGTGACTGTACCTATATAGGGAAAGAAACCTTTATTGAAATCTGTGTATTGTTCCCATGCCGTTTCAGTGTAATCGACAATCGGGAGATCTCTCTGCTGTCTATTGTGTACTAAATGGGTAT
This sequence comes from Triturus cristatus, assembly GCF_964204655.1. Taxonomy (NCBI): domain Eukaryota; kingdom Metazoa; phylum Chordata; class Amphibia; order Caudata; family Salamandridae; genus Triturus; species Triturus cristatus. The sequence goes on along the minus strand of NC_140594.1, from coordinate 372,422,305 downwards.
TTCTGTGATAATCAGGAGGGGCTAGGAAAACAGGTGGCAGAAGGAATGCTATGTAACAGGTACCATCCCAATCTAGTGGTAGACGTATATATGCGGTCTGGCCACATATGAAGTAGGAATGACGGGAAGCTCTAAATGTAGACTTGCCTTGATCACTGAATTTTATTACAGTGGTGCATTTACTATGGCCCATATGTATGGAACCATTCTTTCTTACACATAATTCCCCTTTAACTGGGAATACTGACATAACGGATAATATTGGCGTAGCTTCGGATTCAACATTCAGAATCAGGAGGTTAAGTGTAAAATTACCTAATCCATATACTTCATTTTCTAGATCAGTTCCTGTTCTTTTGGGAAGTCCCTCCTTGTTAGGGTAGCAGACTTTAAGCAAAACTAGGTTCAGGTTTCCCCATACCCAGTTGTCTTGATAAACTACGGGATTTGAATCTAGGGAATTAATCAAACTAAACCATGCTCCACAGGAGCCATTGTGTGTGAACGGATACGGAAAGAGGGGCAAAACTCCCTTATAGTTCTGATAGGGAGGGAGTCGGCCACATATCCAACAATTGGTAGCATTGCTGGTCTGGTGGGAATGATGTAACATACTAATGAAAGTGTTGTTGCGCAGCGCAAATCTATAAGACAACTCATGCGGAGGTAATTCGCTAAAAGAATGTTCTGCGGTAATATTGTAAGCATGCTTAGAAATAGGGTAATACATATGTAACAATACACTAGAAATGATGATCAAAAGACTTAGAAAAAACAAAATTAATAATGTAACTGTGCAGTGACTACGAAGCGATTTACAATACGCATGTTTTTTAAGCTTTATCTGTCTATTTCTCTCTCTATTTCGGTCTAGAGGATACATGTCAGAGACAAATTCAACCGATTCACCTTGGAGAGGACTTAAACAATCAAATTGTCTGACTTGCTAGACCTTAATTTCAGTTTATAGAGTTCATTTTTTGTCTGTTCAACCAAGGGGAGCTTTGAGTCTGTCTGTGAGGGAATGCAGGGCTGAGTGTTCACATCGGACGGTAGTCCATAAAATTTCTTGATATGACTCGAGTGTAACCACCCTTTACGTCCCTCAACCTTCACGGCTGTCCTTGTTGTCAGCAAGACGAGTTTGGGCGATTTCCACCTGGGCTCCAACTGGGTCTTCCGGTCGAAGTTCCTCACAAGGACCAGATCACCTGGAACCACGTCATGGGGCTTCACCTCAGTGTTATCGGGAAAAGCTGCAGCTACCTGTGAACGACAAGATTGTAGTGCAGACATCAAGGAAGCCAGGTAATCTGTCAGCATATTACAGTCAACATCAGTGATTTTACGAGGTATAGGCGTCCCCCACATATTTGGTGGTCTACCGAAGATCACCTCGTACGGGGATAGCCCTGTTCGAGAATGTGCTACCATTCTCATATAAAAGAGCGCAACTGGTAAGGCTACTATCCAATCGACACCTTTTTCTCTACATATTTTGGACAATCTAATTTTCAGAGTTTGATTATGACGTTCCACAAGACCTGCTGCCTCGGGATGTCGAACACAGTGGAATTTCCATTGGTAACCTAACAGAAGTGAAACGTGTTTCATTAGTTCAGATGAGAATGGCTGGCCGTTATCTGAGTACACGACACGTGGTAAACCGAATCGTGGGAAGAATTCTCGAACTAGCTGTTTGGCAGTAGTCGGGGCAGTGTAATCTGAAACCGGGTAGGCTTCTGTCCAACGGGAAAGAGCACAGACAACTACGAGAACATATTTGAATCCTCGACATCGTTCCATCTGGATATAATCCATCTGGAGGACTTCAAAAGCATGATCGGGAGGTTGAAATCCACCCTGCTCTACGGGGATGCTTTTACCTGGATTAAACTGACAACATATCATACAGGTACGTACTTTCTGTTTGGCTGCTGCTCGCAAGTGTTTGTTGAACCAAATGTGTTGAATACTGTCTAGCATAGCTTTTTCTCCTAGGTGCGCTGGACTATGTATTGTGTTAATGATGACTTGAACCATGGAGTCGGGAAGAAACCATATAGATTTTTCCTTCGTCATCCATCCTTGATCCGTTTGGATCCCTCCTAATTCAGTCCATTTCTTTATTTCTTCTGGTGTAGCATGTGTCTGTATGTCAATTACATCAAGGGCGGGATCCTTAACTGTCATGCAATGTGTTGGTGTCGGAACTATTGTCTTTGTCGTGTCAGTTGTATGGGTCTGATTCTGAGCAGTCTGTTTAGCTGTTCTGTCAGCTAGGTCATTACCCTGAGAAATGATATCGGTAACTTTTGTATGGGCTTTGCATTTCATAATCGATATTGCAATAGGTAGATGAATCGCGTCTAATAGGGTTTGAATGAGGGTTCCGTGTTGGATGTGGGCACCGTGAGAAGTTAAATAACCTCTCTCTCGCCACAGTACGCCGAAGTCATGGACGACTCCGAATGCATAACGTGAATCTGTGTATATGTTGACTTTCTCATTTTTGGCTTGAATACAGGCTTGTGTCAGAGCGATGAGCTCTGCTGCTTGAGCTGACAAAGTGTTAATACAATTTGTTTCAATGACTTCAGTGTCTGTTGTGACTGCGTAAGCGGCCACTAACTCTCCTGTACTTGTTCTCATACATGAACCATCTACATACAATGTCAGGTCTGGATCTGATAAAGGGATGTCTGTCAAGTCTTGTCTGGGTTTCGTCGTGATAGTAATGACTTCAATACAATCATGTGCTAATGGAGCTGTTCCATTTACGGGCAAAAGTGTGGCTGGATTTAACGTATTACAACGTCTGATTTCTATATGTGGCTGAAACAATGTTAATTCATAACCAGTGAGTCTTGCTATAGTCAAGTGTTGTGTTTGTGTGCGGTTCAAGAGAACCTCTACTGCGTGTGGTACTTGTACTGTCAATTGATGTCCTAACACTATGGCATCGCCTTGTCTGATTGCTAAAGCTGTTGCTGCCACTGATTTCAGGCACGCAGGAAGAGCCTGAGCTACTGGATCTAATGTACTAGAGAAATAAGCACATGGTTTGTGTGATCCTGCTTGTTCCTGAGTGAGTACTGACAAGGCAGTACCTTCGCGTTCTGTAGCAAAGAGTGTAAAAGGCTTACTGTAACATGGTGTTGCTAAAACAGGTGCTTGGCATAAAGCTTTCTTTAAGCTTTCAAAGGCATGTGTATGTTCTTGAGTCCAAGGGAGGACAGTCGATGTGGCTGCCTCCTGTGTTGTCAACTGGATGAGTGGTTTTGCTAGAAATGCATATTGAGGGATCCACTGCCTACAGTATGAAGTGAGACCTATAAAAGCCCGCACCTCCTTTTGTGTCTTTGGTGGTGACATGTTAGCAATTAACTGGATGCGGTCGGGTGTAAGCTGTCTTCCCTCCTTGGACAGCGAGTGCCCATGGTAAACAACTTGCTGGACACAGAATTGCAGCTTAGAAGGGGACACCTTGTGCCCCTTGTCGGCCAGAAATCTTAAAACCGTCAGTGACGCTTTTTCACATTCAGGTTCGCTTCGGGCGGTGATCAGCAGATCATCGACATATTGAAGCAAGGCAGTGTTAACTGGCATGTGGATACTGTCAAGTTCTCGTTTCAGTGCTTGGCTATAGATGCTGGGGCTTTCTGTAAATCCTTGAGGTGCGCGTGTGAATTTAAAACTTCGTCCATTCAAACTGAATCCGAACAAATATTGACTTTCCGGATCTATTGGGACGCTAAAGAAGGCATTCTTGAGATCAATTACAGTGAAGAACGTTGCTTCTGAGTCAATAGCTGTTAGTAATGAAGAGATATCTGGGACCACAGGGTATTGTGGTACAATACATTTATTTAATTCGCGCAGATCAATAACTAATCGATATACTGGTGATGCTTTTGGATCCGTTCTTTTAAGAATCGGAATTATCGGGGAATTACATACATTGGAGTCGGTTTCTACAACCACTCCTTGTGCAATGAGCTCGTCAATGATTTGCAGCAAAGCCACAACAGCATCTGGTGGTAACTTGTATTGTCGCATTCGTGGTAGTACTACTCCTGTTTTTAGTGTGACTCGATATGGTGTAATGTTCATGCAACCAACATCAGTTGGGCCTTGTGCCCATAGATGTGTAGGTAAATTCTGCAGCCGGTGATCCATGTCTCTGGACACGTAGTGACCTTTGAAATCACGTAAAAATAATCGTACTCCTTCCGGAGAACAACATATTATAGCTCCTAGAGCTTTCAATGTTTTTATACCTAACAAGTTTTCTGGACATGATTTAGTAAGCAATAAATCTGTGGTTCGTGTCAATGGACCAACCGTAAGTGGAAGGGGTTGCGTTACTTCATTAATGATAGGCTTTCCTGAGAATCCAAGGGAAATATTCTGTGAGCCTGAGAGGGGTGCCCCTGGAACTTCACTGCGTCGTATAGTTGTTCTGCTTGCCCCTGTATCAAGTAAAAACTTTCTGTCTTCCCCTAATAGTTCACTATGTACATAAGGTCCCTCTTGATCTACAGGAACCTCGATAAGGGGTAAGCCAACTTCCCTCTCTAGGCTATTTCATGTGTATCGCTGGTAATCGGGATAGTCATTTTGTGCATACTGGTACATCTGTTGCGTTGTTGCTTGTGTGGCAGCAATAGGCTGCGCTTGTGGTGGTGCTACGGTCTGTTGTAGAGCTGCCTGTTGCGGAGCTAGTTGTTGCGGAGTTGACCTAGGTTGTGCATGCTGAGGGATTTGTTGTTGATTCTGATCCTGTCTAGGTGGACGTGGTCTTTCCTGTGTTCTACCCGTGGCGATATTATGTTTCAGAACTGGACAATCGTGTATATAATGACCTTGTTGCTTACAATAGTTGCATGTCCCTTTCGTCGGACCTGCGCAATCACCTTTTTTATGACCATCAGCTGGAACTGACTGGGCAACAAGCATTTTCATTTTCGTATCTTTCATACGTCTTTGTTCATGTTCTTGTTCTTCTCTAATTCTATTGTGGTGATATTGTAACATCTGTAACATCTGTGACGGGGTGTTACCTTGCCAGGTACTCTCAAATTTCAATACTCTATTCTTAACTTGCGGCAGGGAATTTTCAACTAATTTTGTCACAAACAGATGTGGATATGACTCGCTACTTGCTTTTATGCCACTATTGATACCAAACCATTTTTCAAATCGGGAATAGAAATCACTAGTGTCTTCATCTTGCTTTTGTTTACAGGCTGAGATTGCACCCCAGTCCTCCTTTTTCGTAGTTAATAAACGTGGCAGTACCTGTACTAGTAATCCTGGTAGTGCTGTAGTCTTTTCCCCAAGCCCTGATCCTGCAGCTCGGGCCTTTTCTTCGTTTTCTAATGCTGTCCAATCTATCTTTTGGTCTCCCACCTCCCATTCCTTTTCTTTGAGTTTCTCGTAAACACCGGCAGGCATTAACACTTTTAATATTTTCATAATGTCGGGGTAGGTATACTCTCCCATGAGCAACATGTCTTTTATCTCACGGTGGAAACCTGCTGGATCCTTGTCATGGCTGGGTACTACTTTCTTCATTTCTAATAATTCAATTTTAGTTATAGGCGTGTACACAAACACGCGTGTAAAGTTATTATCTTCACCTCTGATTGGGTGTACTTCGCGTAACGGATTCTGTCTATCTATGTGATACATTTTTCTTCCCATAGTGGGATTTGGAACGTGTTCTGGGTATGCGGAAACTATATACTGGTTTCGAAATTCTAGAATTTCTTTAATCAAATCAGTACCTGACCCTCTCCATTTATCCATGAGTAGTTCTGTCAATATGTCAGGTAAGGGTCCAGGATCGGAGTGTTGGCTTTTATATAATATAAGGAGGTGTTGAATCATGTATATACTAGCTAAACGCTGTTCGTCTGGGGCAAGATTCAGAAACGTGTGTGCTAGTGCATCATCACTGTATTTGCTGGGACTGTCAGCCCATTGTACTGCTGACCTGGCTAATTCTTGTTCATCCATGGAATCGAGCATATGGTACCCCCTTCGATCTCGGAGTAATTTATCAGCGGCTTGGAATAGGTGTTCAGGGGACCTTGTATTTAACATAGGGGCTTGAAAATGTCTGTTACATTCTGGACGTATTGGACGTATCGGATCATTAAAGCCTCTAGTATTATTATGGGGTCTTCCTCTACCTACGTAAGCTATCGTATCTAATTGTTCTGATTCTTGCTCCTCCTCTCCCTCTGATTCAATTCTGTCTGCTTCTCGTCTTTCTTTATGTATTCGTTCTACTTCCTTGCGGATCTTTCGATACATGGCGATTATACACGCCTGTCTATCATGTTTCTCGTCTGATATGTTCTGACCCCATTTGGCAAGTTTTTGCATGGTATCATGATCTGCCTCAGGCCTGTCTTGGTTCCTGATCACGCAGTTTATGAAAAAACGTAGTAGTTGTCTTTGTACATCCACTTTCTGGTATTCCATAGCTTCGTTAATACTTTCTGGGCCCCGCCCTGTTTGGACAAAGTGATATATATTGTCTAGATGTTCAACCATTCCTGGTATCGTCATTAAATACAATGTAGCTCGTCGTATACGTAGTGATGATAGTAGCAATCTGTCCTGTTTACCTGGCACTGGATCGTATCTACAATCCACAAGGTGTTCTTTAAACATGTCGGATGTCGCTAGTTGGGGTGTACGTTGGAGTGCTAAATCTCTAAGGGTCTGTTTATTTCGCGGCGGGGTGGCAAACATGTCTGTCGTACCTCCTGTAGCACCATCTGAGGTGCTGGGCAAGAAAGGATTTGTTGGATGTAAGATAGAAATTGTAGATGCGGGAAAAACGGTAGAAACGGACGGACCTGTGGGAATGGGCGTAGGAGTTTGTTGTTGCGGGGATACAGACGGATGATCTTGGCGTTGAGCACCATCGGTGGGCCGTGCGTGTGGCGGAGCATTAGCATATTCAGGAGCTACATCATCTAAATAGGAAGAAAGGAAAATATCTTTTGCTGTTTTGGGATGTGCTTTTATCGGGAGCAATGGGGGTGTCAAGTTTTTCGGTATTTCCGGGGTGGCCTGAGGTAACCCTTCGGCCAGAAGAGGATACATACCATTCATAAGAGTGTTTCGTTGTCTGTCTACTTGTTCTGCTTTTACTCGGGTACCTTCCTCAATTAATAAATTTTCTCTGGTTTTATTCGAATTCTCCCTACCTTTCTCTTCTTGTCTGAGCGCTTTTTCTGTACGTCTATATGATTCTTTACGCCATAATTCAATGGCATCTTTCTGTGACTGTCTGGCTTTCTTTTTCCATAATTCTTCTTCTACTCTCATGATGCAATCTGCATCCCAGGTGCCCGCTGCGGGCCACCTCTGACTTTCTGGCAACTCTTTGGTGTAGTCCACCCATAAATCAAGAAATAACACGGCATCTAGGCCATGCTTATGATACATAAAGTATCCTGGAGTGTCCCTAGGTGGAATGGGAACAGCTTCTTCGAGTACCCCTTTTCTGGTTTTGATCTGTCTTAGTTTTGAAAAGAGCGGCATTTTTAGACCTTATTACTTGAACACACTTAATACAATAAACACAATAATGAACAATCATTCACACCACAATATGTAGAACGTATTAAAACATTTAACATTTAATGAACGATGATAATTAATAGAAAACTAGTTACTGACATAATACTGACACTAAATAATACTGAATTATATGCAAGACATACTAGATATACTGCTAAACAGTACAGATACACTGCTAAAACAGTGCAGACCGGATTTGTGTACCCAAACCCGTCTTGACCGGCACAACCTATGTGCACGTTTAAATGCCTCCCCGGCAATGGTACTCACCGGGTAGCGCGGAACGGAAGGCCTCGGAACTGAACTGAAACTGGACCGGACTGGACTCGACTCGACTGGACTCGGAACTTCGGAACCTGGTGGGCCTCTGTATACCTCGGATCTTGCTCTCTCAGCTAGGCTCTGGTCGGGATACTTCGCGCTTCTCACCGCCTCGTCTGGGTGTTGATCGCAGCCTCAGTCGCCCCCGCTTGGCCGGAGGGAGATACAGGAAATCCTGCAGGTACGCGTTTTTGTCCGTTCAGCTGTGGCAGGAGACCGGGCCTGCAACGCACCTCCGGCGCGTGAGATGAGAAAGTGTCCCTGTTCGGGCGCCAATTTATGTGGTAAATATTTCATTACCGGTACTATTTTTTATGCGGTAAAGTCTAGTAAGAATAACTCAGTAAATATAAGAGGCAGAATCCGTGGTATTAGAGGTTCTAAAAGGCTTTATTCCTCTATAAAGGAATTACAGTTCGAACTGTAGGCTTCAAATTCCATCACCACGAAGGTTCAGGAAGGGAAGGCAATACATTATTGACAAGTAATGATATTTATATAAAAAGTATTACATTAAGACAGATGCAAGAGGCGTAACAGCTGATAAATCAGATAATGATACACATACGTAATGAAAAAAGGCGTAAACATAGGCGTAACTAAATACGTCATTAAACATGATGTCACAAGTGGGTGGATCCATAAGAGAATCCTGCAATGTCAACAGAAATACTTGGCAGAGATGCACGCGCAGCCGCATGACGTGTGATTGACGTGCAACTAGAGGGTGAAGGAGACTTGACATTTAGCTCTACATGTGGAGACAGAAGTCTGAGGGGTCATGTCAACCTAATCCCAAATCATATCTAATATCTTATGTTTAAAGAACTGTATTATCCAAAAGGAAAGGTCTCTCGGACGGAATCTATTCTATACTAACTGTTAGTGTGTGTACAAGCGTCTAAATGTCTACATGAGATGCGAGGGGGCAGGAATCTTCCATGGTAACAGGGGCTATGAATTACTTGCATGAGGACAGTGAGGCCTGGCCCTTTGCACGGTAGCTGGAAGAATGTTTACCTAAACTACTAGACAGGAATGCATCGGATGAGGAGCGGAGCAGATAATCTTGAAGGTGAAATACAGTTTTTGGCAGGCAACAGGCTGGATCAGGCACCGTTAGCCGCGCAGGGAGTAGGACAAAGTTCATGGATACAGATGCAGGCTCGGACTGGAGCTTTCAGAGGCAGAAGGCAGGAAAAGGCTTGATGGCAGAATTCAGGGCCTACTCGCCTGAATCTGTAAAATGTGGAAAGTGAACCATATAAAGTCGGTGGCCTTTCATACTTAGGAATGGAATATCTGACCCATTCATGGCGGATCTGAAAGAGGACATGTTGACGGTGGACGCACATGTATTTGCGTCTTCATAACTGGAACTGGAGGGAACATACATGTACTTATAGCACGCACATGGAGCCGTTGGGGTCTACGATAGGGGACATAACTGATCACAAAATTCATATTTCCTCAGGACCAGGGTCATAGGAGAGATATAGGGGGCCATGATGGGGGACACCATCAAAGGACCTAGCCCGATCTTGCAAAGAATGGCTCAGGGAAAGGTCCAATCTACACGGTCAAATGCTTTGTCAGCGTCAAGAGAGAGCAGGCAGGCAGGAATGTTCCAGTGATGAGCTTTCCCCACGAGATGCGCTACTCGACGTACGTTATCAGCCCCCTGTTGCTGATTTATAAAGCCATCCTGATCGGGATCGATAAGACCCGGGAGATGGGGGTCTAGGTGTTTGGCTAGGATTTGGGTGTATAATTTGAGATCTGTGTTGAGAAGTGCAATAGGGCGAAAGGAGGAGCAAAGAGTGGGGTCCTTACCTGGTTTGGGAAGAAGGGCTATTTCAGCTATACCCATGGATGAAGAAGGACTTAAGGTGTCCATGAAGGAGTTAAAAAGTCGCGAAAGATATGTTTGAAGCTGTGGAAAAAAGACACAATAGAAGGAAAATTGCAATCGGGACCCGGCGATGCCCCAAGAGGGAGGTCCTTCAATGCTCCCGCAAGTTCACTCCGGGAGAGAGGTTCCTCCAGCAATTGCGCATGGTATAGAGTTATCGGGGGCCAGGGGCAATTATCTAAGATGGCCTCAATCTGCTCCGGGAGGGACGTCTCCTGAGTGTATAAAGACGAGTAGTAGGCATGGAAAGCTTCAAGCTTAGCCGCCTCAATGGTGGCTCGAGTACCGTCAGGGCACCTGACTTTGGCTATGTGTGCTTTGCCCTTCCGTGTCCGTAATCTGCGAGCTAACACTGTACCCACTTTGTCCCCTCCTTCATAGTAATGTTGTTTAAGAGCTAAAAGAGCCCGCCCCGCCTTGTTGGTACAGTGGGCACGAAGCTGGCCCCGGAGCATGGCCAAGCGCCGTTGGTAAGTGACCCGTGGCTGGTCCTGATCCAGCTTCTCGAGCGCCTTTATATCGTGGGAGAAAGTGGATTTGAAAAGACGCGCCTCCCAAGCCTGGGCACTCGCTATGGATGTAATGTGCCCGCGAATAGTTGCCTTGAAGGCGTCCCAGACCACGGGAAAAGGTATCTCGGGCAGATCATTCGTCTCAAAGTAGGAGATAATAGCAGCTCTAAGTTCTGCAACGTCAACCGGGTCCCGAAGTATGTGGGGAGGGAGCCACCACCGCGGCTTGCGGCCAGAGTGCAAGGACGGGTCCCGCAGGAGAAGTTCAATGTGAGCGTGATCAGAAATCGAGATATCCGACATAGAGGCCGCGAGCATCTCTCCGATTAGAGAGTGCGAGACGAAAAAAAATCAATGCGCGAGTAAGAGCGATGGACATGGGAATAAAATGAGTAATCACGGATGTTAAGAAAGTGATAACGCCAGGCATCTATTAAGCCTCGGTCCGCCAATTGCTTTTTAAGGGTGGAAGACATAGCCCCTGCCCCATGAAAGGAGCTGTCACTACGGTCCACGTTGGCATCCCACACCAAATTAAAATCACCTCCGAGAATGAGAGAGTCCGCACATGACACTCGCTCCTGCAACGTCTCCCGAAGATAAAGGTCTTGAGTCTGATTGGGCGCGTAAACATTGCAGAGAGTGATAGTCCTAAGGCCCATTTTGACCGCCACTTTAAGAAACCTGCCGTCGGGGTTGCGGATTACCTTGGTTTTCCCCTGTTGAATGCCAGCCCGACACAGGATTGCCACTCCAGCAACTTTTGAGGGTGCAGACGCCCAGAATTGGAGCAGAGAATGAGGATGGGCCATGCAAGCTGTGTCCGCCCTAACCAGGTGAGTCTCCTGAAGAAAAATTATATCCGGACTCAGCTGCAGGAGATAGCGCCACACCTGACGCCGCTTGTTAGGGGAGTTGAGCCCCTTCACGTTAAGCCTCAATCCGGAGGGTCCCCCCAACCGCGACCAGGAGCTGGTAAGAAGATCCGACCCTAAAAGACACCCCTGCACCCGATGCCCATGGCCTTGGGTGGCCCAACCGACGGTGTCTAACCAACCCCCAGCATCCCAACTTACCTCTCCAAGTGGCGGTCACTCCCAAAAGACCTTCGTCCCCGAGCCTGCAGTGTGTTTGAAAACCGGAGAATCTCCATTGAAAGTAACAGCCAAAACAGCACCCTGCACCAGGCCGCCCTAGCGCCGCTGAGGGTGTACCTTGGTGCTAACTTGAACCCCCATTCGCCCTGAGCTAAAGTCCAGGAGCTTTGCTCTCACAACCTTGTGGCCCGCTCTTGAGCAGCCACCAACCGGAGGCCCCCTATCCCCCATTGGATAACATTGGGCCTCAGCACTCGTGCCGCTGAGGATGCTTTTAGAGTGTATCCTCGACCCTGGGAGACCCCTGAGTCTAACCCCAGAATACCAACTCCCACAACACAGTAATTACCTGTTAATTGATAACTCTATTTCCTCCCATAGGATAACATTGATTTTTTTTCTATGAAAAAGTTTTTAAGTTTGAAGTTGGAAAATCTGTAAAAGTCTATACAACTGTGTACAAATAACCAAAATGCATTTATTTACCTTTTTACAGGAAGTGTCCCAGTGTAGTATACTACACTGTGTAAGAAAAGTAACCTGCAAAGTAATATACATGACCTGCTATTGAATAATCATTATAAAGTAAATGTACAATATTTCAAGGTATTGAATTTCCAGTAATTCTACTGTTACCAAACCAAAGTATATATACACAACTGCAATTCAAACTATATTGTTACTGCAAAGTATAAATCACTTACCTGTGCCAGGCTTGCTTGGTTCTAAGAAATAAATATAACAAAATAATATTTGTATACAAAGCAAATTGGTCTGAGTTTAATCTTTGAATGTGTGCAATCATTTGCTGGTTGAGTGTGTACAACAAATGCTTAACACTACCCTCTGATAAAGCCTTACTTCTCACCCACACGACCACAAATAGAGAGTAAGGTGCGATCTACTTTTACCTCTGCCTACCTTTGCGGTTCCACTGGACTCTGTGCACACTATACCTCACTTTGGTATAGTATATACAGAGCCAGCTTCCTACACACCCCACCTCTGACTTCTGTGGACGCTAATACCTCAGCTCACAACCTCCACCAATGGATCTCCAACTTCACTGACGCACTGGCTCCTATCAAGAAAGAGCCAGGCAAACAGTGCTTAGTTTGAGCCGGTGCTTTCCGGTGCTGAGCACCGGCACTTAATTGGTTTCCGGTGCTCGGTACCGGCACCTAATTGTCAACACCACTCTTAGGGCAGTCTGCCACAAGGTGGCGCTGCTCATGTAATTTAGAAATGTGCAGTATAACAGTTGTTTAGGAAAACAATATACATTAAAACAATATTAATACCTGCCTCTCCAGCCATTCCTTTAGCTTTGGGGCCCTGGAATAATCTGATCTGTCGCATTTACATGCGAGAGAGATGGTTGGTAGTTGTTTTGGCAGCGCTGACAAGGGTGATCGGTGGTGCAAGCTGCAGTGGCCTCCTGGTCAGAGCCCTGGCACTTCATATCTTACAAATTAAGCACTGCAGGCAAACCAAACTCAAAAAAAGACAGTGGGTTCACCCCTGCCCTGCATGAGTCCAGACGCTCCTGTAGATGGCTCGAAAAGAGATGGAGCAGCAGCAGACCATGGAAGACTGCTCAGCCTTCAAAACCGCTGTCACCGCACATCATCACTTCATCAGAACAACAAAGAAAGGATCATCGCCAACATGCACAATAGCAAGGAAATTTTCACTGTGGTCAGATATTTCGCCAAACCCAACACGAGGACAGCAGACATCCGACCCTCCCAAGCCCTCTGCAACAACCTCAGCGCCTTCTTCCTCTGCAAGATTAAGGAGATCTATGACAGCTTCAACAACCTCGATACCCAACACCCTCTCACCCCACTCGCAACCACCACACCCAACTATACCAGACCCCAGCAGACACTGATTAGTTGGACTCCCCTCACCACTGACGACAACCTCAAGATCATGAAGAGCATCCCCTCAGGCTCACCCTCGGATCCCTGCCCGCACCACATCTTCAACAGAGCTGGTACCTCCATCGACCCTGAACTCTGCTGCACCATTAACTGCTCCATCAACTCCACCACATTCCCTGAAGACTGAAAACATGCAGAGATCAACCCCTTGCTGAAGAAACCCTCTGCCAACCCAAACGACCTCAAGAACTTCAGACCCATCTCTCTGCTCCGATTTCCAGCCATGGTCATCGAGAAGACAATCAGTGCCCAACTTTCCGAGTTTATCGAGGCAAATCACATCCTGGACCACTTGCAATCCGGCTTCCGGAGCAATCACAGTACGGACACTGCCCTCCTCGCCACCACAGACAACATCCGCACCCTCCTCGACTGAGGCGAAACTGCAGCCCTCATTCTCCTGGACCTCTCAGCTGCCTTCGACACCATCTCCTACCGCACCCTATGCACAAGACTCCACGACGCCGGTTCCGTAAAAATACCCTGGAATTAATCCGATCCTTTCTCACTGTCTGAACACAGAGAGGCAGGCTACCACCGTTCCTCTCGGAACCCACAGAAATCAGCTGCAGAGTGCCTCAGTGTTCCTCCCTAATCCCCACTCTCTTCAACATCTACATGGCCCTGCTCACAGCCATCGTGAGGAAGCACGGATTCAACATTGTCTCCTACACCGACAACAACCAGCTGATCCTCTCCCTCACAAAGGAACCTACAGTCGCCAAGAGCCACTTCCACGATTGGATCAAGGCTGTCGCCACCTGGGTGAAGAACAGCTGCCTCAAGCTAAACTCAGAGAAGACAAAAGTCCTCATCTTGGGCTCCATCTCCTCTGCTTGGGACGACTCCTGGTGGCCTGCAGATCTTAGACCTCCACCCACACTCACAGACCACGCAAGAAATCTCAAAATCATCTTGGACTCCTCGCTCACCGTGAACCGCCAGATCAATGCAGTTTCATCATCTTGCTTTCACATGCTACGCCTGCCCAGAATGACAGTCAACCGCGCACTCATTGGCAGCAGACTCGACTACAGCAACACACTGTATGCTGGCATCACCCAGCAACTCCTCAAGAAACTGCAGAGCATCCAGAACCCCTATGCCAGACTCATCCTCAACATCCCCCGCCGCAGCCACATCACAAGCCACCTGGGAGACCTCTCCTGGCTTCCAGTCAACAAAAGGATCACCTTCAAGCTTTTCACACATGCCTACAAGGACCTGCACGACACGGGACCTGCATACCTCAACCACCGCGTCTCATTCAGATCTGCAGCCATCCTCCCCCCAGTGCCTTGAAACCCTTACAGGTGAGTAGTCGCGCTTTACAAGCTACTTAATTGATTGATTGAAAGGTGCTCACAGTGTTCCTTCACAATAATGAGACACCGTTCACAAGGATCAGAGTGTGGCTAGGCTATTGCTAGGGAGGGGTTGATTACTGATGCTCAATGAAATTCCAGAGATGGCCATGACAAAGGCCCAGACCACCGATAGGATTGGGGCTAAGAGGCAGTTCCAACTCCCTGAAAACATTTTCTTTCCTCTCTTTTACTGGCAGCCCCCGCACAGGAGTCTAGCAGGGCACAGGGGCCAGTGGTGCCCTCAGGCGGCAGGGTCGCTGAGTTTGAAGCCTATTTGTTGCGACCTCTACCGGGGCCCAGCGCAGTTCAGTGATGCTCAAAACATAGCTGGGGGCCAGATGCAGCTCTTCCGACCTGTACATAGGTCCCCCTGGTCAACAGTTTACTCGACTGAGCAGTAACATTTAAAAAACGGTCAAGTATTTATGTAAAGGTTAATTGAAGTCAAATAAGGGAGGTAACTAGGATGTCCTGCACTTCTCAACTTTAGAAACACCATCATTTTTAAAGACATCCTGCAGGAAAAGTATCAAGTCTGTTCAGATTTCAAAAAGCGTATTTCATTAACATGCAGAACTGATTCACTTTAGTACATCAGATTATATCAGTGCATTGAGAAGTATTTTTTTTTAAAGTTATAGTTTTTAAACATCAATTTTGTAATAGTTATTTTTTCCCCACAACCTGACAACAATGCCAATAGTGAACTAAGAGGCAAGTCAGTTATGTGAACTCTTTGGGTGAACTGGGTTTCTATTATACATGAACAACATTATAGTTTATTAAATCAAACACAGGTTTTGTTCATCACACATTCTGAAGAAATGTATGTAGGGTGCTGGCTCTTTATATGATATATAAAAATGAGATATATTGTGCAAAGAGTCCAGGGGTTCCCTTATGAGTGGACAGGGGCTTGCTCCAGCAATCCAAGGGTGCTCTTCTAGGGGTAGTGTGGTCGAGCAGCCTTAGGCTTATCAGAGAGGAGTGTAAGACCTCTGCAGTACAACAATAGTCAATAAATGATGCACACGACTCAATAAGGAGATCCACACCACTTTATAAAATATCTTTATATATATATTTAGGTATCAGAATCAATTTGATCAGGTAAGTACATTTTTATAATAGAAATACTTATTAAAAATGTCAACACTGCATTTTTCAGAAGCAACAATGTTATCCTATAGGAGAAAAAGTAACTGCAGCATTCAGGTACAGTACAGCGACTTACAGGGCCAATCTCCTGGACTTAGGGTGAGTGGTGGGTAAGGTCAAAGGCAACACCAGCAGAATACCACCAACCGCACTAGCGACGGACGGGTGCAGGAGGAAAAAACATCGTTGTGTGTCCAATGTTAGATTTTGGGGATCGGTCTTCGTGTAAAGATGTTCCAAGCTTTGACTGGGAGGCTAGTCAGGCTGAACTAACAGGGGGGCTCAGGCCTCACGATGCTCGGGTACGAGGGGACATCTTTGGTCCTCTTCTCCACGGCGCAAGGGCGACTGGTGCAGGGGTGTCTTTAGGTGTCGGGTTTTCCTTACTGGGAGCAGTCACAGTAAAGTGGGCCTGCGAACATCTTTGGCCCACTTCAACTGCGGCTTCGAGCCACGGGTGCAGTGGTGTCCTTATGTGTTGGGTTTTGCTGTCTTGAAGTCCTCTCAGGTCTCTTTCAAATCAGCTGCTTCACAGGAGTTCTTGGTTCCAAGGGTGACACGCTGGCAGGTCTCATGGGCTTTGCAGACTCACCAGCTGCAGGACAAGTCATCTTTTGGCACAACTGGTGAAGTCAGCAGGCAAGCCGGCAGGATTGACACCAAGTCAGTTGCTGGGTCTTCTGTTCTTGCTCTGTGCAACTCTTCACGTCCATCTTTGTCTTTCAGGTTGGCAGGCTCTGTTTCTCTGGTGCCAGGGGCTCCCCTAAATACTGAATTTAGGGGTGTTAGGGGAGTGTAGGGTGCCCTTCCGTTCACTACGCCCCCTGTATAACTACTTCCTGTGGGAAGTGGGCATAAACCTATCCCAGAATTTCTAAGTTTGCCCTCACAATGATGGCTATCTCTGAAAAGTCGTGGCCACTTCAGGTTAGGCCACCTCAGGGTTGGTACTAGCCTGTGGGTGGGCATGCCTTTCTGACTAGCTAATTTCCCAGCCTGTCCAGGAACCAAAGGGCTCTGGACAAAGAGGGTCGGCTTCCTCTCCTGTGAGGGGAGCTAGACTCGCATTTCAAAGGCGGGGGCTTCTTTGAAGCTCACCTGCCTAAGAGGGCTAATCAGCAGGTCATTCCACGGTAGGGAATGTATTAATGAATTCAACAGTGGAATCAGTGTGGGTTTATCAATATGAGCTATTTGATACCAAACATCCCTATTTTCAGTGAAGCCATCATGTAGCTGGGAAACTAGTTTTCTCCAGTGTTCAGCACATGTTTTAAAATTGCTTCCCTGCTCTCTTCCTCTGGCCGTAGTGGAACTGACCAGCACAGGGGCATATCTGCTCACACAGTAATGCCCTAACATATAATATAATATACCTGCTGTAGGGGTGACTTACAAATATTACATGCAGTGTTAGGGGACATAGCACCCAGGGATGAGTGCCATGTCGTGTTTCCCCTTTTGTCTACACCAAAAGACTCAGCCTGCCGTGGTAGTCTTGTATGTGTTTGGTGAGGGGTCTCTTAGGGTGGCACAATTCATGTAGCAGCCCTGAGAGACCCTTCTTTTGTACCTCATGCCCTAAGTACCAAAGGTACTATTTACTAGGGACTTACAGAGAGTGCTAATGGTATTGCCAATTGGGGTAAACAATTGTACAGTTTTGGGAAAGACATCTGGCACTGGGGACCTGGTTAGCAGGAACCCAGTGCACTTTCAGTCAAAATCACATCAAATGCCAGGAAAAAGGTGGGGGTGGCCAAGTCAAAAAGAGGCACTTTCCTACAATGTATTTTGAGGTCCTCATATGTGATAATGAAGAAAAGGAGGTCAAGTGAAATAAAACAGTTACCTAGGATCACACAATTTGGTTAAATGGAAAAGCAGAGATTAATCCCAAGTTTATGGATTCAGATTGTGCAATTCAGACACTAGCTATACATGCTTCGCTTCCCCTCCATCCACCTTACCAAACATGCCCCTCCTCCCACTGACCGCCACCCTGCTGGCAACAATGCAATTCAGCTGCATGCTTCTGGGCTGGGGAAGACGCTACGATTGGTGACATGTAGGGTATATGAGCCCAAGAAGACAAGATCCCTCTCCCTGAGAGTTTGCAATGATACAGCAAACTGCTTGTGCGTGCCCAGAATCGATGAAGAGCGTTCTGCGACCAGCACATGTGGAGTTAAAGCCCTGCTCCAGCCCATGTACTGCGGCAGAAGAGATTGAAAACTGTGTAGAAGAGCATATTCAAAACACCCGCCGACTAGGTGGTCGACAGAGGTGCTGCACCGTGCCCCAAATACAGAGCAACTAATCAGACAAAGCCAGAAACAGCAATCAGAAGACGTACGAGAAACAAGGGACTTACTTACTGTCACGGGCAATTACAGCATACTGCGACGCATGCTTTGAAGGCAACTTGTGCTTGCAGGACTTGTCGGAGCCAGCTGGCATCTCGATCGTCTAAACGGCATGTGCAAACACAATGGCGGCAGAAGATGAGAGCGCGAAATACAATGCAGCCATGTTCCTGAAGCCACCACCACCTTTCGACACTTCTAAGAAAAAGAACACTAGTACCAGGTGGTCTGCGTGGATTGAAACATTTGGAGACTTCATAGATGTGCTAGCAGAAGAAGATAACAAGATCATCATCAAATATTTGAAAAACCTTGCCGATGATGGAGTGAAAGAAGTACAACAACAAAATCTTGGACTGATGTAAAATCGCACCAAAAGGTAAAAGAAGCATTGGAGGCCAAGTTCAATCCAATGCCGAATGTCGACTATGAAAGATCTATCTTCAACCAAGCATGACAGACAGGTTGGTGAAATAATGGACACTTTTTTTGAAAGACTTGATGCACTAATTAAACATTGCAAGTTCTGCGACTTCACCAACAAAGAAGCCATGCGCCTCAGGGTCATTGATGGCTGCCTTTCAGATTCGTTTAGAGGGCACATGCTGAGAGAAACACAGTCTAGAGAAAATTCTGATGGGTGCGAGAGCAGAAGAATGAGCAGGCTGACAAGCTGCTGACATGGAAGCAGGAACAGCACACAATAAATCGGCATTGACCGTGAAAAGCAAGCACAAGCATAAACAAGATACACGTAAGTCGATGTCTTCAAAGAAAACAAAGCTATGCTTCCAATGTAGGTTTGTGTTTCCCTATGAAGTTAAATGTCCAGCCATAGGACAAGTCTGTAAAGGCTATGGGAAACAGAACCATTTCATAACTGTGAGCTGAGCTAAAAAACAAAAATCAAGTGCGTCACAACGCCAAGAAAAGAACGTTCCAAAAGCATTCTCGCCACACCCCTAAAACCAAAAAGCAATATCAGCTACAACAAGTAGAAACCTGGCAAAATCAATCATCATCAAGCTCATCATACTAAGGTTCTTTGACGTCTCTATCGAGTACCAGCGAAGAAGATGGGTGTGCGCTGATGATATCTATCAAGTGACAGAGTGCACATGTGGAGTTAACTGCCTGCAAAGAAGATCACAGTTCAAAGAAAGCTCATCAATAAAAGCTACAAACTTCATTTGGACACTGTCTCAAAATCAGATTGAAAGTGAACGATCAACCATTAACTTTCATATTAGACAGTGGTGTGTCGATTAATGTCATGCCAGTGAAAACATTTAACAGCATATCTCCTGTGCCTCGCCTCACTCCATCAGGCACAAAGGTATATACCTGGGCCGCTTCTGACAGTTGCTGAGTACAGCAAGTGGCCTGGAGAAGCTCACAAAGGCGGCATGCCTTTGAAGCTTCCCCTGCCCATCCTGGGGGAGGAGACCCAGCACCTCGCCCATGATGTGCATTGTTGCAGGCCCAGGAGAGCGGTTGGCTCTCTACCCAGGGGTCCAGCAACATGTCTGCTGTGTGGCAGCCTAGGCAGCCCCTCAGACAAGACGAGGATTGTAGGTAAGGTTCAGGGGGCATCTCTAAGATGCCCTCTGTCGTGCATTGTTCATTAAATCCCACACTGGCATTAGTGCGGGTTTAATGTGCTGAGAAGTTTGATGCCAAACTTTTCAGTCTTCAGTGTAGCCATCATGGTGCTGTGGAGTTCGTGTTGACGATCTCCCAGCACAATATACTCTTAAATGGCAGCACTGCACTTACAGTGCCCAGGAAAGGACCTGGGTACTGTAGGGGCTCAGGGCTCATGCACCTGTACCCACACCACTTGCATAGGGCACCCAGCTAGAGGGGTGGCTGATGTATGCCAGGGCAGTGTGTGTTGTGGGCATGGCACACAGGGATGTGTGCCATGTCGACTCTCTGTGTGTGTGTGTGTCACGGTACACGGCTTCTAAGGGTGGCACAATAAGCGCTGCAGCCCTTAGGGCCTTCTCTGGTCACAAGGCCCTGGGTATCTAGTGTACCATTTACCAGGGGCTGACATGTGGCCAGAGATGCCAATTGGGTTTAGGCTTCAACACAGTTTTAGGGAAGGAACATAGGCCCTGGGTACCTGATTGGCAGGAGCCCAGGGCAGACTCAGTCAAAGTACATCAGCAATTCAGCAAAAAGTGGGAGAATACCATGCAAGAAAGATGGCACTTTCTCACACAACCCCCCCCCCCCAAACCAAAGGTGATGAGACTAACCTTGCCCTATGGAGTCTTCATTGTCTAAGTGGAAGAACCTGGAAAGTCCATCTGCGTTGGCATGGGCAGTCCCCGGTCTGTGTTCCACTTCAAAGTCCATTCCCTGTAGGGAGATGGACCACCTCAGTGGTTTTGGATTTTCCCCTTTCATCTGCATTAGCCATCTGAGAGGTCTGTGGTCAGTTTGAACTAGGCAGTGAGGTCACAAACAAGTATGGCCTCAACTTCTTCAGGGACCAAACCCCAGCAAAGGCCTCCCTCTCAATGGCACTCCAACGCTGCTCTCTGGGGAGTAGCCTCCTGCTCATAAAAGCAACAGGTTGGTCTTGGCCTTCATCATTGGTCTGGGATAGGACCGCTCCTATCCCTAGCTCAAAGGCATCAGTCTGCACTATGAACTTCTTGCCATAATCTGGAGCTTTTAGAATTGGTGCTGAGCACATTGCTTCTTTCAGGGTGTCAAAATCCTTTCGGCAACTAACTGTCCAGTTAACCTTCTTGAGCATCTTCTTGGAGGTGAGTTCTGTGAGGAGATTCACAATGGACCCAAATACCTTTACAAAAATCCTGTAGTACCCAGTCAAGCCAAGGAATGCCCTGACTTGGGTCTGGGTTGTTGGAGCTACCCAGTCCAGGATGGCCTGGATCTTGGGTTGTACCTGGCCTCCACCAACAAGGTGGCCCAAGTACACCACAGTGCCCTGCCCTATCTGGCATGTGGATGCCTTGATAGTGAGGCCTGCATTTTGCAGAGCCTCTAAAGCTTTCCCAAGGTGGATCAGGTGATCCTGCCAGGTGGAGCTAAAGACAGCAATATCATCAAGATATGCTGCACTAAAGGACTCCAACCCAGCCAGGACATGGTTCACCAACCTCTGGAAGGTGGCAGGTGCATTCTTTAACCCAAAAGGCATCACAGTGAACTGATAATGCCCATCAGGTGTGGAGAGTGCTGTTTTGTCTTTTGCCTGTGGGGCCATGCCAATCTGCCAGCACCCTGAAGTTAAGTCAAAGGTACTGAGAAATTTGGCTGCTCCCAATTTATCTATCAATTAATCTGCTCTTGGAATAGGGTGAGCATCTGTCTTGGTGACAGAGTTGAGCCCTCTATAGTCCACACAGAACCTCATCCCTCTCTTTCCACCCTGTTGATGAGGTTTGGGGACCAGAACCACTGGACTAACCCAGGGGCTCTCAGAGGGTTCAATAATCCCTAACTCTAGCATCTTGCTGACTTCAGCTTTGATGCTTTCCTTGACTTGGTCTGACTGACAATAGATTTTGGTTTTGACAGGTGCACTGTCACCAGTGTCCACATCATGGGTACACCAGTTTGTCAGACCAGGGGTCAGGGAAAAGAGGCTAGCATACTGTTGCAAGACTTGCTTGCAGTCAGTCTGCTGTTGGACAGAGAGGGTGTCTGAGAAGACTACACCATCTACTGACCCATCTTGTGGGCTGTAGGAGAGGAGATCAGGGAGAGGTTCACTCTCTGCTTCCTGTTCCTCATCAGTCACCATCAGCATGGTGATGTCAGCCCTGTCATTGTAGAGTTTAAGGCGGTTCACATGGATAACCCTTTTGGGTGTCCTGCTAGTGCCCAGGTCAACTAAGTAGGTGACCTCACTCTTTTTTTCTAGGTTAGGGTAAGGGCCACTCCATCTATCTTGAAGTGCCCTTGGTGCCACTGGCTCCAAAACCCACACCTGTTGCTCAGGTTGAAATTCAACCAGTGCAGCTTTTTGGTCATACCAGTGCTTCTGAAGCTCCTGGCTGGCCTCAAGATTCTTGGATGCCTTTTCCATGTACTCAGCCATTCTGGACCTTAGGCCAAGCACATAGTCCACTATGTCTTGTTTGGGCTCTTGGAGAGGCCTCTCCCAGCCCTCCTTTACAAGACAAAGTGGTCCCCTCACAGGATGACCAAACAGAAGTTCAAAGGGTGAGAAACCTACTCCCTTCTGTGGCACTTCTCTGTAAGCGAAAAGCAGGCATGGCAACAGGACATCCCATCTCCTTTTGAGTTTTTCAGGGAGTCCCATGATCATGCCTTTCAATGTCTTGTTGAATCTCTCAAGAAGGTCATTGGTTTGTGGATGGTAGGGTGTAGTAAACTTGTACTGCACTCCACACTCCTTCCACATGTGTTTCAGGTAAGCAGACATGAAGTTGGAACCTCTGTCTGAAACCACCTCCTTAGGAAACCCTACCCTGGTGAAGACACCCAGGAGGGCCTTGGCAACTGCAGGAGCTGTAGTAGTCCTAATTGGAATTGCTTCAGGGTACCTAGTAGCATGATCCACTACTACTAGAATGAATTTGTTCCCTGAGGCTGTGGGAAGTTCAAGTGGGCTCACAATGTCCATACCTACCCTTTCAAAGGGCACCCCCACCACTGGCAGTGGAATTAGGGGGGCCTTTGGGTGGCCACCTGTCTTGCCACTGGCTGGACAGGTAACACAGGAGCTGACAAACCCCTTCACCTTTTGGTGCATCTGGGGCCAGTAAAAGTGACTAACTAGCCTTTCCCAAGTTTTGGTTTGCCCCAGATGTCCAGCTAGGGGGATGTCATGAGCCAAAGTTAGGAGGAACTCCCTGTACTTCTGTGGCACTACCACCCTCCTGGTGGTTCCAGGAGTGGGGTTTCTTGCCTCAGCATACAGTAATCCCTCTTCCCAATAAGCTCTGTGAGTACCACTAACATCTCCCGTTGCTTCTGAAACAGCTTGCTGCCTCAGGCTTTCAAGAGTGGGACAGTCTTGCTGACCCTGGCACAGCTCTTCCCTAGTGGGTCCCCCTGGGCCTAAGAGTTCAACCTGGTAAGGGTCTAACTCCATGGGCTCCGTTCCCTCTGGGGAGTCCAAGTCCTCTCCCTGTGGAGAGGGGTCCTGAGTGGTTTGCTGTACAGAAGCTGGTCCCCCAGTCTTCTTGCCTTTTCTCTTGGTGGGTTGGGCCATACTTTCAGGCTCCAAACCTACTTTTTCACCCTTCCTCTTGCTCTGTGCTCTGGTTTGCACACACAGCAATTCAGGGATACCCAGCATGGCTGCATGGGTTTTCAACTCAACTTCAGCCCAGGCTGAGGTTTCCAGATCATTTCCTAGCAGACATGCAGCTGGTAACTTTGGAGGGACCACTACCTGTTTCAGGCCAGTAACCCCCCCTCCTCCCCCCCCAGCCTAATGTCACCATAGCCATATAACCATTGGATGATTAGTGGTAACACTGTCAGCATTGGTGACTGGGTAGGTTTTCCCAATCAAGTATTGCTCAGGGGAAACCAGTGTGCCCCTCACCATAGTGACACTGGCCCCTGTATCCCTCAGAGCTTCTATCCTAGTTCCATTCACCCAGGGGTGCTGCAAATACTTCTTTAAGTTGGGTGGCCACACAGCTACAGTGGCAAACTCAACTTTCCCTTCTGAAACTAGAACTGCTTCAGTGTGCATCCTGATTTGCTCTGGGCACACTGTTGATCCCATCTGTAGACTTGCCACTCCAGGTGTAGCTGTACTGGGTGCTTTAGGGAACTTGTTGTGAGGGCAAGATTAATCTACAGTTAAGTGTCCCAACTTCTTACAGTTGTTACAAAGGGCCTTTGAGGGATCATAGTACTTCCCCCTATAGGGTTGAGGCACATAGGGAGTAGTTTGGGACCCACCCCCCTGAACAGGTTTTTGGGGCGCTTTGGAAGACTCAGACTTTTTATCTTGGGGATTCTCACCACCTTTCCACTGGAGAGGTTTTGTAACCACCTTCTTCTGGTCACCCCCAGTGGCTGTCCTTGTCACCCTAGTCTTGACCCAGTGGTCTGCCTTCTTTCCCAATTCTTGGGGAGAAATTAGACCTAGGTCTACCAAATGCTGATGCAACTTTTCATTTGTGAAATTACTTAATATATGTTCCTTCATAAACAATTTGTAAAGTCCAGTAAAATCATGCACATTATGCCCAGCTAACCAACCATCCAGCGTCTTTACTGAGTAGTCTACGAAGTCAATCCAGGACTGGGTCTGGGTTTTGTGAGCCCCCCTGAATCTAATTCTATACTCCTCAGTGGTGAGCCCAAATCCCCCAATCAGAGTCTTCTTCATGAGGTCATAGGACCCTGCATCTGGCCCAGAGAGGGTCGGGAGCCTGTCTCTGCAGTTAGCAGAGAACAGTTCCCACAGGAGTGCCCCCCAGAGAGGTTTCTTTAATCTTCTCATTTCACAAGCCCTCTCAAAGGCTGTGATCCACTTGGTGATGTCATCATCTTCCTCAAATTTAGGGACAATCCCTTTTGGGATTTTAGGATCAGAAGTTTCCTCCCTATCCTTAGTTTTAGTATTGCTGCCACCATTGATGGGTGCTAAACCCATCTCCTTTCTTTCTTTCTCTAGAGCCAGGAGTCTGGACTCTAGATCCAATCGTTTAGCCAGCTTTGCTAGAAAGCTGTCCTCTTCACTGGAGGGTCCACCAGTGATTTCCCTGGTACCTGGTCCAAGTAAGTGGTCTCTAGGTTCCCAGAGACTGATTCTTGGAGTCAAGGGTATGGTCGTTCCTTCCTCTCTAGTGATTACTGGAGGGGGATCATTATCCTCCTCATCCTCCTCCCTTTCCTCATCTGACTGGTCATCACCATGTTCAGATGGGTGGTCCTTAGCATACTCAGCCAAGAGCTCCTGGAGCCCTAGTTTGGTTGGATGCAGGCCCATTGGTAAATTTTAAAGTTTGCATAGGGACCTCAATTCCTTGAAAGACTAGTGTAAGTAAGGTGTGAGGTCGAACTCCTCCACCAGGTCCTGCATGGTATTATTTTCACTAATAGCTGGGTTTCTTTGAGACATTCTAACCTGACAGTTCTAACCCTCTACCCTTGACTATAGTGACTTTTATTTTTTCTAAAATTCTAATGGGACTTAAGCAAGGCCCTGACAAGACTTTTAGTATTTTGGAAAGGCCAATCAGAATTCTAAAGGCAATTTTAAGAGTTCTGTCGTGTGATCAGATGGTAACCAAGCAGTCCAACAAATGCAAGTTTGTATCCCACCGCTGATCCACCAATGTAAGAAAGTGGCTCTGTATATACTGTTCCCAATTAGGTACGGTGTGCACAGAGTCCACAGTCCCCAGAGGTTTGGCAGAGGCTAAAGTTAGATATAACCTTACTCTCTAAAGTGGTAGCTTGGTCGAGCAGTAAGGCAGTATCAGAGGACAGTGTAAAGCATTTGTTGTACACACTCAGTCAGCAAATGGTCTCACACACTCAAGAACTGAACTCTAGGCCAATGGATTTGTATAACAATATATAGTTGTTTGATTTTAGAACCAACAATAGGTATCAAAATATACTTTCTCAGAATGAGATGCTTTAGATAAATACTTTTCAATAGGCAATAGACTTTTTAATGCAATAGATACAGTTGTTGCAATGGGCAACACAATTATACTTTGAGCTCAATGGGAATTTCTAGTTAAATGCAATTGATTACTTTTTGGATTACTTTTCTTACCACAGGACTGGATCCTAGATTCAGTCCTGGGACAGTTCCTGTAAACAGTTGAGTAAAAACGTTTTGGTTACAGTAGTGATTTTTAAGGAATATTATTGTATTTTAAAAGTTGACACAAAAACGTTTTCACATAGAATCACCAATGTTATCCTATGGGAGGAAATTCACTTAGCAGGTAAGTGGGGTTATGGTTACTTTTTCTAACTCAGTGTTGGATCCTGGATCCAGCACTGGGGCATCTAGTGTAAACAGTTGAAAGAATGTGTTTTTGTTATACAGGCGATTTTTAACAAATAATTGTAAGTTTGCCAAATCGACACTTGGAAGAAATTCTGGTGAAAACCAGGCAATGTTATCCTATGGAAGGAAAATCAAGTTAAAGGTAAGTACGGTTGTAATTACTTTTCAGGGTCAGTGCTGGGCACCAAGATCCAGCACTGGGATCTCTTCTGATAACAGGTGAGTAAATTCGTTTTCGTAATTCGGCTGATTTTAGATGAATATTTTAAAGTTTCAAAACTCTACACTTAAAAGAATTTCCAAGTGAAACCAGTCAATGTTACCTTATGGAAGAAAAGAGAGTTATCGGCTTTTGGGTAAGTACTCAACTGGCAGAGTTAAGGTTCTGGGCATAGACTCAGGGGTCTCCCAGGGTCAGGTAAGTACAGTTGTTACACCCTCAGCGGCACAGGGGCAGCCGGGTGCAGAGTGAGTTAGGCCCAATGTTATCCTATGTGAGGCAGGGGGCCTTTGGTTGGTGGCTGCTGGCTAGCAGGCCACGCGGCTGTGGGAGCTGGGCTCCTGGTCACTTGCTCAGGGCAAATGGGGAAGTAGATTAGAGTAGAGGTTGCACTGTCAGGGGCACTCGGGCGGCTGGGTGCAGGGTGCTTTTGAGCCGTCGGGCGCTCAATGGATTGCAATGGAGAAGCTCAAGAACGAACAAAGGCTGCAAGCTCGGGGACGAAGATTCTTCAGGGGCGACCACCACTTCGAGAGGTAAGTTGGGTAGTTGGAGGATAGGTAGGCACCAAGGAGTTGGGCACAGGGGGCCGCAGGGCGCCGGATGCAGGGGTGCCTTTCGGTGTCGGGAAATCTTACCCTTTTCTGGTCGTGGTTGGAGGGGTCCCTGGTTCTGAGGCTCCAGGCGTCATCAGGAGCGTCGAGGTGGGTCCTTGGGTGCTGGATTCAAGGTCACAGTCGCCGGGGGGACGTCCTCGTGGTCTTTGGTCACTCCAGCACAGGCCAGGCATGGCGGGTGCAGAGTGTGCAGGGTTCGCGGTTCCAGGCTGATGCCAGGGGTCAGTTACATGCTTTGGGCAGTACCACTGCTCGTGTGAGTCCCAGGTAGTCAGAGTCACAAGGCAGTCAGGTCCTACGGGGTATTTGAGGTTGCTGACCACTGGAGATGCCGGGGTTTAGCAGGAGCAGGTTCCAGGGTCGACAGGCCGGTAGGACTGGGGCCAAAGCAGTTGGTGTCTTCCTCTTGTTAGCAGCTGCACGGCAGGTCTTCTTGTTCCTTGTTCTTCTTTCTTGTTTCGGAATCTGGAACTGAGGAAGGAAGGTTCAGGGTACCCCTAAATACTAAATTCAGGGGCGTTACAGGTAGGTAAAGGGCAGGGACCAATGGTTCCCCTCCCTGGGGTGGGTACACCCCCTATCCTGCCACTCTCCTGTGGGAGGGGGGCAGTAGCCTAGTCCTGATTGGGCAGGGCTTCCCATCTTCAAGATGGCAAGAGCCCGGAGATGTGCTTCACCTCGCCTCACCCACCTGAGGGGTGGGGTTGGCAGAGGCTGGCACACCCCCTTTCCTTCCTTGGGGTTTCCGGCCAGTCTTCCCGCCAGAGTGGGGGTCAGAACCGGTAGGGGCCAGTTGCTGAGTACAGCAAGTGGCCTGGAGAAGCTCACAAAGGCGGCATGCCTTTAAAGCTTCCCCTGCCCATCCTGGAGAAGGAGACAGAGCACTTTGCCCAGGATGTGCATTGTTGTAGGCCCAGGAGATCGGATGGCTCTCTACCCAGTGGTCCAGCAACATGTCTGCTGTGTGGCAGCCTAGGCAGCCCCTCAGACTAGACGTGGATTGTAGGTTAGGTTCAGGGGACATCTCTAAGATGCCCTCTGTCGTGCATTGTTCATTAAATCCCACACTGGCATCAGAGCGGGTATAAAGTGCTGAGAAGTTTGATACCAAACTTATCAGTCTTCAGTGTAGCCATCATGGTGCTGTGGAGTTCGTGTTGACCATCTCCCAGCATCATATGCTCTTAAATGGCAGCACTGCACTTACAGTGCCCAGGAATGGACCTGGGTACTGTAGGGGCACAGGGCTCATGCACCTGTACCCGCACCACTGGCATAGGGCACCCAGCTAGAGGGGTGGCTGATGTATGCCAGGGCAGTGTGTGTTGTGGGCATGGCACACAGGGATGTGTGCCATGTCTAGACTCTGTTTTGTTCTGCACCCAGACACTCAGCCTGCAAGGGCAGTGTGTGTGTGTCAGGGTACAGGGCCTCTAAGGGTGGCACAATAAGTGCTGCAGCCCTTAGGGGCCTTCTCTGGTCACAAGGCCCTGGGTACCTAGTGTACCGTTTACCAGGGACTGACATGTGGCCAGAGGTGCCAATTGGGTTTAGGCTTCAACACAGTTTTAGGGAAGGAACATAGGCCCTGGGTACCTAATTGGCAGGAGCCCATGGCACACTCATAGTACATCAGCAATTCAGCAAAAAGTGGGGGCATACCATGCAAGAAAGATGGCACTTTCTCACAATCAGGCACAAAGGTATATACCTAGGCCGCTTCTGAGCCATTGCCAAGCCATGGGTCTGTCACAGAGGCAACGCAACACAAAAAGACATTGGTGCAAGCTGTCATTCATTTTCTGCAAGGCACTTCGTCAAGCACCTGTAAGCTTAGTTTAGGCACGGCTACTGACATTCGGTTAATATCCCTCAACTACAACCTCTGTGCTTAGTCTGAGATCATGAGCCGATTACCGATATTGTTCCACAGCCTGCGAAAACTCAAGAAAATGAAAGTACAGCTTTAGATCAATGAAGACATTTGCCCTGTTGCTCAGCGGCACCATAGAGTTGCTTTTCATTTACAAGAAAAGGTAGAGAAAGAGTTGGAAGCACTCTTAAAACATGACATCAATGAACTTACCTTAGGCCCCACGCCATGGGTTTTGCTCATAGCGGTGCACATTTGCATTGACATGCGCCTAGCAAACAAAGCTATTGCGAGGGAAAGGCACGCAGGTCCACACATAGCTGAAATGATCATGCATTTGATCAGAGCAAAAGTTTTTTTCCATCTTGACATGAATAAAGGAAACCATCAACTCGAGTTGGAGGAGAACTGCAGGTACACTACTACCTTTTCGACTCATGTTGGTTTGTTCAGATATAAGAGACTGAGTTTAAGAGTAACTTTGCTTAGATATTTCAAGATGTTATTCACTGAGTAATCCAACCTGTTACACATGTTTGCAATTACAGTGATGACATAGTGTTTTTTGGGAGAACACAGAAAGAATACGACAAAGCTGTTACCCAAATGTGGGGCGTGGCTTCGCAGGGCTGCGAAATGGCCGTGCATTAGTTCGGCTCTGCCAGCCGAGTATAATTAATCCGTTATACATACTTCAATACTGCCTCAATCGAGAACCGGCTGATAGATAACTGACCTGCTGGAGATGTGGGAGTGCTGGGACCCGTAAACAGCGTGCAACGGAGCGGGTAAATGCAGAGAAGCTAGTGCAGCCCTGCCGCATCCGAGACGGTGAAGCCGGGACCTCGGGTAGTCGCCGCCTCGGGAAGCCAGCACTGGTGTTGTAGGAGTGGCGAAGTGCGGGACGTACCAGTCCGGGAAGAAGAGGAGTGCACTGGATGCGAATGCAGAAACTCAGTGTCGGACCATCGGCAGACCCCGGGGGACCTGCCGAGACACGGGAATAAAGCCCCGAGCACAGGCAGCTGTATCAATACGCGCAGCGTTACTTGACAAATGCTGAAAGCCCCGGGGGCGGTGAGTGGCGGAACAGTGCGCTGCATACGATGTCTAGCGGCTAACCTAAAATGAAGTGGGGGCCCTGGGGAGTGCAAAAGGTGGCGCGGAGCGGACACCGCCGCTGGGACAGAAAGTGCTGACGTGAACTTATGGTAGCGCCGCCATCTTGGTGTACGACTTCCGAGGGCAGTAAATCCTAGCATTTTCTACACGCAGACCTCTGCAGAACTGGGGAAAAACGTGTCTGCAAGGCAGAGGATGATTCTTTGGCGGCTGTGAGGTACGATCTACTGGGAGCCCACTGTGACGCTACAACTAGACTAAGTAAGTCGGCAGAGGTCGGCGCGCCGCATGGTGACTTTGTGACCGGACATAGGGAATCGGGCCCGGCTGCTGCACTCCGTGCAAGTGGAGGGGGCACAGGGATCCTGCCATCTCATGTGGCTCAAGTGCGTTGGTGCTGTAAAGGAGAAAACCGTCGCCACAGCAGTGCTGTCGGCCCTATGCCACTGGGCACGAGGAAGCCTGTGTTTGGTGGTCGCTGAATCGGATTACACGGGGCCCCCCTGGAACAGTCTGGCAAAGAGTGCAAGGCCTGTCAAACATACGCAACACATCTCGGATGAGTGGGCTATCGTAATGGGTGCCAGTAAAGGGTAGTGCCCGAAGGTGGACGGCGTCATCGCGCAGGCAGAGCAATGAGGAAATCAGACAAGAGCCACGATTTTGGGGGCCGCTTGAAGTGAGTACGGCTGCGTTTGTGGGGTAGATGTCCAACCTGACTCGGATAGGCCCACTCACTCCGGGGTAGACTGCAGATCGTGCCCGGCGGTGGCAGATAGTAACCAATATCGGACAGCTCGGTGTGAGATACGCAGTAGCACATAATCCTGCGCCTGGCGACGGATAGCTGAACGGGAGTTAGGTCTGCCTCTGATCCTCATTGTCGCGAGACGCCAAGCGCTAGCCAGGATGGGTAAACCTGACATGCCAACCAAGAATAACTTTCGAGAAAAAAATCCAACAAGGCGACTGACGGCGAAACTAGCCAGCAGAATCAAAGGGAGGATGCAACCTCGACGCTGCTACCGATAGAGGACATCTGCTCAATGTTCAAAGATCTGAAATCAAGTTTTCAGGTCCTAGACTCTAAGATGGACTCCCTGGCGGATAGGTTGTACAGGATGTCGCAAAGGGTAGACAAACAGGAAGGCCGAGTGACCGTGCTGGAAACCAGGGTTTCGGAGACCGAGGAGGGACATACGGAACTGGACAAAAAACTGCGTGAAATGGACGGAGTGTTGCACGCAATCAAGTTAAAGAACGAGAATTTGGAAGCACGATCAAGAAGAAATAACGTACGAATCACGGGAATATCGGAAACAACAGACATATAAAACATGGAGAAGTACGTAGAGACCATGATGAAGGACCTCTTCGGAAGTGCCTTGTCCACCATGTTCTTAGTGGAGAGGGCTCACAGAACGCTGGGCCCTAAGCCACGACCAGGAACACCGCCACGCCCCATCCTGGCGAGGATCCTAAATTACAGGGATCGGGACATGATACATAGAATGGCGCGAGAAAAAGGGGACATACAATACAATGGGAACAATATAGCGCTCTACCCCGACTTCATGCTACAAGTCTAGGCGGCCCGCAGAGAGTTCATGACAGCCAAGAAGATTTTCCAACAGATTGGCACCAGATACTCGTTGATCTATCCAGCCAAATTGAGGGTCCAGGGTCCTGGAAGGCCTACATTCTTCACGGATTCGAAGGCGGCTTTGGCATACGCAAAGAAGATTGCCATGGAGCAGAAACAGGGTAGCAGCTCGACGGATCCTACTGAGGCAAACAATCTGAGTGACAATGACTGAGAACCCCGGCAGGCTGCGCTTGCTGTGCAGATAATTTTACATTAAAAAGCCATTACACATATGGGAGTAGAAGGGCAGAGGAGGGTCCCTTCACATATACAAATGAGATGATGGCTCATGTTAAATTGTTTGTAGATATTTGTTTTGTTTGATGTGGACATATAAGCGTTCTATGTTTTGGGGCAGTTAGCACTACACTCGGCCACCCTGCCATGTGTGCAGGGGTGTAACGCCGGCGGAACCACGTTCCCCATGGGATGATTCCCTTAGGGTTCCTAACTCGGAGCTCTTATTTACAGTTGTGGGGACTAGGAGGGAGGGTATCACAACCTGTTTGGGGGGTTGGTGTGAAAGGGGAGGGGGGGTTGGAAAAGCACATTCTGAAACGCCTGCCACAATGTAAATGTGCACCTCGATGTGTGTTGTTGCCGACACGTATGATTGCATACCTGCTAAATGTTGCAAATGAAGTCGTTACGTCTGATACTTGGGCCAAAACTTTGAGGTTTTCGGATATGGGGGGAGCTGCGTCATCCATAATGAGTCCATATATTCAATATCTATACTCGA
The DNA here is from genome assembly GCF_964204655.1 of Triturus cristatus. Lineage (NCBI taxonomy): Eukaryota > Metazoa > Chordata > Amphibia > Caudata > Salamandridae > Triturus > Triturus cristatus. The sequence goes on along the minus strand of NC_140594.1, from coordinate 372,389,806 downwards.
CATGTCATACCTAAAATGCCTCACATGGAATGTTAGAGGTCTAAACGACCGAAGGAAGGCAAGACTGGTACACTCATACCTCGCTAGACATGGAGTGGACATATGTTTACTGCAGGAAACACACTTGACGGGGGACACGGTACGCATGCTTAGACACAACAGATGGGGTGAGGTGGTGGACTGCGGGTACTCCAACTACTCACGGGGAGTGGCTATACTTATACGAAGGGGTCTGCAGTGGCGCATGCACAGCACATTGCTAGATAGCGATGGAAGGAATATATTGCTGCAGGGCACACTTATATAATACGCCCACGGTGATCATAAACACATATGGCCCGAACACGGATACTCCAGCCTTCTTTCAACATATTAGGCACGTGATGCAATTCTTGGCTCCTGTTACAGTACTCGGGCGGAGATTTCAATGTGGTCCTCTCGGAGGGGGAGGATAGGCGGGGATCATCACAGGAACACCATCAGAGAGCAGCCACAATGCTGCAGGACATTATGTCTGACCTGGAGCTAGTGGACTCCTGGAGAACGCTACACCCAACTCTTAGAGAAGGAACATGCGTGACACACCACCATAACGCATGGTCGAGGCTTGACTTCTGGCTACTATCCAGAGACATGCATACATGGGTCACTGAGGCTGTGCACCACCCGCGTACTCTCTCGGGTCATGCACCTGCACAACTGACACTTAAAGTGCCAGATCCCTATACAACCCCATTCAGTTGGAGATTTCCCTCGGGAGTGCTGCTGGACCAGGTTTTCCGCGAAGAACTACGGGGAAAGATAGAGGAGTATTTCACATTTGATGATGGAACGGTGGAATCCCCGGGTATTCTATGGGAGGCATTTAAAGCTGTAATACGGGGTGACTGCATAGCGCTCAAGAAAGGTGTACTTAGAGACATATGTAACACACTACAAAAACTGGAGGGGGAAATAGGTGAGCTTGAACGTGTCAGGGAGCGCACCCCATCCCCGGATATTGCGGCGCAGATCCGGACTAAACTGTCGGAATTCCAAGCAGAGGCGGAGAGGGAAACAGCATATTTATACAAGCATGCTCAGGCGTGGCGATATGGGGAAGGGGACAGAGCCGGGAAAACGTTAGCAGGCCTATTGAGAACACCCAAGGGAGCTCATTATATAACTGAACTGCTCACAGAAGACGGTGAAAGGGTCAGAACGCCGCCAAAAATTCTCAGCACAATGACCAGTTATTATGAGAAGCTCTATACTTCCCAGTCCAATTCTTCACAGTCTGACATAGTGGATTATTTGGACACTATGGCGCTGGCGTGGTTTAGTGACAGTGCTAGACAATACATGGAGCTCCCCATCACGGTTGAAGATATTAAACAAGTGATTGGAAAGATGCCGGCGGGGAAAGCTCCGGGAGCGGATGGGCTGACTGCAGCCTTTTATAAGGAATATTCTGATTTAATAGCTCCACGCCTCCTGCAGGTATATCTGGAAGCGGTGGAGACAGGCACCCTCCCTCCCACCCTATGTGAGGCCACCATTATCGCCCTGCTGAAGCCAGATAAAGATCCTACTGCACCTGATTCGTATCGGCCCCTTTCCCTAATAAATTTAGATGCAAAAATATACGCCAAACTCATAGCCAACCGGCTGCAACCAATGCTGCCGCAGATAGCGCTGTTGGACCAGTCTGGTTTTATACCGGGTCGTTCAACAACCCATAACTTACCTACATTGTTTGGCCTGCTACATTATTTAGCTCCACATGTTCAAGCAATAGCCACGCTGTTAGACGCCACAAAGGCATTTGATTCGCTAGAGTGGCGATTCCTGTTTACACTGCTACCCCGCTTAGGGTTTAGCCCCCTATTCATCTAACAAATACAGTTGCTATATGCAGGCCCTGTGGCACGAGTCAAGATTAACGGACAAATGTCGGAGCCTTTTGCCATAACCAGGGGAACAAGACAGGGATGCCCACTGTCGCCCTTGTTGTTTGCCATTGCCACTGAGCCATTGGCAGCCCGTCTACGCCAGCACCATACGCAGCGGAGCATAGGGTTTATGTCTCGGGGACTGTTGATTCCCATGTATGCACATGACATGATAATATATCTAACCAACCCGGAAGAAAATTTCGTAGAAGTAATGAGAGAGATCGCCCGCTATGGTGGGCTTACAGGAATCCAGGTAAACTGGTCAAAATCGGTGATCTTTCCACTCACAGATGACACCACCCCAGTGGACGTAGAGTTTCCTATTCAGTGGGCGAGTGGTGAAGTTAAGTATTTGGGAATATGGGTGAGCAGGTCACTCCAGGAAATATGGCTGGCGAACTATGGGAAAGTAATGGACTGGATAGAGTGAGATAAAGAAGATTGCCATGGAGCAGAAACAGGGTAGCAGCTCGACGGATCCTACTGAGGCAAACAATCTGAGTGACAATGACTGAGAACCCCGGCAGGCTGCGCTTGCTGTGCAGATAATTTTACATTAAAAAGCCATTACACATATGGGAGTAGAAGGGCAGAGGAGGGTCCCTTCACATATACAAATGAGATGATGGCTCATGTTAAATTGTTTGTAGATATTTGTTTTGTTTGATGTGGACATATAAGCGTTCTATGTTTTGGGGCAGTTAGCACTACACTCGGCCACCCTGCCATGTGTGCGTTTGGGAATTTACCTGGACACGAAATATTGGAGATGTGGGGCCCAAGAGGCCACATTCTCCCATCTGGCAAGGAACTGCAGACCTATTGAGTGCTATTGGATGGCAGTTTTGAGGCATATCAGGCAAATAACTAATAACGAGGTAAGGGCATCCCCGCTGACGGCACTCCTGGGCTACGTGGCCGAAGTCCCGGAAACATACGTCCATGCTGCTCTTATTAGCTAAAAGGCAGGTTGCGCTTAATTGGAAGAAGCGACGAGCCCCTACAATAGCAGCATGGTTGAATAATGTAATATACTGCAAGGACCAGTTGTCCAATTATTGGGAATTAATGCCTAGCAGATCCAGACCTTTGGATATTTGGCAACCATTCGTTACCTGGCTAGACGCGGGAGGTTCAGACTTATGCAGGAACTAAGCGGATATGCTGGAGTTGTGCGGCTGGGGCTGGGGGTAATCACTAAACATCTCGGACTGGGATCTAGGGTATGGGGAACAAGATGTGTGGATCCAAAAAAGTGACATGAAAGGGTATGGAAGATCGGACCAACTATATCACTCATATACATCACACGACATACAGGGTGGCACTACAGTCCATTCGAATATGGCAGGTGGGAGGAGGCAGAGGGGGGGTTACTGGTAAGTTAAGTTTTATTGTATATAAACTCATGACATATGTTGTGACAGGCTCATCAAAAGACAATGGGATGCTACTACACGAATGTTTGACTTCGCTGCCGGCCCGTTGGGTTGTAGGCATGAAAGCTGTGTCCTGTTAGTCAAGTAATAGTACATTCTGTGCTGCCGGCCTCCGGGTTGTGTGCATACAGCTGTGTCGCGAAAGTTTGTTTAAATAAAAATTTTTAAAAAGCTGTTACCCAAATGTGCCAGTTACTTGCTGATGCAGGTCTCACTCTCCCAACGCCTTAAAATGTGAGTTTCATAACACCATACTCAAGTTTTTTGGGCACATATTTTCTGATGGGGGAATGACTCCAGACCCAGACTAGGTGTGAGCATTGTCTTTCACTCCCACCTCTTTCTCCCGGATGATACCATGCTGTGATCCATTCTAGATAGAAAACCGAAAGAAAAAGCCAATGCTGCTTGTAAATTGCCTGAACTTTACAAGTGACCTGAGTGAAACAGAGACACTAACAACCAATTGTTCCGTTGGATTTAATCCTGTAAATATTTTCAGTTCACATTTGGAAACATTTTCAATTGACAATACATATTCATTACAAAAACATAAAAACACTTAACTCAACAATATAAACATTTGCAACATTGGACACCACTATAATTATTAATACACTCACCCATGAGAACAACATTCATACTACTCATACATCCTCACTCACCAACGTACAATATGAGACAATGATACTCAATCAATAAATCTTTACACAAAGGCCATCAATAAACACGACTGTGCATAGTAATGAAGCTCAATGCTATATTTTCCGCAAGATTGGCCGTAGAAGAAAAAGGTCTACGCGTTTTGAATCCCTTTGTAGGCGGGGATTCTCATCAGGACCAACACTTGACTGCAAACAAAGCAGAAAAGATAAAGTTTACTAAGCTGACCCACTTTGTAGGCGTAAGGCCGCTGTGTGAAAAGAGTTCTTACCTTAATCTAAGGAGGGGTGATCCATTCTAGGCACGGGCGGATATTGCTCATGATACATTCACAACTTTGCTAGAGTGAGTGCCCCATTGAGATACTTGACAAATTGGCATGTACCATTTCAGTGGTCTCCTGAACGCGACCAGAGTTTCCAAGACATTAAACATGCGATTGAGAATGCAACTGAAATGGCCTACTTTGACCCCAAGTTACATACAGAAATAACTGTTGATGCGAGAAAGGTAGGGCTAGGGGCAATTCTTGCTCAACACAATGGCCATCCGAATGCTCAGAGACACATCATGGCCTCTGTTAGTCGAATTTTGTCTGAAACAGAATGGGCCTGTTCTCAGCCAGAGAACGAGTCAGGATCGCTGGGGAGTCCTCCTTGGGGTGTTGGGCCCTTGAACTCAGGCCGTGGGCGTCGGGTGTGGAATCACTGAGACATCGGTATTCGGATTCTGGAGGTGAGTCTTGGGTTGAGCAAATCCAGTGTTTACAGGAGACAGAGTCTGTGGGAAGGCCGCAAGGCAGGTCCTCCGAGCTCTGGGGGTTGCTGGCTGCGGGAGTCGCCGGGGTTCTTGATGTACGCAGATCGTAGACGGAACAGGCCGGTATGGCTGGGGCCATGGCACTTGGTGTCCTCTTCTCCTTCCTGGGTCAGCACAACTCTTCGGTCCTTTTTTATTCTTCATCAAATCTGCGGAGCCAAGGTTCAGGGTCACCCCATAATACTACATTTTAGGGGCGTTAAAGGGGTGTGCAGGTGGGGACCAATGGGTCCCTTCCTTGGAGTGGGTACACCCCCTATTATGCCACCATCTTGTGGGAGGGGGCATGAGCCTCTACCTAATTGGCTGATCCACTCATCTTCAAGATGGAGGGGACTGAGATGTGTTCTTCACCTCTCCTCCACCATCTGAGGGGTGGAGTTGGCAAAGGTGGGCACACCTCTCTTCCTAGCTTGGATACCCGCCGTTTCTCCCGCCCAAAGTGGGGGCAGAACCAGTGGCAGTCAGTTGCAAGGGGCAGCAAAAGGCAGGGACAGCTTCCAAAGGCGGCAGGCTTTTGAAGCTTCCCCTTTCGTGGAACCAGCCCATCCTGGGGGAGGAGACATGACACCTCCTCCCAGAGACCCAGAGAGTGGAGGCTCTCTACTCAGGGGTCCAGAAATCTATCTGGTGGTGGCAAATGGCAGGCAGCCATTTAGGAACCACATCAGGGCTGGTCGATTTTCAAGGGGTATCTCTAAGATGCCCTACGAGTGCATTTTACATTAAATCCCACACTGGCATCATTGTGGATTTAATGTGTTGAGACGTTTGCTACCAAACTTCCCAGGTTTTAGTAAAGCCATTATAGAGCTCTGGAGTTCATAATGACCAATTCCCAGACTATATGCTCTTAATAGCTTTACTACACTTACATTGTCTAAGAATGGACTTAGACACTGTAGGGGTACAGGGCTCATGCCACAATACCCTCACCTTAGGGAAAATGTACTAGTGCACCCTGCTAGAGGGGGTGACCTACCTAGGCCTCAGGAAGTGAGTTGTAGGCATGGCACACAGGGATGTGTGCAATGTCGACTCTTCACTTTTCTCTGCACCAGAACACGCAGCCTGCAGTGGCAGTGTGTGTGTGTGTGTGTTAAGGTGCAGGGCCTCTAAGGGTGGCACAAAAGGTGCTGCAGCCCTCAGAGGCCTTCCCTGGTCACAGTGCCCTTGGTACACATGGTACCTTTTACAAGAGGCTTACCTGTGGTCAGGGATCTGCCAATTGTGGATACAAAGGTACAGTCTTGGGAAAGAACACAGGCCCTGGGAAGCTGATTGGTAGGGACCCAGGGCACATCAAGTCAGGTTGCATCAGATGACAGGCAAAAAGTGCGGGGTAACCATCCAATAAGGGGCACTTCCCTTTGACGACTATGAGATCATGCACAAACCGGTGCGGGATCAAAACCCAGTAGATTGCTTTTCACGAGTGTTGTTATATTGTCATAGTTCGACATCAAGGAAAGCTGAAGCATATCTCAAATTTATTGTGTCTGTCTGTGGAACAAATCATTGCTGGCAACAATGAAGATCAAGACATTATCAGAATCAAATACTGTATTACCACGCTGTAGGAAGGTAGGATCAGACTGCATAGTTACTTCCACTTTCTGCCTGGAGTTTTGCAGGGTTTTGACTAGTCTGACTGGGATCCTGCTAATCAGGACCCCAGACTATCAGCTTTCTCCCTAAAATGTTATTTAATGTACTTAGGTACACTCCAAATTGGATACTGGGGTACCCTTATCGTCCCTAGTATATGGTGCACATGTGCCCAGAGCATAGGTAACCCAGAGTCCTCCCGTGGGCTGAAGCATGTATTATGCCACCCATGACAGGCCATGCAAAATGAAACTACAGGCCTTCCTTTGCAGCCTGTGTAAGATGGTGCATGCACTAATTACTTTAGATATAGGTTTACTATATCTATAGGTCACTGCACTTAAAACCTATAAGTCACCCCTATAGCAGGCCTTGACAATCCTAAAAGCAGGGTACTGGGTTTTACGTAAAAGGGTGCTCCTGCATGGGCAGAGCACCCCTGCAGTCTTCGGAGACCATTCTCCTGGCTTGTCGGTGACGCAGCCAGACATATAGGTAGAGGTGCATTATATGCTCATGTAAAGTGCTATATCGAAAACGGCTGCAACAAACCATGTCGTGTTTGGTATCAAACACCTTGGAATCATACCTCCACACCGGTAACCGATGAGGGAGGTATGATTCCAGTCTTCAGAAGCAAGCTTCGTGGGGTCCCTGGTTTTCCCAGTACCAGCCTTCTCGACCCGGACAGCACAAAATGGTTGCTGCCGACCAGAGACACATATCTGCCCTCCTGCTGCTGAGCCAAGCTCGAGCAGAGGAAGGCAGCACAATAGGCATCCTGTCACAGGGAGGTGGTGCCACCTCCCAAACAGGATTTAGTGTAGTGGAGCTGGGTTTGTGCACTTCCAAAGTGTCTGAAAGTCTGCACAAGGGGCACATTTGGTGTCACTGTGCATAGTCCAGTTCAAACCAATACTGGGAGCCGTTGGCTCCTCTCTAGCGAGCAACTGCACAAAGGGCATGGGAGTAACCTCCCTCCTGTCCTGACCCTCCCCCGGGAGGGTCCCCAGAATCTGTCCAACCCTCTCCCGTGGTTACAAAAGGGCTTACCTGGCTGTAGGACCCTAGATTCGACGTGGACAAGATTCTGATCAAGAAACCACTGACCTTTGACTGTATGGACACTCTGGACTTCGCCTGGGCCCGACTTCGTCTCCCTCTCCGTACAAAGCATCGTCTGTGCCCATGCACCATATAGGCTCCGTGCAGGACCTGTGGAGCATCAAGGACAACTGAAGTATCTCCCTTGGGGTGAAGGAGTCACTCCCCTGCGTTTGCAGGCACCGTAATCCAACTGACAGGCCTACTGATCCTGAGCTCCTGCGGACCCCGAAGGCTCCAGCAACACAGGAGGTGGGTTCCTTCATTCCATGAGGTCGAACTGCCCTCTCACTGAGTTTGAGGTCAGTATCTCTCGTGGGGACTGCATAACCCGAACTCCTGTGCACCGTATACTTTTGCAAGTGCATATGCTTGTTGGCGTTCCCCAACTAAGTGCATTGGGCTATCAATAGCCCCAACCTCTACGCACATTTCATACAAAGGACTTCGGCCTCTTCGCACTCTGTGCCTTGCAAGCTGTGACTTTCTGAAACTGCTAGAGGTCCCCTCGCGGCTCCTGTTCCTTCGACCTGTGGGTCCACTTGAGGGACAACACTGCTTTTCTTGGGCTCTCCTAGTTGCTCCAGGCCTGCCCTGACCCCCCTTGCTGTGGTGAGTCCTCTGGTCCTTGCTGGGCCAGACCATAACCTCCTTTGACCTTCTTCGTGGGTTGCCGCTGCCAAGGCTTGTTGGTGCTCCGCCGGACACCGACCCCTCAGCACTCGACATCCTTCGTGGGACAGCTCGTATCCAGCTCCTGGTTGCCCTTGACATCTCCAGGTCCCTGCAGTTATAGAGTCAACGTCTCCATCTTCACACCTGAAGCACCCGACATCAGTGGGCATTTGTCTACCGAGCCCCTGGTCACTCCTGAGTGACCCAGACTCTGTCCCCTCAGCTTTCAGGTTCCTTCCATCAAGAATCCACCTGTGGGTTCCACCGGACACCTTTCTGCTTTCCATCAGTGGCATTTCTTTAAAGACTCCCATTGAGAATGACGGCGGTTTCCGACGCAGTTCAGCTCTATGCACACTGCTTCCCTTGGATAGGTAACTCTGATACTTCGATATCCACGGGTGGGGTGGCTCTCCAACCTTCTATGTTCCAAAGGGTTTCCTCGTAATCATCTGGGAAGGGTCCTTAAACTTTAAAACTGCGACTGTCCCATTCAATTATACGTAGCACGCGGTCATGTCTTCACACTGCACCCGTCCTCCGTGGGGTCCCTACTTACTCACCTTGGGCGGTTTCTTGGGGTCCCAGCGATTCTACATCCTCAAGACACTGTCTTGACTCGAGTCATGGTTCTTATACAACTATTTTAGTATATGGTTTGGTCTCCCCCTGGAGCCCACTGTGTATTAGTGCTACTTACGATTGTTTCTGTGCTACAGTATTGTGTGCTTTGTGTTTATCTGCGTGTAGCAGATACTGTGAGGTATTTAAGGTGTGTTATAACACTAAATACATATTTTTATAACTACTGTGTGGTTCTCGTTTCATTTAACAAATAATATAAGGTTGCATTCTGGTAAAACAAGCTGCTTAACATTCCTTCAAGACTAAGCCTGAAGGCTGCTCTCCATAGCTACCACCTGGATAACTTTCTAAGGTTATCTTTGACCTCTTAAATCACCATAAGGGTTGTTTGGAATGGTACAAGGTGCCCACTTTAATTAGAGGAGATCATATACCAAACCAACTTCTCACACACGCTATCATGTAGGAGTAATACCCAGCCCCTTGTCGGTGATGTTGAATTCCAAAAGTTCAAAAATGTACAGGACGAGGTAGCAGTCCCCCAGAAGACATAATACTGCGAGGCTCAAGGGCCGTCATACCAGGAAGCTTAAGACGCTTAGTCATCGAGCTGGGCCATAAAGGACAAAGTTGTATAATAGCCACCAAGAGAGCCTTAAGAAATCGAGTGTGGTTCTTCGGCTAGATGAGCGAGTCAAGAAGGAGCTAAAGGCATGCCACATTTGCAATTGTGCCTTTAGGAAATTGAAACCATTCATGGTAGTCATATATGAATATTCACATTTTCCTTTGGTGGAAGACCTATCTTCGAGAACCCATGACAAAGTCATAGAACGGCTTGATGATATCTTTGCAACATGGGGTATCACAGAAACCCTCATATCTGACAATGGCTCCCCTTTAACAGCAAAGAGTTCAAAGAATTTCTTGCCCGACTCAATGTTAAATATGAAAAGTATTAACCCCTCTGGCTCCAAGCCAATGGTGTAGTTGAATGATTCATGGGCACCCTCAATAGGGTCTTCAACGAGCGTCCATGGAGGGAATCGATCTGAAGGAAGCCATATATCAGACCCTCCGGGCCTATTGATAAACTCCTCACTCCACAACTGGCAACAGTCCAGCTAACTTGCTATTTGGGAGAGCCATCGGAACAAAACTACCCCAATGGATCTCGGCTCAATCAGTGAATACTGGCAAGTTTTCAAACACCGACGCAACTCTGAAAAGGAAAATGAAAGCGTATGCATGTCTGTGTTGTCATGCCCAGGAGACAGTCTTTGACAAAGAAGACTGGGTACTGGTTAAGCTGAGACGAAGATGGAAAAAGAACACTCCTTTTGCTGCTGATCCTTTACAGGTTGTGGCGTTCAAGGGAGATATGGTGACAGCATATCATCCTGAACAATCCTTCATTTGGGACACATCACATTTTAAACACCGACCAAAACACTTGTCGAGTCCTGAAACCACGCTTGAGGCGACCCAGCCAGCAGGTCCAGCCCTAGGATCTGGACCCATGATGCCCGAATAGGGTGAGCTTCGATCAACTCAAATCACCTGAGCCAGCAAACAAGTGTGAGCGCCTCACCGACTAATCGAGGAAATGTGATTTTAGTGATGTCTGCCACTTTTTATTTAACAAGGGAGAAGATGTAGCATATTCATGTGATGCGCACTAGGGCCCTCGCAGTTCAATCAATCAATCAATCAAGGGTTTGGAAAGCGCACTACTCACCCGTAATGGTCTCAAGGCGCTAGGGGAGGGGGCAGTTCCGGATCAGTCCCTGCCTCGGATCACTCGAAGAGCCAAGTCTTGAGGTCCTTCCTGAAGGTTTGCAGGGTTGGAGAGCGTCTGATGTGAACGGGGAGCTCGTTCCAAGTCTTGGCTGCGATGTAGGAGAAGGCTCTCCCACCTGTTCTAGTTCTGCGGATGCGGGGGACTTCTGCCTGGGCACGGTCAGCGGAGCAGAAGTTTCTTTTGGCTACGTGGAAGTTCCTTTTGGCTACGTGTAAGGTATTTGGGTCCGATGTTGAGGAATTTGTAGGCGTGGGTGAGGAGCTTGAAGGTGACCCTCTTCTCGACGGGGAGCCAGTGGAGTTCTCGCAGGTGTTGGGTCATGTGTTTGTGGCGGCGAGTCCCGAGGATGAGTCTGGCGGTGGCGTTCTAGATCGTCTGGAGTCTGCGTATAAGACCTCTGTTGATTCTGGAGTATAAGGCGTTGCCGTAGTCCAATCTGTGGGTTATGAGTGCGTAGGTGACGGTCTTTCTGCAGTCGGGGGGATCCATTTGAGGGTCTTGTGGAGGATGCGCATGCAGTTGAAGCTGGTGGAAGTGACGGCGTTGATCTGGCGGTTCATGGAGAGGGAGGAGTCGAGGATGATGCCGAGGTTTCGTGCGGGGTCCGTAGGGATAGGGAGGTTCCCGAGGGCTGAGGGCCACCAAGTGGTGTCCCAGGCGGACGTGCAGGGTCCGAGGATGAGGACCTCTGTCTTCTCAGAGTTGAGCTTCAGACAGCTATCCTTCATCCAAGCTGCCACATTCTTCATTCCTTCCTGGAAGCGGAGTCTGGTGTCTTTGGGTTTCTTCGTGAGTGTGAGGATGAGCTGGGTGTCATCGGCGTAGGATACAATGCTGAGCCCGTGCTATCTGAAGATGGCGGCGAGGGGGGCCATGTAGATGTTGAAGAGTGTGGGGCTGAGCGATGATCCTTGGGGTACTCCGCAGTTGATGTCAGTGGGTTCGGAAAGGAAGGGAGGGAGTCTGATCCTCTGGGTTCTACGTCGAGAAAGGATTGGATCCAGTTGAGGGCGGTTCCTTGTATCCCCACGTCGTGAAGTCTGGCTGCGAGTGTGCGGTGGGAGACGGTGTCGAAAGCTGCGGCGAGGTCTAGGAGGATGAGGGCCGCTGTGTGACCCTGGTTGAGTAGCATGCGGATGTCGTCGGTGGCGGCGAGAAGGATGGTCTCGGTGCTGTGGTTGCTGCGGAATCCAGACTGGGAGGCGTTAAGGATGGAGTTCTCTTCAATGAAGGTCGTCAGGGGTCCGTTGGGGCCCCTCAGTGGGTTTTCTTCATGGTCGCGGTGATGAGTTCGATGGTGGCGGGATTTCAGGTCATGATTGTTGGTTTGTTGGCGGCGTAAGGCGGGGGGGTGGTGTCTTGCGTCTGGTCGCTGAAGTTGTCATAGAGGTCCTTGATCTTCAGATGGAAGTATGAGCTGAGTTTGTCACAGTTCCTGGGATGGTGTGATGTCGGTGGCTTCGCTGGGGGGTTTGGTGAACTGCTGAATGACGTTGAACAGTTCCTTGGTGTTGGTTGCGTTGGTCTGGACTTTGCCTCTAATGAAGGTTCGGTTGGTGTCTCTTATGTGCTGGTGGTATTCCTTCTGGGTGCTTCTGTGGTTGGCCCGCACTTAAGTGGTTTTCAGGTTTCGCCAGGTTTTCTCTAGGCGTCTGCAGGAGCGTCTGGCTTCATGTAGTTCAGTGGTGAACCAGGTGGCCTTCAGAGGGCGTTATTTGGCAGGGTGGCGGAGGGGTGCAAGTTTGTCGGTGCAGCGGGAGATCCAGCTGTGAAGTTCTGTGGCTGCGGAGTTGGTGTCGGTCGTGGCGCTAGTGGGGTCTTGGAGGAGGGTGGTAATGAGGTGTTCCTCTGTGACCTTGCACCAGTTCCTGCGCGGTGCTCGTGGAGTGGGCTTGGGTGCGGTGGTGGTGTTGAAGGTGAAGTGGACGCAGTGGTAGTCTGTCCAGGAGGGCTGGGTGGTGTGGCTGACCCGGATGTTTGTTCCTCCAGCGAAGATTGGGTCGAGGGTGTGTCCAGCTCTGTGTGTGGGAAAGTTGACCAACTGCTTCAGTTCGAGGTTGGCAAGATTGTCGAGTAGAGTGATGGAGTCGGGGTTGTTGAGATTGTCGAGGTGGAAGTTCAGGTCCCCGAGTAGAATGTAGTCCATGGAGGTGATGGCGTGGGGTGCGGTGAGCTTGGCAATGGTGGTAGCGGGCTGTGTGCGAGGTCCTGGCGGTCTGTAGATGAGGGTGCCACGTAGCGTGGTCCTGGGGCTGGTCTGGATCTGGAAGTCGAGGTGTTCAGTGTTGGAGTAGGGGCAGTTTGTGCTGGATGTGGAGAGGGGGGTCTAGTGTGCGATGGCGAGTTTCCCTCCAGGGCCGTGGGGGCGGTCCTTTCTCTGGATCTTGTATCTGTCGGGGATGGCCGTGGCGATGTCGGGGACGGAGGTAGCGTTGGTCCAGGTTTCCGTGAAGAAGGCGACGTTGGGCGAGAGGGTGTCGAGCAGGTCCCAGATTTCTATGGAGTGTCGGTGCAGGGAGAGAACGTTGAGGAAGATGCACGTCAGGGCTTGTTGGTGCGTGCGTCGGGCAGGCCTTCGGTGATCGTGCGTTCGTTGTTGATGGTGAAGGATCTGCGGCAGGATCTGCATGAGAACTGGCCAAGGGTGGTGTTCGGCAAGGATCTTGCGCAGCCGGTATGTCTTCCGGAGTTGAATGCGTGGAGGGAGGTAGAGTCGTAGCGGTGGAACCTGGGAGAGCCAGGGTTCCTGGCACTGGTCGAGGTCGGGTCGTGGACAGGTGCAGACGGGCTTGCATTAGGCGCGTCTTTGGCACGCCAGTGGCGTGACCGCGCAGCGGCCACCATTAAGTTGGGGTGTGGGCGGGACTGGAGGAGGGGAGGTGGGAGGCTGTGTCGGTGGGCGGGGCTTTGCGGCGGAAAACAGCGAGCAGGTACGGGGGAAAACACCTGAAAGGAAGGAACTGGAACAGGACTCTAATGAGTAGAAAAACAGAAGTACACCTTCAATGAACAGAAATGACACCTAGCAGGAACAGAAATAATACGCAGTGGGGACGCTAAGAGATAAGAGGAAAACCGGGAGAGATACAGTGAGAAATGCGGAGTTACCAGGCGGGAGCTTGATCGCCTCAGGCAGCGACGTGCAGCTGGCGCGAACCCTGGCAGGACAGGAGACTCTGAGCAGAGATGAGCCTGCTCCGAGTGCGGAGCTGCTGGGGAGAGTGCTGTCCTGGACCGGAGGTCTGGCATTCGCAGTTCTGGGCGGACTCTGAAGAGGAATTATATAATATGCACAGAGGTGTTAGGGTTTGGTTAATTGGGAAGTGTGATGTAATGCGCAGTGCATGAGTGTATGCTGAAGAATAAAGTAATGCTTGACCAAAGTTCCCGTGTGGCGTAATTCATCTGTATTCTTCTGGGCTGGGGAAGATGCTTTACCTTGGATGTGTCTATCTCTCTTGACCTGCAACACCACAGTGTCTGTATCTTGGATATTGCGGAGCGGCACAGGCCCCACGGGGGGCATAAATTTGGCTTCAGAGAAGCTCTTCAGTGTCTGAGCACCCTCAACTTAGTTCCAAACTAGGGGGAGAGAGGCTGCGCAGCCCCCAGCTCTGAATCGTCAGGGATATCGGCTGGTCGAGAGAAGCTCAGGGGAGGGCGTCTCACATCACAAGCAACAGGCCACAACCCCTCCCAGCGGAGGCCTACATAAGTCATCTCCCATGACTATGTGGACCATAAGGGTGTGTGTGTGTATATAGTCCCTTACCTATTAATAAAGCTGTTCTCCCCTCTTCTTGTTGAGCAGTGAGTGCTAACGTTGTTACAGGAAGGTAGGGTCCTCTTTTTGTTCCAAGAACATTCTCTATGGGTAAAGCTTCTCAGTGTTCGTTCAAGGCAGAGGGTACTGAGCGAGCCATGGTACACTTGGACTTTACACAGTACCCAAACTTCATTACACATTGCCTGCATACTTATACCCTTACCCGTCAGTGAAGTACAATCTGAGATGGACATTTTTGTCCTGGTGCATTGTGGGTTTCAGGGGATGGAAACAAATCACTTTTAAACAGAGACATCATCTTTAATGGAAAATGTGACATGTCTATGCCCAACAGTAGAAAGCAGGAGTGTGCACAGAAGGGATGCGCTACAAGCTGCAAACTGAATGTTAAAGTAACATTTTCCTTTCTGTTGGAGACCAGCAACCTCATACTCAGGTAAGCCCGTTTTTTCCTATGCTGCCTTACAGCAATGTCGAGAGGTTTTTCAAAGTCCAGCTACAGCAAAGTCAGTAATACGGAGTTATACACGGTGTAGGAGGCTGGCTTAGTATGTGGTGCACACTTATTTAAGTGAAACACCGTGCACTAATCCAGACAATGCTTCTGGTGATTTCAGTGGTCTTAGACAACCATAGAAAGCTCTCTAAGTGGTAGCTGTGGAGAGCAGCCTTCAGTCTTAGATTAGAAGGAGTGTTAAGCAGCTTGTTTTACCAGAACTAATCATATAATGTAGGTTAAACGAAAAAGAACCACACAGCGTAGTTATAAAAATAGTTATATTTATTATACACACACTCACTAACACATTGGTATATCTTCTATCCGGAGATATCAACACAATACACACAATATTTCAAAAGGAAATAGGTAAGTAAACACAAATACACAGCGGTCTCCAGGGAGAGACCAAACCATATACCATAGAGCTGGGGACCCAAGGAACCGCCCAAGGTAAGTGCCCAGGAACCCCACGGAGGCTGTGTGCAGAGTGAAAACACAGCCGCATTCTCAATGCAAGTCAATGGGAAAGTCGCTGTTGCAGTTTCGAAGGAGAAAGACCCTTCCCAGTGGACCATGAAGAAACCCAGTGGAAGATGGAAGGTTGGAGAGCCACCCCACCCGTAGATACCCCAGGAACCAGGATACCCACACCAGGAAAGCCGGGTGCATAGGTGCAAGTGACATCGGAAACCGCCATACAGCATAATGGAGGACTTCAGTGAAGATGCCACTGGTGAAGAAGGTGAAAGAGTCCAGTGGAACCCAAGGATGGGGTCTTGAATAGGAGTACCTGCAAGCAGTGGGGACACAGTCTATGCCACTCAGGAGTGACCAGGAGGCACAGAAGACCAATAACCACCAATGACGGAAGATGCAGGAGAGTTGACAGTGACCTTGTCGTTGCAGCTGTGAGGACCGGGAAAAGTTGTGGAAGACCAGTTTGCCGTTCACGAGCTGTCCCACGTCGAAAGTCACGAACCAGGGGGTCGGTGTCATGCAGGACCACCAACAAGCCTTGGCAGCAGTAACAGACATAGTAAACGAAGAAGGTGCAGCGTTGGGACCAGCAAGGTCCAGGGTACTCACTAAAGGCAGGATAGTCAGAGCCGGCCCCAAGCAAGCAGGGGAGTCCACTGAAGCCAAAGAAGACCCTCAAGTGGACCTACAGGCCGAAGGTACAGGGGTTGCAAGAGAACCCCGATCAGCTCACCAAAGATGAAGGCCCACAGTTCAGAGGATACGGTGAGGACAAATATCTTGGTAGCAGGAGATGCTGAAGCCTCTTGTAGTCCGAAGAGTCCACAAGCCTTGGCAACGGCAAGTTGATGCAGTGCACTGGGTTTCTGCTTCAGCAGTTCCGACGACGGGGTACTGACTTCAAACTTGCTGAGCCTTAAGTACCCTAAGGAAAGGGTTGGGATGATTCAGGGATCGCTCCCAGAGGAGGGTCTGGACAGAGGGGAGGATACTCCCATGTCCTTTATCCAGTTACGCACCAGAGCGGGAGCCAAAAGCCAACTGGAATATGCAAGGAGGGCACCAAATATGCCCTTCAAAGCAGTCTGGTGGTGCTGGCAAGCAGTCCCACCCCAGCCCAATACACTAAGTCCTGTCTGGGAGGTGGTTACACCTCCCTGTGACAGGACACCTATTGCTCTACCTTCCCCTGCTCAGCTCAGCAACAGGATAGCAGAATCATGTCTGTGGTCCGCAGCAGCAGCAGCACTAGCTTGCTGTTAGACCCTGAAAGGCTGGTACCGGGAATACAGGGCGGCTCCCTAGGGAAGCCCCCCAGTACATGGGATCCTACATCCAAAACTGGAATCGGTGCTGGGGTAGGATTCCAATATGTTTGATACCAAACATGCCCAGTTTCGGTGCAGCCAATATATAGCTAGGTATTTCATAAATTACTTGATGTCTACTATATATATTAAATAGCTGACCACATTTACAAAGCCTGGAGGATTGACTCCTGGGTTTGTAGGGGTGTCCTGCTCGTGCACGGCAGCGTTACACTTATAACTTAGCACCCTGCCTTCAGGATTGAAGGGCCTGCTTAGTCGTGACTTATAGGTGTTAAGTGCAGTGACCTCCGATATAAGTAAACATATATGTAGTGAGTGGTGCTAGTACTTGAGAAAGAGGTGTGGCGCCGCGGCCAGGGCGACTGACTCCGGAATCTGTGGATCACGGTTCGATCCCTGGCGGCAGATTAGCCCAGCACCATGTGACTCTGGGCAATAGCTTGCTTAATCTTCCTGACGGCCCCCAGCGCCTAGAGACCCTTACGGGTGATTGTTCGCGCTTTAAAAATGTGGATTATTATTATATTACCAGCTCACACAGGCTACAATGGCAGGCCTGTAGTCACAGTTTGAGTGATCTCTCCTGGGTGGCATAATAGATGCTACAGCGCATGGACGACCCCTGGTATCTTAGTACCATATACTAGGGACTTAGAAGTGTAAACCAGCAGCCAATAGGGAAGGTACCAAAGTACTTACCATAGTCACATTTAGGGACAGAGCACAGTGACTGGGGTCCCGATTAGCAGGATCCCAGTCAGACTAGTCAGTAAACAGAATGACACCAGCAAAAAGTGGGGGTAACCATGAAAGCAGATCCTACTTTCCTACACACGGCTTATCCTGTAGGGGTTCATCTACACAATGAAAGTCACTGGGGTGACTGCTTTACACTTAACATGACTACCACTCACAACAATCAATAGGAAGAATGCCAAAAACGCAGCGGTGCCAGCAATCCAGTACAAACAGTCTTTTCATGCAAGAGATACCACAATTTGAAAACTCAGTACAACTCTTCCCCACCCTTCCACCTAAGATTGGCTGGAGGATTAGCCAGAGCAATGGGAACAAACTGCTTCAGACAAATGGGTACTGACAATTTAGAAAAGGCTGCTGTATGCAACTGCTATTTAAATAACACTGAATATGAGGCCAAAAAAGACCAAGAGTGATGTTCCTATGCCCTTAGACAAGTACAGACAATAGTCTGAAAAAGAGCAATAGAGGAGTTCCCTCGTGAGGAGCAAAATAAAGGAGGACCCTCTATTTTTCCACATAGCTAAAGTACACAACTTCAAGAATAGAGTGAATAACAATAAGAAGAGAGGATGTTGCCTAACGGATACAGCGGTCAACCTCGGAGGTGGGGTTCTGGGTTCGAGTTTTGACAGGGACGCTCAACATCCTGTGATTCTAGGCAAATACACTTAATCTCCCTGTGCCTCACCCAAAAAAAAATGTATGTGCCCGCCTGTAACACGACTGGTGCTCATGTGAAGCACTCTGATACCTTCGGGTCTAGTTCACGCAATATAAAACTCCCCCCCCCCCACCCTCCCCAAAAAAATAGTACGCTTGTCCTGCACAATCTCAATCATTACCTAATAAATGGAAAATAATTAAATGATCATGTTTCAGAATGTTGTTCCTATACTGGAAGAGCAGGCTTACTTGCCAACCATAGTATTGAATGTTCCTTAGGTATGTACCAGAGGCAGTGGAGAGAATTACCAATTTAAGGTACAACCTTTTAGCATATAATCGGTGGTGGCATTGCATATACTGCACCAAGCCTAACCTTTCCCCATACGTTGGTGGCTGGCCGATAAAGAATGTGTTCCAACAGTACCAGGACACAACAAACAAGATGATTCTACTGTTGTAACAAAACAAGACGATTCTCCTGCTATAACAATTGAGGTTTACAGTTAATCAGAAGAAATGTTTGGCAGAAGACAGAAATCCAAGCAAATCTGTTATTACAAAATCTGAATCACAGTCTCAAACAATGAGGGATGTAACAAGGTTGTTGGGAATGATGGTATAGTGTATCCACTTAATAGGTCATGCTGATCTCCAAATGATATCAGTACAGAGGTGGCTTGCAAACCAAAGTTTATCATTTTCTGACTACTTGAGGTAACTAATGGTTGTCACTCTCAATACAGAGCAAGCTTTAGAATGATAAGCACAGGACAACATAAGAGGGAGATCTTTCAAACATTTAGTCCTCACTCTGCAAGTAAGATGGCGTTAAAAAAGTAAAAAATACACAATTGATGGACGGAATGCAGAACAAATCAAAACATTCACCCCCAGTCAAGAGATCTGGGTTAAATCCATCATTCTTTTGCTGAGTTAAGAAAGAAGCATTAAATAACCATAACAGTTACCTAAAAGTGAAGACAGTCTTCTTGGCATTGACATTTTTCAGTCAAAGACACTGCTCAGCTGTGCAGGTGCAGACAGACCATAGACAGGTGTGTTTTATCTGAAACACTAAAGGACAAAATCGTACCCACTCTTGAAATTAGCACATAAGATCTGTCACTGGACAGTTCTCAACAACCTATACTTGGTAGTGCACCATCTGTCAGGGATGCTAAAAGTTACCTGAGATAACAAGCAGGTCAAAAGGAATATCTCATAAAAGGGAATTAATAAATATTTGCAAAGTGGGAAACACACCACCTTAGTCTTATTTTTGATGGGACATTTACCTATGCTTTTCCTCCAATTTAACTTTCCAGTTACCATTAAATCAGTTACCTCCCAGGTGACCATGTTGCTAATACTGTCACAATAGGCAAGTCACCCATGGCATTATATTGTATTGTAGTATTTCTGTAGCACTTTGCGACCCCGTAGCAAGGTCTCTGAGGGCCAGATGTACGACATATTTACCAGTCACAAAAGGCTCATTGTGCCATTTTCGACCGGTAAAATATTTTTTCATATGTAGCAACCCTATTTTGCAAACAGTAACCTATTTGCAACTCGCAAAATAGGGTTTTTGAGTCGACATAGAAAGGGGTGTATAAAGGGTGTCCCTTCCTAATAGTGAGTTGCAATGGTATGTACAAATGTTTTGGGACCGCGGTCGCAAAACATTCGCAGGTTAACACCAATTTCAAATTGGTGGTAAACCATTTGCAAACAGTAAGGGGTCCCTAATGGACCCCTTTCCCTTTTTGAATGGGGGCAGCAACATTTT
Source organism: Triturus cristatus (assembly GCF_964204655.1). NCBI lineage: Eukaryota > Metazoa > Chordata > Amphibia > Caudata > Salamandridae > Triturus > Triturus cristatus. The sequence goes on along the minus strand of NC_140594.1, from coordinate 372,369,864 downwards.
GTCAGAACAGGCAGTGATCCCATGCACCACTATCCACTCTCCAAAAAAAAAAGAAGAAAACTTGTCTTTTTATCTCTGAAATGCATCCCATTTTCCTTCAAGGAAAATGGTCTGTATTTTTAAAACAAATTGCTTTATTTAAAAAGCAGTCACAGACATAGTGGTCTGCTGACTCCAGCAGACTATCATCGCTGTGAGGGCCAGCCATTCCGAATGGGTCGCAAATTGCGACCTGCCTCATGAATATTAATGAGGCAGGTCCCTTGTGACCCATTTGGGAATTGCAAAGTGTCTGAGACACTGTTGTACATTAGGTTTTGCGACTCGCAAATTGCAAGTCGCTAAAAATCACAATTTGCGAGTCGCAAATCCTGACGGTCGTGCATGTGCGCCGAAGTTCTTTCCAGTTGGTCAAGTAAATGCCTGCTCCATTAGTAATGCGCGGCTGGGAAAGGGTATTGCAGTGCCATCTAGGAGTGTGTGTTTCAGTGTCATGCATGAGGTCCAGAGAATATGCCCCTGCCCTGACTTGGTGCGGTAGAGTGTAGTAGTGTCTTATGCATGGAGTGGCATGCAGAGGGAGTGTTACACTTGACAGAGGACTTGAAGCTTTTATCCTTCTCGACCGATGTGTAGCATTCAATACAGTTTCTCGTCAAATACTTAACTAAATTTGGCATCCATTATTCTGCCCTTGTCTGGTTTACCTTCTTCCACACTAATATAACACACTCAGTTCATCTTCCCTCTTTTCCATCCACTTTTCACCAATCCTCTTGTGTAGTGCCTCACAGCTAAGCCCTGAGCCCCACACTCTTCAGTCTCTACTTGCTCCCTCTTGCTAAACGATCTTACAGATTTTCATTTATGACCTACACTGATGATAGGCAGCTAGGACTCACTTTCAAGGGAAACCATCAAGAGACCCAAACTACGGGGCATATTTACAAGTGGAGTGGGGTCACTTTTTTTGCTGCTCCAGGGGCGCAGTGTGCTGGCTCATATTTACAAGGCCATGCAAAGCTACCCTGCATGGTTTATCATGGCCTTGTAAATATGCCCCCGTTTCACATTCCATGGGTGGTGGTGTGGGTGTTCCCACGCAACATCCATGGATTCTGACACATTCCCAGATTTACAAGGTTTTTTTAACCTGGGAATGCGTCTGCTTCTAATGCCTCCCCAAGGGAGGCGTAAAAGTGGCGTAATGAGGAGAAATTTCTCCGAGTTCTTTTCTTCTTTCTATGTGTGCTGCATTCTGCAGCACACATAGAAGGAGAAAACGCCATCAATGATTGGTTTTGTGCAGGAAGGGATACCTGCCGAAACAAAAACAATCACCCTTGCACCATGCACAACATTTGTGTTAATGTTGGAACACAGCAACATTAACACGCAACCAAGGTGGAGCGCTGTCAAGAATTGTAAAAAATAAAAACAATGTTGACGGGAACACGGTGAGATGCAACGGTAAAAAGCGGAAAGGGAGTGGACATAAAAATAATGTTGTCGGTGAGGAAGAACTCTGTGAGACATATTTGAAAAAAAGCGGCCAGGAATTTGCAGCCATAACGAAAAAACAGTTCAACCTAACATGGAATCCCCAAAATAGAGTGTACAAAGAAACAAGTAAAAAAAAATGCCTTGGTCCTTGAGAGACCTCTAATTAAAGAGGACGCAACATGTCGACTTTTTCCACACAAAAAAAGGTTTTTTTATAATTAAATGTATCCCTCTCAAGGCAACCAATGGACTGTGATAGGGGTCTTTGAAAATTAGCAGTTGTTAAAACCCCTTAAAAATGCGAGAATTGGAGAGTCTCCCCAAAAAACGCTAATTGAATATAGACTCTCCTAGGTATCAGTGAATAATACAAGACTGTTTTTTGTCTATGTGCTAACGTATATTTTAAAACACAGGTATTTGTTTTGTAAAATAACTGTGTTAATTGTAACATATAATTTTGTGAAAGTGTAACATATAGTTTCCTGGTAGGAATTGTGCCACAGTTATCGATTACCTCATTGTCTCTTCCAGTATTACAGCTTTGTGTTCTTTACCCGTAATAGTAGACCCAGCCCTAAGCGATCATAATTGTCTAACAATGTATCTCTCCCTGTGGGGGGATAAAGTAAAGGCGGTACATGGTACAGTGACAGATATAGTTCCACATAGACCCAATGGCCCTAGAATTAAATGGGGTAGGCAAAATGAGGAACATTTACTATGTACCATTGTGTCTGCCTGTATAGATGAGGTGGAATGCTGTCTCGAACCTGAAAAGGATAATGCTGATATTCTAGCTAGTTTCGATATCATTAATAAAAACATTGCAGAAATCTTAACGGGAAGAAAACCAAAGGGCCCTAGGATTAATGGGGGATGGTTCAACAGGGAATGTACTAAATCCCTACAAAGACTCAAAGTGGCTCTTAAGGGTAAACCCAGAGATAAGGAAGCAGTTAAAACCCTCAGAAGGGAATACTCAACTCATCTGAGGGATAGAAAACAGGAACTAAGGGAAGAGGCTTGGAACAACCTGACTAAGGCAGTGGATCTTAAGGATACCAAGCTGTTCTGGTCCACTGTCAATAGTCCCTTCCTCCAAAATGAAGAAGTCCCGGTAATGTCTGCCCAGGTATCTGAGGAACAATGGGTGACTCATTTTACTAGTATTTTTAACCCTGAAGGACTAGCGGTAGGGGGGGATAGTGAAACCCTGGCTTTTATCCCCATACCTCTTAATATCACAGTCTCTGAGGTGGATGCTGCCATCCGGGTCAGTAAGGGGGGAAAGGCGCCGGGCCCTGATGGGGTACCCGTTGACCTTTATAAAGCCGAGATTTCCATATGGAGCCCATTGTTAACAAAGGTTTTTAATGCCGCTGCAATGATTGCGGCCCCACAGACTTGGGGGGAATCAATCATTATTCCGGTATATAAAAAAGGGGAGAGGGGGGAGGCAAAAAACTACCGCCCGATTTCTCTCCTCACTGCTTCTCTAAAAATTATGAGCCGGGTGTTACTGAGTCGCCTAGAGGAATGGGTAGAAGATAAAGGGATCCTTGCGGATTCCCAGTACGGATTCCGCAAGGGGTTAGGCACTATAGAACAGTGCATTAATCTAGACCTTATTATATGCAAATATACACGGGCCAAACAAGGCTCGTTGTTTCTTTGCTTTGCCGACCTGTCCAGTGCCTTTGACTTGGTTGACCATGGTCTTCTGTGGTCAACCTTGTTGGACATGGGAGCTCCACAGGATATCATCTATTTCTTGGCCCAACTTTATAGGAATCTGACAGCTAAGATACGATACGGGCAATCGGGGGAGTGTACACCCAGTGTTAAAATAGGTTCCGGAATTAGGCAGGGATGCGTCCTTGCACCTCTTCTTTTCTCCCTTTTTATCAATGCAATCGAGTCGGAACTACGGGCCACCAGTGCAGATGCACCGACTGCTGGCGGCCTGTCCATCCCAATACTGCTTTATGCGGATGACGCGGTTCTGCTCTCACAAACCCCTCTAGGGTTGCAAAAACTTATGAATAAATTTGCAGATTTTATTAATGGGAGAAAATTAAAAATTAATAATTCAAAAACTTTTATAATGCCCTGTGGGAAGAAAACTAAAAACCTAAGGTCCTTCACAGTTATGGACCAAACTATAAAAGTGGTGGACAAATTCTGTTATCTGGGTATCACTTTTAATAGTAGGGGGATGTGGACACCTGAAATGATTAATGTAAGAGCCAAAATGGCCAAGTGTTCTTTTGGCATATTCAGGTTTGCATCCAAGTTAGGCTCAAGACGGATACCAGACATGTTGTACTTATATCGCCATAAATGTGTTGCTCTGGCCCTATATGGTTCAGGAGTGTGGGGCCATTGTAATAACAACATGCTCCAGGTTGAGGAAAACAAATTTGTCAAAAAACTCCTGTGTTTACCATCTTCTGCCTCAACAAAGCTGATCCATCAGGAGGTTGGTCTAGAATTTCTATCTGACTTGATCAGACTAAGACCCATGTTAGTATGGAGATCTATATGGGCCAAGGAACAGACTGGTTTTACAAGAAAGATTATTTTAGATTGTCTTTACATGGACAAATGTTCCCGCATCCCCTGGCTTAACTATATTACCCGAACATTTAATGATGTTTTTAATCTCACGGTGCGTGATAACCCTTCTTGTGTTTTAGATATCTCGAAGAGTGAGATTAAATATGAATTTCTGAGGGATAGCATGGTGAAGCGTAACGCAGCTTCTGCTCTGTTCTCCTCACATGTTTTTTACGACAGACACACTAAGGAAGAAATGGGGCTCTCAGGATACCTTAAAATGGTTACTATTCGATCCCACCAATATGTATTGACAAGACTACGGATGGGGATTGTTCATTTGCTTGTTGCGTACCCTGTAATGAAGACTTATACTACTGCCCCCTGTCCGTGTGATGGGACCACAAAGCAAAGTACGGAGCATTTTTTATTGTTATGCCCTCTTTATCTTCACCTTCGAAAAGTATATCTGAAACCGCTTTTTAAAAAATATAATGTATTCAATACTGTTTCGGCCATGGGGCTTTTATTTGGTCTTAATTCACAGGACATCTGCTTTTTTACTGCTGTATATATTTTAAAATCGATACGTCTGAGGAAAAGCACTTTTTTTTTCGATATGTGATCAACTTAAAACCTGCTATATCCTCATGTTTTAATGCTTATGTATGTATGTACTTTTATGATTATTAATCAATGATCGAATAAAGTTTTTGAATTTGAATTTGAATTTGATCAAAATACTAAAAGGCTTTGCAACCCCTGTTCTGTGTAAGCTAATGTGTTGATATATGAAAAAAGCTTTTGAAAGAAATAAGAAGTTTGAAAATAAAAATCAAGGGTTTAGGTAAATATTATCCTAAACCTAATAAGAATAAATCTGTTTTGAATAATTTCAGCTGAGGCAAACAAAGTTGTGTACATTTGCAACGTGGCCTAGCCTTGAGTTTAAGTAAAGGCCTAACCCCCCTATTTTGAATAACTTTTTTAAAGAGTCATTTTCAAACTCGTTATCTAAAATCCAACTCTTTGACTAAAGAGAATTTAAATTACAATTTGAGTCCAAACATGATATTTCCACCTGTTCCCAAACAAAAGTTATCACTTATTAAATGCAATTAGGTAATCCAATGTTATCCTATGGGAGAGGTATGCCTCGCAATAGTGAAACACAAATTAGAGAATTTTTCACTACAGAACATGTAAAACTTAAAAGTTTATGTTCACCTTTGTAAATTCACTGCACCCTGCCCTATGGGCTGTTTAGGGCCTAACTTGGGGGTGAGTTATTTGCATTAAAAAGGAAGGTTTAGGCCTGGCAAAAAGTTTATTTTGCAGGTCAAAATTGTTTAAAACTGCACACAGACTGCAACGTGGGCCTGAGACTTGTTTTAAAAGGCTACTTTTAGTGGGTGCCACAACTAGTGCTGCTGCCCACTAGTAGTATTTACTTTACAGGCCCTGGGTACCCGTGGTACGATACAAAAGGGATTGACAAGTAAATTAAATGTATCAACCAGGTGTAAGCTTATTACCATATTTTAAAGGGAGAGTACAAGCACTTTCGCACTGGTTAGCAGCGGTAACGTGCACAGTCCTACAAGCCACCTAAAATGGACTCCGAAAAAAGAGGGGTGAAGGCAAAAAGTTTGGGGGTTACCCTGCAGACAGGACCAAGTCCGACAGTTATAATGAAGTTCTTGTTATGTAACATGAGTGTAAGTATCAGAGGAACATAAGCAATGTACTGGGTCATGCACACTGCACTTAGCCCCTCTGCAATTGAGCACTGGCAGTGCACTGTATTCTCAGTTCTGTTTTCTTACAAGGGTCCCCTCTCCAACTCCTCCAAATACCCCAATTTCACATGCCTGCGGCAGTATGCTATGCCTCAGGCAGAATCCATTTGCACTGCATCTTGGTCAACAGTCCATGTCCCTGCACTGTGCTCTTGTTTTGGATAGCTGTAACCTTGTGCCACAACCTTGTTGAAGAAAAAACAATAATGTCCCAGTAAATACTGAAGCACCTGCATCTGCAGGAGCAATGGGTGTCACCGCAAAATGTAGTGCCACCGCAAAATGTATCCTATCTATTGTCCCTTCTAATGTGGGGGAAGTTGGATCTTTTTGGTGTCATGAGTTGGCGTCAGAAGGGCGGTGGGTGTAGTGTGTGGGTCTGGTATGACTCATTGGCATCTTTTTAAAAGGATATTTTTCAAGTGATCGTCGTGTTTCTTCTATGAATGGTCGCCATGATTACCTTGACTGGTAGTAATTAACTACAACCAAGAGATGATGGCCTTCTTGGATTTTTTGAAAGTCGGCTCTCACTTTCGTTTGGGTTCTTACAGAATGGCTATCAGATGATAATTGTGAAACCAGAACTTGAAGCCTTTCACTTCAAGCACTGTGACACTTATTGTGGATTCTACCTGTGCCTTAATGCCAGAAAACCAGGCTCTTTCTATGATTGTCGCTTTGATCTTCAAAGTATGCCAGTATCACGACATGTGTAGTAAGCGTGTAAGGATTCACCAGTCTAGTGCCTTGGGATTCTGAGACACTTCCCCGGAAATGGTCATTTTGTTGGTGCACTTTCAAGAAGATGGCACATTTTCTTACCAATTGTTGATGCCCAGTGTCTTCTGTGATGGCGTCCTGGAACGAACTGTAATTTCTTTCAATGTCACGGTTTGGTGTAGATACTTTCGATGCGTTTTCTGCTTCTGTATTTTCCTTCCTCATGTTTTTCATTGGGTGCCTGTAGATGTAATCATACAGATTATAGATACAAGGTTAGTACTTTTCAGTAATCTTGGACTCTTGTAGCTGGAATGTCCACATTATTATCAGATGTAGGGGTTGGTCCCATGAGGAGTGTTGTCAGCAGGTTATTATCTTTGAAGGTTTTAAATGGGTTCCCACTGATATACTTATGGAAATATATGCAGCCCCTATATGTTGGCGATTGTCCTCACATTCGATCTGAGTGCACCTCTGTTTGGTAATAGAGTTCGGCTGGGATTTTAGTATGCTTCACAGTTGCAGGCCTAACTTGCATTACGACAGAACCTAAGTCCCTGGGGTTGGTGTTGCGTACCATATCTTGGTGCCCAAGTAGGCTGAAGTAAGCTATCCTTCTGCCACTGACTATGGAGTCTTTCATTTTTAGGTTGAGCCTACACAGCTCATGCACTATGCTTGCACGGGGTATTATTTACAATAAAGGGCTTTGAGCCCGCCTTTGCTTCCCATTCGTTAGCTCCATTGTGGCTCTTCTTTGCTGGCTCCTGATTGATCAGCACACGCATTGCGTCACGTTTTGAATCTGGCGCATGGATACACATTGATTCCTGTTACTGTCCATCCACTGCTCGTCCTGTCATTGAGGTACCATTTCTTTACCTCCCATGTTTCTCTGTCATCTTCTCCATGTTACTGCCTCCTTCACCCATCATTGCTTGCACCGGCAGCTAAGCTGTTTAATTTTTATAGCACTCCATGAGTGCGTAAGTTCTACAACTGACTCCCTTGTGTGCGTCTCTTCTCTCTTCAGCGGGTGTTGCTCTCTTGCCCATTTTTAGGTCTCGCCTATGCAGCGCGCATGCGATGCTTAGGAGGACCTTTAGCCGTCGCTCAGCTTTTTTTGGAAGCACATACTCGTGCTTGTGGCAGCATCAACCTTGCGGGAGCGAGCAGGGGCGCGCCCACAAGCACGAGTATGTGCTTCCAAAAAGAGCTGACTGCGCGCTCACGCACCACTCCCGGGCCAGCAAACACACGATTGCAGTGCCAGCAGTGTGTTTTGCTTTTACTGTGACAAGCATGCGTGTGCTTCAAAATAGCAGCATTAGTTATTCACTCGTGCAGGGCTATCATTTACTGTGTGTTTTGCTTTTACTGTGATAGTTTTCTCATCACTTCTTCCCTTGTGCTCTGTCTTGCTTTCTTTTTTTTATCATTCACTCTGTGTTTTGCTTTTACCTTTTCCCACTATTTGTCACCACGTCCACCACCACTACCTTGTCCACCACCACGTCCACCACCACCACCATGTCCACCACCACCATGTCCACCATCACCACGTCCACCACCACCACATCCAACCCCACCATCACTACCACGTCCACCACGTCCACCAACACCACCACCATGTCCACCACCACATCCACCACCACGTCCATCACCACCACATCCACCATCATGTCCTCCACCACCACCACATCCTCTACCACCACCACGTCCTCCACCACCACGTCTACCACCACATCCACCACCACGTCTACCACCATGTCCACCACCATGTCCACGACCATGTCCACAACCATCATGTCCACCAGCATGTCCACAACCATCATGTCCACCACCATGTCCTCCACCACCACCACATCCACCACCACCATGTACACCAACACCACCACGTCCACCACATCCACCACCACCACGTCCACCACCACCACGTCCACCACCACGTCCACCACCATGTCCACCACCACGCCCACCACCACCACTTCCACCACCATGTCCACCACCACCACGTCCACCACCACCACATCCACCACCACCACCATATCCTCCACCACCATGTCCACTACCACCATGTCCACCACCACATCCACCATCACCACCACATCCACCACCACAAAGTCTACCACCACTCCCACCACCATGCCTACCACCACACCCACCACCACGTCCACCACCACCATGTCCAGCACCACCATGTCCACCACCACCACGTCTTTCACCACCACGTACACCACCACCACCACATCCACCACCACGACCACAACATCCACCACCACCATGTCCATCACCACCACGTCCACCACCACCACCACCACGTCCACGATGTCCACCACCATGTCCACCACCACCACCACATCCAACACAACCATGTCCACCACCACCACATCCACCACGTCCACCACCACATCCACCACCATGTCCACCACCACCATGTCCACCACCGCCACGTCCACCACCATGTCCACCACCATGTCCACCACCACGTCCACCACCACGTCCACCACCACATCCACGTCCACCACCACCATGTCCACAACGTCCACCACCACCACCTGGTGGACGTGGTGGACCAGATCCACCACCACCACATCCAACCCCACCACCACCACCACATCCTCCACCACCACCACGTCCTCCACCACCACATCCACCACCACGTCCACCACATCCACCATCACGTCCATCACCACATCCACCACCACGTCCACCACCACGTCCACCACCATGTCCACCACCACATCCTCCACCACCACCACATCCACCACCACCATGTACACCAACACCACCACATCCACCATATCCACCACAACCATGTCCACCACCATGTCCACCACCACCACATCCACCACCACCACATCCACCACTACGTCCACCACCATGTCCACCACCAAGCCCACCATCACTTCCACCACCACGCCCACCACCACTTCCACCACCATGTCCACCACCACCACCATGTCCACCACATGTCCACCACCACCACCATGTCCTCCACCACCATGTCCACCACCACCACGTCCACCACCACACCAACCACCACCACCACGTCCACCACCACCACATTCACCACCACCACATCCACCACCACCATGCCCACCACCACCACCATGTCCACCACGTCTTTCACCACCACGTCCACCTCCACATCCACCACCACCACCACAACATCCACCACCACCATGTCCATCACCACCATGTCCATCACCACCACGTCCACGATGTCCACCATCACCACGTCCACCACCACCACATCCAACCCCACCATCACCACCATGTCCACCAACACCACCACCACGTCCACCACCACGTCCACCACCACCACCACCACGTCCACCACCACCACCACCACCTCTACAACCACGTCCACACCCACCACCACCACATCCACCACCACGTCCACCACCACATCCACCACCACGTCCACCACCACCATGTCCACCACCACATCCACCACCACGTCCACCACCACCACATCCACCACCATGTCCTCCACCACCACATCCTCCACCACCACCACGTCCTCCACCACCACATCCACCACCACATCCACCACCACGTCCACCACCATGTCCACAACCATCATGTCCACCACCCCTTCCTCCACCACTACCACATCCACCACCACCATGTACACCAACACCACCATGTCCACCACATCCACCACCAGCACATCCACCACCACCACATCCACCACCACGTCCACCATGTCCACAACCATCATGTCCACCACCACGTCCTCCACCACCATCACATCCACCACCACCATGTACACCAATACCACCATGTCCACCACATCCACCACCAGCACGTCCTCCACCACCACATCTACCACCACATCCACCACCACGTCCACCACCATGTCCACCACCATGTCCACCACCATGTCCACAACCATCATGTCCACCAGCATGTCCACAACCATCATGTCCACCACCATGTCCTCCACCACCACCACATCCACCACCACCATGTACACCAACACCACCACGTCCACCACCACCACGTCCACCACCACCACGTCCACCACCACATCCACCACCACGTCCACCACCATGTCCACCACCACGCCCACCACCACCACTTCCACCACCATGTCCACCACCACCACATCCACCACCACCACGTCCACCACCACCACCATATCCTCCACCACCATGTCCACTACCACCATGTCCACCACCACATCCACCACCACAAAGTCCACCACCACTCCCACCACCATGCCCACCACCACACCCACCACCACGTCCACCACCACCATGTCCACCACCACCATGTCCACCACCACCACATCTTTCACCACCACGTACACCACCACATCCACCACCACGACCACAACATCCACCACCACCATGTCTATCACCACCAAGTCCACCACAACCACGTCCACGATGTCCACCACCATGTCCACCACCACCACCACGTCCAACACAACCATGTCCACCACCACCACATCTACCACGTCCACCACCACATCCACCACCACATCCACCACCACCACATCCACCACCGCCACGTCCACCACCATGTCCACCACCATGTCCACCACCACGTCCACCATGTCCACCACCACGTCCACGTCCACCACCACCATGTCCACAACGTCCACCACCACCACCTGGTGGACGTGGTGGACCAGATCCACCACCACCACATCCAACCCCACCACCACCACCACATCCTCCACCACCACCACATCCTCCACCACCACATCCACCACCACGTCCACCACATCCACCATCACGTCCACCACCACATCCACCACCACATCCACCACCACGTCCACCACCATGTCCACCACCACGTCCTCCACCACCACCACATCCACCACCACCATGTATACCAACACCACCACGTCCACCACATCCACCACAACCACGTCCACCACCATGTCCACCACCACCACATCCACCACCACCACATCCACCACTACGTCCACCACCATGTCCACCACCAAGCCCACCATCACTTCCACCACCACGCCCACCACCACTTCCACCACCATGTCCACCACCACCACCATGTCCACCACACGTCCACCACCACCACCATGTCCTCCACCACCATGTCCACCACCACCACGTCCACCACCACGCCAACCACCACCACCACGTCCACCACCACCACATTCACCACCACCACATCCACCACCATCATGCCCACCACCACCATGTCCACCACCACCACCATGTCCACCATGTCTTTCACCACCACGTCCACCTCCACATCCACCACCACAACATCCACCACCACCATGTCCATCACCACCATGTCCACCACCACCACGTCCACGATGTCCACCACCATGTCCACCATCACCACGTCCACCACCACCACATCCAACCCCACCATCACCACCATGTCCACCAACACCACCACCACATCCACCACTACCACCACCACGTCCACCACCACGTCCACCACCACCACCTCTACAACCACGTCCACACCCACCACCACCACGTCCACCACCACATCCACCACCACGTCCACCACCACCATGTCCACCACCATATCCACCACCACGTCCACCACCACCACATCCACCACCATGTCCTCCACCACCATATCCTCCACCACCACCACGTCCTCCACCACCACATCCACCACCACATCCACCACCACGTCCACCACCATGTCCACAACCATCATGTCCACCCCCCTTCCTCCACCACCACCACATCCACCACCACCATGTACACCAACACCACCATGTCCACCACATCCACCACCAGCACGTCCACCACCACCACGTCCACCACCACATCCACCACCACATCCACCATGTCCACAACCATCATGTCCACCACCACGTCCTCCACCACCATCACATCCACCACCACCATGTACACCAATACCACCATGTCCACCATGTACACCAATACCATCATGTCCACCACATCCACCACCAGCACGTCCACAACCACCACGTCCACCACCACATCCACCACCACGTCCACCACCATGTCCTCCACCACGCCCACCACCACCACTTTCACCACCATGTCCACCACCACCACGTCCACCACCACCACGTCCACCACCATGTCCTCCACCACCATGTCCACCACCACCATGTCCACCACCACATCCACCATCACCACCACATCCACCACCACAAAGTCCACCACCAATCCCACCACCATGCCCACCACCAATCCCACCACCATGCCCACCACCACACCCACCACCACCACGTCCACGATGTCCACCACCATGTCCACCACCACCACCATGTCCAACACCACCATGTCCACCACCAACACCACATCCACCACGTCCACCACCACCACATCCACCACCACCACATCCACCACCATGTCCACCACCACGTCCTCTACCACCACCACGTCCACCACCACCACCATGTCCACCACCACCATGTCCACCACGTCCACCACCACCACCTGGTGGATGTGGTGGACCAGATCCACCACCACCACATCCAACCCCACCACCACCACGTCCTCCACCACCACCACATCCTCCACCACCACCACGTCCTCCACCACCACGTCCACCACCATGTCCACCACATTCACCATCATGTCCACCACCACATCCACCACCACCACCATGTCCACCACCATGTCCACCGCCATGTCCTCCACCACCACCACATCCAACCCCACCACCACCACGTCCTCCACCACCACCACATCCTCCACCACCACCACGTCCTCCACCACCACGTCCACCACCATGTCCACCACATTCACCATCATGTCCACCACCACATCCACCACCACCACCACATCCACCACCACGTCCACCACCACCACATCCACCACCACCACATCCACCACCACGTCCACCACCACCCCATCCACCACCACCACATCCACCACCACGTCCACCACCATGTCCACCACCAAGCCCACCACCACTTCCACCACCACGCCCACCACCACTTCCACCACCATGTCCACCACCACCACGTCCACCACACATCCACCACCATGTCCTCCACCACCATGTCCACCACCACCACGTCCACCACCATGCCAACCACCACCACCACCACGTCCACCACCACCACGTCCACCACCACCACATCCACCACCACCATATCCACCACCACCACATCCACCACCACCATGCCCACCACCACCATGTCCACCATCACCACCATGTCCACCACCACCACGTCTTTCACTACCACGTCCACCACCACATCCACCACCACCACCACAACATCCACCACCACCATGTCTACCACCACCACCACATCCAACACCACCATGTCCACCACCAACACCACATCCACCACCTCCACCACCACATCCACCACCACTGCGTCCACCACCACCACGTCCACCACTGCCACGTCCACCACCATGTCCACCACCACCACGTCCACCACCATGTCCACCACCTCCACCACCACCATGTCCTTCACCACCACACCCACCAACATGTCCACCACCACATCCACCACCACGTCCACCACCACCCCATCCACCACCACCACATCCACCACCACGTCCACCACCATGTCCACCACCAAGCCCACCACCACTTCCACCACCACGCCCACCACCACTTCCACCACCATGTCCACCACCACCACGTCCACCACACATCCACCACCATGTCCTCCACCACCATGTCCACCACCACCACGTCCACCACCATGCCAACCACCACCACCACCACGTCCACCACCACCACGTCCACCACCACCACATCCACCACCACCATATCCACTACCACCACATCCACCACCACCATGCCCACCACCACCATGTCCACCACCACCACCATGTCCACCACCACCACGTCTTTCACCACCACGTCCACCACCACATCCACCACCACCACCACAACATCCACCACCACCATGTCTACCACCACCACCACATCCAACACCACCATGTCCACCACCAACACCACATCCACCACCTCCACCACCACATCCACCACCACTGCGTCCACCACCACCACGTCCACCACTGCCACGTCCACCACCCTGTCCACCACCACCACGTCCACCACCATGTCCACCACCTCCACCACCACCATGTCCTTCACCACCACACCCACCAACATGTCCACCACCACGTCCACCACATCCACCACCCCCACCATGTCCTCCACCACCATGTCCACCATCACGTCCACCACCACATCCACCACCACATCTACCACCATGTCCACCACCATGTTTACCACCACGTCCTCCACCACCACCACATCCACCACCACCATGTACACCAACACCACCACATCCACCACCACCACAACCACCACCACGTCCACCACCACCAGCATGTACACCACCACCACCACGTCCACCACCACAACATCCACCGCCACCATGTCCATCACCATCATGTCCACCACGTCCACGATGTCCACCACCATGTCCACCACCACCACCATGTCCAACACCACCATGTCCACCACCAACACCACGTCCACCACCACATCCACCACCACCATGTCCACCACCACCACGTCTACCACCGCCACGTCCACCACCATGTCCAGCGCCACGTCCACCACCATGTCCAGCGCCACGTCCACCACCACGTCCACCACCACCACCACATCCACCACCACCACGTCCACCACCACCACCACATCCACCACCACCATGTCCACCACGTCCACCACCACCTGGTGGACGTGGTGGACCAGGTCCACCACCACCATATCCAACCCCACCACCACCACCACCACATCCTCCACCACCACCACGTCCTCCACCACCATATCCACCATCACGTCCACCACCACATCCACCACCACATCCACCACCACATCCACCACCATGTCCACCACCATGTCCACCACCACGTCCTCTACCACCACCACATCCACCACCACCATGTACACCAACACCACCACGTCCACCACATCCACCACCACCACAACCACCACCACGTCCACCACCACCACATCCACCACCACCACATCCACCACCATGTCCACCAGCATGTCCACCACCATGCCCACCACCACTTCCACCACACGTCCACCACCACCACCATGTCCTCCACCACCATGTCCACCACGCCAACCACCACCACCACATCCACCACCACCACATCCACCACCACCACCATGCCCACCACCACATCCACCACCATGTCCACCACCACCATGTCCTCCACCACCACCATGTCCACCACGTCTTTCACCACCACGTCCACCACTACCACATCCACCACCACCACATCCACCACCACCATGTCCAACACCACCACGTCCACGATGTCCACCACCATGTCCAACACCACCATGTCCACCACCAACACCACATCCACCACCACATCCACCACCACCACGTCCACCACGTCCACCACCGCCATGTCCACCACCATGTCCACCACCGCCACGTCCACCACCTCCATGTCCACCACCTCCATGTCCACCACGTCCACCACCACCATGTCCTCCACCACTATTTGCTCCACCACCACACCCACCACCAGGTCCACCACCACGTCCACCACCACATCCACCACCACCACCATGTCCACCACCACCACGTCCAGCACCATGTCCACGTCCACCACCATGTCCACGTCCACCACCACATCCACGTCCACATCCACGTCCACCACCACATCCACCACCATGTCCACCACCAGGTCCACAACCACCACCACGTTCACCATCACCACGTCCACCACCACCACACCCACCACCACACCCACCACCACCACCACCAGGTCCACCACCACCACCACATCCGCCACCACCACGTCCACCATCACTGTGGTGGTGGTGGATGTGGTGGTGGTGGTCCTGGTGGTGGTGGTGGTGGACTTGGTGGACTTGGTGGTGGTGGACGTGGTGGTGGTGGTGGACGTAGTGGGACGTAGTAGTGGACCACCATGAGGAGTGTTGTCAGCAGCTTATTATCTTTGAAGGTTTTAAATGGGTTCCCACTGATATACTTATGGAAATATATGCAGCCCCTATATGATGGCGATTGTCCTCACATTCGATCTGAGTGCACCTCTGTTTGGTAATAGAGTTTGGCTGGGATTTTAGTATGCTTCACAGTTGCAGGCCTAACTTGCATTACGACAGAACCTAAGTCCCTGGGGTTGGTGTTGCGTACCATATCTTGGTGCCCAAGTAGGCTGAAGTAAGCTATCCTTCTGCCACTGACTATGGAGTCTTTCATTTTTAGGTTGAGCCTACACAGCTCATGCACTATGCTTGCACGGGGTATTATTTACAATAAAGGGCTTTGAGCCCGCCTTTGCTTCCCATTCGTTAGCTCCATTGTGGCTCTTCTTTGCTGGCTCCTGATTGATCAGCACACGCATTGCGTCACGTTTTGAATCTGGCGCATGGATACACATTGATTCCTGTTACTGTCCATCCACTGCTCGTCCTGTCATTGAGGTACCATTTCTTTACCTCCCATGTTTCTCTGTCATCTTCTCCATGTTACTGCCTCCTTCACCCATCATTGCTTGCACCGGCAGCTAAGCTGTTTAATTTTTATAGCACTCCATGAGTGCGTAAGTTCTACAACTGACTCCCTTGTGTGCGTCTCTTCTCTCTTCAGCGGGTGTTGCTCTCTTGCCCATTTTTAGGTCTCGCCTATGCAGCTCGCATGCGATGCTTAGGAGGACCTTTAGCCGTCGCTCAGCTCTTTTTGGAAGCACATACTCGTGCTTGTGGCAGCATCAACCTTGCGGGAGCGAGCAGGGGTGCGCCCAAAAGCACGAGTATGTGCTTCCAAAAAGAGCCGACTGCGCGCTCACGCACCACTCCCGGGCCAGCAAACACACGATTGCAGTGCCAGCAGTGTATTTTGCTTTTACTGTGACAAGCATGCGTGTGCTTCAAAATAGCAGCATTAGTTATTCACTCGTGCAGGGCTATCATTTACTGTGTGTTTTGCTTTTACTGTGATAGTTTTCTCATCACTTCTTCCCTTGTGCTCTGTCTTGCGTTCTTTTTTTTATCTTTCACTCTGTGTTTTGCTTTTACCTTTTCCCACTATTTGTCACCACGTCCACCACCACTACCTTGTCCACCACCACGTCCACCACCACCACCATGTCCACCACCACCATGTCCACCATCACCACGTCCACCACCACCACATCCAACCCCACCATCACCACCACGTCCACCACCACCACGTCCACCAACACCACCACCACGTCCACCACCACGTCCACCACCACGTCCACCACCACATCCACCACCACGTCCATCACCACCACATCCACCACCATGTCCTCCACCACCACCACATCCTCCACCACCACCACGTCCTCCACCACCACGTCCACCACCACATCCACCACCACGTCCACCACCATGTCCACAACCATCATGTCCACCAGCATGTCCACAACCATCATGTCCACCACCATGTCCTTCACCACCACCACATCCACCACCACCATGTACACCAACACCACCACGTCCACCACATCCACCACCACCACGTCCACCACCACCACGTCCACCATCACATCCACCACCACGTCCACCACCATGTCCACCACCACGCCCACCACCACCACTTCCACCACCATGTCCACCACCACCACGTCCACCACCACCACGTCCACCACCACCGCCATATCCTCCACCACCATGTCCACCACCACCATGTCCACCACCACATCCACCATCACCACCACATCCACCACCACAAAGTCCACCACCACTTCCACCACCATGCCCACCACCACACCCACCACCATGTCCACCATCACCATGTCTTTCACCACCACATACACCACCACCACCACATCCACCACCACGACCACAACATCCACCACCACCATGTCCATCACCACCACGTCCACCACCACCACGTCCACGATGTCCACCACCATGTCCACCACCACCACCACCACGTCCAACACCACCATGTCCACCACCACCACATCCACCACGTCCACCACCACATCCACCACCACCTCCACCACCACCACATCCACCACCGCCACATCCACCACCGCCACATCCACCACCATATCCACCACCATGTCCACACCACGTCTACCACCACGTCCACCACCACATCCACGTCCACCACCACCATGTCCACAACGTCCACCACCACCACGTGATGGACCAGATCCACCACCAGCACATCCAACCCCACCACCACCACCACATCCTCCACCACCACCACGTCCTCCACCACCACATACACCACCACATCCACCACATCCACCATCACATCCACCACCACATCCACCACCACGTCCACCACCACGTCCACCACCATGTCCACCACCACGTCCTCCACCACCACCACATCCACCACCACCATGTACACCAACACGACCACGTCCACCACATCCACCACAACCACATCCACCACCATGTCCACCACCACCACATGCACCACCACCACATCCACCACTACGTCCACCACCACGTCCACCACCAAGCCCACCACCACTTCTACCACCACGCCCACCACCACTTCCACCACCATGTCCACCACCACCACCACCACGTCCACCACACGTCCATCATCACCACCATGTCCTCCACCACCATGTCCACCACCACCACGTCCACTACCACGCCAACCACCACCACCACGTCCACCACCACCACATTCACCACCACCACATCCACCACCACCATGCCCACCACCACCATGTCCACTACCACCACGTCTTTCACCACCACGTCCACCACCACATCCACCACCAGCACCAAAACATCCACCACCACCATGTCCATCACCACCATGTCCACCACCACCACGTCCACGATGTCCACCACCATGTCCACCACCAATCCCACCACCATGCCCACCACCACGCCCACCACCATGTCCACCACCACCATGTCCACCACCACCACCATGTCCACCACCACCACGTCTTTCACCACCACGTACACCATCACCACCACATCCACCACCACGACCACAACATCCACCACCACCATGTCCATCACCACCACGTCCACCACGTCCACGATGTCCACCACCACCACCACGTCCAACACCACCATGTCCACCACCAACACCACATCCACCACGTCCACCACGTCCACCACCACCATGTCCACCACCACCACATCCACCACCATGTCCACCACCACGTCCTCTACCACCACCACGTGCACCACCACTACCACCACTACCAGATCCACCACCACCACATCCAACCCCACCACCACCACATCCTCCACCACCACCACATCCTCCACCACCACCACGTCCTCCACCACCACGTCCACCAACACATCCACCATCATGTCCACCACCACATCCACCACCACCACCATGTCCACCACCATGTCCACCACCATGTCCTCCACCACCACCACATCCACCACCACCACGTCCACCACCACCACATCCACCACCACCACATCCACCACCACCACATCCACCACCACGTCCACCACCACCACATCCACTACCACCACATCCACCACCACGTCCACCACCACCACATCCACCACCACGTCCACCACCATGTCCACCACCAAGCCCACCACCACTTCCACCACCACGCCCACCACCACTTCCACCACCATGTCCACCACCACCACCACGTCCACCACACGTCCACCACCACCATGTCCTCCACTACCATGTCCACCACCACCACGTCCACCACCACGCCAACCACCACCACCACGTCCACCATCACCACATCATCCACCACCACCATGCCCACTACCACCATGCCCACCACCACCACCATGTCCACTACCACCACGTCTTTCACCACCACGTCCACCACCACATCCACCACCACAACATCCACCACCACCATGTCCACCACCACCACGTCCACCACCATGTCCACCACCACCACCACGTCCAACACCACCATGTCCACCACCAAAACCACATCCACCACGTCCACCACCACATCCACCACCACTGCATCCACCACCACCACGTCCACCACCACCACGTCCACCACCACCACGTCCACCACCATGTCCACCACCACCACGTCCACCACCACGTCCACCACCACGTCCACCACCTCCACGTCCACCACCATGTCCTCCACCATCACACCCACCACCATGTCCACCACCACGTCCACCACATCCACCACCCCCACCATGTCCTCCACCACCATGTCCACCATCACGTCCACCACCACATCCACCACCACATCCACCACCATAACCACCACCATGCCCACCACCACGTCCTCCACCACCACCACATCCACCACCACCATGTACACCAATACCACCACATCCACCACCACCACAACCACCACTACGTCCACCACCACCAGCATGTACACCACCACCACCACGTCCACCACCACAACATCCACCACCACCATGTCCATCACCACCATGTCCACCACCACCACGTCCACGATGTCCACCACCATGTCCACCACCACCACCATGTCCAACACCACCATGTCCACCACTAACACCACATCCACCACATCCACCACGTCCACCACCACATCCACCACCACCGTGTCCACCACCACCACGTCCACCACCACCACGTCCACCACCGCCACGTCCACCACCATGTCCAGCACCACATCCACCACCACCACCATGTCCACCACCACCACGTCCACCACCACCATGTCCACCATGTCCACCACCACCTGGTGGACGTGGTGGACCAGGTCCACCACCACCACATCCAGCCCCACCACCACCACATCCTCCACCACCACCACATCCTCCACCACCACCACGTCCTCCACCACCACATCCACCATCACGTCCACCACCACATCCACCACCACATCCACCACCATGTCCACCACCATGTACACCACCACGTCCTCCACCACCACCACATCCACCACCACCATGTACACCAACACCACCACGTCCACCACATCCACCACCACCACAACCACCACCACGTCCACCACCACCACATCCACCACCACCACATCCACCACCATGTCCACCAGCATGTCCACCACCACGCCCACCACCACTTCCACCACCATGTCCACCACCACCACGTCCACCACACGTCCACCGTCACCATGTCCACCACCACCATGTCCACCACATGCACCACCACGCCAACCACCACCACCACATCCACCACCACCACATCCACCACCACCACATCCACCACCACCACCATGCCCACCACCATATCACCACCATGTCCACCACCACCATGTCCTCCACCACCACCATGTCCACCACGTCTTTCACCACCACGTCCACAACCACCACATCCACCAGCACCACATCCACCACCACCATGTCCAACACCACCATGTCCACCACCACCACGTCCACGATGTCTACCACCACGTCCAACACCACCATGTCCACCACCAACACCACATCCACCACCACATCCACCACCACCGCGTCCACCACGTCCATCACCGCCACGTCCCCCACCATGTCCACCACCACCACGTCCACCACCTCCATGTCCAACACCTCCATGTCCACCACGTCCACCACCACCATGTCCACCACCACCATTTTCTCCACCACCACACCCACCACCAGGTCCACCACCACGTCCACCACCACATCCACCACCACCTCCATGTCCACCACCATGTCTACCACCACCACGTCCAGCACCATGTCCATGTCCACCACCATGTCCACGTCCACCACCACATCCACGTCCACCACCACATCCACGTCCACATCCACGTCCACCACCACAACCATGTCCACCACCAGGTCCACAACCACCACCACGTTCACCATCACCACGTCCACCACCACCACACCCACCACCACCACACCCACCACCACCACACCCGACACACCCACCACCACCACCAGGTCCACCACCACCATCACATCCGCCACCACCACGTCCACCATCACTGTGGTGGTGGTGGATGTGGTGGTGGTGGATGTGGTGGTGGTGGACCTGGTGGTGGTGGTGGTGGACTTGGTGGTGGTGGACGTGGTGGTGGTGGTGGACGTAGTGGGACGTAGTAGTGGACCACCATGAGGAGTGTTTTCAGCAGGTTATTATCTTTGAAGGTTTTAAATGGGTTCCCACTGATATACTTATGGAAATATATGCAGCCCCTATATAATGGCGATTGTCCTCACATTCGATCTGAGTGCACCTCTGTTTGGTAATAGAGTTTGGCTGGGATTTTAGTATGCTTCACAGTTGCAGGCCTAACTTGCATTACGACAGAACCTAAGTCCCTGGGGTTGGTGTTGCGTACCATATCTTGGTGCCCAAGTAGGCTGAAGTAAGCTATCCTGCCACTGACTATGGAGTCTTTCATTTTTAGGTTGAGCCTACACAGCTCATGCACTATGCTTGCACGGGGTATTATTTACAATAAAGGGCTTTGAGCCCGCCTTTGCTTCCCATTCGTTAGTTCCATTGTGGCTCTTCTTTGCTGGCTCCTGATTGATCAGCACACGCATTGCGTCACGTTTTGAATCTGGCGCATGGATACACATTGATTCCTGTTACTGTCCATCCACTACTCGTCCTGTCATTGAGGTACCATTTCTTTACCTCCCATGTTTCTCTGTCATCTTCTCCATGTTACTGCCTCCTTCACCCATCATTGCTTGCACCGGCAGCTAAGCTGTTTAATTTTTATAGCACTCCATGAGTGCGTGTGTTCTACAACTGACTCCATTGTGTGCGTCTCTTCTCTCTTCAGCGGGTGTTGCTCTCTTGCCCATTTGTAGGTCTCGCCTATGCAGCGCGCATGCGATGCTTAGGAGGACCTTTAGCCGTCGCTCAGCTCTTTTTGGAAGCACATACTCGTGCTTGTGGCAGCATCAACCTTGCGGGAGCGAGCAGGGGCGCACCCACAAGCACGAGTATGTGCTTCCAAAAAGAGCCGACTGCGCACTCACGCACCACTCCCGGGCCAGCAAACACACGATTGCAGTGCCAGCAGTGTGTTTTGCTTTTACTGTGACAAGCATGCGTGTGCTTCAAAATAGCAGCATTAGTTATTCACTCGTGCAGGGCTATCATTTACTGTGTGTTTTGCTTTTACTGTGATAGTTTTCTCATCACTTCTTCCCTTGTGCTCTGTCTTGCTTTCTTTTTTTTATCATTCACTCTGTGTTTTGCTTTTACCTTTTCCCACTATTTGTCACCACGTCCACCACCACTACCTTGTCCACCACCACGTCCACCACCACCACCATGTCCACCACCACCATGTCCACCATCACCACGTCCACCACCACCACATCCAACCCCACCATCACCACCACGTCCACCACCACCACGTCCACCAACACCACCATCACGTCCACCACCACGTCCACCACCACGTCCATCACCACCACATCCACCACCATGTCCTCCACCACCACCACATCCTCCACCACTACATCCACCACCACGTCCACCACCATGTCCACCACCATGTCCACAACCATCATGTCCACCAGCATGTCCACAACCATGTCCTTCACCACCACCACATCCACCACCACCATGTACACCAACACCACCACGTCCACCACATCCACCACCACCACGTCCACCACCACCACGTCCACCACCACATCCACCTCCACGTCCACCACCATGTCCACCACCACGCCCACCACCACCACTTCCACCACCATGTCCACCACCACCACGTCCACCACCACCACGTCCACCACCACCACCATATCCTCCACCACCATGTCCACCACCACCATGTCCACCACCACATCCACCATCACCACCACATCCACCACCACAAAGTCCACCACCACACCCACCACCACGTCCACCACCACCATGTCCACCACCACCATGTCCACCATCACCATGTCTTTCACCACCACATACACCACCACCACCACATCCACCACCACGACCACAACATCCACCACCACCATGTCCATCACCACCACATCCACCACCACCACGTCCATGATGTCCACCACTATGTCCACCACCACCACCACCACGTCCAACACCACCATGTCCACCACCACCACATCCACCACGTCCACCACCACATCCACCACCACCTCCACCACCACCACATCCACCACCGCCACGTCCACCACCATATCCACCACCATGTCCACACCACGTCTACCACCACGTCCACCACCACATCCACGTCCACCACCACCATGTCCACAACGTCCACCACCACCACCTGGTGGACGTGATGGACCAGATCCACCACCAGCACATCCAACCCCACCACCACCACCACATCCTCCACCACCACCACGTCCTCCACCACCACATACACCACCACATCCACCACATCCACCATCACATCCACCACCACATCCACCACCACGTCCACCACCACGTCCACCACCATGTCCACCACCACGTCCTCCACCACCACCACATCCACCACCACCATGTACACCAACACGACCACGTCCACCACATCCACCACAACCACATCCACCACCATGTCCACCACCACCACATGCACCACTACGTCCACCACCACATCCACCACCAAGCCCACCACCACTTCCACCACCACGCCCACCACCACTTCCACCACCATGTCCACAACCACCACCACGTTCACCATCACCACGTCCACCACCACCACACCCACCACCACCACACCCACCACCACCACACCCGACACACCCACCACCACCACCAGGTCCACCACCACCATCACATCCGCCACCACCACGTCCACCATCACTGTGGTGGTGGTGGATGTGGTGGTGGTGGATGTGGTGGTGGTGGACCTGGTGGTGGTGGTGGTGGACTTGGTGGTGGTGGACGTGGTGGTGGTGGTGGACGTAGTGGGACGTAGTAGTGGACCACCATGAGGAGTGTTTTCAGCAGGTTATTATCTTTGAAGGTTTTAAATGGGTTCCCACTGATATACTTATGGAAATATATGCAGCCCCTATATAATGGCGATTGTCCTCACATTCGATCTGAGTGCACCTCTGTTTGGTAATAGAGTTTGGCTGGGATTTTAGTATGCTTCACAGTTGCAGGCCTAACTTGCATTACGACAGAACCTAAGTCCCTGGGGTTGGTGTTGCGTACCATATCTTGGTGCCCAAGTAGGCTGAAGTAAGCTATCCTGCCACTGACTATGGAGTCTTTCATTTTTAGGTTGAGCCTACACAGCTCATGCACTATGCTTGCACGGGGTATTATTTACAATAAAGGGCTTTGAGCCCGCCTTTGCTTCCCATTCGTTAGTTCCATTGTGGCTCTTCTTTGCTGGCTCCTGATTGATCAGCACACGCATTGCGTCACGTTTTGAATCTGGCGCATGGATACACATTGATTCCTGTTACTGTCCATCCACTACTCGTCCTGTCATTGAGGTACCATTTCTTTACCTCCCATGTTTCTCTGTCATCTTCTCCATGTTACTGCCTCCTTCACCCATCATTGCTTGCACCGGCAGCTAAGCTGTTTAATTTTTATAGCACTCCATGAGTGCGTGTGTTCTACAACTGACTCCATTGTGTGCGTCTCTTCTCTCTTCAGCGGGTGTTGCTCTCTTGCCCATTTGTAGGTCTCGCCTATGCAGCGCGCATGCGATGCTTAGGAGGACCTTTAGCCGTCGCTCAGCTCTTTTTGGAAGCACATACTCGTGCTTGTGGCAGCATCAACCTTGCGGGAGCGAGCAGGGGCGCACCCACAAGCACGAGTATGTGCTTCCAAAAAGAGCCGACTGCGCACTCACGCACCACTCCCGGGCCAGCAAACACACGATTGCAGTGCCAGCAGTGTGTTTTGCTTTTACTGTGACAAGCATGCGTGTGCTTCAAAATAGCAGCATTAGTTATTCACTCGTGCAGGGCTATCATTTACTGTGTGTTTTGCTTTTACTGTGATAGTTTTCTCATCACTTCTTCCCTTGTGCTCTGTCTTGCTTTCTTTTTTTTATCATTCACTCTGTGTTTTGCTTTTACCTTTTCCCACTATTTGTCACCACGTCCACCACCACTACCTTGTCCACCACCACGTCCACCACCACCACCATGTCCACCACCACCATGTCCACCATCACCACGTCCACCACCACCACATCCAACCCCACCATCACCACCACGTCCACCACCACCACGTCCACCAACACCACCATCACGTCCACCACCACGTCCACCACCACGTCCATCACCACCACATCCACCACCATGTCCTCCACCACCACCACATCCTCCACCACTACATCCACCACCACGTCCACCACCATGTCCACCACCATGTCCACAACCATCATGTCCACCAGCATGTCCACAACCATGTCCTTCACCACCACCACATCCACCACCACCATGTACACCAACACCACCACGTCCACCACATCCACCACCACCACGTCCACCACCACCACGTCCACCACCACATCCACCTCCACGTCCACCACCATGTCCACCACCACGCCCACCACCACCACTTCCACCACCATGTCCACCACCACCACGTCCACCACCACCACGTCCACCACCACCACCATATCCTCCACCACCATGTCCACCACCACCATGTCCACCACCACATCCACCATCACCACCACATCCACCACCACAAAGTCCACCACCACACCCACCACCACGTCCACCACCACCATGTCCACCACCACCATGTCCACCATCACCATGTCTTTCACCACCACATACACCACCACCACCACATCCACCACCACGACCACAACATCCACCACCACCATGTCCATCACCACCACATCCACCACCACCACGTCCATGATGTCCACCACTATGTCCACCACCACCACCACCACGTCCAACACCACCATGTCCACCACCACCACATCCACCACGTCCACCACCACATCCACCACCACCTCCACCACCACCACATCCACCACCGCCACGTCCACCACCATATCCACCACCATGTCCACACCACGTCTACCACCACGTCCACCACCACATCCACGTCCACCACCACCATGTCCACAACGTCCACCACCACCACCTGGTGGACGTGATGGACCAGATCCACCACCAGCACATCCAACCCCACCACCACCACCACATCCTCCACCACCACCACGTCCTCCACCACCACATACACCACCACATCCACCACATCCACCATCACATCCACCACCACATCCACCACCACGTCCACCACCACGTCCACCACCATGTCCACCACCACGTCCTCCACCACCACCACATCCACCACCACCATGTACACCAACACGACCACGTCCACCACATCCACCACAACCACATCCACCACCATGTCCACCACCACCACATGCACCACTACGTCCACCACCACATCCACCACCAAGCCCACCACCACTTCCACCACCACGCCCACCACCACTTCCACCACCATGTCCACCACCACCACCACGTCCACCACACGTCCATCATCACCACCATGTCCTCCACCACCATGTCCACCACCACCACGTCCACTACCACGCCAACCACCACCACCACGTCCACCACCACCACATTCACCACCACCACCACATCCACCACCACCATGCCCACCACCACCATGTCCACCACCACCACGTCTTTCACCACCACGTCCACCACCACATCCACCACCAGCACCAAAACATCCACCACCACCATGTCCATCACCACCATGTCCACCACCACCACGTCCACGATGTCCACCACCATGTCCACCACCAATCCCACCACCATGCCCACCACCACGCCCACCACCATGTCCACCACCACCATGTCCACCACCACCACCATGTCCACCACCACCACGTCTTTCACTACCACGTACACCATCACCACCACATCCACCACCACGACCACAACATCCACCACCACCATGTCCATCACCACCACGTCCACCACGTCCACGATGTCCACCACCACCACCACGTCCAACACCACCATGTCCACCACCAACACCACATCCACCACGTCCACCACGTCCACCACCACCATGTCCACCACCACCACATCCACCACCATGTCCACCACCACGTCCTCTACCACCACCACGTGCACCACCACTACCACCACTACCAGATCCACCACCACCACATCCAACCCCACCACCACCACATCCTCCACCACCACCACATCCTCCACCACCACCACGTCCTCCACCACCACGTCCACCAACACATCCACCATCATGTCCACCACCACATCCACCACCACCACCATGTCCACCACCATGTCCACCACCATGTCCTCCACCACCACCACATCCACCACCACCACGTCCACCACCACCACATCCACCACCACCACATCCACCACCACCACATCCACCACCACATCCACCACCACCACATCCACCACCACGTCCACCACCACCACATCCACTACCACCACATCCACCACCACGTCCACCACCACCACATCCACCACCACGTCCACCACCATGTCCACCACCAAGCCCACCACCACTTCCACCACCACGCCCACCACCACTTCCATCACCATGTCCACCACCACCACCACGTCCACCACACATCCACCACCACCACCATGTCCTCTACTACCATGTCCACCACCACCACGTCCACCACCACGCCAACCACCACCACCACGTCCACCATCACCACATCCACCACCACCACATCCACCACCACCATGCCCACTACCACCATGCCCACCACCACCACCATGTCCACTACCACCACGTCTTTCACCACCACGTCCACCACCACATCCACCACCACAACATCCACCACCACCATGTCCACCACCACCACGTCCACCACCATGTCCACCACCACCACCACGTCCAACACCACCATGTCCACCACCAACACCACATCCACCACGTCCACCACCACATCCACCACCACTGCATCCACCACGTCCACCACCACCACGTCCACCACCACCACGTCCACCACCATGTCCACCACCACCACGTCCACCACCACGTCCACCACCACGTCCACCACCTCCACGTCCACCACCATGTCCTCCACCATCACACCCACCACCATGTCCACCACCACGTCCACCACATCCACCACCCCCACCATGTCCTCCACCACCATGTCCACCATCACGTCCACCACCACATCCACCACCACATCCACCACCATAACCACCACCATGCCCACCACCACGTCCTCCACCACCACCACATCCACCACCACCATGTACACCAATACCACCACGTCCACCACATCCACCACCACCACAACCACCACCACGTCCACCACCACCAGCATGTACACCACCACCACCACGTCCACCACCACAACATCCACCACCACCATGTCCATCACCACCATGTCCACCACCACCACGTCCACGATGTCCACCACCATGTCCACCACCACCACCATGTCCAACACCACCATGTCCACCACTAACACCACATCCACCACATCCACCACGTCCACCACCACATCCACCACCACCGTGTCCACCACCACCACGTCCACCACCACCACGTCCACCACCGCCATGTCCACCACCATGTCCAGCACCACAACCACCACCATGTCCACCACCACCACGTCCACCACCACCATGTCCACCACGTCCACCACCACCTGGTGGACGTGGTGGACCAGGTCCACCACCACCACATCCAGCCCCACCACCACCACGTCCTCCACCACCACCACATCCTCCACCACCACCACATCCTCTACCACCACATCCACCATCATGTCCACCACCACATCCACCACCACATCCACCACCATGTCCACCACCATGTCCACCACCACGTCCTCCACCACCACCACATCCACCACCACCATGTACACCAACACCACCACGTCCACCACATCCACCACCACCACAACCACCACCACGTCCACCACCACCACATCCACCACCACCACATCCACCACCATGTCCACCAGCATGTCCACCAGCATGTCCACCACCACGCCCACCACCACTTCCACCACCACCACTTCCACCACACGTCCACCGTCACCATGTCCACCACCACCATGTCCACCACGTCCACCACCACGCCAACCACCACCACCACATCCACCACCACCACATCCACCACCACCACATCTACCACCACCACCATGCCCACCACCATATCCACCACCATGTCCACCACCACCACCATGTCCACCACGTCTTTCACCACCACGTCCACAACCACCACATCCACCACCACCACATCCACCACCACCATGTCCAACACCACCATGTCCACCACCACCACGTCCACGATGTCTACCACCACGTCCAACACCACCATGTCCACCACCAACACCACATCCACCACCACATCCACCACCACCGCGTCCACCACGTCCATCACCGCCACGTCCCCCACCATGTCCACCACCACCACGTCCACCACCTCCATGTCCAACACCTCCATGTCCACCACGTCCACCACCACCATGTCCACCACCACCATTTTCTCCACCACCACACCCACCACCAGGTCCACCACCACGTCCACCACCACATCCACCACCACCTCCATGTCCACCACCATGTCTACCACCACCACGTCCAGCACCATGTCCACGTCCACCACCATGTCCACGTCCACCACCATATCCACGTCCACCACCACATCCACGTCCACATCCATGTCCACCACCACAACCATGTCCACCACCAGGTCCACAACCACCACCACGTTCACCATCACCACGTCCACCACCACCACACCCACCACCACCACACCCACCACCACCACACCCACCACCACCACCAGGTCCACCACCACCATCACATCCGCCACCACCACGTCCACCATCACTGTGGTGGTGGTGGATGTGGTGGTGGTGGATGTGGTGGTGGTGGACCTGGTGGTGGTGGTGGTGGACTTGGTGGTGGTGGACGTGGTGGTGGTGGTGGACGTAGTGGGACGTAGTAGTGGACCACCATGAGGAGTGTTTTCAGCAGGTTATTATCTTTGAAGGTTTTAAATGGGTTCCCACTGATATACTTATGGAAATATATGCAGCCCCTATATGATGGCGATTGTCCTCACATTCGATCTGAGTGCACCTCTGTTTGGTAATAGAGTTTGGCTGGGATTTTAGTATGCTTCACAGTTGCAGGCCTAACTTGCATTACGACAGAACCTAAGTCCCTGGGGTTGGTGTTGCGTACCATATCTTGGTGCCCAAGTAGGCTGAAGTAAGCTATCCTTCTGCCACTGACTATGGAGTCTTTCATTTTTAGGTTGAGCCTACACAGCTCATGCACTATGCTTGCACGGGGTATTATTTACAATAAAGGGCTTTGAGCCCGCCTTTGCTTCCCATTCGTTAGCTCCATTGTGGCTCTTCTTTGCTGGCTCCTGATTGATCAGCACACGCATTGCGTCACGTTTTGAATCTGGCGCATGGATACACATTGATTCCTGTTACTGTCCATCCACTGCTCGTCCTGTCATTGAGGTACCATTTCTTTACCTCCCATGTTTCTCTGTCATCTTCTCCATGTTACTGCCTCCTTCACCCATCATTGCTTGCACCGGCAGCTAAGCTGTTTAATTTTTATAGCACTCCATGAGTGCGTAAGTTCTACAACTGACTCCCTTGTGTGCGTCTCTTCTCTCTTCAGCGGGTGTTGCTCTCTTGCCCATTTTTAGGTCTCGCCTATGCAGCGCGCATGCGATGCTTAGGAGGACCTTTAGCCGTCGCTCAGCTCTTTTTGGAAGCACATACTCGTGCTTATGGCAGCATCAACCTTGCGGGAGCGAGCAGGGGCGCGCCCACAAGCACGAGTATGTGCTTCCAAAAAGAGCCGACTGCGCGCTCACGCACCACTCCCGGGCCAGCAAAAACACGATTGCAGTGCCAGCAGTGTGTTTTGCTTTTACTGTGACAAACATGCGTGTGCTTCAAAATAGCAGCATTAGTTATTCACTCGTGCACGGCTATCATTTACTGTGTGTTTTGCTTTTACTGTGATAGTCTTCTCATCACTTCTTCCCTTGTGCTCTGTCTTGCTTTCTTTTTTTTATCATTCACTCTGTGTTTTGCTTTTACCTTTTCCCACTATTTGTCACCACGTCCACCACCACTACCATATCCACCACCACGTCCACCACCACCACCATGTCCACCATCACCACGTCCACCACCACCACATCCAACCCCACCATCACCACCATGTCCACCAATACCACCACCACGTCCACCACCACGTCCACACCCACCACCACCACATCCACCACCACGTCCACCACCACATCCACCACCACGTCTACCACCACCATTTCCACCACCACATCCACCACCACGTCCATCACCACCACATCCACCACCATGTCCTCCACCACCACCACGTCCTCCACCACCACGTCCACCACCACATCCACCACCTCATCCACCACCATGTCCACCACCATGTCCACCACCATGTCCACAACTATCATGTCCACCACCACGTCCTCCACCATCACCACATCCACCACCACTATGTACACCAACACCACCACGTCCACCACATCCACCACCACCACGTCCACCACCACCACGTCCACCACCACATCCACCACCACGTCCACCACCATGTCCATCACCACGCCCACCACCACCACTTCCACCACCATGTCCACCACCACCACGTCCACCACCACCGCCATATCCTCCACCACCATGTCCACCACCACCATGTCCACCACCACATCCACCATCACCACCACATCCACCACCACAAAGTCCACCACCACTCCCACCACCATGCCCACCACCACGCCCACCACCACGTCCACCACCACCATGTCCACCACCACCACCATGTCCACCACCACCACGTCTTTCACCACCACGTACACCACCACCACCACATCCACCACCATGACCACAACATCCACCACCACCATGTCCATCACCACCACGTCCATCACCTCCACGTCCACGATGTCCACCACCATGTCTACCACCACCACCATGTCCAACACCACCATGTCCACCACCAACACCACATCCACCACGTCCACCACCACATCCACCACCATGTCCACCACCACCACGTCCACCAACGCCACGCCCACCACCATATCCACCACCATGTCCACCACCACGTCCACCACCACGTCCACCACCATGTCCACCATCACCACCACGTCCACCACCACACTGTCCACAACGTCCACCACCACCACCTGGTGGATGTGGTGGACCAGATCCACCACCACCACATCCAACCCCACCACCACCACGTCCTCCACCACCATATCCACCACCACGTCCACCACATCCACCATCACGTCCACCACCACATCCACCACCACGTCCACCACCACGTCCACCACCATGTCCACCACCACGTCCTCCACCACCACCACATCCACCACCACCATGTACACCAACACCACCACGTCCACCACATCCACCACAACCACGTCCACCACCACCACATCCACCACATCCACCACCACGCCCACCACCATGTCCACCACCAATTCCACCACCACTTCCACCACCACACCCACCACCACTTCCACCACCACTTCCACCACCATGTCCACCACCACCACCACCATGTCCTCCACCACCATGTCCACCACCACCACGTCCACCACCACGCCAACCACCACCACCACGTCCACTACCACCACCATGTCTACCACCACCACGTCCAGCACCATGTCCACGTCCACCACCATGTCCATGTCCACCACCACATCCACGTCCACATCCACGTCCACCACCACATCCACAACCATGTCCACCACCAGGTCCACAACCACCACCACGTTCACCATCACCACGTCCACCACCACCAC
This sequence comes from Triturus cristatus, assembly GCF_964204655.1. Taxonomy (NCBI): domain Eukaryota; kingdom Metazoa; phylum Chordata; class Amphibia; order Caudata; family Salamandridae; genus Triturus; species Triturus cristatus. The sequence goes on along the minus strand of NC_140594.1, from coordinate 372,335,736 downwards.
ACTCACCACCACCACACCCACCACCACCACCAGGTCCACCACCACCACATCCGCCACCACCACGTCCACCATCACTGTGGTGGTGGTGGATGTGGTGGTGGTGGACCTGGTGGTGGTGGACCTGGTGGTGGTGGTGCACTTGGTGGTGGTGGACGTGGTGGTCGTGGTGGACGTAGTGGGACGTAGTAGTGGACCACCATGAGGAGTGTTGTCAGCAGGTTATTATCTTTGAAGGTTTTAAATGGGTTCCCACCGATATACTTATGGAAATATATGCAGCCCCTATATGATGGCGATTGTCCTCACATTCAATCTGAGTGCACCTCTGTTTGGTGATAGAGTTTGGCTGGGATTTTAGTATGCTTCACAGTTGCAGGCCTAACTTGCATTATGACAGAACCTAAGTCCCTGGGGTTGGTGTTGCGTACCATATCTTGGTGCCCAAGTAGGCTGAAGTAAGCTATCCTGCCACTGACTATGGAGTCTTTCATTTTTAGGTTGAGCCTACACAGCTCATGCACTATGCTTGCACGGGGTATTATTTACAATAAAGGGCTTTGAGCCCGCCTTTGCTTCCCATTCGTTAGTTCCATTGTGGCTCTTCTTTGCTGGCTCCTGATTGATCAGCACACGCATTGCGTCACGTTTTGAATCTGGCGCATGGATACACATGGATTCCTGTTACTGTCCATCCACTACTCGTCCTGTCATTGAGGTACCATTTCTTTACCTCCCATGTTTCTCTGTCATCTTCTCCATGTTACTGCCTCCTTCACCCATCATTGCTTGCACCGGCAGCTAAGCTGTTTAATTTTTATAGCACTCCATTAGTGCGTGTGTTCTACAACTGACTCCATTGTGTGCGTCTCTTCTCTCTTCAGCGGGTGTTGCTCTCTTGCCCATTTGTAGGTCTCGCCTATGCAGCGCGCATGCGATGCTTAGGAGGACCTTTAGCCGTCGCTCAGCTCTTTTTGGAAGCACATACTCGTGCTTGTGGCAGCATCAACCTTGCGGGAGCGAGCAGGGGCGCACCCACAAGCACGAGTATGTGCTTCCAAAAAGAGCCGACTGCGCACTCACGCACCACTCCCGGGCCAGCAAACACACGATTGCAGTGCCAGCAGTGTGTTTTGCTTTTACTGTGACAAGCACGCGTGTGCTTCAAAATAGCAGCATTAGTTATTTACTCGTGCACGGCTATCATTTACTGTGTGTTTTGATTTTACTGTGATAGTTTTTGCTCACTTCTTCCCTTGTGCTCTGTCTTGCTTTCTTTTGTTTATCATTCACTCGGTGTTTTGCTTTTACCTTTTACCACTATTTGTCACCACTTCCACCACCACTACCATGTCCACCACCACGTCCACCATCACCACCATGTCCACCACCACCATGTCCACCATCACCACGTCCACCACCACCACATCCAACCCACCATCACCACCACGTCCACCACCACCACGTCCACCAACACCACCACCACGTCCACCACCACATCCACCACCACCACCACCTCTACAACCACATCCACACCCACCACCACCACGTCCACCACCACATCCACCATCACATCGTCCACCACCACATCCACCACCACTTCCACCATCACCACATCCACCACCATGTCCTCCACCCCCACCACATCTTCCACCACCACCACGTCCTCCACCACCACGTCCATCACCACATCCACCACCACATCCACCACCATGTCCACCACCATGTCCACCACCACGTCCTCCACCACCACCACATCCACCACCACCATGTACACCAACACCACCACGTCCACCATATCCACCACCACCACGTCCACCACCACCACGTCCACCACCACGTCCACCACCATGTCCACCACCATGCCCACCACTTCCACCACCATGTCTACCACCACGTCCACCACCACCACGTCCACCACCACCACCATGTCCTCCACCACCATGTCCACCACCACTCCCACCACCATGCCCAGCACCACGCCCACCACCACCATGTCCACCACCACCACGTCTTTCACCACCACGTACACCACCACCACCACATCCACCATCACGACCACAACATCCACCACCACCAAGTCCATCACCACCACGTCCACCACCACCACGTCCACGATGTCCACCACCATGTCCACCACCACCACCACATCCAACACCACCATGTCCACCACCAACACCACATCCACCACCACATCCACCACCACGTCCACCACCACCACATCCACCACCGCCACATCCACCACCATGTCCACCACCACGTCCTCCACCACCACCACATCCACCACCACCACATCCACCACCACCATGTCCACCATGTCCACTACCACCACCACCTGGTGGACGTGGTGGAGCAGATCCACCACCACCACATCCTCCACCACCATCACATCCTCCACCACCACCACGTCCTCCACCACCACGTCCTCCACCACCACGTTCACCACATCCACCATCATGTGCACCACCACATCCACCACCACGTCCACCACCATGTCCACCACCATGTCCACCACCACGTCCTCCACCACACCACATCCACCACCACCATATACACCAACACCACCACGTCCACCACATCCACCACAGCCACGTCCACCACCACGTCCACCACCACCACATCCACCACCACCACATCCACCACCACGTCCACCACCATGTCCACCACCAAGCCCACCACCACTTCCACCACCATGCCCACCACCACTTCCACCACCATGTCCACCACCACCACGTCCACCACCACCACGTCCACCACCACCATGCCCACCACCACCATGTCCACCACCACCACCATGTCCACCACCACCACATCTTTCACCACCACGTCCACCACAACATCCACCACCACCATGTCCATCACCACCATGTCCACCACCACGATGTCCACCACCATGTTCACCACCACCATGTCCAACACCACCATGTCCACCACCAACACCACATCCACCACCACATCGTCCACCACCACCACGTCCACCACCGTCACATCCACCACCATGAACACCACCATCACGTCCACCACCACATCCACCAACATGTCCACCACCTCCACCTCCACCACCACCATGTCCTCCACCACCACACCCACCACCACGTCCACCACCATGTCCACCACCACATCCACCACATCCACCACCACCATGTCCTCTACCACCATGTCCACCACCACGTCCACCACCACCACCTCCACCACCACCAAGTCTACCACCACTCCCACCACCACACCCATCACCACGTCCACCACCACCATGTCCACCATCACCACCATGTCCACCACCACCACGTCCATGATGTCCCTCACCATGTCCACCTCCACGTCCAACACCACCATGTCCACCACCAACACCACATCCACCACGTCCACCACCACATCCACCACCACCGTGTCCACCACCACCACGTCCACCACCACCACATCCGCCACGTCCACCACCATGTCCACCACCACGTCCACCACCACGTCCACCACCACCACGTCCACCACCACCATGTCCACCATGTCCACCACCACCATGTCCACCATGTCCACCACCACCTGGTGGACATGGTGGACCAGGTCCACCACCACCACATCCAACCCCACCACGTCCTCCACCACTACCACATCCTCCACCACCACCACGTCCTCCACCACCACATCCACCACCACCATGTCCACCACCATGTCCACCACCACGTCCACCACCACCACATCCACCACCACCACATCCACCACCACCACATCCACCACCACGTCCACCAGCAAGTCCACCACCACGCCCACCACCACTTCCACCACCATGTCCACCACCACCATGTCCACCACACGTCCACCATCACCACCATGTCCTCCACCACCATGTCCACCACGTCCACCACCACGCCAACCACCACCACCACATCCACCACCACCACATCCATCACCAGCATATCCACCACCACCACCACGCCCACCACCACATCCACCACCACGTCCACCACCACCATGTCCACCACCACCATGTCCACCACGTCTTTCACCACCACGTCCACCACCACCACCACCACATCCACCACCATGTCCAACACCACCATGTCCACCACATCCACGATGTCCACCACCATGTCCACCACCATGTCCACCACCAACACCACATCCACCACCACCGCTTCCACCACCACCATGTCCACCACCACCACGTCCACCACCATGTCCACCACCACCACGTCCACCACCTCCATGTCCACCACCTCCATGTCCACCACATCCACCACCACCATGTCCTCCACCACCATTTCCTCTACCACCGCACCCACCACCACGTCCACCACCACGTCCACCACATCCACCACCACCACCACCATGTCCACCACCATGTCCACCACCACGTCTACCACCACCACGTCCAGCACCATGTCCACATCCACCACCATGTCCACGTCCACCACCACATCCACGTCCACCACCACATCCACAACCATGTCCACCACCACATCCACAACCATGTCCACCACCAGGTTCACCACCAGGTCCACAACCACCACCACGTTCACCATCACCACGTCCACCACCACCACACCCACCACCACCACACCCACCACCACCACCAGGTCCACCACCACCATATCCGCCACCACCACGTCCACCATCACTGTGGTGGTGGTGGATGTGGTGGTGGTGGATGTGGTGGTGGTGGACCTGGTGGTGGTGGTGGTGGACTTGGTGGACTTGGTGGTGGTGGACGTGGTGGTGGTGGTGGACGTAGTGGGGTGGACGTAGTGGTGGACCACCACATCCACCACCACCACCATGTCCACCACCACCATGACATCCACCATGTCCAAAACCACCACCACGTCGGCCACCACCACGTCGGCCACCACCACGTCGGTCACCACCATGTCGGTCACCACCACGTCGGCCACCACCACGTCGGCCACCACCACGTCGGCCACCACCACATCCACCACCACCACATCCACGTCCACCACCACCACCAGGTCCACAACCACCACCACATCCACCACCACGTCCACCACCACCACGTCCGCCACCACCACGTCCGCCACCACCACATCCGCCACCACCACATCCGCCACCACCACGTAATTAGCATGTGCAATCAACAGTGGCCATGTTAGGGTCAGGTGCGAAGAGTATTGATTCCTTTTCACCACTTCGCTAGCATAGTTGAATTAAATGATTTGTATAATCCTATCATGGCAGCCTAGAGGACGGAGCATTGCCTGTTTAGTTTAGCCTGACGCATGCGCGCAGCGATCAAGTCTGAAATGTTAAAATCCATGAGGGTGTGCAGAAGGGAAGACTTGTTCCCGGATCAGTAACCATTGGAGCAGTGCAGCTGCTGTGACCTGCATCACCAATTACCCAGCCAAGTCTACAGCAGTGGTGAAAAGTGACAAGACGGTCTCTGCATGAGTGCCTGCAGCCCTGCATCCGTTTTAGGAATCGTAGCACGCAGGGCTGTATATTAGTTCTCTTTTGGGGGTTGAAAGGAGATGAGTGATCACATCTGTCTAGGTTTACAAACTTCAGCTCACATCTGGGTAGTAGCAAGCACTGCACACGGGCCGCCCACACTGTATTCACTACAAGCAGCAGACACTTTGGTCCTGCTGCACAACTCATTGCAGCCCATATGTGCGAGGATATAGTTGCTTTTGTAAATAGATGCACATACGAATTTCAGCTGGTTCTTTTCTGCGAATTAATGCATGTTATCAGGGTTCGCTGTCTTTTCATTTTTGGAAAATCAGTTTCTTGTATGCATTTCCAATTTGATTTCACACCGGATCTCTAGAAGACACGGCGTGACCTTCTTTTTAGGTCTCGCCTAGCGTAGGCTGCGCGCAGGCGCGGTCTCGCTGGCGAGATTTAATGAGTTGTGGGTATTTTCTGTAAGGGGCATTAAGCCCCGCCCCTCTTTTCCATTGGCTGGCGTCACTGTTTATGCTAAACGATGGCCAGCCATTGTAAAAGAGGTGTCGGTGACGTATTTGCTTGGCTTTCAGAGCCGTCCCATTTGGACAGCCTGGCCTGCTTTGCATTCGTCGCAAAAGGTTTCTTATCTTTATGGAGCCAAACACATGGCCCCATAAAAACAAGAAACCTTTTCGCAGGCGAGGCCGTCCAAGTGGAACGGCAGAAAAAGCCCAGGGAATACGTCATGCCGTGCGCTTGTTAGAAAGGGGAGGTACTGTAATGGCATGAAAAAAACATACAAAGAAAGTAAAGTAGGAGATGAAAAACTAGCTTGGTGGAAAGCATACAAATGCGTTTCAGTTGAGCCCAGTTGGGGGATGGCGAATCATGAGGAAATTATGTGAAGGGTGGGGGTAAAAACAGAGCATTTATTTTGTCGCATTTGTCAGAGGGAATCATTTAAATCCTTCGAGGCAAGGAGTTTATGAATGGAAGCGGGAACGTGAAACTCTGTGTCCAGGGGCGTTCTGGTTGCAGGCAGCAGCCAAGGTTAGTTCCCTTGCATTCCTGGTGCTTGCTTACAGCTGTTGTAATATCTTAGAGTTTCTTGTTGCTCAAATAGGTGTAATTTCTATTATCTATATATGTTTCCCTTGTCTATATTGCTTGATTTTGCTCGTAAGATAGTGTCACTCATAATCTTTAATGCATGCCCATTTAAAGTTGGTGCTATATAAAAATGCACAAATTCTACTTGCCACAGCTTGAGGGGCAGTGGTTGTGTAGGACCGGACAGTGTACTTCAGCTGTATCCACGCATATAAATTACAGGACATTTAAAGGAGCACTTGTTGTAGGTTTAGTGACCTACCTAATCCAGTGAGATATTTCACTGAGCAGTTCAAAGCCGCAGCAGACATCACAAAATAATTCTACTGTGTCTGTTGTTGGTGGTTGTTAGAGGTTGCGAAATGGGGAAACAGGACTGTGTGTTTTTCTCTGCACTGGAAGCCCCTTTATATCTAGTGCTTCACAGACCGTGCATATATGTGTGCATTAATTGCTTATACTATAAAATACTATTTATGTATGGACGACATATTTCAAAAGGGAAATTTTTGCATTACATTTGTTTAAGGTGTTTCTAATACAACATATGTTTTTAAGTTTGAAAAGCAGAAGCATCGATTGCTGATCAGAGATCGAGTATTTTTGGTATTTACACAAGTATTTACACAAGTTTGAGCTATCGGTATTGGTATTGTAAATGCCAATGCATCTTATTTATGTTTCTTTTTTAAAAACATGGTTAAAAGGCATTGTCATTTACAATGCCAGAGTTTAAACTATTGGCATTGTAAATGACAATGCCATTTATTTATCTGTTTTCAAAACCAACACATGGATGAAGGGTTTGTCATTTACAATGCCAATGGCTCAAACTTTTGCAAATGCGAGACCTATTGCATTGCAAATGCTTGTTGCCTTCTGGTGTTCGCTAACATGAACTCTCTTGCCTTGTTTCCCGTGTGGAGCGCTGGGGGGTCAGTGACTCCTCCAGCTCCATACAATGGTAGATGAATATCGAGGCCAAGTATAGCAAGAAATAAAAGACAAATGTGGTGTTTGTTCCAGAAATCTTGTTTTCATAAAATGTTAACTGTTAACGTATGCAGATGACGTATAATGACGTAATAGTCATACAAGCGCATGTGGATTTTTTATTCACATGGCACACCCACACATTCTTGTCAATTTCACTGTGGACTGCTCCCGTGTTTGGAGTGTAATTGTTGAATTATGTTAGTCTGTATTTCTTTTTGGCTCTACACAGTCCTGCTTCGTAGCGCTAAACAGCATAAGTCGTGCAAGATCAGTTAATTGTAATATCGAGTTCAGAAAGCAGGTTCCGATGGCTGCCATGTGCACCAAGCCCCTGCCACTTTATTGTCTCACTTGCTCTTTCTCTGAATGCATCAAACCGTGGTGATTCTTGACAGTTGCGCATAGCAGAGCAGCAGAGTTCAGTGGAGAAAGTTAACTCCCTGAATATTCAGTCAGTCAAAAATCTTTATTTCGGCCACTTGGGCCATAAAAGCACATAAAAAGAATAATACAATATATACAATTGCTAGTGACATGCTTTAAGATATCTAAAAAATAAATATCACAATTTGATTTACTGATCTAACAGAGATCGCCAAATGCAATACTATATCTCTTCGAGAGATCCCCAAACTTGGTCATAATTTATATGTATATTCCAAGAAACTGCTACTTCTTTTCCCTCTTTTGCTAAGCAATAAAATATAAGTGTGGGATCAAGTGATCAGTTTTAACCATAATATTATTTCAATCAGATAAAAAGAAATATCTTAAAATATCTTAAAGAAGAAGACACATACATAATGCACGTGAATAAGAAAAGGCGGCCAAGAACGATATTGTTTTCCCACTCTTGCTGGAGAATAAAGTGCCTGTGCATTGTCAAGAAATTAATTTTAGCCAGAAAATGTATTCGTTCTGGCAAGGTATCTAAAGAAGACACAAGCGTAGTACACTTAGTTAACAGGAAGGTGGCCAAGTGCAATCTTATATGGACAAATGCATGTTGCACCAAATAGCAGGCGAGTGACCAATGCAAAAGGTTAACAACATTGTCAGATAAAACATGGGGTTGATATTAAAATGGTCCTATAAAAGCTAAGTGTGAACAGAATAAAAAACAGGAATCATGGTGACGTTAAGGGATAAATGCACCTGTCCTCAAAAATCATTAGTAACTAGTAAGAGGCATTAAATAACCTATAACCTCATTAACTCCTTTTTTGTGCTAGCGCTATGAATATGTCACATAAAGTACAGAAAACGTGAGATGGAAAACACGATGGGCATTTGGGTGTCGTACTTTAGTAATCGATGAGTCTCAGAGCAGTGTCTGAGGCCCATGTTACTGCACAATTGGACCAACCAGCGTGACCTTAGTATCCAATAGGCAGGGCAAAAGAAAAGTGTGTGCACTTCAGTCTCCTCCACATTCAGGCATACGGGGCAGTTCCGACTGCGGTCGCACTACCACTTGCTGGTGAACGATCGGAGTGGTAGTGTCCTGTGTCTGAACTGGATGTATAACTTCTTTGCGAGGAGCGGTTGGATGTCATCCAGTGCTGGTTCAAGCCGATATTTTTGTTTTATTTCCATAAACCTTTGCGATAGGTGCCCTGGGCTATTCCTCCATAACTGGGTCAGTTTTAACTCTCTGTAATTCTCAATTAGTGCCTTTCTGGGAGTCACAATACTAGAATATTTGCCTGAATTCCACAGATTTACCCTCCCCAAGGCCTGGCATATGTTCCTTATGTGTACCAGCCAAGGCAATTTTTTCGCACCGTGCATGCTCATGACCTCCCTTAGTTCGTCCCTATAAGGGGCAAGCTCTGGGGTGCTCCACAGACGTCGCCAGAATAGAAGTGGTCTTAACGCTATTTCATCTGCAATGGGACTAATCCCAAGATCCAGCCCAAGGAAGGTTAGGGGGGAGCTAACAGGAAATCGTAAAAGCTGCCTGGTGAAGGAATTCTCTGATAACGATAGAAGGGTGCTGCAGCAGTGGCCCCATAATTCTGCCCCGTACAGAGTAGCTCCCCTAGCCTGAACCTTATAAAGTTCAGCCGCTGGACCTATTACTTTGTGGGAACATTTGTTGTAGACCTTTACAATACCCCCCGATGCCTGGGCCAATTTTAAGTTAGCTTTTTTTATTTGAGCCCCCCAGTCCATTTTCTCGGTTAAAGTAATCCCGAGATATTCAAAATTCAACACCCTCTCTAGCGCCATTCCGTCTAAACAGGGGTTTGGGCGAGTGTGATTTTTTGCATTAAACACCTTGTATTTGGTTTTCTGTAGGTTAATCTCCAAACCCCTGTTTTTACAGAAGGCGCTGAATGCGCCAAGGACCCTTTGCATGACCATGGGAGATTTTGAGAGTAAGAGGATGTCGTCTGCAAACATCAGAGCAGGTATCTTACGGTTCGCCAGCCAGGGTGCATCAATATCTTTCCCTGTCATCAAGAACTCTATTAAACCATTAATAAAAAGGGAAAAGAGAGTTGGGGCCAGGACGCAAACTTGGCGTACGCCTTTTTCAACCGGGAAGGGGGCTGAGAGCTCTCCATTTTTGCCATACCGTATTTGGGCATAGTTGCCTTGGTGGAGACGTTTCATCCCACAGCAAAGATAATCTGGAGTTCCTAATTCCATTAATATCTCCCACATTTTGTCCATCTGAACTAAATCAAAAGCGGATTTAAGATCCACAAAAATAAGATAGAGGCTGCTACCCTCTATGGCAGGGGTCTTCAAACTGTGGGGCGCGACCCCCAGGGGGGGCGTGGAGTGATGCAAAGGGGGTCGCGCCTTCCCAGTCACACTTCTGCCCGGCCCCCCCACACTTCCCCCGTCCTGTGTCTCAGCCCGGCTGCTGCAGTGAAACTTGAGCTGCTGGGGGCTCAGGTGGGCAGTGTCTGGATTCCTATCTCCGGCACCCCGTGTTTTTTCACAGGTCGTTAAAGACCATTTAACATGCCTTTGTAAACTGGTTACAGAGGCTTAGGTTTTTTTGCTGGTTCCAGTACCCCCTGGGTCCCCACTGTGCCTATTCCTTACATTTGGATTTTACATTCACTGCCATAGTGTGAGAATGCATTTCATGGAAAGGAATACAAAGTTGGCTTCCTGGGGGCGCCGTGTGTGAAAAGTTTATTGTGCTTTTGAAGCACCTGCTGCAGCTTTTCTTTCCCGGCAATTACCAGGCCTCACATAAATGTCAAGATAACTTGTGTGATTAATTATCTTCCTGGAGAGAGATCAGTGTTTTGTATACTTGAGGTTTTGACTTAGGTGAAGTTAGTGCAGAGGGTTAATATGCCTGCTGCAAAGAACATGTACCAAGTAGATTACAGGGTGCAGATCAGCAGGTTACTGCTTTCAAAAGAGACATCCTTTTGTTGCAATTTATAACTTAAAGTCCTGATATAGAATAGTGAGCTATTAACTTTCATCCTAGAACAGCATGCACACTACAAAGAATACCTTATTAGACCATTGATTAATGTTGCAAAAAGGGTTAATTTGGCTAGAAATCAATTCTTATTATTAAAGGAAACTCCCAACTATGCTGTTTCTTTTTCGACTCTGAGTTTGTGCTTCTCCACACCAAGCACTCTTGAACTATACTGCCTACCAATATGGATGACATGTTGACTCCTATACTTTTAGTCCTTTGGCTTATGTAACATTTCCTATACACTGATTTACACACTTATGATTGATTGCCTCTGTGTAATATGTGTGTGATGCAAAGTGCTCGGACACCCTACACTGGTATGAGTGGCACTATATAACTAATTCAATGCATCTGAGAGTGTGGGGTTATGGAGACTTGGTCACTGTTAAAGGGTGCTAGTGAGAGAATCCGTGGTGGGGGTGGTCATTGGGGGGGCACCAACAAACATTGTCGCACAGGGCACCACCAGCACTAAAGCCGGCCCTGGGAAGTATGCCAAGATAAGCGCTGAAAATACCGCTTTAGGTGACTGCTTTTTTTTGTACCGACAGGGCCATCAAAATAATCTGCTGGTAACCCTAACCATAGGACTGGAAGTTTGTTGCAGGATCAGCACATTATTTATTTCATTCACCCTCGATCCCCGATTAATGCCGCAATAGTTTAACTTAGATCTTAAAGTCTACGCCCCGTCAATAACATGCTGAGTTACTTCATGGGTCTGGGAATGCACCCTGCATTCAGACAACTCATTCCTCATTCTCGCCCTTTATTGTCACGCTCACCTTGCACTCACAGTGATCACCATGCACTTGCACCATTCACCCGCTCACCTTGCACTCAGTGATCACAATGCACTCACACTGATCACCATGCACTTGCACCATTCACCCGCTCACCTTGCACTCACAGTGGTCACTCTGCACTCAAAATGCACTTGTCCTGCTCACACTATACCTCAACCTGCAGTCACACGAGTACACTACTCATCCTGCACTCATGTGACACTTCACTCACCTGTCACCGTCACTACTCAATATGCAACTCACTCAAACAAGCCCATCAGTAATCATACATTCATTCATACCATTCTGAACTTGCATCCGCACCCAAAATGAGAGAGGACAGCAAGGGAGTGAGAGAATTGGATTGAAGAGGTCAGGGATGAGGAGAAATGTGAATTGCCGAAGAGAAGTGTGGACACGCAAGAAGTGAGTGTGATCCAAAGGTGAGGGCTTCTGTTAGAACAAAGGGGAGATGTGAAAGAGGAATGGGGGGACTGGAGAGGTGTAAGATACAAATAGACAAAAATTTGAATGAAGAGACGAGGTGAATGAGAAGTGCTGAGGGGCACGGGAGGTGACAGGGCCAGAGAGGCCATGAGATAAATGTGAGAGACTGTTAGAGATGAGGGCAGTGAAAGGACAGAATGGCAAGAGGTGATTAAAGGTGAAGTGAGAGGTTGACTGGGGAGAGTTCAGAAGTTGTAAAAAGGGGTGAAAGAAAATGACCTGCAAAGTGAGAGAGGGATCCGGGGTTAGGAGAGGAGAGAGGGATGGAAGGGAGGGGGTGAGAGGAAAGCTGCATGTGTAAACGGCTTAACTCTACACAAAACCGCCAGGGTTTTAAGGGACCCCTGCTTCTTCCGGTCAGGGCCAGGTGAGCTTCTAATGTGGCAGCACGTATTGCTGCAGAGTGGAAGGCCCTTCACAAAGGTTGACTTGAAATCTTTCTGATGATAATTGCTGTATTTTGGTTATAAATGGGTACTGATTGGGTGAAATCTTTCCTCAGCGTTACTTTGTGTAACAAATATCAAAATAATAAAGCAATGCTATCCCAAAATACGCGGCATCACATAACCTCATTTACATTTTCATCCCACGCAATTTAGTCAACCGGTTTAGACATTTTTGTCAGGAGGGGGTCCTTACGCCTCAAAATGTTGACAGGGGGGTCTCGGTATCCAAAAGTTTGAAGACCTCTGCTCTATGGTCACAGTTTTCCAAAACAGGAGCTGTAATCTAAAGATTTGATCGATGGTGGAGATCTTGTCCCTAAACCCAGCTTGGAGGGGTGTGAGTACATTATGTTCTTCTATCCAGGCCTGTTTTTGGCCCAGGAGAGCGCGTGCGTAGATTTTCTGACTTACGTCAATTAGGCTAATGGGGCGGTAGTTTGCTGGGCTCAATGGGGAGCCCTTTTTATGTCTCGGCTACGCAGCGCGCATGCGCTGCATAGGAGGGCTTTAGCCGTTTTTCTTCACTTTTTCAATTACTGCACTCGTGCTTGTGGCGGCATCCACCTTGTGGGAGCGCGCAGCGGCATGCCACAAGCAAGAGTGCAGTGCTTGAAAAGTGAAGACTGCGCGCGCACGCACGCACCACTCCCGGGCTTGTTAGGCTTCGTATCTGTGACACATTTTGATTAGTTTCACTCCGTTACATTAGCCATATAGTTATTATACATCTTTTAAAAACTATATGACGGTTTTAGACTATTTAGACATGCTTGTGCACATATTGCTCTTCAGGTCCTGAATAGGAAGTAAAACATCGACAATATCGCTCTTGGGCTATATCACAATTATCTGTGCATATACTTCCGTACTTTTCCATTTCTATTAGGTCTTTATTTGGTATTATGATTTTCTTGCTCGGTTCACTTTGAACAACCCACACTTCCATCATGGCGGCCTCGTAGATTAACAAGCTTTGGAATCAAACTACGATCCGTAGCGGCAGACGGAAACTTGTGATCTGTCACATGACTTCCGTGTGACTATTTCTATACTTTTTCCAAGCGCGGGGGCTGCACCGAATCATCCGGCTTCCTGTACCACATGTATTGCATCTATCAACATTCGGCGTGGTTGGGTCGAGGCATATCGAATACCTAGTTGTAGGAGTCAGAAGGCTTATTTATAAGGATAGAAACCACGATAAGTCCGGGTTACTACTCACACATAGTCCTTTTTGCACCGCAATGCATTCCATCCCTTTTGCGACGCTGGAATCCATTTATGTATCGTGATTCTGCATAGTTTTTTCCAGCCACAGTTATTCAGATGCTTTAACTCGTGTTCCCTTTTTATTTGGTGGTATTTTTATGTGATCATTTATTTAGTTGCCATCTCACACCAGTTTTAAACCACCTCATCCTAGAGAGTTCGTTTTGTCTATCCATATGATGGTACCTATCATTGTTTGAACTGCCTTTGGCTGTCAGCCCTTAAAAGTCCTTGCACTGTTTTATATTCTTTCTTGGAATCTCGTATGGAATCTCGATGCAGAAGTTAGTTTAGGTAATAATCCACTGATGTACCATGACTTAGATGTCTGTTTTTCTTGTTTTATGTAGGAAGGTTTCAAGAAACTGGTCATTGAATTTGTTTTTAATAAAAAGCTACAAAGACAGCCTATAAGTGGACCCTGTATGTCAAATATGCCTACAGCATGGAAACATTACGTTATCAAACATCTAAATTTCATTCTTTTTTCTGTCTTACATAGAAAACCTGGGCATGTTTTCCCTTTTAAGTAGGACATCCCACATTTGTTGAGTGTCCAGGCGGTCAGTCTCCGCAGTATATGGTAATTATATTTTTACCGCAAATTGCATGAAGCAAAAGAACGTATATAGGGAAATTTTGACCACCGATGTGGGTGTTCTCTTGACACAATCTCAGTATTTGTAGCATGCAAGCACATCTGTGATTCTAGCATTCAATTATTCATGCTCCTTCACTACTGACACAATGGGTCTACTTATCTAAGTGACTTGCTCTTCTTTTGCTTTTCTCTGAGGTGATGGGCTACCAAATACGAAGCAATAACTATATGAAGATATCTCATGGCTAATGTAATTTCAGGCGAGACGGCATACGTATGTTCTTTGTATTTACAGATATTGCCTGTATCTGCTGTGGCTTTTCCTGGAGAAGGCATTGTTATGCCCAAACGCGCGTAGGAAATTATCTGAAGTTACAGCCACTCAGTGAAACAGACACAAATTTAGCAACTCAAAGCCTGCATCTAAGGCTCATTTAGTAAGAGTGTTGAAATCTATATTATAATGGCAATATACAACCTCTGACTATGTATATAATGTTTTGAATCACAACCATTTCAGGTGTCTATTATGTCCATGATGTACGCATTAAGATTGTTCAGTATGAATGATGACATGGATGTGATGTGTTCAAGCGCTAAAAAAACAAGCATTGGCATAGTCAATAGGTCTCTCCTTTGGAACCTTATAAGTGTTTAGCCATGTAACAGTTAATGTTGTTGCACCAAGGATATTGTGCTGGATAACTAAACACTTATAAGGTCCCAAAGGCGAGACCTATTTGCTTGTTATAAATTGGAATGACTTCTGCCCCGGCCCAAGTTGAGGGGATCGCCATGCCCTGAAGGATGGCGTCAAACAGAGTCCACAAGTAAGGGACCCAGACGGAGGATTCAGAGCGAAAAAGGTTGCCGGGATCTTATCCAACCCTGGCGCCTTTGCTGGTAGGATCTTGCCCAGAGCTTCCGTAATCTCCTTGAGAGTGAACAAGGGGGTATCTCGTTTGGGTGGTTCTAGGTGGGAAGGGGTCACTACCACCAGCCCGGGTTCCTTCTCAGTCAATTCATATAGGGATTCGTAGTAAGCTCTCCAAACTTCCTCCCCTATGTTTGCTGATATCGCTAGTTTGCCCTCGGTCGTTCCGGTGTTAATCAGGTTCCAGAATGCCCGCATATCGTGGTTTTCCAGCACGATTCTTAGATTAATCAATTAATTTTTCACACTCCCAATAGCTTCTAGCTAGTTTATTAGTGGCCCTGGTTTCCGTAATTTGTAATCTATTATTTGCCTTAATGGCAACTAGGAGCTCTGACTTAGCTGTTCTACAATGTTCGTTGTACCACAAATGTTGTGGATTTCTGTTTGACCTAGCCTTTCTACTGGTAACAAAAAAGGGAGCCAGAGTGGAGGGCATGTCTTGATGATTATTGGAAACTGTGATCTGGGAGGTTGAAATACCAGTCGTTTCTGAGTGGAGATGTGCTACAGTAAGTAGGGGGATAATTGTTTGGTATAGAGAGGCAAGCTTGGTCTGTGATTGTGAGAGTTCCCCCCAACGAAATCTCCTGCCTCCATTGGCCTGTGTAAGTCCAGGAATGAGTTGTAAGGTTCCACCTAGAGAGCTTCTGTCATATGGGGGAGATACATCTACTTCAAGAGCGTTGTAGTCACTCTCGTGGCAGGGAGTGATCTTAAAATCTAGGACCTTATGCCACGATTTGATGTCCACTAGGATGTAATCTATGATTGATACATGCCCTGGTCTGTTATATGTGTGCTTCCCCGGGCTGTCCGATGTTAGACGGCCGTTGCATGCTCTTACTAAATGGCTTAATGTAAGTGTGTGCATCTGTAAAGCCAACAGGGTCCAAGCTCGTATGGGTGGGGTATTGGGCTCTGGAATGGTCCAAACGGAGTCCTCCTCACTTGAAATACTATTGGGGAGGCCATTCAGGGGTTCCAATTGGCAATTGAAGTCCCCTCCTATGATTATCCAATAATCGTCCGGTATTGTTAAGTGGAGAGTGGACAATATATCAAGGGTGTTGGAGGTTTGGCCATAACAGACCAGGGTGAATAGACATTAATCAGAGCAATTTTGATTTTTGAGGTGAAAGTAAAAAAAATACAGAGGATGTCACGGGATGGAGTTTCTATCTGTTTGACCTCACAACCCAGGTACACACCAACCCAGATAGTTAGACCCCCGAAGGGCCTACCCCTTTCCCCCTATCAGCTGGAATGCTATAGGACGCATATCCTGTTCTGTGTGTTGCTTCTCTGGCCCAGGTTTCCTGGTACATGCATTGCCCATGTTGGTCAATGAATACCCCCCAATCTGGTATGTCCAGTTTTGAGGTGAGTCTTGCTATGTTCCAGGATAATAGTTGCAGACCAGCTGTATCCGTCTCGTTTGCTACATGGGCAGAGGGTGGTAAACTGGGACTTAAGTGCGCCTGTTGTAGATTATTAATCCCCGTCTTGCCCAGCGCCCCTTGATCGCAGCCCGAGTCGCTAATACTTGTTGCTGTCAAGGGATGCTTTGCGATGGGAGGTGGAGTGTAATTGTTTGTCTTCAGATTGTATTGGGGTCGATCACAGATTGGATGGCCAGTGTGTGTTAGTTCCAGAGTTGTGCTTATTAGGTCACTTGCTTCCCCCCCCACATCCCTTCTCTAGTTCTCTTGTGTGCTTCCTATATCCTCCCTGATGTAAGTAAGTATCCGGGTACAATTCTTTAACTTTATACTCTACCTGGCAGGTAGAACTTTGATATAGGGGCCCAGTAGGAGTCAGTCAATCAATTGAGTCTAGGGTGCTAAATCTGTTTGCAACAGGAATGTTATACAGGGGTAATCGGTTAGGATCCCAATTCTGGCTGAGCGATGGCCTGTACTCAATCCTCACGCCCCTGTCCTCAGCAGTCCTTCTCGTAATATAAGGGTTTAACCCTGGGGGATAAAAATATCCCAGGGATAGGGAGGCTATGCCCCCAATCTCCCTCTGGTATCCATACTCAATAAGAGACTGCACAGTCTGCGGGTCTCTGAAATTCATCACTATACAGTCCCCGGGGACGTCTTTTGGTCTCCAGCCTACTCAACTTACCCTGCAAGTAAAAATTATTTCATTTGCATCTTTATATGAGAATTGCCTATGTTTAACCAGCCCAAAAATACATTTTTTTTTAAGTTCATGGTAAGACTCCCTTCATCCCTTTCTCACTTCTGGTGCTCCTACTAGTACAACAACATATGGAGTTGAGGCCGGGTGGAGATTAATACACAGAGAAGCAATCTCTTCTGCTGGGGATTTTTCAGAGATTGCTAGCGTTTCCCTATTCCCAGAGGTGGAACCTGGTTGCTGGAGAGCTGATCCTGTTGCCCCAGCCGGGTGCATCTTGGAGGTGCTCTCCAAGATGTTCCCTTGGGGGGCTGCCTGCGAGTAGTTCCTTATAACTAAATTCTGGCAAGATTAATTTTTCCCTGGGGGATCTACTGCATTCAAATTTGTTGGTTTGGACCTGTTAGGGCCAATCTCTTGGTTGGGGGCTGGGGTGGCTAGTGTGCTGGCTAGAGGTGCTATTTGCAGGACTAAAGATTTAGTTATCTCCACCTCCTTGTGGATTACCTCTACTTTGCCCACGCAATTATCAGCCAATGATGACAAATTGTCAACCTGATCCATTAGTGTCTTAAGTTCCTCCTTTATGATAGTCCTAAACTGAAATTGGAGGTCCATCACCATGTTTTTCACCAAAGGTGGTTGTTCATGGTTAGCCTGCGATGTATCCCCTGTTCCTTCTGCCCCGTGTTGCTGTTCTTTGCTCTATCTACTGTTTGTTTTTTCCGCTTTGGACTGGAAGTAGTCCCTTTTCTTTTGGAAATGCTCGCCAAAGGTGACTCAATGTTGGAGACTGCACAGGTCTTTGCGCGTGTCCTTGGGGGTTCAGGTGTTGAATCCAAAGGTAGCGGTATGAGCGGGGACAGGCTGCCATGTTCCTGAGAGGTAGAACAAGGGGCTATGACTGGAGTTAATGGAAGACGCCTTTCTGTCCACTCTATCTCCATGGCTACAGCTCCTATTGCTCTTTGCAGCATTTCATCTATTGAGGTGGGTTGCAAGGGCAATGCAGGTTGGGGAGCGGCAGCTGTTCTTGGTTTACCCATGACTGCGAATGACAATAATTCAGAGAATACTGAAAAATAGGTGCTGGTTGACTCAGTTGCAAATCCCAGGGGGCTAGAGTTAGCAGCTTTCCACCGCTGTTGATTAGATATTGAGTTTGTGAATGTTGCTGTCAAGAAGGAAATTGGTCACACATGCAGAGATCCCCCTTGGTTTGCGTTTTATCAGTAGTGCACTACACAGATGGATAGCACTAACCTTGGGTGGGTGATCCGGCACTGCGGGAGGCCGGCAGGGCTCTTATCGCGCCTCCGGGCGCGGGAGGCAGCGTCATGGCAGGCGCCCGATGCGGGACTGATGGGAGATGTAGTCTTCCCAGTGGCCATTCCCCTCACAGCAGGAAAGTGCAGCAGTTGTTGGCCATTCCCCTCACAGCAGGAAAGTGGTGCAGCTGATGGCCGTTCCCCTCACGGCAGGAAAGTGGTGCAGCTGATGGCCGTTCCCCTCACGGCAGTGATACGTGCTGTTTACCAGCGTCCCGCGCTGCGGGAGGCCGGCAGGGCTCTTAATGCACCTCTGGCCGTGGGAGGCAGCGTCACGGCAGGCGCCGATACAGGACTGCTGGGGGATGCAGTCTACCCAGTGGCCATTCCCCTCACGGCAGGAAAGTGATGCAGCTGATGGCCATTCCCGTCACGGCAGGAAAGTGGTGCAGCTGATGGCCATTCCCCTCACGGCAGGAAAGTGGTGCAGCTGATGACCGTTCTCCTGACAGCGGTGATACGCGCCATTTACTAGCCTGTATTTCTTTTTGGCTCTACACAGTCCTGCTTCGTAGCGCTAAACAGCATAAGTCGTGCAAGATCTGGTAAATTTAATATCAAGTTCAGGAAGCAGGTTCCAATGGCTGCCGTGTGCACCAAGCCCCTGCCACTTTATTGTCTCGCTTGCTCTTTCTCTGAATGTATCAAACCGTGGTGATTCTTGACAGTTGTGCGTACCAGAGCAGTAGAGTTCCATGGAGAAAGTTAACTCCCTGGATATTAAGTTATGCAGGTTTCTTGTCCCGCGGCTTCTGTTGCTCTAGGGCTATTTTGTAGCGTGAAGTTTACCTATGTCGCATGCATCACTTTTATGATTAAAAAGGATATCCAGCTTCCCACTTAGCTTATTTTTCTGTTTTTAACTATTCTACCGCTTTTTCTTACCTTCACAATAATATACTCTGATTAAAATTCTCATCGCTGCTCCTGGCTTTAAAGTGCCACCTTTGCAGGGCCAAACCGTCTCTGTCAAGTAGCCCTGCTTTACCCTGTGTTTAATTTTTAAAAAAATATACTATTCGCTTGTGCTATTTGGCTAAGAGACCACAGCATTTCTACAAAGGACAGCAGATCTTTGTCCCAGTCTCTTCTCCCACTGCTCAGGTCTGCTGTTGCAAGGATTAGGTAAACAACTCAGGGCCAATACTAAACCTTGGCGACACTGCAAGCTAGACCTCGGGTTATTTATGAACTAACATGAGCTCTCAGGCATTAGTGAGGCACCTTTGCAATACCACTAAAGTCTAAACAATGCTGAACACGGTCTTTCATCCTTTTAAAGTGTTTATTTCTGTGACGGTGTTCATTGGGCAAGGGACCTGCCATCGCAAAAAAACTCCAGCAACCTACATTTATATCTGTGCACATGTACCCGTTTAATTCTAAAATAAAAATAAAAAAACACAACCAGTTTTGCTTTTCACTCCTCACCATTTTTTACTTTTATGAGACCAGAGTTTGGGTAGCTAGTGAATTGTAGTGAGAACTGCTATTTATATACGTACATTGCACAACCGCGTTAGATGATAGAAAGCCATCTTGCCACTTTTGCTGCTTTTGCACACAACACTGCAGTTACATGTTATTATTTGAGAAAAGCTTGCTCGCCTTTGCTTCACATGAGAACTGTCTGTTGTTCACGTCCCTAACAGTGAGCTGCGAACTTGGTCTGAACATTGTGTAAAGAAACAGTCTGGGTCGCTAGACGGTGCATGTTGTTGGGTTCAGGTTGATCGGCCCACTATTTAGCCATAACACGCACGCAGCTGCAAATACCTGAAAGTCGAGTGCTTTTAATATTGCAGGCTGAATGCTTTATACACATTCAGAAGAAGAGCTTTCCCAGGAGCAGAGTATACCTGATCCTGTGATGTGATTCCACTAAGCTGATCTTTATGGTATGGGGTTCCCCATTCAAGCCTAGAGACCTTCTATTAGTCTAATAATAATAATATTAGTTTACTAGCGAAAGGAAGGTGGCTGTAATCCACTGTCATTTTATTATGAATTCTCCTTTCATTTTCTATGGTATTGTAACTATGCAGATGGTTTTTATCTTAATCATTTGTCTGCTTATGTTAGCCAAAGTACTGCATCTTAGGACACGAGGTTTATAAAATAAACTCTTTAAACCTTACCGTGTCTCTGTTTACTCTTGTTGTGGACTGATTTGAGAATAATTACGAACAGGTATTTCTGATTCCCACCATTCCTGAGAATACACTAAGTCGCTTGTTCTGGGTTGTTTATACATTGGGACCGCCGAGATAAAATCGGGTTAACGTATGGGACACTGATGCTGGTCGGATAAGGGGTTCTGGGTTCTGAGGTGAGTTTTTGGTACACCACAATTCACTGAGGTCCTGGTTTCCTGTGCATAGTTCTGTGCATGAGCAGAATCCCTGCAACATGGCTCACCTAACGTTTGGTCGATTGATTTGAAACGCCTTAGTAGTGCTTATATTAGTCCACGACTCCCTCACTCTTGTTTCCAGATAACGGGAGTGACGGATTTAACCTACCTGTTTCTCGACTAATAGGTTCCTTCAAGCTTGATCATTAAAAAGGTTTCTTCTGAACCCTAGTGCTACTGTTAAACTCGTTGTTGATCTTTTGTGTGTCCTCATGGTGGTTGACATTGCTGCACATAGCCGTGCACCTCTGCGCCGTCATTTGACGACGTATGGGGTACCAGAAGATGGGATGGCTATTATTTTTGTGGTGAGCGCTGACGCGTCTTTCCCTTATGAGTTGTTTTACTCTTGGGTGACTTTTCCGGCGGTGAATGCTGACGATGATACGTTTCATTCATATACTCCCACGCAGCTACCTGCAATCTATATGCCGTATAGGACACAAGAAATTCCTATTTCTGCCTGGCAGCATACCATTTGGTTTAATGGCGCCCTTCCCCATACGGTTACACTTGCTAGAATGGGCCCGTTGTCAATTGCAGGGGCCACATGGCCGGTGCTGGCCGGATTTACGCCTCATCCCCGCTATCTCACTGTACTACACACAGCCCTGATTACAGTGCATAGGGCTTTAGTGCAGTACGTGTCATGCAACGTGCAGGTGGGGGCACCTGCTGTTGCGGGACAACCAGCGGACCACCACGTGGTGGTTATTAGTCCTGTTATGGTTAATTCGGTAATGGGCAAGCGCCCTCAAAATAAGGATGATTTACCTGATTGGCTTGCTGAGAAATTTGACCAACTGGAGGCGGTTTTTCCGCATACTACTCCTGCGGAGAAACAAAGGATTTTCACCATTAGTTTGCCGAAAGACTTAGTCCCAGATTTGGCCGATTGTGACAACTGGGGCAAGGTCTTTGCCGCGACCTACTCGAAGTGCTTCGGCACTCCGTCTATGTCTGTACTTCCCTCCGTCATTAAATGTGTTCAAGAAAATCACGGTGCGGAGGCTGCTGTAGAATTAGGAATGAGGCTTGTCGGGGTGTTCGATGTGGTTGCTTCCATGGTAATGGGCAACCTCAAAGGCGATGCCATGCAGTTCCAAGTGGCTAATAAGCTGGACCCCATGGACGAACTCGACAGGCCTAAGGAGTTCGCTAAGATAATTGCGGAAGCCTATAGAACCATAGGCCGCAGTGCCTTAGGTGTTAAACCAACTGTAATAATTCCTGATTTGGTACAGCAAACTAAGGTGAGCTCGTCTGGTAAAGACGAACGCCCACATTTTCGAAAACAAAATTGGCGGGCAAAGAAACAGGGGAAGCAGCAACAGAAACAGGGGTCTTGTCCTTCCTCACCCGTACAGACGACTAGTGAACGCACATATGATCTGCGCGATCGATCTAGTATTAAGTCACCTGATAGATTTCAGGTTTCTGAACAATGTTCTCCTCGTTCTTCACAGGAAACATCAGCTTCACAGTCCGGTGGTGGAGACCGTGGGAAAGGACGGGGTGCCCAAGGACGTGAGCAACCCCGTCAGACTGACGGTAAAGGCAAGCAGGACGACTCTGCACGTCAACGACCCCCGTTTCAAAAGAAGAAGGTTGCTGCGCTAACAGCGAGGTATGCCACAGATAGTGCGGACCCAGCTTCAGAACCTGACATGGGCACTAACGCTGCTCGACAGCGCGGCGGAAGTTAAAGTAGTGCGACAAGCACTGCGTCCATATCTGGTGGCGACAGCAACTGACACGTTCATTACTGTAGAAACTACTGACACTAGAGTGGCTCCCCCTGACAGACTATACAATATAGTCCTTTTAATTGAAGGTGACATACAGCGTACAATTCAAAGGATTTTTTGGGATAATCTGACCTCTTCGTACGATATTTTATTGGCAGAGGCAGACTGGCCCCCGGCTTTCATTTTAGATGCTCCTAGAGGGGAGGAGGTGATCCTCCCGTCCTTTGCGCACACAGTGCCAAAGGACCAAGCTAAGAAGTTCGCCGAGGAGTGGGCTCTGGTGCTAGCACCGGCTTTGTATCGTAATCAGGTGGGCTGGGATAAATTGTCCCCCGGCCATGAGATTCTGTTGCGGTCCACGCCCCAGCCACAACCCCAATATCCCATGTGTTGCGAAGCAAGACCTCAAGTCGCTGCAATCCTTGAATAATTGGAATATCAAGGTGTTATTGAAACGTGTGTGTCACCAATGAATAATCCTTTTTTCACTGTGACGAAGCCTGATGGGTCGTACCGCCTAGTTTTGGATTACCGGCATTTAAACTCTCATTGCCGGACATGCGCAGTACAGAATATCCACAGTTCTGCTCTCGTCGATAGTCTCGTGAGAAAACGGTTTAAGACCACACTTGACATTTCCAATGGCTTTTACAGCCATAACCTGTCCTCTCTTAGTAGTCAATGGACGGCATTTACATCGGGCGGCAAACAAAAACATTTTAAAAGATTACCCATGGGCTATAAAAACAGCCCTGGAGTCTTTGCCGCTCGTGTAGTCTCTCTGTTAGAGAGCATTGACCCTGATGCGTACTCGTATGTGGATGATATTTATCTCACAGATGACGAGTTATGGCCGCATCTGTGTCACGTTGATCACATTATTGTTTTGTTTGCAGACTTCGGTTACAAATTCAACTTTGCGAAGTCTCACATTGCAGAGTATACAGTGTTGTTTTTGGGATACGAACTCAACAATGAAGGTCGAAGATTGGCTCCGCACTTCCTAGAGAAGTGCGCTTGCCTGCGTGCTCCTACGACACTGAAAAAATTACAATCTTTGCTGGGCTTTCGGAATTTCGGTCGCACGTACATTCCTGATTATGCCCAGCGTATCAAGCCGATTTATGCCTTGGTACAACCTACTTTTTCCAAATCATGCTGGCTGCCGGAGCATTCAGCTATATTGCAATCTTTGCAAGCTGACCTTCTTGCTTCAAAATACTTACTGACGCGTGATAACCACACTAACCTGGTCATAAGAATTGTGCCATGTGCAGTGGGTTTCACGTACTTAGCGTTCAATGAGGGCGACACCGTCCCATTGCCTACAAATCGCACCTGTACACTTCAGCTGAACTGCGATTTTCCGCTGTCGAGAAAGTTTTGACGGCAGTGCAGATGGCGATTCTTTAAGAATGAGCGCTATCGCAAGGGAAACGCATGTTGGTGGTCACACCATATCCTGCCCTTGAGGCAGTGACCAAAGCGAGTGTACCAAATTCTAAAGCTTTGCATCCACGGTGGATACAATGGGCCACTTCCTTGACATCGCCCGACGTCACTTATATCTTTGACGCAGCACTACAGACTCAGGAGTTCTTACAATATGAATTCGTTCATCCAGCTCCTCTGTCCTTGCGCCCGCTCGAGGATTACCATTGTGTCATTTACACTGATGGTTCTGCGCAACCGGCGACTGGATCGAAGCATGCCTATTCAGCGGCCTGCGCAATTGTGGTGGGTACTTTCGTGAATGGTGAATTCCAATCTGATGTCGTGCATACGCAGTCATTGGGTGATTGTACCGCACAGTTGGCAGAGCTCCGTGCTCTGGATCTTGCACTGGAGTTTGCGGATTCTCATGTCACCACTCTTATAGTGAGTGACTCGTTTTATTGTGTTCAATCTTACAACGACAATCTACATTTTTGGTCTCAAAATGAATACCCTGATTCCAAAGGTAGCACAATTGAGCATAAAATGCTTTGGGTTTGAGTAGCAGAACTTAAAGAACATCTGCCTCTTGTGAATGTTATTCACACTCTTGGTCACCAACGAGTTGGTGTCCATGCTGTCGGCAACAGCTTAGCTGACGAGGCAGCAAAAACAGCAGTGGCGACATACTTAGTGGCAGCAGTTACAAGATCGAAAAGTAAGATCGATGATGACATCTTTGCAGCTATTGCTGCTACAGAGAAGGGAACAAATTACCCGAGAGGTTTCCCTTCTCGTTACCATTATCGCTTAAGTCCTGATAACGTCCCGTTAGTGAGGATTAACGACGTTGGTGACAGATTGATTCCCAACGCGGACTGCAGACCATCTTTGATATTAGCGGCTCACGAGGCATTGCGTCTGCCCATGCCGGCATTGCAGCTACTGTATCTCTGTTACAACAACGTTACTGGTGGTGTGGTTTATATAAACAAGCTCCCGCTTATGTTCTTAACTGTGACATTTGCCAGCAGATTAAACCTTCAACTGCGGCGCGCCCACCACAAACTCAGTTGTACATATCTAATAAACCACTAGGGTGTGTTTATTTAGATCACTGCGGTCCATTCACCTCTGATACTGCGTACAAGTACATCTTAGTTGCAGTGGATTCGTGCACACGTTTTCTGTGGGTATGGCCACAAAGGAGTGCTGATGCCCGTACTGTCATCAGGGATTTGCGTGTCTTTGTGGGAAGTTTTGCATGTGGTACCTTTCATTCTGATCAGGGCCCTGCGTTCGCCTCTAAGGCGTACAAAGAAGCCATGAGAAATTTGGGGGTCCAAGTCAAATTTTCGTCTCCCTACCGACCTGAGGGTAATAGTGTGGTGGAGCGAATGAACCGTGACTTAAAGCAATCTTTGATAGCTAGGGTTTTAGGCACTGGCCGGAACTGGCTAGCCCATTTGTATAACGTCCAACGTGCAGTTAATAATCTCCCTAGAAGGTCTCTGGGTGGGCGGACCCCATACATGATGCTCTTTGGCATACGAATGTTTGTCCCGGACCTTGATGGTCTAGACATGGCGGCGTCAGCCGCACCCTTTGACGTAGATGATCACTGTGCTGTATTGCAGAATCTACAAGAAGCCAGAGACAGTCTAGCGAAGGAACACGTGCCCTCCACATCTGATGCTGTGCTACAGATTCCGGTAGTCGGCTGGCTACCTCGAGTTGGTGATCTGGTCCGTGAGAAGGTGGAGAACAAGAAGGAGTTCGGCCCCTCTTATCGTGCACCAGTTCCGGTGCTTGGAGTGCAGGGTACACGAACAGTCATTTTACCTCCACTTCCTGGTCGCAAGGATAACAGGTACATCTCTATTGACAATGTCAAGCTACAGCGAGTGGCCGATTCTTCTTAGTATGACTCCAGCGGTTTCTTGCCCTGCGATGCAGAGATATTCTGTTTTGGCTCCAGCTTCTACCACTTTGCCTGATGTTGCCGTCGAGATGCATACAGTTACTGGACCTTTATTGCCACCGACAGCTGGTGGTCTACCTGAAGATATTGAGTATGCTTATCCTGCGGATATCCCGTTGCCTGTTTTAAAATCCACCACAGTTAACCAGTCGCGCTTCTCCTTTGACACTAATTCAATGACTTCAATTGCCCCATCAAATGTTTCAATTTTTGCTGTCTGGTTTAAAAGACATTTTTTAATTCCCCCTTGGACTTACATTTGGCTGGTGCTCATATGTATTTTTTTGTTTATGTCCATTGGATTTGTGGTAGTGTTTTTTCGACTTATAAATGGACACTACCTGAAAGAAAGATCTACAATTAGACTAATTGATGGAACTTTGGCCCCCCCACTCCTCATCACATATCATGAAAAGGGACCAGACTTTTGTGAACATTACTGCTTGGCATGTACTGGATTGGATCGCGTGGGATTCTGTTAAATTTCAAATTCATGCTCCCACTGAAGTAATCAATGTGCCAAATGTATTTCGTGTTTCTATGGGTGATGTAGTTAAGCAAAGCATCCGCTCGGATGATTGGGATGTTCAAGCCATAGAAGCACTGTTTTCTGATTTGAAATATTATGCTGCGTTTGATGCTGAGGATTTGTATTTAGATACTTCTAATTATGATGAGCAGTTTTGCTATCAACATTATGGCAATCGTTTCCTTCACAAAGCAAAATTTTGTAAATTATACGCAATGGGAACACTGTCCAGCGCCTATGCTGGGCAGCTCCACCACTTTAGTGGACAAATTCACATATTTTTCTGATTTCAGTGTGTCGAATCCTGCCTCCTTTTACTTTAAAGTGGCGGCTGAGTCTACCTCGAAAGTTAGGCTGACACACAATAAATTGTTGTATTCCAAGTCCTTTATGGATGATTTGGCAATCGGAGGTTATGATCTGTGGAAAGCTACTGTCGATCTTAAATCGGTTTGGGGTTCTAAACCGTGGCAGGTACAGGGAACAGAAGCTTTGCATCGTGCCTGCCTCATCCCGAACCACATGTTATTTTTGAATTCGTCAATTTTTCAGACCACCTGTTTTGGATTGGCTACTTCTAAAAAATTAAATTCTCCCTCCACTCCGGATCTGGGTGCTTTTCCTAATTGGGATAATCATACGGATCTGTCCGTTGCTACGTTGCAGTCATACATTTCTAACACATCCTTCAATATTTCCAAATTAAATCCGGAAGGGTGGTTAATATGGCAAACGAGCTCAGATTCCTGTCAACATCGGTTTCTGGATTTGAATCCGGGGTATACGCAAGTTCGTGTGGACCCCCGTTTTGAATCCTCTCATACTGTAACTACCTACTCAGTGGGGAAGTTATGCCAATCTTGGCTGCAACATTCCACCTTAGCATCTGTTAAACTTCATTTATCACAATTGAACGACAAAATAAATTTGAATGATTTTGTTAAGGGTCCTGCGGTTGGCAGGTCCAAAAGATGGATATACGCTGTTTATAATGAAGTTTGGAAGCTATCACAGATTGAAGCTGCATCCAGATTACGAGCTATTGATCAAGTCAATATGGAGAAAGTATTGGCTGTTATAGATAATAGCATTAACACCCTGTCTTCCAGAATTTATACGTTAGATAATATCGTTTCATCTGTTGTTGACATTGTGCAGGATGATTTGTCTGTTTTATATCATGGTCAAAATCAATTGCGTTCTATTATGCAGTTTGCATGGACATTGCAAACGTTAAAGGCTGGGGAAGTCCCTTGGGATTACATGAATACTTCATCTTTGTTCCTTCCTTTTAATTTAACTGCAAAACAACAGTTCATGTCCGTGAAAGATGCAACATACTCATTGCTGCACATTGAAAAGTTAGAACCTTTACCTTTCTCTGTTGCCGAATTAAACTCCGCTGTGTGGCTTATCCACGGGTTAATCACATTACCGTTTCCCCTGTTTAAGTTCAGTTCCTGCATGAAACATTATGCGCTAGGCAGATATGAACAACTAGGTACTGCCTTCCTGCATGAAGTTTGGTCACTCCCATTCACGTACAGGTGCGTGAGGGATGGAAAAGAGGTTTACTAAAAAGGTGAAGAGTGCACTTCCACTCCGGATCGCTCTGTGGTGTGTCGGCACATTCAATTGCATGGTGCATGTAATGTGCACGCTCCTAATTTAGCTTGCGTCCTAAAAGGGATCCCAGTGCCAGTTATAACACCGCCTTTTACGCTGCTGGCTAACGGTAGTTATTTGCTATCAAATAATGAAGCTTGCTGTGGGATGTTAGTGGGAATTCCCTACATAGTGACTGTATCACAGAAAGTAGTCTGCTGTAATAACGTCCTTTTCCCACCCCCGCATGGACGGCTCGATGTATCTATCTGGCCTTCCATTCCAACCTTGAAAGCAGAGTTCAACAAGATGAGCAGAATAAGGGCTCTATTGTCTCAAAAAGAAGTTGCGTTGACTTAATTCCGGAAAACATTTGTCCTTCACGTAGCAAACACGCGCACTGAGATGCAAGCGCTTTTGAACACTGATCTCCCACTTCATTTTGGTGCCCTGATTCAGACTATCTTTAATGCCTTGTCAACAAGTGGCCTGGCACATTTTTTCAAAATTGTGGGCTCTGGCCTCGTGACCTCCTTCCAAACTATTTTTGGTGTGATCCCGGCATTTTTTCATTCTATTTTTTCCAGCGTCTTCGGAGGTCTCCCGTTGATTCTCGCCCTCGTGGCTGGGGTACTGTTGTTGGTCTGCATACTACGCTATGGATGCACAACTTGCATCACACGACAGCATGTTCCCGGCTGCTCCATCTTCGTAACCGGATGCTTGAATACTGTGGAACACTACCGCTGGCAACATTGAGCATAGCCTATGGGTTGTCCTTCCGGTTTCCTTACTTTACTTGCGTACAGCCTGTCTTTCATTGCCTACAGTGTCCGTTCTAATGGGCTCTGGATTTGTGCTTGTCCAACTCGGTGTCTCCCGCCCCAGATTATGATCGACTGATGAGCCCGTTAGTGGCTCATGAGTTGGACTGTTCTGGTGTCAGGATTATGGCCTGTGGAGCAGCACATGGAGTCCTAGGGAATTGGGACATCGGAACGGCTGCAGCTGTATTCTTGGCAAGAAGTTATCTTGAAGAACACGCCAGTTGTCCTATGATGGTACTAGAGGCTCCAGTTGTCGAAGAACATGTGTGTTCATTCCCCTTGCTGAACTGGATGGCAGATAATTTTGCAGAAAGTTCCAATGATTTCCTCTTGGAAGCCGTTGCAATTTATTGTGCTTATACATGGATGGATTAGCTTGGAGATCATCCCAAATTCCTGTGGAATACCTTTTATTTTTTCATTGAGCATCCATCGATAATATGTTTTTTCCCCTTTAAATGGTTTTTTTTTCTCTCCTTTTTGTCTTCGAACTTTTCACTGCCCTTATATGGATTCACAATTTGTGCACTTGGTTCCGTTCTATCGAACTTGAACTCTGCGTTCCTTAATTGTGCCCCTACTGGTTAGTGGTCCGATCAAGGGGGGGTGTAGTGAGGACTGCTATTTATATACGTACATTGCTAAGTTAGCACAACCGCATTAGATAGAAAGCCATCTTGCCACTTTTGCTGCTTTTGCACACGACACTGCAGTTACATGTTATTATTTGAGAAATGCTTGCTCGCCTTTGCTTCACATGAGAACTGTCTGTTGTTCACGTCCCTAACAGTGAGCTGCGACCTTGGTATGAACATTGTGTAAAGAAACAGTCTGGGTCGCTAGACGGTGCATGTTGTTGGGTTCAGGTTGATCGGCCCACTATTTAGCCATAACACGCACGCAGCTGCAAATACCTGAAAGTCGAGTGCTTTTAATATTGCAGGCTGCATGCTTTATACACATTCGGAAGAAGAGCTTTCCCAGGAGCAGAGTATACCTGATTGTTAGACCTGGCACCATTGGCGTGGGTCACCCTTCCATTTTTGTCTGTGCCTCAATGTGTTTTTGTGTTGGTGTTAGCTGCTCAGGGCGCTGTGCCACTGCCATCCAGTGCCACAGTGCAAGTGCTCCCTATGGTAAAATGTATTATGTGAATTGACTTCCCCGTTTGGTTTATTTGGTTTACTATCAGTCCCTAGTAGAGTGCACCAGGGGTGCCAAGGGCTTGTATATCCGAATGCTGCTAGTGGGCTTGCAGCACTGGTTGTGCCACCCACCGAAGCAGCGGGGTAAAATGTGTCTAGGGTCTGCCACTGCAGACCCTGCGCGCGGTCTGGTACCGTCGCGCTGACTGAGCAAGTGTCCCCACTTACCAGTCCCTAAACCTTCCCTTAACTACATGTTAGTCACCCCTCTGGTAGGCCTGAGCGCAGGGTGCATTGTAGGTATAAGGTAGGACATGCCCTGAGGTGTGTGGCATGTCTTAATAGTGAATTACAGCCATTTTCGTTTTTCACTATTGAAGGCTACCTGCTCTCCATAGGCCAGAATGGGCTGCTGGGATCGCTACACGCTGTGACCCCAGTGGACTCAGAGAGCATGGTAGAAAGTCATGTTTAGTATGCCTGAACTCAGGATAATAAAATACGTCTTTTAGTAAAGGTTATTTTAATATCCTGGGTTTGCAAATGCTACTTTTAGAAAGTTAGCCTTTGCGTGCCTAACCATCTCAGTCCGCCTCTGCTGTGTGTGTGTGTTCTGCCTAGCAACAGTACCGGAGCAGGGCTGGGGGGATTCCAGGAGACAGGTTGGCTGCCAGGTGGTGGGTAGAGAGATTACCCCAGGATGGGTGGGAGGAGTGCACCCTGACTCTTGAATAGACCTGTGCTCTGCCACCACAAAGCCGGCGCCGCCCCCTGTGGAGCGGCTGATGTCTCTGCCCTGCTGCTGAAAGGAACAAGCCGAGTCACCACAACAGAGTGCTCCAAAACTGGACTGAGCCAGGCCCAGGCCCCCTGGCGCTAAAGAACAAAAGAATCCCTGTATAAAAGTAGGAGCCTGGCTCCTAAGAAATCAGATCCAGATTGAACCACGAAGGAACTCTGCCCGACTAGAAGGACCTGGAAGAAGCTGAAGGAGGAGTAACTTTCCCTGACCTGAGGGACTGGCCTGCAGTAGGTGCCTTGCTAAGGAAGGAGAGGAAAAAGACTGAAAGAGACTTTTGCACTTTGTTCTTCAACTATCTCCAAGGGCTTGGAAGAAGAGCTTGCCCCCTGAACTGAACCCCAGGACCAGTGGGTTCACCGTGTCTCCGCTCGTCTGAGAATTCGAGCCGTGTGCTTTCTCCCGCCGGAGTGCCCTGCGCACCTTCGCATCCCTCCTAGGGCCGTGACACCCAGAAGCCTGGCCGCCTCCACTCGCCGAGAGCCCCGCTCTACCTGAGTCGCTCTGGACCCATCGAGTCTGGCCGTCCCGCTTCCCTGTCACCTGCCTGCTACTGGAGCGCGCTTGGTGCCCTCTCGCCCTCCCGCCGGATATCTAGTGGGGAAGTGAAATCCAGCCTCGGACGGCCGCCCGTACGTCGTAACGTATCCGGCCGCCCCGCTTCACCTCCCAGCCTGAGTCTGACCGTGCCGCCCTCCGCAGTGACCTCCCGCACAGTCTGTGTCGGAGGCCCTGGGCCGCACCTGTCTACCGAGAGCCGCCCGCTGAATTCTTGACCCGGAAGACCCACGAGGTGCAGAACCTGCATCTCCCCTGAAGACTCGTCCAACCACACCACACGTTCCCAGGTACAGTGAACTCTCTATCGGACTCGGGGTCCGCAACGTTCTGATTTCCCCGTATCACTGTATCCCGGGTACGCTGCGCATCATCGTGACTGGACCGACTCAACCGAGCCCTGTGAAGCGCTCGTGATCGAATAAGTTACCAAAGACAAGAACAGTGCCTAATTATCATCTTGTGGCTTCCATTTCGTAACCGTTATTGATGGTCTTGTACATGCCTGCGTAACAAAGAATCTTTTATATAAAGCATCCGTATTTTTGATACAACTTACGCCTGGTGTCCGTTTGTGGGGGATCGTTGTGATTTACTGTGTGTTATCATAAATGCTTAACTGACTAGCGCCCTGAAGTTTAGCCCTGACTGCTCGCGCCACACTACCTATAGGGTGAGCAGGGGTTGTTCTGAAGGGGTAATTCCCTCGCCCTGAATAGAAGAAGGGACCGCTGCTTGTCACAAGTACCTACCTGTGCCAACCAGGGGTTCCCCATTCTAACATTGGTGGCAGCGGTGGGATTTCGAATTTGCATTTATGATTTACATACAGTGAACTATTGATCACCACGTAGAGCAGACCTATAACGCAGCCACAGATTGAGTGACAGTTGTTGCTAAAGAAAAATCTCCACCTTAAGAAACCATGCCTAGCTCAGTCAACGGAGGCGGAGCGCCCTCTGTATTCTCTGGAGTAGATGACATCGATTGGGAGCCCGAGGCACTGAGGAAGTGCACAAATGATGTCCTGAAGGGATATCTCTCCAAGTACAGAATCAAGCAAAGTGGACTAAGCAACAAGGATCAGTACGTGACAGCACTGAGAGCCTGGCACGAATCAAAGTTCCCAGAGAATGCCCGGGAGGTGATACCCCCCGAAGGTGTGTTTGAGCCTAGCAGAGGCCTGTCGCCAGAGGAGTTGGCCGACAGGAGTGCCGCCCGAGCACACGAGGTGGAGATGGCAAAACTGCAAATGGAGAGAGAAAGGCAGAAACTGGCCATGGAGCATGAGGTAAAAATGAGGGAGTTGGATCTCAAGGCCAGGAGTTTAGACAACTCACCCTCTGGTGGCAGCAATTCAACAGAGTCAAGGGTGCACATTCCTAAAGATGTAGTCAAAGAATATTATAAGCAGGATGATATTGGGCAGTGGTTTAGGGCCTATGAAGTAGCCATGTCCTCCCACCGGGTCCCTGAGAAGGATTGGGGAGCGGGGTTGTGGGGAAGGTTCCTGAGTGAGGGGCGGGACACACTGCTAGACCTCCCCTCTGATGTCCACACATCCTATCCACACATGAAGGAGGCTCTTATGACAAGGTATGGGTTGACTCCTGAATTGTACAGACAGAGATTTAGGGATTGCACCAAGAAACCTGGTACCACTTATGTAGAATATGTGACCTTTTTTTGCAGAGCGCTGGATGGTTGGGTGAAGGGTAGCAAGGTGGATGATTACCAAGGGCTGTTTGATTTAATCGCATGGGAGCACTTGTCGGATAATTGTTTTCCTGAGCTACGCCAACACCTGATCGATAGCAAGCTGTCCAACCCGAGGAAGCTTGCCGAGGAGGCGGACCGCTGGATCAGCACCAGGGTCCACAAGGGTCCCGTGGGAGGCCCCGCCAAAGGTGTTCAGGGTCCCCAGCAGAAGAGTGGGGGGGACAAGGGTAAACAGAGGGAGTTCTACAAAGGGCCCCAAAGTAATTCCCAAAGGAACCAAGGGAAAGGTTCTCAGCCACCCCCACCCCCGAAGCAGACCGGGGCCCCGACAGGTAACCCTGTTCAAAGAGGGCCCCTCAGATGTTACAAGTGTAACAACCTGGGGCACATTTCCGTGGATCCCAAGTGCCCCCTGTATGGTAAACCAGCACCCTCTGGTGCCCCACCCCCCAAGCAGGTGAATAGTGTAGCCTTGGGGAGGGAGATAGACGTCCAAGGGGCGGGGGATCCCGTACAGATGACCCTAGTCTCATTAGGAGACAGTGAGATGGTCGCTGAGGCCCAGCTGCCCCCCAATACTCAAAAGTATGGGCAGTGGGTGACCATAAATGGCAAGAGGGTGGGGGCTCTTAGAGATACTGGAGCCAGTGTGACTGCTGTCAAGCAACACCTGGTGTCTCAAGAGCAGGTTGTCCCGCACGCATTCTGCCGTGTTGTCAACGCTGACAACACAGAGAGTCAGTGTCCAATGGCTCAGGTTCCCTTTGAGTGGGGGGGGGTCTCTGGTACTCTGCAAGTGGCTGTGAGAGAGGCCATGCCTGTTGATTGTCTCCTAGGTAACGATTTGGAGAGCTCCCCTTGGGAAAAGGTGGAGAAGACGACTCACCTGCGGATGGTGGGCTTGCCTGATTGGGCGTGTGTGACCACCCGGTCGATGGCAGCCGGTAGGGGTGTTGAAGGAACCCTGGAGCCTGAGGGAGAGGC
The DNA here is from genome assembly GCF_964204655.1 of Triturus cristatus. Taxonomy (NCBI): domain Eukaryota; kingdom Metazoa; phylum Chordata; class Amphibia; order Caudata; family Salamandridae; genus Triturus; species Triturus cristatus. The sequence goes on along the minus strand of NC_140594.1, from coordinate 372,301,007 downwards.
CCAGGAACCGGCCTTAGAGAGAGGGCAAGGGAGGCACGGGAATCCGGCTCCTGACGTTCCCACGGCCCAGGAGGAAGCAGACCTTGAGGGGGATGCCCTGGAGCCTACCGGGGAACAGATAGCCGAACTGGGGGACCTGCCTGAGCTGACCCATTGGCAGCAAGAAGGAGGCCCCACCAGGGAGGAATTCTGCAGGGAGCAGAAAGAGTGCCCCTCTCTAGAGGGTATGCGGCAGCAGGCTGCAGCCCAGGCCAATGGTGATCAGTCCGGAACTCACTTGATCTACTGGGAGAACGACCTCCTATACTCCGAGCCTAAGGTTGCTGAACCTGGGTCAGCCCGTGCGCTGGTGGTACCCCAGAAGTTCAGAGCCTTCCTACTGGGGCTGGCTCACGACGTACCGTTAGCAGGACATTTGGGGCAGGACAAGACCTTTGAAAGGCTTGTCACCCACTTTTATTGGCCCCAAATGCGCAGGAGTTCGGACACTCACTGCAGGACATGCCAGACTTGCCAGGCAAGTGGCAAGAGTGGAAGGAAGCTGAGAGCTCCACTCCAACCTTTCCCTGTGGTCAGTACCCCATTCCAGCGGGTGGGGATTGACATTGTGGGGCCACTGGACCCCAAGACAGCCATGGGCAACAGGTTTATCCTGGTCTTGGTGGACCATGCCACCCGGTACCCTGAAGCCATCCCTCTGAGGACAGTGACGGCCCCCGTGGTGGGACGGGCACTGATGGGAATTTTCTCACGAGTAGGATTCCCTCTAGAGGTGGTGTCTGACAGGGGGACCAACTTCATATTGAAATATATGAAGTACCTTTGGCAAGAGTGTGGTGTAACCTACAAGTTCACCACACCTTACCATCCCCAAGGAAACGGGTTGGTTGAGCGCTTCAACCGAACCCTGAAGGGCATGATTATGGGTCTCGAGGAACCCATGAGGCGTAAGTGGGACGTCCTCTTACCATGCCTTCTCTTTGCGTACCGCGAGGTGCCACAAAAGTCTCTAGGGTTCAGTCCCTTTGAGCTTTTGTATGGCCACCCAGTACGAGGACCTCTTAGTCTGGTCAAGGAAGGCTGGGAGCAATCTCCCAGGAAACCTCCCCAGAATGTATACAGTTACATGCTGGCTTTCCGGAACCAGACTAGGCGTTTCAGGCAACTTGCTGAGGCAAACCTGGAAGCCAGCCAGGAGGAAATGAAGCGGTGGTACGACCAGAATGCCACTCTGGTTGAGCTTCAACCTGGCCAAAAAGTGTGGGTCCTGGCCCCTGTGGAGCCTTGTGCACTCCAGGACAAGTGGACAGGACCCTTTGAGATTGTGGAGCGCAAGAGTTCTGTCACCTACTTGGTGGACTTGCGGTCTCCTAGGAACCCCTTAAGGGTCCTACATGTCAATCGACTGAAGCCCCACTTGGAGAGGTCCGAAGTGGGCATGCTCTTGGCCACCGATGATGGGACGGAAGAGGAGTCCGAGCCTCTTCCTGACCTCTTGGTAGCCTCCGAGCGAGACGGGTCAGTGGATGGGGTAAACCTCTCACCCACCCTGACCCCGGAGCAACAGGGTGACTGCCGCCAGCTGCTGGGGCAGTTTCCTGACCTGTTCTCCCTGGTTCCCGGTATCACAAATTGGTGCGTCCATGATGTGGATACGGGAGACAGCTTACCTGTGAAGCACAAGGCCTACCGGGTAACTGACAGGGTCAGGGCCTGCATCAAAGAGGAGGTCTCGAAGATGCTTGCCCTAGGGGTGGTTGAGTCCACCAGCAGTCCTTGGGCCAGCCCAGTGGTCTTGGTCCCAAAGGCTGCAGCGCCGGGTGCCACGCCCGAACTCCGGTTCTGTGTGGACTACCGAGGACTCAACTCAGTCACGAAGACTGACGCGCACCCCATCCCCAGAGCTGATGAGCTCATCGATCGGTTAGGGGCTGCACGGTACCTCAGCACGTTTGACTTAACGTCTGGGTACTGGCAGATCGCCTTGACTGATGGGGCCAAAGAGAGGTCCGCATTCTCTACGCCAGATGGGCATTACCAGTTCCGGGTGATGCCCTTTGGGATGAAGAATGCCCCTGCCACCTTCCAGAGGTTGGTCAACCAGGTGTTGGCTGGGCTGGCCGAGTTCAGCGCCGCCTACCTGGATGACATCGCAGTGTTCAGCGGCACATGGGAAGGACACCTGCAACATCTCCGGGAAGTGTTGATGGCGCTGCGCAAGGCAGGCCTCACGATCAAGGCAAGCAAGTGTCAGATCGGGCAGGGTTCAGTGGTGTACTTGGGACACCAAGTGGGGAGCGGCCAGGTGGCGCCCCTCCAACCCAAAGTTGAAACCATCCTGGCTTGGGAGCCCCCAAAGACCCAGACGGAGGTGAGGGCCTTCTTAGACCTCACCGGGTACTACAGGAGGTTTGTCAAGGGGTATGGCAGCATCGTTGCCCCCTTGACAGAGCTGACTTCGAAGAAGCAGCCCAGAAAAGTGATATGGACTGACACCTGTCAGAAAGCCTTCGACACCCTGAAAACTGCCATGTGCACGGCGCCCGTGCTCTTGGCTCCTGACTTCTCCAAAGAGTTCCTGGTGCAGACGGATGCATCAGAGCATGGTGTAGGGGCTGTTCTCTCACAGATCACTGAGGAGGGCTTTGACCAACCCGTAGCCTTTATTAGCAGGAGGCTACTTCCCCGGGAACAAAGGTGGAGTGCGATAGAACGAGAAGCATTTGCTGTGGTCTGGGCGCTGAAGAAGCTAAGACCCTACTTGTTTGGGTCTCACTTCCGGGTTCAGACCGACCACAGGCCCCTCAGATGGTTGATGCAAATGAGGGGTGAGAATCCAAAACTGTTGAGGTGGTCCATCTCCCTACAGGGTATGGACTTTACGGTGGAGCATCGCCCTGGCACAGATCACGCCAATGCTGACGGTCTGTCCAGGTTTTTCCGCCTTAGTGATGCAGAACTCCCTGGGGTAGGGTAGTTCTCCCCACTTTTCAGCTGGAGGGGACACGTGTTAGACCTGGCACCATTGGCGTGGGTCACCCTTCCATTTTTGTCTGTGCCTCAATGTGTTTTTGTGTTGGTGTTAGCTGCTCAGGGCGCTGTGCCACTGCCATCCAGTGCCACAGTGCAAGTGCTCCCTATGGTAAAATGTATTATGTGAATTGACTTCCCCGTTTGGTTTATTTGGTTTACTATCAGTCCCTAGTAGAGTGCACCAGGGGTGCCAAGGGCTTGTATATCCGAATGCTGCTAGTGGGCTTGCAGCACTGGTTGTGCCACCCACCGAAGCAGCGGGGTAAAATGTGTCTAGGGTCTGCCACTGCAGACCCTGCGCGCGGTCTGGTACCGTCGCGCTGACTGAGCAAGTGTCCCCACTTACCAGTCCCTAAACCTTCCCTTAACTACATGTTAGTCACCCCTCTGGTAGGCCTGAGCGCAGGGTGCATTGTAGGTATAAGGTAGGACATGCCCTGAGGTGTGTGGCATGTCTTAATAGTGAATTACAGCCATTTTCGTTTTTCACTATTGAAGGCTACCTGCTCTCCATAGGCCAGAATGGGCTGCTGGGATCGCTACACGCTGTGACCCCAGTGGACTCAGAGAGCATGGTAGAAAGTCATGTTTAGTATGCCTGAACTCAGGATAATAAAATACGTCTTTTAGTAAAGGTTATTTTAATATCCTGGGTTTGCAAATGCTACTTTTAGAAAGTTAGCCTTTGCGTGCCTAACCATCTCAGTCCGCCTCTGCTGTGTGTGTGTGTTCTGCCTAGCAACAGTACCGGAGCAGGGCTGGGGGGATTCCAGGAGACAGGTTGGCTGCCAGGTGGTGGGTAGAGAGATTACCCCAGGATGGGTGGGAGGAGTGCACCCTGACTCTTGAATAGACCTGTGCTCTGCCACCACAAAGCCGGCGCCGCCCCCTGTGGAGCGGCTGATGTCTCTGCCCTGCTGCTGAAAGGAACAAGCCGAGTCACCACAACAGAGTGCTCCAAAACTGGACTGAGCCAGGCCCAGGCCCCCTGGCGCTAAAGAACAAAAGAATCCCTGTATAAAAGTAGGAGCCTGGCTCCTAAGAAATCAGATCCAGATTGAACCACGAAGGAACTCTGCCCGACTAGAAGGACCTGGAAGAAGCTGAAGGAGGAGTAACTTTCCCTGACCTGAGGGACTGGCCTGCAGTAGGTGCCTTGCTAAGGAAGGAGAGGAAAAAGACTGAAAGAGACTTTTGCACTTTGTTCTTCAACTATCTCCAAGGGCTTGGAAGAAGAGCTTGCCCCCTGAACTGAACCCCAGGACCAGTGGGTTCACCGTGTCTCCGCTCGTCTGAGAATTCGAGCCGTGTGCTTTCTCCCGCCGGAGTGCCCTGCGCACCTTCGCATCCCTCCTAGGGCCGTGACACCCAGAAGCCTGGCCGCCTCCACTCGCCGAGAGCCCCGCTCTACCTGAGTCGCTCTGGACCCATCGAGTCTGGCCGTCCCGCTTCCCTGTCACCTGCCTGCTACTGGAGCGCGCTTGGTGCCCTCTCGCCCTCCCGCCGGATATCTAGTGGGGAAGTGAAATCCAGCCTCGGACGGCCGCCCGTACGTCGTAACGTATCCGGCCGCCCCGCTTCACCTCCCAGCCTGAGTCTGACCGTGCCGCCCTCCGCAGTGACCTCCCGCACAGTCTGTGTCGGAGGCCCTGGGCCGCACCTGTCTACCGAGAGCCGCCCGCTGAATTCTTGACCCGGAAGACCCACGAGGTGCAGAACCTGCATCTCCCCTGAAGACTCGTCCAACCACACCACACGTTCCCAGGTACAGTGAACTCTCTATCGGACTCGGGGTCCGCAACGTTCTGATTTCCCCGTATCACTGTATCCCGGGTACGCTGCGCATCATCGTGACTGGACCGACTCAACCGAGCCCTGTGAAGCGCTCGTGATCGAATAAGTTACCAAAGACAAGAACAGTGCCTAATTATCATCTTGTGGCTTCCATTTCGTAACCGTTATTGATGGTCTTGTACATGCCTGCGTAACAAAGAATCTTTTATATAAAGCATCCGTATTTTTGATACAACTTACGCCTGGTGTCCGTTTGTGGGGGATCGTTGTGATTTACTGTGTGTTATCATAAATGCTTAACTGACTAGCGCCCTGAAGTTTAGCCCTGACTGCTCGCGCCACACTACCTATAGGGTGAGCAGGGGTTGTTCTGAAGGGGTAATTCCCTCGCCCTGAATAGAAGAAGGGACCGCTGCTTGTCACAAGTACCTACCTGTGCCAACCAGGGGTTCCCCATTCTAACATTGGTGGCAGCGGTGGGATTTCGAATTTGCATTTATGATTTACATACAGTGAACTATTGATCACCACGTAGAGCAGACCTATAACGCAGCCACAGATTGAGTGACAGTTGTTGCTAAAGAAAAATCTCCACCTTAAGAAACCATGCCTAGCTCAGTCAACGGAGGCGGAGCGCCCTCTGTATTCTCTGGAGTAGATGACATCGATTGGGAGCCCGAGGCACTGAGGAAGTGCACAAATGATGTCCTGAAGGGATATCTCTCCAAGTACAGAATCAAGCAAAGTGGACTAAGCAACAAGGATCAGTACGTGACAGCACTGAGAGCCTGGCACGAATCAAAGTTCCCAGAGAATGCCCGGGAGGTGATACCCCCCGAAGGTGTGTTTGAGCCTAGCAGAGGCCTGTCGCCAGAGGAGTTGGCCGACAGGAGTGCCGCCCGAGCACACGAGGTGGAGATGGCAAAACTGCAAATGGAGAGAGAAAGGCAGAAACTGGCCATGGAGCATGAGGTAAAAATGAGGGAGTTGGATCTCAAGGCCAGGAGTTTAGACAACTCACCCTCTGGTGGCAGCAATTCAACAGAGTCAAGGGTGCACATTCCTAAAGATGTAGTCAAAGAATATTATAAGCAGGATGATATTGGGCAGTGGTTTAGGGCCTATGAAGTAGCCATGTCCTCCCACCGGGTCCCTGAGAAGGATTGGGGAGCGGGGTTGTGGGGAAGGTTCCTGAGTGAGGGGCGGGACACACTGCTAGACCTCCCCTCTGATGTCCACACATCCTATCCACACATGAAGGAGGCTCTTATGACAAGGTATGGGTTGACTCCTGAATTGTACAGACAGAGATTTAGGGATTGCACCAAGAAACCTGGTACCACTTATGTAGAATATGTGACCTTTTTTTTGCAGAGCGCTGGATGGTTGGGTGAAGGGTAGCAAGGTGGATGATTACCAAGGGCTGTTTGATTTAATCGCATGGGAGCACTTGTCGGATAATTGTTTTCCTGAGCTACGCCAACACCTGATCGATAGCAAGCTGTCCAACCCGAGGAAGCTTGCCGAGGAGGCGGACCGCTGGATCAGCACCAGGGTCCACAAGGGTCCCGTGGGAGGCCCCGCCAAAGGTGTTCAGGGTCCCCAGCAGAAGAGTGGGGGGGACAAGGGTAAACAGAGGGAGTTCTACAAAGGGCCCCAAAGTAATTCCCAAGGGAACCAAGGGAAAGGTTCTCAGCCACCCCCACCCCCGAAGCAGACCGGGGCCCCGACAGGTAACCCTGTTCAAAGAGGGCCCCTCAGATGTTACAAGTGTAACAACCTGGGGCACATTTCCGTGGATCCCAAGTGCCCCCTGTATGGTAAACCAGCACCCTCTGGTGCCCCACCCCCCAAGCAGGTGAATAGTGTAGCCTTGGGGAGGGAGATAGACGTCCAAGGGGCGGGGGATCCCGTACAGATGACCCTAGTCTCATTAGGAGACAGTGAGATGGTCGCTGAGGCCCAGCTGCCCCCCAATACTCAAAAGTATGGGCAGTGGGTGACCATAAATGGCAAGAGGGTGGGGGCTCTTAGAGATACTGGAGCCAGTGTGACTGCTGTCAAGCAACACCTGGTGTCTCAAGAGCAGGTTGTCCCGCACGCATTCTGCCGTGTTGTCAACGCTGACAACACAGAGAGTCAGTGTCCAATGGCTCAGGTTCCCTTTGAGTGGGGGGGGGTCTCTGGTACTCTGCAAGTGGCTGTGAGAGAGGCCATGCCTGTTGATTGTCTCCTAGGTAACGATTTGGAGAGTTCCCCTTGGGAAAAGGTGGAGAAGACGACTCACCTGCGGATGGTGGGCTTGCCTGATTGGGCGTGTGTGACCACCCGGTCGATGGCAGCCGGTAGGGGTGTTGAAGGAACCCTGGAGCCTGAGGGAGAGGCCCAGGAACCGGCCTTAGAGAGAGGGCAAGGGAGGCACGGGAATCCGGCTCCTGACGTTCCCACGGCCCAGGAGGAAGCAGACCTTGAGGGGGATGCCCTGGAGCCTACCGGGGAACAGATAGCCGAACTGGGGGACCTGCCTGAGCTGACCCATTGGCAGCAAGAAGGAGGCCCCACCAGGGAGGAATTCTGCAGGGAGCAGAAAGAGTGCCCCTCTCTAGAGGGTATGCGGCAGCAGGCTGCAGCCCAGGCCAATGGTGATCAGTCCGGAACTCACTTGATCTACTGGGAGAACGACCTCCTATACTCCGAGCCTAAGGTTGCTGAACCTGGGTCAGCCCGTGCGCTGGTGGTACCCCAGAAGTTCAGAGCCTTCCTACTGGGGCTGGCTCACGACGTACCGTTAGCAGGACATTTGGGGCAGGACAAGACCTTTGAAAGGCTTGTCACCCACTTTTATTGGCCCCAAATGCGCAGGAGTTCGGACACTCACTGCAGGACATGCCAGACTTGCCAGGCAAGTGGCAAGAGTGGAAGGAAGCTGAGAGCTCCACTCCAACCTTTCCCTGTGGTCAGTACCCCATTCCAGCGGGTGGGGATTGACATTGTGGGGCCACTGGACCCCAAGACAGCCATGGGCAACAGGTTTATCCTGGTCTTGGTGGACCATGCCACCCGGTACCCTGAAGCCATCCCTCTGAGGACAGTGACGGCCCCCGTGGTGGGACGGGCACTGATGGGAATTTTCTCACGAGTAGGATTCCCTCTAGAGGTGGTGTCTGACAGGGGGACCAACTTCATATCGAAATATATGAAGTCCCTTTGGCAAGAGTGTGGTGTAACCTACAAGTTCACCACACCTTACCATCCCCAAGGAAACGGGTTGGTTGAGCGCTTCAACCGAACCCTGAAGGGCATGATTATGGGTCTCGAGGAACCCATGAGGCGTAAGTGGGACGTCCTCTTACCATGCCTTCTCTTTGCGTACCGCGAGGTGCCACAAAAGTCTCTAGGGTTCAGTCCCTTTGAGCTTTTGTATGGCCACCCAGTACGAGGACCTCTTAGTCTGGTCAAGGAAGGCTGGGAGCAATCTCCCAGGAAACCTCCCCAGAATGTATACAGTTACATGCTGGCTTTCCGGAACCAGACTAGGCGTTTCAGGCAACTTGCTGAGGCAAACCTGGAAGCCAGCCAGGAGGAAATGAAGTGGTGGTACGACCAGAATGCCACTCTGGTTGAGCTTCAACCTGGCCAAAAAGTGTGGGTCCTGGCCCCTGTGGAGCCTTGTGCACTCCAGGACAAGTGGACAGGACCCTTTGAGATTGTGGAGCGCAAGAGTTCTGTCACCTACTTGGTGGACTTGCGGTCTCCTAGGAACCCCTTAAGGGTCCTACATGTCAATCGACTGAAGCCCCACTTGGAGAGGTCCGAAGTGGGCATGCTCTTGGCCACCGATGATGGGACGGAAGAGGAGTCCGAGCCTCTTCCTGACCTCTTGGTAGCCTCCGAGCGAGACGGGTCAGTGGATGGGGTAAACCTCTCACCCACCCTGACCCCGGAGCAACAGGGTGACTGCCGCCAGCTGCTGGGGCAGTTTCCTGACCTGTTCTCCCTGGTTCCCGGTATCACAAATTGGTGCGTCCATGATGTGGATACGGGAGACAGCTTACCTGTGAAGCACAAGGCCTACCGGGTAACTGACAGGGTCAGGGCCTGCATCAAAGAGGAGGTCTCGAAGATGCTTGCCCTAGGGGTGGTTGAGTCCTCCAGCAGTCCTTGGGCCAGCCCAGTGGTCTTGGTCCCAAAGGCTGCAGCGCCGGGTGCCACGCCCGAACTCCGGTTCTGTGTGGACTACCGAGGACTCAACTCAGTCACGAAGACTGACGCGCACCCCATCCCCAGAGCTGATGAGCTCATCGATCGGTTAGGGGCTGCACGGTACCTCAGCACGTTTGACTTAACGTCTGGGTACTGGCAGATCGCCTTGACTGATGGGGCCAAAGAGAGGTCCGCATTCTCTACGCCAGATGGGCATTACCAGTTCCGGGTGATGCCCTTTGGGATGAAGAATGCCCCTGCCACCTTCCAGAGGTTGGTCAACCAGGTGTTGGCTGGGCTGGCCGAGTTCAGCGCCGCCTACCTGGATGACATCGCAGTGTTCAGCGGCACATGGGAAGGACACCTGCAACATCTCCGGGAAGTGTTGATGGCGCTGCGCAAGGCAGGCCTCACGATCAAGGCAAGCAAGTGTCAGATCGGGCAGGGTTCAGTGGTGTACTTGGGACACCAAGTGGGGAGCGGCCAGGTGGCGCCCCTCCAACCCAAAGTTGAAACCATCCTGGCTTGGGAGCCCCCAAAGACCCAGACGGAGGTGAGGGCCTTCTTAGGACTCACCGGGTACTACAGGAGGTTTGTCAAGGGGTATGGCAGCATCGTTGCCCCCTTGACAGAGCTGACTTCGAAGAAGCAGCCCAGAAAAGTGATATGGACTGACACCTGTCAGAAAGCCTTCGACACCCTGAAAACTGCCATGTGCACGGCGCCCGTGCTCTTGGCTCCTGACTTCTCCAAAGAGTTCCTGGTGCAGACGGATGCATCAGAGCATGGTGTAGGGGCTGTTCTCTCACAGATCACTGAGGAGGGCTTTGACCAACCCGTAGCCTTTATTAGCAGGAGGCTACTTCCCCGGGAACAAAGGTGGAGTGCGATAGAACGAGAAGCATTTGCTGTGGTCTGGGCGCTGAAGAAGCTAAGACCCTACTTGTTTGGGTCTCACTTCCGGGTTCAGACCGACCACAGGCCCCTCAGATGGTTGATGCAAATGAGGGGTGAGAACCCAAAACTGTTGAGGTGGTCCATCTCCCTACAGGGTATGGACTTTACGGTGGAGCATCGCCCTGGCACAGATCACGCCAATGCTGACGGTCTGTCCAGGTTTTTCCGCCTTAGTGATGCAGAACTCCCTGGGGTAGGGTAGTTCTCCCCACTTTTCAGCTGGAGGGGACACGTGTTAGACCTGGCACCATTGGCGTGGGTCACCCTTCCATTTTTGTCTGTGCCTCAATGTGTTTTTGTGTTGGTGTTAGCTGCTCAGGGCGCTGTGCCACTGCCATCCAGTGTCACAGTGCAAGTGCTCCCTATGGTAAAATGTATTATGTGAATTGACTTCCCCGTTTGGTTTATTTGGTTTACTATCAGTCCCTAGTAGAGTGCACCAGGGGTGCCAAGGGCTTGTATATCCGAATGCTGCTAGTGGGCTTGCAGCACTGGTTGTGCCACCCACCGAAGCAGCGGGGTAAAATGTGTCTAGGGTCTGCCACTGCAGACCCTGCGCGCGGTCTGGTACCGTCGCGCTGACTGAGCAAGTGTCCCCACTTACCAGTCCCTAAACCTTCCCTTAACTACATGTTAGTCACCCCTCTGGTAGGCCTGAGCGCAGGGTGCATTGTAGGTATAAGGTAGGACATGCCCTGAGGTGTGTGGCATGTCTTAATAGTGAATTACAGCCATTTTCGTTTTTCACTATTGAAGGCTACCTGCTCTCCATAGGCCAGAATGGGCTGCTGGGATCGCTACACGCTGTGACCCCAGTGGACTCAGAGAGCATGGTAGAAAGTCATGTTTAGTATGCCTGAACTCAGGATAATAAAATACGTCTTTTAGTAAAGGTTATTTTAATATCCTGGGTTTGCAAATGCTACTTTTAGAAAGTTAGCCTTTGCGTGCCTAACCATCTCAGTCTGCCTCTGCTGTGTGTGTGTGTTCTGCCTAGCAACAGTACCGGAGCAGGGCTGGGGGGATTCCAGGAGACAGGTTGGCTGCCAGGTGGTGGGTAGAGAGATTACCCCAGGATGGGTGGGAGGAGTGCACCCTGACTCTTGAATAGACCTGTGCTCTGCCACCACAAAGCCGGCGCCGCCCCCTGTGGAGCGGCTGATGTCTCTGCCCTGCTGCTGAAAGGAACAAGCCGAGTCACCACAACAGAGTGCTCCAAAACTGGACTGAGCCAGGCCCAGGCCCCCTGGCGCTAAAGAACAAAAGAATCCCTGTATAAAAGTAGGAGCCTGGCTCCTAAGAAATCAGATCCAGATTGAACCACGAAGGAACTCTGCCCGACTAGAAGGACCTGGAAGAAGCTGAAGGAGGAGTAACTTTCCCTGACCTGAGGGACTGGCCTGCAGTAGGTGCCTTGCTAAGGAAGGAGAGGAAAAAGACTGAAAGAGACTTTTGCACTTTGTTCTTCAACTATCTCCAAGGGCTTGGAAGAAGAGCTTGCCCCCTGAACTGAACCCCAGGACCAGTGGGTTCACCGTGTCTCCGCTCGTCTGAGAATTCGAGCCGTGTGCTTTCTCCCGCCGGAGTGCCCTGCGCACCTTCGCATCCCTCCTAGGGCCGTGACACCCAGAAGCCTGGCCGCCTCCACTCGCCGAGAGCCCCGCTCTACCTGAGTCGCTCTGGACCCATCGAGTCTGGCCGTCCCGCTTCCCTGTCACCTGCCTGCTACTGGAGCGTGCTTGGTGCCCTCTCGCCCTCCCGACGGATTTCTAGTGGGGAAGTGAAATCCAGCCTCGGACGGCCGCCCGTACGTCGTAACGTATCCGGCCGCCCCGCTTCACCTCCCAGCCTGAGTCTGACCGTGCCGCCCTCCGCAGTGACCTCCCGCACAGTCTGTGTCGGAGGCCCTGGGCCGCACCTGTCTACCGAGAGCCGCCCGCTGAATTCTTGACCCGGAAGACCCACGAGGTGCAGAACCTGCATCTCCCCTGAAGACTCGTCCAACCACACCGCACGTTCCCAGGTACAGTGAACTCTCTATCGGACTCGGGGTCCGCAACGTTCTGATTTCCCCGTATCACTGTATCCCGGGTACGCTGCGCATCATCGTGACTGGACCGACTCAACCGAGCCCTGTGAAGCGCTCGTGATCGAATAAGTTACCAAAGACAAGAACAGTGCCTAATTATCATCTTGTGGCTTCCATTTCGTAACCGTTATTGATGGTCTTGTACATGCCTGCGTAACAAAGAATCTTTTATATAAAGCATCCGTATTTTTGATACAACTTACGCCTGGTGTCCGTTTGTGGGGGATCGTTGTGATTTACTGTGTGTTATCATAAATGCTTAACTGACTAGCGCCCTGAAGTTTAGCCCTGACTGCTCGCGCCACACTACCTATAGGTTGAGCAGGGGTTGTTCTGAAGGGGTAATTCCCTCGCCCTGAATAGAAGAAGGGACCGCTGCTTGTCACAAGTACCTACCTGTGCCAACCAGGGGTTCCCCATTCTAACACTGATCCTGTGATGTGATTCCACTAAGCTGATCTTTACGGTATGGGGTTCCCCATTCAAGCCTAGAGACCTTCTATTAGTCTAATAATAATAATATTAGTTTACTAGCGAAAGGAAGGTGGCTGTAATCCACTGTCATTTTATTATGATTTCTCCTTTCACTTTCTATGATTGATTGATTGATTGATTGAACGGTAATTTATAATGCGCTACTTTGCCCGAAGGCGTCAAGGCGCAAATGATGGAAAACAACAATCAGCCACATCTAAAGAGAAAGAACAAAGAAAAATGTAGGGGTAGGATTCAGAGAAAAGGAAGGTTTTAAGAGCTCGACGAAACAGAGAGAGGGAATCCTGATTCCTCAGATCAGGGGGAAGTTCATTCCAGAGTCTAGGGGCAAGGGCAAAAAAGGCCCTGCCTCCCCACCTTGCCTTGGCAAAACGGGGGACCGTGAGCAACTTCATACTGGAGGATCGAAGGGCTCTACCTGGGGTGTAATAGGAAACCAGAGACCTAATGCCCTCTGCACCTGCATCATGAAGAGCCCGATAGATGATGGTCAGGATTTTAAATTTTATCCTGGCTTGAACAGGGAGCCAGTGAAGATGTTTCCTAATGGCAGTCCCAGAGGAGCGTCTGGGGGCGTTAACAACAAACCTTGCTGCCGCGTTCTGAACGACTTGCAGCCGATGAACCAGGTTGTTGCTCATCCCAAGATAGAGGGCATTACAATAGTCAAGGCGCGAGGAGAGAAGGGCAACCGAGACTTGTTTCCGGGCGTCGGGGGAAATGTAGTGAGTGAGCTTTCTCAACACCCTCAACACCCCACAGCAAGTGGAAACCGTCCTGTTCACTTGCTTGTCGAAAGTCAGCGAGGTGTCGAATAGGACTCCCAAATTTCGAGCAACAGTCGAGGATTGTGGACAAGCTCCCAAGGCCGGCGGCCACCAATCGGATGACCAGACCTCTTTGTTTCCCCCGAAGACAAGGATTTCAGTCTTCTCCCCGTTCAGCTTTAAAAAGTTTGATGTCATCCAGCCTGCCACAGCTCCCATGCAGTTCCTAAAGTTGAGGGCAGTGGAGCCGACCGATTGTGATAGTGATACCATAATTTGGGTATCGTCGGCATAGGAAAGAACTTCCAATCCAAAGGATCTAACAAGTCTGGCAAGAGGGGCCACATAAACGTTGAAAAGAGTGGGGCTCAGGGAGGAGCCCTGAGGGACCCCGCAGTGCAATGGCTTGGCAGTGGAGAGGAAGTCGCCCAACTTTACCTTTTGCTCCCTGTTGTTGAGAAAGGAGGTGAGGAGACTGAGCGCCAGCCCCTCCACCCCCATCTCACCTAGTCGGGAGACCAAGATGGGGGGAGACAGGGTGTCAAATGCAGCTGTAAGGTCGAGCAGGATCAGAAGCGTGGTCTGACCCCTATCGACCCTGGCACGGATGTTATTGACCATTACTGTGAGGGCTGACTCAGTGCTGTGCTCCTTTCTGAAGCCATGCTGGGAAGGGTCAAGCAGGCCGGTTTTTTCAAGAAAGGAGCTGAGATGGAAATTCATGTGAGCCTCCAACATCTTGGCGGGGGCAGGGAGGAGGGAGATAGGACGAAAGTTCTTTAAAGTCCCAGGGTCCAGAGTGGCCTTTTTTAAGAGAGGCTTCACGATTGCGGTTTTACAGGTGTAACTATGCTGATGGTTTTAATCTTAATCATTTGTCTGCTTATGTTAGCCAAAGTACTGCATCTTAGGACACAAGGTTTATAAAATAAACTCTTTAAACTTTACCGTGTCTCTGTTTACTCTTGTTGTGGACTGATATGAAAATAATTACGAACAGGTATTTCTGATTCCCACCATTCCTGAGAATACACTAAGTCGCATGTTCTGGGTTGTCTATACATTGGGACCGCCGAGATAAAATCGGATAACGAATGGGACACTGATGCTGGTCGGATAAGGGGTTCTGGGGTGAGTTTTTGGTACACCACAATTCACTGAGGTCCTGGTTTCCTGTGCATAGTTCTGTGCATGAGCAGAATCCCTGCAACAAAATAGTCGAGTTTTGTGGGTTAAAAAAAAAATATATTTGCATATTAAATATATTTTTCGTGAACTAAAATATTACAACTAGGAACATGTTAATATACAAATCAGTTTTATACATAAAGCTCAATGGTAAAGCCACTAGCTCTTGCATAGACAAGACCTATTGGCTTTGCCAATGCTTGTTATAAAGATCTAAACATAAGGCGGATTTCTTTTGCATGGCCATTGTTTTTTGGATCAGTCGCTTAGAGGTTCAGTCATGGTTGCTAGGTCTGGTATGAACCTACAATAGTACATAGTCATCGATAGGCACCTAAACAGTGAGGCGGGAAACCAATTTGAACTTGGCAGTCCCACAGCCAGTATCTCCTTTTTAACTATCTGAAATACTTCTTTCCTCTAGTGAGTTGTTCCATTCAAATCCACCTAAATGTGAATCTTGCAGTTCAGAAATCAGTTGATCCTTCCTCTATGCGGACCTCCATATGGTCTTGCTGTAACAGGTTCTTAAGGTCCACGATTGCTCCAACATCCGGAGTCCAGGACCCATTGTGGGGAGCCCAACTAGTCTAAAAAAGTCCAAACAAATATTGGGGTCACTGCCCAAAAACATCTTTCTTCAGAGACTGAAGTATTATGGATAGTGCAACCTCACACTTTATCATTGTTGACAACCCTTTAATCAGGGGCAGTGGAAATATGCGATTGTGCGGCTGCATCGTTTTTCGCTCAATTATGGATTTTCCGCATTTGCCACATAACCTATCATCTGCTGCATAATCTGAATATTTTAACAAAAAAGAAAAATTGTTTCTAACTCAAACGGTTCAAACATTACGAACACTACAGCGGCACATGGTTTAACAAGTCATCTTTCTGTTGCTTATTGCTATATTTGAATGTAAAACTTGTACTAATAAGGTGCAATCAATGTCCAGACAGTGTCAGTAAGTGTAAAAAACACAAAGACAAAATAATAAAGTAATACTGTTGCAAAAAAGTGCCGCATTATGCCGCCTAATTTGCTTTTTCTAGCAGCATAATTTCCTTAACCCTACAGGATCATTTGGCCCTCCCCTGCTGCATGATTCCAATGGCTTTGCCTCTCTAATCCTAATCTTTATTATTTTTTTGGGGTTCTAATCCTAATCTTCTGAGCTCTGCCCTTATTGTCCAATCTCTTCACTTCCCGTTGCAGGAGCACCACTGAGGTAACTGCACAGTTTTAAGAGCACATCATCCCCATGCAAACAAACATGGGCCTCCAGCCCAGTTCCCGGTCCTTGTGCTCTAGCATAGATTTCTGTCCCTCCAAAGAACCCTTCACCTGTGAGACCTTCTGGTCTATGCCTTTGATAGTAGTTGTCAAGTCTTTTATACAGGAGGGACTCCCTCTGGGTCAAAGAGTTCATAAAATAATGTCTCCCGATCTCTTTCTCTCTAAGGGTACATCCCGCAGTCACAGGGCGGAGGGAGAAGAAAACCCTCTTGTACTTCGCATCTTTATCATTAGAGGTCTTAAGAAACATGATGGGACTGCATGGGATACTGTGCTAAACAGAGCCACAGAAGCAGCTGACCGAAGGGTTCACCCACCTAAAGTCCTTCAGGATTGTCGAAGCCATTTCATGTTTTTCACACATAGGTTACATGCATTAGCTTTCATGTTGGTAGGAGACGGCACGCATCTAATGGACTATGTAAGCTTTTTTTTAAAAAATTTTTTAAGGAGGGCTGGGCATCGTTTTGATTAGAACTTCGTCAATGATTTTCGTTAATGAGGGGTATGCAAGTGCACCCACAGGATTGATAACCTTTTTTATGCAGGGCTAATCTATCTTTTTAGGTCTCGCCTGACCCAGCGCATGCGCTGGTCTGGCGAGACTTATTGAGAGGGCTCCAAAAAAGTTCTACCAGGCCAGCCTAGAGCTACAGTGCATGTGCGTGGGCGCGCGCGCCACGCTCTACCACGATTACTTTCACTTTAGCTTTGATGTTTGATCGTGATCACTCTTACTTTTGCGGCCGCTTTGCATAGCCAATAGGTCTCGCTTTTGGGACCTTATAAGTATTTAGTTATGCAACTGTTGCATGGCTAAACACATAAGGTCCCAAAGGCGAGACCTATTGGCTATGCCAATGCTTGTTTTCCTTCCTTTCTGACTTTCATTTCTTGCCTCTCTCCTACCTCCCCAAGTTTCTCCTTCCCCTCCACATTACTATCTTCTTGACCTTTCGTTTATTAACGCCTCTCCTCCTTTAACCCCTTCCTAGCCTCCTTTACCACGTCTTGCACCTTACTTCCCACTCAAGCCCATCCCTCTAACCTGGACCTGTCTATCTACCCTGTACCATCCGCCTCCCCGCATCTATCCAACACTTCTTTTCTTTCCCAATGTCCATCGCCTTTCCCAGTTTATGATGGTTCAGTTGATCTCCCTACTAATGCAGATGACGGATAATGACGTAATAGTCATACAACGTGCATGCGGATTTTTTATTCACATGGCACAGCCACCCATTCTTGTCGATTCCACTGTGAACTGCTCCCGTTTTTGGAGTGTAATTGTTGAATTATGTTAGTCTGTATTACTTTTTGGCTCTACACAGTCCTGCTTCGTAGCGCTAAACAGCATAAGTCGTGCAAGATCTGGTAAATGTAATATCGAGTTCAGAAAGCAGGTTCCGATGGCTGCCGTGTGCACCTAGCCCCTGCCACTTTATTGTCTCACTTGCTCTTGCAGAGCAGCAGAGTTCAGTGGAGAAAGTTAACTCCCTGAATAGTCGGTCAAAAATCTTTATTTCGGCCACTAGGGCCATAAAAGCACATAAAAGGAATAATACAATATATACAATTGCTAGCGACATGCTTTAAGATATCTAAAAAATAAATAATACAATTTGATTTACTGATCTAACAGAGATCGCAAAATGCAATACTATATCTCTTCGAGGGATCCCCAAACTTGGTCATAATTTATATGTATATTCCAAGAAACTGCTACTTCTTTTCCCTCTTTTGCTAAGCAATAAAATACAAGTGTGGGATCAAGTGATCAGTTTTAACCAAAATATTATTTCAATCAGATAAAAAGAAATATCTTAAAATATCTTAAAGAAGAAGGCACATACATAATGCACGTGAATAAGAAAAGGTGGCCAAGAACGATATTGTTTTCCCACTCTTGCTGGAGAATAAAGTGCCTGTGCATTGTCAGGAAATTAATTTTATCCAGAAAATGTATTCAATCTGGCAAGGTATCTAAAGAAGACACAAGCGTAGTACACTTAGTTAACAGGAAGGTGGCCAAGTGCAATCTTATATCGACAAATGCATGTTGCACTAAATAGCAGGCGAGTGACCAATGCAAATGTTTAACAACATTGTCAGATATAACATGGGGTTGATATTAAAATGGTCCTATAAAAGCTAAGTGTGAAAAGAATGAAAAATAGGAATCATGGTGACGTTAAGGGATAAATGCGCCTGTCCTCAAAAATCATTAGTAACTAGTAAGAGGCATTAAATAACCTATAACCTCATTAACTCCTTTTTTGTGCTAGCGCTACGAATATGTCACATAAAGTACAGAAAACGTGAGATGGAAAGCACGATGCGCATTTGGGTGTTGGACTTTAGTAATCGAAGAGTCTCAGAGCAGTGTCTGAGGCCCATGTTACTGCACAATTGGACCAGCCAGCGGGACCTTAGCATCCAATAGGAAGGGCAAAAGAAAAGTGTGTGCACTTCAGTCTCCTCCACGTTCTGGCATACGGGGCAGTTCTGACTGCGGTCGCACTACCACTTGCTGGTGAACGATCGGAGTGGTAGTGTCTGTGTCTGAACTGGATGTATAACTTCTTTGCGAGGTGCGGTTGGATGTCATCCAATGCTGGTTCAAGCAATATTCTAGTTTTATTTCCATAAACCTTTGCGATAGGTGCCCTGGGGTATTCCTGCATAACTGAGTCAGTTTTAACTCTCTGTAATTCTCAATTAGTGCCTTTCTGGGAGTCACAATACTAGAATATTTGGCTGAACTCCACAGTTTTACCCCCCCAAGGCTTGGCATATGTTCCTTATGTGTACCAGCTAAGGCAATTTTTTCGCACCGTGCATGCTCATGACCTCCCTTAGTTCGTCCCTATAAGGGGCAAGCTCTGTGGTGCTCCACAGACGTCGCCAGAATAGAAGTGGTCTTAACGCTATTTCATCTGCTATGGGGCTAATCCTAAAATCCAGCCTAAGGGAGGTTAGGGGAGAGCTAACAGGAAGTCGTAAAAGCTGCCTGGTGAAGGAATTCTCTGATGACGATAGAAGGGTGCTGGAGCAGTGGCCCCATAATTCTGCCCCGTACAGAGTAGCTCCCCTAGCCTAAACCTTATAAAGGTCAGCCGCTGGACCTATTACTTTGTGGGAACATTTGTTGTAGACCTTTACAATACCCCCGATGCCTGGGCCAATTTTAAGTTAGCTTTTTTTATTTGAGCCCCCCAGTCCATTTTCTCGGTTAAAGTAATCCCGAGATATTCAAAAATCAACACCCTCTCTAGCGCCATTCCGTCTAAACAGGGGTTTGGGCGAGTGTGATTTTTTGCATTAAACACCTTGTATTTGGTTTTCTGTAGGTTAATCTCCAAACCCCTGTTTTTACAGAAAGCGCTGAATGCGCCAAGGACCCTTTGCATGCCCATGGGAGATTTTGAGAGTAAGAGGGTGTCGTCTGCAAACATCAGAGCAGGTATCTTACGGTTCGCCAGCTGGGGTGCATCAATATCTTTTCCTGTCATCAAGAACTCTATTAAACCGTTTATAAAAAGGGAAAAGAGAGTTGGGGCCAGGACGCAGCCTTGGGGTACGCCTTTTTCAACCGGGAAGGGGGCTGAGAGCTCTCCATTTTTGCCATACCTTATTTGGGCATAGTTGCCTTGGTGGAGACGTTTCATCTCACAGAAAAGGTAATCTGGAGTTCCTAATTCCATTAATATTTCCCACATTTTGTCCATCGGAACTAAATCAAAAGCGGATTTAAGGTCACCAAAAATAGGATAGAGGCTACCACCCTCTATGGTCACAGTTTTCCAAAACAGGAGCTGTAATCTAAAGATTTGATCGATGGTGTAGATCTTGGCCCTAAACCCAGCTTGGAGGGGTGTGAATACATTATGTTCTATCCAGGCCTGTATTTGGCCCAGGGGAGCGCGTGCGTAGATTTTCTGACATACGTCAATTAGGCTAACGGGGCGGTAGTTTGCTGGGCTCAATGGGGAGCCCTTTTTAGGTCTTGCCTACGCAGCGCGCATGCGCTGCATAGGAGGGCTTTAGCCGTTGTTCTTCACTTTTTCAAGCACTGCACTCGTGGCGGCATCCACCTTGCGGGAGCACGCAGCGGCATGCCACAAGCAAGAGTGCAGTGCTTGAAAAGTGAAGACTGTGCACGCACGCACCACTCCCAGGCTTGTTAGGCTTCGTAGCTGTGACACATTGAGTCGTTTCACTCCGTTACATTAGCCATATAGTTATTATACATCTTTTAAAAACGATATGACGGTTTTAGACATGCCTGCGCACATATTGCTCTGCAGGTCCTGAATAGGAAGTAAAACATCGACAATATCGCTCTTGGGCTATATCACAATTACCTGTGCATATACTTCCGTCCTTTTCCATTAGGTCTTTATTTGGTATTATGATTTTCTTACTGGGTTCACTTTGAACAACCCACACTTCCATCATGGCGGCCTCGTAGATTAGCAAGCCTTGGAATCAAACTACGATCCGTAGCGGCAGACGGAAGCTTGTGATCTGTCACACGTCTTCCGTTTGACTATTTCTATACTTTTTCAAACTGCGGGGCTTCCTGTACCACATTTATTGAATCTATCAACATTCGGCGTGGTTGGGTCGAGGCATATCGAATACCTCGTTGTAGGAGTCCGAGTCAGAAGGCTTATTCATCAGGATAGAAACCGCGGTAAGTTCGGGTTACTACTCATAGTTTTTTCCAGCCACGGTTATTCAGATGCTTTAACTCGTGTTCCCTTTTTAATTTGGTGGTATTTTTACGTTATCATTTATTTAGTTGCCATCTCACACCAGTTTTAAACCACCTCATCCTAGAGAGTTCGTTTTGTCTATCCATATGATGGTACCTATCATTGTTTGAACTGCCTTTGGGGCTGTCAGCCCTTAAAAATCCTTGCGCTGTTTTATATTCTTTCTTGGAATCTCGTATGGAACCTCGATGCAGAAGTTGGTTTAGGTAATTAGGCGACTGATGTACTATGACTTAGATGTCTGTTTTTCTTGTTTTATGTAGGAAGGTTTCAAGAAACTGGTCACTGAATTTGTTTTTAATAAAAAGCTACAAAGACAGCCTTTAAGTGGACCCTGTATGTCAAATATGCCTACAGCAGGAAAACATTACGTCATCAGACATCTAAATGCCATTCTTTCTTTTGTCTTACATAGAAAACCTGGACATGTTTTCCCTTTTAAGTAGGACATCCCACATTTGTTGAGTGTCCAGGCGGACAGTCTCCGCAGTATATGGTAATGATATTTTTACCGCAAATTGCATGAAGCAAAAGCACGTATATAGGGAAATTTTGACCACCGATGTGGGTGTTCTCTTGGCACTTTCAGTATTTGTAGCATGCATGCACATCTGTGATTCTAGCATTCATGCTCCTTCACTACTGGCACGATGGGGCTACTTATCTAAGTGACTTGCTCTTCTTTTGCTTTTCTCTGAGGTGATGGGCTACAAATACGAAGCAATAACTACATGTAGATATCTCATGGGTAATGTAATGTCAGGCGAGGCGGCATACATATGTTGTTTGTATTTACAGATATTGCGTGTATCTGCTGTGGCTTTTACTGGAGAAGGCATTGTTATGCCCAAACGCGCGTAGGAAATTATCTGAAGTTACAGCCACTCAGTGAAACAGACACAAATTTAGCAACTCAAAGCCT
Source organism: Triturus cristatus (assembly GCF_964204655.1). NCBI lineage: Eukaryota > Metazoa > Chordata > Amphibia > Caudata > Salamandridae > Triturus > Triturus cristatus. The sequence goes on along the minus strand of NC_140594.1, from coordinate 372,279,481 downwards.
GCATCTAAGGCTCATTTAGTAAAAGTGTTGAAATCTATATTATAATGGCAATATACAACCACTGACTATGTACATAATGTTTTGAATCACAACCATTTCAGGTGTCTATTATGTCCATGATGTACGCATTATGATTGTTCAGTATGAATGATGACATGGATGTGGTGTGTTCAAGCGCTAAAAAAACAAGCATTGGCATAGCCAATAGGTCTCGCCTTAGGAACCTTATAAGTGTTTAGCCACGTAACAGTTAATGTTGTTGCACCAAGGATATTGTGCTGGATAACTAAACACTTATAAGGTCCCAAAGTCGAGACCTATTGGCTATGCCAATGCTTGTTATAAATTGGAATGACTTCTGCCCCGGCCCAGGTTGAGGGGATCGCCATGCCCTGAAGGATGGCGTCAAACAGAGTCCACACTAAGTGGCCCAGACGGAGGATTCAGAGCGAAAAAGGTCACCGGGGATCTTATCAAACCCTGGCGCCTGTGCTGGTAATATCTTGCCCAGAGCTTCCGTAATCTCCTTGAGAGTGAACAGGGGGGTATCTCGTTTGGGTGGTTCTAGGTGGGAAGGAGTCACTACCACCAGCCCAGGTTCCTTCTCAGTCAATTCATATAGGGAATCGTAGTGGGCTCTCCAAACTTCCTCCCATATGTTTGCTGATATCGCTAGTTTGCCCTCGGTTCCAGAATGCCCGCATATCGTGGTTTTCCAGCACGATTCTTAGATTAATCAATTAATATTTTACACTCCCAATTGCTTCTAGCTTTAGCTAGTTTATAAGTTGCCCTGGTTTCCGTAATTTAGAATCTATTATTTGCCTTAGTTGCAACTAGGAGCTCTAACTTAGCTGTTCTACAATGTTCGTTGAACCACAAATGTTGTGGATTTCTGTTCGACCTAGCCTTTCTACTGGTAACAAAAAGGGGAGCCAGAGTGGATAGCATGTCTTGCTGATTATTGGAAACTGTGATCTGGGAGGTTGAAATACCAGTCGTTTCTGAGTGGAGATGTGCTACAGTAAGTAGGGGCATAATATTTTGGTATAAAGAGGCAAGCTTGGTCTGTGATTGTGAGAGTTCCCCCCAACGAAATCTCCTGCCTCCATTGGCCTGTGTAAGTCAAGGAATGAGTTCTAAGGTTCCACCTAGGGAGATACATCTAGTTCAAGAGCGTTGTGGTCACTTTCGTGGCGGGGAGTGATCTTAAAATCTAGGACCTTATGCCACGATTTGATGTCCACTAGGATGTAATCTATGATTGATACATGCCCTGGTCTGTTATATGTGTGCTTCCCCGGGCTGTACAATGTTAGACGGCCGTTGCATGCCCTTAATGAATGGCTTAATGTAAGTGCGTGCATCTGTAAAGCCAACAGGGTCCAAGCCCGTATGGGCGGGGTATTGTGCTCTGGAATGGTCCAAACTGAATCCTCCTCACTTGAAATACTATTGGGGAGGCCATTCAGGGGTTCGAATTGGCAATTGAAGTCCCCTCCTATGATTATCCAATAATTGTCCGGTATTGTTAAGAGGAAAGTGGACAATATATCAAGGGTGTTGGAGGTTTGGCCATAACAGACCGGGGTGAATAGACATTAATCAGAGCGATTTTGATTTTTGAGGTGAAAGTTAAAAACATACAGAGGATGTCACGGGATGGAATCTGTTTGACCTCACAACCCAGGTACACACCAACCCAGATAGTTAGACCCCCGAAGGGCCTACCCCTTTCCCCCCATCAGCTGGAGTGCTATAGGACGCATATCCCGTTCTGTGTGTTGCTTCTCTGGCCCAGGTTTCCTGGAACATGCATAGCCCATGTTGGTCAATGAATACCCCCCAATCTGGTATGTCCAGTTTTGAGGTGAGTCCTGCTATGTTCCAGGATAATAATTGCAGACCAGCTGTATCCGTCTCGTTTGCTACATGGGCAGAGGGTGGTAAACTGGGACTTAAGTGCGCCCATTGTAGATTATTAATCCCCGTCTTGCCCAGCGCCCCTTGATCGCAGCCCGAATCGCTAATACTTGTTGCTGTCAAGGGATGCTTTGCGATGGAAGGTGTAGTGGAATTGTTTGTCTTCAGATTGTATTGGGGTCGAATCACAGATTGGATGGCCCATGTGTGTTAGTTCTAGAGTTGTACTTATTAGGTCACTCGTGTGCTTCCTATATTCTCCCTGATGTAAGTAAGCATTCGGGTGCAATTCTTTAACTTTATACTCTACTTGACAGGTAGAACTTTGATATAGGGGCCCAGTAGGAGTCAGTCAATCAATTGAGTCTAGGGTGCTAAATCTGTTTGCAACAGGAATGTTATACAGGCGTAATCGGTTAGGATCCCAATTCTGGCTGAGCGATGGCCTGTACTCAATCCTGATGCCCCTGTCTTCAGCAGTCCTTGTAATGTAAGGGTTTAACCCTGGGGGATAAAAATATCCCAGGGGGAGGGAGGCTATGCCTTCAATCTCCCTCTGGTATCCACACTCTAAAAGAGACTGCACAGTCTGCGGGTCTCTGAAATTCATGACTATACAGTCCCCAGGGACATCTTTTGGTCTCCAGCCTACTCAACTTACCCTGCGAGTAAAAATTATTTCATTTGCATCTTTATATGAGAATTGCCTATGTTTAACCAGCCAAAAAATACATTTGTTTTTAAGTTCATGGTAAGACTGCCTACATCCCTTTCTCACTTCTGGTGCTCCTAATAGTACAACAACATATGGAGTTGAGGCCGGGGGGGAGATTAATACATGGAGAAGCAATCTCTTCTGCTGGGGCTTTTTCAGAGATTGCTAGAGTTTCCCTATTCCCAGAGGTGGAACCTGGTTGCTGGAGAGCTGATCCTGTTACCCCAGCCGGGTGCATCTTGGAGGTGCTCTCCAAGATGTTCCCTTTGGGGGCCGCCATCGGGTAGTTCCTTATAACTAAATTCTGGCAAGATGAATTTTTCCCTGGGGGATCTACTGCATTCGAATTTGTTGGTTTGGACCTGTTAGGGCCAATCTCTTGGTTGGGGGCTGGGGTGGCTAGTGTGCTGGCTAGTGTGCTGGCTAGAGGTGCTATTTGCAGGACTAAAGATTTAGTTATCTCCACCTCCTTGTGGATTAGCTCTACTTTGCCCACCCAATTATCAGCCAATGATGACAAATTGTCAGCCCGATCCATTAGTGTCTTAAGTTCCTCCTTTAGGATAGTCTTAAACTGAAATTGGAGGTCCATCACGAAGTTTTTCACCAAAGGTGGTTGTTCATGGTTAGCCTGCGATGTATCCCCTGTTCCTTCTGCCCCTGTGTTGCTGTTCTTTGCTGTATTTACTGTTTGTTTTTTCCGCTTTGGACCGGAAGTAGTCCCTTTTCTTTTGGAAATGCTCGCCAAAGGTGACTCAATGTTGGATACTGCACAGGCCTTTGCGCGTGTCCTTGGGGGTTCAGGTGTTGAATCCAATGGTAGCGGTATGAGCGGGGACAGGCTGCCATGTTCCTGAGAGGTAGAACAAGGGGCAATGACTGGAGTTAATGAAAGACGCCTTTCTGTCCACTCAATCTCCGTGGCTACAGCTCCTATTGCTCTTTGCAGCATTTTATCTATTGAGGTGGGTTGTAAGGGCAATGCAGGTTGGGGAGTGGCAGCTGTTCTTGGTTTACCCATGATTGCGAATGACAATAATTCAGAGAATACTGAAAAATAGGTGCTGGTTGACTCAGTTGCAAATCCCAGGGGGCTAGAGTTAGCAGCTTCCCACCCCTGTTGATTAGATATTGAGTTTGTGAATGGTGCTGTCAAGAAGGAAATTGGTCACACGTGCAGAGATCCCCTTGGTTTGCGTTTTATCAGTAGTGCACTACACAGATAATTAGCACTAACCTTGGGTGGGCGATCCGGCGCTGCGGGAGGCCGGCAGGGCTCTTATCGCACCTCCGGGCGCGGGGGGCAGCGTCATGGCAGGTGCCCGATGCGGGACTGATGGGAGATGTAGTCTCCCCAGTGGCCGTCCCCCTCACGGCAGGAAAGTGCAGCAGTTGTTGCCCGTTCCCCTCACAGCAGGAAAGTGGTGCAGCTGATGGCCGTTCCCCTCACGGCAGGAAAGTGGTGCAGGGGATGGCCGTCCCCCTCACGGCAGTGATACGTGCTGTTTACCAGCATCCCGCGCTGCGGGAGGCCGGCAGGGCTCTTATTGCGCCTTTGGGCGCGGGAGGCAGCATCACGGCAGGCGCCGATGCAGGACTGCTGGGGGATGCAGTCCCCCCAATGGCCGTTCCCCTCACAGCAGGAAAGTGATGCAGCTGATGGCCATTCCCCTCACAGCAGGAAAGTAGTGCAGCTGATGGCCATTCCCCTCACGGCAGGAAAGTGGTGCAGCGGATGGCTGTTCCCCTCACAGCGGTGATATGCGCTGTTTACCAGAGTTCTGCGCTGTGGGATGCCGGCAGGGCTCTTATCGCGCCTCCGGGCACGGGATGCAGCATCACGGCAGGCGCTGATGCAGGACTGCTGGGGGATGTAGTCTCCCCAGTGGCCGTTCCCCTCACGGCAGGAAAGTGATGCAGCTGATGGCCATTCCCCTCAGGGCAGGAAAGTGGTGCAGCTGATGGCCATTCCCCTCAGGGCAGGAAAGTGGTGCAGGTGATGGCCGTTCCCCTCACAGCGGTGATCTGTGCTGTTTACCAGAGTCCTGCGCTGTGGGATGCCGGCAGGGCTCTTATCGCACCTCCGGGCGCGGGATGCAGCATCACGGCAGGCGCTGATGCAGGACTGCTGGGGGATGCAGTCTCCCCAGTGGCCGTTCCCCTCACGGCAGGAAAGTGATGCAGCTGATGGCCATTCCCCTCACAGCAGGAAAGTGGTGCAGCTGATGGCCATTCCCCTCACGGCAGGAAAGTGGTGCAGCTGATGGCTGTTACCCTCATGGCAGTGATACACGCTGTTTACCAGTGTCCCATGCTGCGGGAGGCCACCAGGGCTCTTATCGCTCCTACGGGCGCAGGAGGCAGCGTCACGGCAGGTGCCGATGCGGAACTGCTGGGGGATGTAATCTCGCCAGTGGCCGTTCCCCTCACGGCAGGAAAGTGAAGCAGCTTATGGCCGTTCCCCTCACGGCAGGGGTGAATGGACATAATATCGAATTTTAAATATCGAGCAAACATAATATCGAGTTTATAAAATCGAATGTATCAAAATATCGTCTGTCAGTATATCGATTGTCAAAATATCTATTTTTTTTTAAATATCGAATGTTAAAATATCGAGTCTAAAATATCGAAAGGACAAAATATAGTTATTTTGTTAAGGTAAGTAATATCGAAAATGATAATGTCGAATTAGTAAAGAAACCTAATTTTTTAAATATTTAAATTTTATGAATGTTATAATAATAATGTAAAAATAGTGTATATAATAATAGTTAAAAATTTTGCTAAAATGTCAGTTTTATAAATTTTAGAAGCGGGATGTTGGGTTATTAGAAGATAAGGGTGGGGAGTGTTTTAAAAATATATATATATATAAATTATATGTAAATAATAATTTGTAATTGTTGAGAGTAAATATATTGTTAGGAGATAATAGTAATGTATTATTTGTTATTAAGTTTATTTGTAATATAAAATATAGGAGTGGGATGTTGGGTTATTAGGGGATAAGGGTGGGGAGTATTTTAAAAAATAAATAGTATAATATGTAAATGTTTAAAAAATGTATGAGAGTATATTTTTATGAGATATTAATAATTAGCCACATTTATATATACATATATTGTTTTATAAATGTTAGGAGTGGCATGTTGGGTTATTAGGGGATAAGGGTGGGGAGTGTTTAAAACAAATATATATAAATAATATGTCAATAATATTATGTAATTGTTGAGAGTAAATATAAATTTAGGAGATAATAATTTTATAATTTTTTAGAAAGCTAATTTTTAATATTAATTATATGAGTGGGATGTTTGGTTATTAGGGGATAAGGGTGGGGAGTATTTTAAAAATAAAAATTAATAATATGTAAATATTTAAAATAATTATGAGAGTACATTTGTTATGTGATAATAATAAATTGTCACATTAATATATAAATCAATTGTAAAAAAAATTCTATGAGTGGGATGTTGGGTTATTAGGGCATAAGGGTGTGGAGTATTTAAAAAATTGAAAAGTGTATAATATGTTAATTAAAAAATGTTAATTGTTGTGAGTAAATATATATTTATGAGATAATTATAATTCGAATATATAAATACATTATGAGTTTTTGCAATTTTAGGAGTGGGATGGTGTGTTATTTGTCGGTAAGGGTGTGGAATGTTAGCAAAAATGTGTAATTTCTCATATGTTAGTAATAAGTAATATTTGTTGAGAGTTTGTAAAAGATAATAAAAATGTAATTAATATTTTGTTATTTAAAAGTGACTGGAGTGGGAATAGTAAATTATATTAATTTACTATCCACCACCTTCCCTGGTTTTATATTGACTGGAGTTGGAATAGTAAATTACATTTATTTACTATCCAGCACCTTCCCTTATTTAATTCTGATAGGAGTTGGATTACTAAATTATATATATTTACTATCAAGTAGCTTCTTAGATTTTATACTGAGTGGAGTTGGAATAGTAAATTATATTTATTTACTATCCAGCACCTTCCCTGATTTAATATTCATTGGAGTTGGAATAGTAAATTACATTTATTTACTATCAAGCACCTTCCTTGATTTAATACTGAGTGGAGTTGGAATAGTAAATTATATTTATTTACTATCCAGCACCTTCCCTGATTTAATATAGATTGGAGTTGGAATAGTAAATTATATTTATTTACTATCCAGCACCTTCTTTGATTTAATACTGACTGGAGTTGAAATAGTAAATTATATTTATTTACTATCCAGCACCTTCCATAAATTAATCATGAGTGGAGTTGGAATAGTAAATTATATTTATTTACTATCCAGCACCTTCCCTGATTTAATATTTATTGGAGTTGGAATAGTACAATATTTTTATTTACTATCAAGCACCTTCCTTGATTTAATACTGACTGGAGTTGGAATAGTAAATTATATTTATTTACTATCCAGCACCTTCCCTGATTTAATATCGATTGGGGTTGGAATAGTACATTATATTTATTAACTATCCAGCACATTCTTGAATTTAACTCTGACTGGAGTTGGAATAGTAAATTATATTTATTTCATATCCAGCACCTTTCCTGATTTAATATTGAGTGGAGTTGGAATAGTAAATTATATTTTTTTACTATCTAGCACCTTGATTAATTTAATAGTGACTGGAGTTTGAATAGTAATTAATTTTTATTTACTATCCAGCATATTTCTGGATGTAATACTGACTGGAGTTGGAATAGTAAATTACATTTTTTTACTATCCAGTACATTTACTGATTGTATAGTAATTGGAGTGGGAGTACTAAATTATTTTTAATTTATATGTTTTTTTCAATAACTGATAGTTTTGTGGGCTATTTTTTATTTTTGTGTAATAGTATATTTTTAAATGGTTGTGTTTTTATGAAGTTTATTACAATGCTAATTCTGTGAAATAATCAGACTTTGACATTTGTTGAATGAAGTTTTTATTTTTATTCCAATATAGTTAGTTGGATTAGTAATTTTTTATTGGGTACATCATATAATTTGGAATACATATGTTGAATATTTGTATAGCATTTATTATTTTTCATTAACTTTGTGACATATATTACAATATTTACATTATATATTTGTCTTCATATATATTTATACATTGTTATTTTTAGTAATACATGTGTTGATAATTGTTAACACAAAATTGCTTTTAGTATGTTTGTGAGAAATATACGTTTCATGCAAAATAATATTGGTATATTAATTCACAGTACATTTTTCTATAATTCACATTTTTCATTTAATATACTAGTATTGCTTAGTACAAAATTGCATTTTCATATTGTACTTTATAAAACAATCAAATTTTCATATAAAATTTTTACATATATACACAATTAATTGAGTATTAATATTATTAATATGTGTATTATTAATAGTATTAATAACTACATTGGTTATATTTTCATTATTGTTGTAAAAGGAATATTGCATTTACATTTTATTGAGTTTAACAAAACATAATATAACTTTTATAGTATATTTTTTAGATATAGTAGTCATGTTTTATTAATATTATTAATATATATTTGTTAATAATATTAATATTTACATTATCTAAATGTTTAGTATTCTGGTGTCAAGTAATGTATTTATTTAATATTTTGATATTTTGGGTTCATGTGTTTGAAATGTTGAGGTAATAATTGTAATTATTTTTTATAATAATAATTAATATATGTGTTATATTATTTATTATTAATGTTGTACTAGTTTTAATATATTTTGTGAAATTAATAAAAAATTCTCATTAGAGAATATATTTTGGTAAAAGTTTGGGTAAGTTTACTGTATGTTTTATTATATTTAAGTTTAACATTTTTATTTATTCAATCCTTTTTGTTGAAGGGGACTTTTTTTTAACCGCTTAGTGTCGTTTTGGGTTATTTCGCCGGGATGAGATCGCGGTTGGGAGCTGTGTCGTTTGGAGGCAGGTAAGAGTTATTTATTTTTGTTTAAATTAGGTTTAAAGTTAATTTGAATGTAGTTAGGTGGTTTGTAGTGTATTTAGAGTTTGGTAGTTGTGTTTTTGGTGTAATTTAGGTGTGTGTTACGTTGTGTGAATTTTCGAGTAGGTTCCGTGTTTTTGGCTTCCTGTTTCGGTAGTACTATTTGTAGATATTTTTATGTGTATTGTCAATAAATGTTATTAAACGTTTTTTGAAGTTGTGTTTATGTATGTTTGTGTGGGTGGGTATGTCTTGTTTTGTTTTACAGGTTTTACTTTGACGACGTCGCTTTTTGGAGAATGTTGCCGTATTTTTTTTTTAAGAGGTGTGTCTTAGTTTTGTGAACTAATGTTTATTTAACACACTCTTAATTTTTCGCGTTTTCATGGAGCGTTTTTTTGTTTGTAAGCTTTTTCGGGTTTTTGAAGGGTTTGCTAATTGGATTTATCGCAAAAGGAATTGTTTTTGGATAAGTTGCTCTTTTTTTTGGAAGAGGGCGTGTATTCATTTTGTAATCTAGTCTTTATTTAACACACTCTTTTTTGTTTTTAGGATTTTCTTGGAGCGTTTTTTACATTTTACATTTTTTCGGGTTTTTTATGCTATTTTAAGTTGGATTTATCAATTAGAGGAATATTTTTTGGACATGTTTGCATTTTTGCATTTTTTTTGGGTTATTTAACGTTCTTTGGGATACATTGACACCTGGATGGACTTGGAGGTTCATTTTCATTGGATTTGGTGCTACAACAACTGTAAGTAATTTTTTTAATGGTATGTGGGAGGGAAATGTTTTGCTATGTATTGTATTTTGTAAAATATTATTATTTTGTCAATATATTTGTCTTATTTTATCAATTGTATATATTTGACAAATTAATAATGTTTCATGAAGTAATGGACGTATTTTCTTTATGCATATGTTTCTGCTTTATATGAGAATGTTTTCATTAATGTTGACATTGGAATTAAAGGATGCTTTTTGCAATTAGGGATAAGTATTCTAAGCCTCTAGTTGTAGGATAGAGTGTAACTTGGCTTTGTAGAAGTTCATACATTTTATTTGTTTGCTTAGTTACTTTTGGTTTAATTAGTGTAATGGATTGTTGTATCCTTAGTTCCTGGTAGCTTTGCTCCTTTTGAATACTTTGTAGTAGTTTTTGAAGTGTGGGTGTACCTCTCCCTGTTGTTGCCTGGAAGGCATTATGCCATCCTTCAACGGCGTTGTTACTTTTGGCTTCCTTGTTTAGGGTACTGAGGTACACGTTCCACCATGGTATGTGGAACTTTGGTAATCTTCTGTGGCCTGATCGGTGTAGTCTCCCTACCCATGTGTCCTCAAAGTAATCCAGTAGTGGACTTAACTTTTCTTCATTTCTTTTGTAGAATGGACTCTCTATTAATACGTTATAGTGTTCTGGTACGTCAGTCACAGGGACATAGGCTAGGGCTATCAGTTTTTTTATATGGTATGCTAAGGTGCTATCTGTTACGTATTCTACACTCAGTGTTGACTTTTGGAGAAATCTCCAGAGGCATTGATTAAAATGATAGTAGCATCCTTGTATAGATGTATGGGGGTATGTTTTTAAAATAGCATGAATCATGGCTATTTCAAAATCCATTATTATTTTATGTGGGAAGTAATTTGGATTTTCTGCTTTTATTTTGTTGAGAATCTCTAGATAGGTACTTTGAGTTTTGTTTGGGAGTAAGCAGTAGATGAAGGGAATGTTAGTGTTTTGGTACATAGCATGTACTGTGTACAGTTGATAAAATGGCTTAGGACATATTTTAAATGTGCCATCTATCATCCAGGTGTTGCATTGTTGGAGTTTAGTAAAGTTATTAGCAGTGGCAAACATTATTATACGTTTTTCACTGTTTTTATTGTCAAAGAAAATAAATGGCTCTTTATTATGGGTAATGCTTAGTTCTTGTGGGATGTTTACTTCTTGGAAAGTTTTAGGGATAGGTATGGGAGTTGTTGTTTTCTTTTTTTGTCTAATTATAATTTTTTTTAATGCATCAATGGATGGTAATTGTCCAGATGCATGTTGGGGTATTTGTAGTAGCTGTTCTTTTAAGATTTCCCTAGTGGGTTTTTCTGTGCTAGTGCTTGCTTCTTTGATATTTTCTAAAGCTCCTCTAACTTCAATTTCAGTAATATTTGGGGGGTGGTTGTGCTCATTGACAGATAATACAGTAGGTTCTTGAGTTGTGGCTCTTCCGTAGCATTTGTTAGCATAGTACTTGCTACATTTCCAGAAGACTTTTAAATCTTTCTGTTTTTCTTGCGTATAGACATAACCCATGTAACATAGGAGCATTTTTCTTTTTTGTGATAGGATGAATTCTGCGCCTTCAGTCATGGTGATGTGTTTAGTTCTAAAGAAAATGTAGATATAATTAAACTAATATAATGTGATGAAATAATGTGTTACAAAGATATATATTTGTTGATATATACTTACAATTTTGATGTAGATGTGGAAAAGATTTTTCTTTTGGTGTTTGTTGGCTGTTATTTTTCGTAGGGAGTTGGTATATCTGTTGATATATAAAAAATAATGTTAATACATTTTCCAGTATTTGTTGTAGGTGATAGGGGAATTGGGAAAGGGTTTATTTAAATTAGCTATAATATCTATTTTCTTTCAAGTAATTATTTAATATACTTACTTTTTGATTAGCTTTATTTTCTCTGTTGTTGGAGATAATTTTTGAGATTGCTGGAAGAGTCTGTAGTGGAGATATAAATAAATGAAAGCATTTTTTAGTTTATTATAATTTCATAGTATTTCTTACTACTTTGTTCCCTAATTCATGTTTTTTAAAAGATAAATTACTTACTTTTTGATTAGCTGTATTTCTTTATTTGTCGAGGAATTTTCTTGTGCTTGCAAGTATCTGTAGTGGAAATATAAGTAAATGAAAGTGCATTTTAGTTAAATATAATGCCTATGCATTTCTTTAAACAATTTTGTACAATTAAAGCTTTACCAAAGATTATTTACTTACTTGTTTCTGTTTGAGGTTTTGTCTCTACAGTATATCTTGTTGTTAGGAAAGAATCTGGTAGCGTTGTTTCTTCAGTTTTCTTGTAGTGTTGAAGTGGAACAGAGTAAAAAAAAAAAATTTTCATGCTGTTGTGTTAATTAGTTAGTTTGTCTCATTGGTTGGTTTAGTTACTCTTCCATTCTGATTTGTTGTTGTGTTCAGTTTGATTTCTTTTTTTCTTGGTGTTTCCATATATGGAAGATGCTAATTAAGTAGTAGTAATGTATTTGAAGTATATTTCATTGTTTTAATTATATTTATAAGTATTGTAATGCTTTATATGTTGTTGTTTGTTTTGTTTAGTATATATATTTATAATTTTATCGAGTGGTTTTAGTAAAAGGTATTTTTAATGGTTTTCATGTGTTTGTAAAATGTATTTATATTAGTTATTTATATTATGTATGTTTATGTAGGAAAAAAGTCAGTTTTATATGCATTTATATGTTATAATGGGTTTTATAATTAGTCGATATTATTGTAGCTTCGATATTGTAGGCTGTCTATATTGTGATTTTCGATATTATGGTTCTGTATTAGGTAATTGTATGGCTTTTGATATTTGTATAATCGATGTTTTGTGTTTCGATAATGTCATAAACGATATTTTGTTTCGTCGATATAGTGGGTTCGATATTTTAGTGCATTTTTAATTAAGTATTGGTGGTCGATTTAGTGGTTTACGATATTTTGTCGTCGATATTGTGTGTAGTCGATATTTTGTCTCTCGATATTAAGTCACTGATCCCACGGCAGGAAAGTGGTGCAGCTGATGGCCGTTCCCCTCACGGCAGGAAAGTGGTGCAGCTGATGGCCATTCCCCTCACGGCGGTGATACGCGCCATTTACTAGTCTGTATTTCTTTTTGGCTCTACACAGTCCTGCTTCGTAGCGCTAAACAGCATAAGTCGTGCAAGATCTGGTAAATTTAATATCAAGTTCAGAAAGCAGGTTCCAATGGCTGCAGTGTGCACCAAGCCCCTGCCACTTTATTGTCTCACTTCCTCTTTCTCTGAATGAATCAAACCGTGGTGATTCTTGACAGTTGTGCGTAGCAGAGCAGCAGAGTTCCGTGGAGAAAGTTAACTCCCTGGATATTAAGTTATGCAGGTTTCTTGTCCCATGGCTGAACTAACATGAGCTCTCAAGCATCAGTGAGGCACCTTTGCAATGCCACTAAAGTCTAAGCAATGCTGAACAAGGTCTTTCATCCTTTTAAAGTGTTTATTTCTGTGACGGTGTTCATTGGGCAAGGGACCTGCCATTGCAAAAAAACTCCAGCAACCTAAATTTAAATCTGTGCACATGTACCCGTTTTATTCTAAAATAAAATTAAAAAAACACAACCAGATTTGTTTTTAAACCTCACCATTTTTTACTTTAAAGAGACCAGAGTTTGGGTAGCTAGTGAATAGTCGAGTTTTGTGTGTTAAAAAAAATAATCTATTTGCATATTAAATATATTTTTCGTAAACTAAGATATTACAACTAGGAACATGTTAATATACAAATCAGCTTTATACCTAAAGCTCAATGGTAAAGTCACTAGCTCTTGCATAGACGAGACCTATTGGCTTTGCCAATGCTTGTTATAAAGATCTAAACATAAGGCGGATTTCTTTTGCATTGGCATTGTTTTTTTGATCAGTCACCTAGAGGTTCAGTCATGGTTGCTAGGTCTGGTATGAACCTACAATAGTACATAGTCATCGATAGGCACCTAAACAGTGAGGCGGGAAACCAATTTGAACTTGGCAGTCCCACAGCCAGTATCTCCTTTTTAACTACCTGAAATTCTCCTTTCCTCTACTATGTTGTTCCATGCAAATCCAGCTAAACGTGAATCCTGCAGGTCTGAAATCAGTCGATCCTTCCTCTATGTGGACCTCCATATGGTCTTGCTGTAACAGGTTCTTAAGGTCCACGATTGCTCCAACATCCGGAGTCCATGACCCATTGTGGGGAGCCCAACTAGTCTAAAAAAGTCCAAACAAATATTGGGGTCACTGCCCAAAAACATGTTTCTTCAGAGACTGAAGCATTATGGATAGTGCAGCCTCACACTTTATCATTGTTGACAACCCTTTAATCAGGGGCAGTGGAAATATGCGATTGTGCGGCTGCATCGTTTTTCGCTCAATTATGGATTTGCTGCATTTGCCACATAACCTATCATCTGCTGCATAATCTGAATATTTTAACAAAAAAGAAAAATTGTTTCTAGCTCAAACGGTTCAAACATTACAAACACTACAGCGGCACATGGTTTAACAAGTCATCTTTCTGTTGCTTATTGCTATATTTGGATGTTAAACTTGTACTAATAAGGTGCAATCAATGTCCAGACAGTGTCAGCAAGTGTAAAAAACACAAAAAGACAAAATAATACTGTTGCAAAAAAGTGCTGCATTATGTCGCCTAATTTGCTTTTTCTAGCAGCATAATTTCCTTAAGCCTACAGGATCATTTGGCCCTCCCCTGCTGCATGATTCCAATGGCTTTGGGCTCTCTAATCCTAATCTTCTCAGCTCTGCCCTTATTGTCCAATCTCTTCACTTCCCGTTGCAGGAGCACCACTGAGGTAACTGCACAGTTTTAAGAGCACATCATCCCCATGCAAACAAACATGGGCCTCTAGCCCAGATCCTGGTCCTTGTGCTCTAGCATAGATTTCTGTCCCTCCAAAGAACCCTTCACCTGTGAGACCTTCTGGTCTATGCCTTTGATAGTAGTTGTCAAGTCTTTTTTACTGGAGGGACTCCCTCTGGCTCAAAGAGTTCATAAAATAATGTCTCCCGATCTCTTTCTCTCTAAGGGTACATCCCGCAGTCACAGGGCGGAGGGAGAAGAAAACCCTCTTGTACTTCGCATCTTTATCATTAGAGGTCTTAAGAAACATGATGGGACTGCATTGGATACTGTGCTAAACAGAGCCACAGCAGCAGCTGACCGAAGGGTTCACCCACCTAAAGTCCTTCAGGAATGCCGAAGCCATTTCATGTTTTTCACACATAGGTTACCTGCATTAGCTTTCATGTTGGTAGGAGACGGCATGCATCTAATGGACTATGTAAGCTTTTTTTTTTTTTTTTAAAGGAGGGCAGGGCATTGTTTTCATTAGAACTTCGTCAAAGATTTTCGTTAATGAGGGGTGTGCAAGTGCACCCACAGGATTGATAGCCTTTTTTAAGCAGGGCTATTCTATCTTTTTTCCCTCCCTTTCTGCCTTTCATTTCTTGCCTCTCTACTACCGCCCCAAGTTTCTCCTTCCCCTCCACATTACTATCTTCTTGACCTTTCGTTTAATAACGCCTCTCCTCCTTTAACCCCTTCCTAGCCTCCTTTACCACGTCTTGCACCTTACTTCCCACTCAAGCCCATCCCTCTAACCTGGACCTGTCTATCTACCCTGTACCATCCGCCTCCCCGCATCTATCCAACACTTCTTTTCTTTCCCAATGTCCATCGCCTTTCCCAGTTTATGATGGTTCAGTTGATCTCCCTACAAATGCTTCAATGTAAATCGAGATATATTTTTCCTACAAGTTGTTATGCCATAAATTATACTTACATTCTCGGGCACAGTGGCGCAACAGAAACATTTAAATAACAAGCATTTTCAATGCAATAGGTCTTGCATTTGTGAGAGTTTAAGCTATTGGCATTGTAAATGACAATGCCTTTTATTTATATGTTTTGATAATTAACACATAAATAAAAGGCTTTGTCATTTACAATGCCAATAGCTCAAACTCTCGTAAATGTGAGACCTATTTTACTTGAAAGAAGGGGCCGCCATTGTCTCGGGCTGCTTGGAAAGTGAAAGCGCGCATGGAGCGCTGAATGTTGCAGAAAAGCATGTCCTGCCTGCAATAAGAGAAACTCAATAACGAAAATAGTGCTTGCAGATGAAATAAGACACACCTGCTAACAACAGAAGTAAAAGGGCCAGTCCTCATGGGAGGTTACAAATGAAGACAAGGCGGTACTAAGGAGAGACTAACAAGCCTATTAACGAATCAGAAGCCAGCATTTACAAAGAACAATGACACAAGCCAATGGAAAATATGGGCGGAGGGTGGGCAGAGCTTCAAGTCCATAATCAAATGCAGCATGCCTTGCAGAGCAGGGCATGCGCTGCCCAGGTTGGACCTAAAAATAGACAAATGGAGCAAAAGGAGGGCTGCAGGGGCCACTAGCTTCTGCTCTCAGCAGAGTGGGGCAGTAAAGCTACAAGCACTCACCACCTGCCAGTGTTTGTTTAAAGAGAAAGTAATCTAAGCCGTGGAGACTGCCTGCCTTACTTCTTGTTTGATCATTATTCAGCCTGCATAAGCATGCTTTTCTTATTCACAAAGTACACATTAACGCATTCACATGGAGTGAAAGTGTCTCCTTCTAAATGCCATTAATAACAGATCAATATAAGCACGAACAATTCACTATTATGCATCATGCTTATTGTACGATCACCCGGAACGGAAATATATGCTCTAAACTAATCAAATCAACTGCCATGGCAACACCATGGTATTAAGTTGGTCACTCCTCGGTCTCTCTGCAGGTAGGTCTACAGATGAATTCTGGGTTTGGAGAGAATCTCTTTACTAAGGAAAAATTAATTTTCCACAATTACAACTTTAAGCAATTCTAACACAATAGATCAGTGACACATACAATAGAGACAAATGTAGCCAAAGTCCCAGAAGCAGTGGGTTACATAGACTTGGGGTGAATTGCTTCAGGAGTTTCTGTATGCAGGACTGTCTTGTTGTTTACCAGCTCAATGTCTACGAGTTCAAAGATGGAGTTAATGGCAGCTGTGTCCAGGCTTTGCTTATTCGAGACGCTGGTATTTCCAGAATGCCATGTCGCCATCATCGCTGCAGGAAGCCAGGAGTCCAGCCTCCTTTGGGTGCCACACTACGCAGTTTACATCCTGGGAGTGGGCTCTTGGGACGTGACCCGTCAGAGAGAAAGTGGGTTGCTGTGGGTCGGAGCCAGGGTCTTCTTCAAACACTCGAATGGCATCGTCACCAGCTGCTGTTGCAAGGGCTCCTGTCAGGTGACACCTGCATAAAGCAGAAAACAACATTTATCTCAGAGAGGGGATGTCACTCTTCTCATGCCATAGCCACTTCATCCTGAACACCTCCATAAGAGCACAACCACAAGTTCACACCTAGCCACACATGATATACATATATATTACCTTAAAAGACAAATGAGCCAAAATCAGGAGTCAAAGGAAAGCATGCAGAGTATTTTAAAAGCCACTACCACAAAGCAGATTACAATGTTCTGCAAACCGCACCCTCATGCTTTTAGTGGCTGCTGACTGTTCCAAGAGCTGAGGCACTAAAAGCACTATTCAGATCTACACACATATTGCAAAATAGCTTCATTCCTTTAGGGCTTTGTCAGATTTTTTTGCATTTTCATGTGGATGGACAGGTGACATTTGCAGGGATCTCTGAATAGAATGCTATTCAATTAGGTAAGCATTCTCCCTCCTTATGACGAGGAGTAGAAATGCCTGCTGCAGAAATAATTGGGTCTCTCTCTGATTTTTATTGGAGCGCTGAACAAGATAGGTTAATGTACTCGGTCTCCTCCAGTCAAATTACCCAGAAGAGATATTTGGATCTGACTCCAATCCTCCTGCTATGCCGGATTAGGATCATGGTCATACAGAAGACGGCGATTCAGAGGCAGATAAACCTTCCTTCGTGTAATTCAGATGCTGGTCTGACCCAGCAATGCAGATAGTCAGACGACATAAACGTGCCCCTGTGACCCAAAGTTCCTGCCCTGCGTCAGAAAGCGTAATAGATCAAGCTTCTGTCTTGAAGTTAAACCCCAGTGTTTTTCCCACTTCCCCTCCAGATATTCAAAAAGGTTAGACTCTATTCATAGCAGCGTCTTAAACCTCCAGCCAACTCACCCTCTCACTGCTAGGTCCACACCCTGTTGAAACTGGCAAAACAGTTTCATTCTTCCAGAGACATGAAAAAGGTTTATCCAACTTGGTCAACAATATTTTGGAGGTCTCCAAGCTGATCCTGAAGGGCAGCCTAGATTCTGCACACATCGTGGCCAGGCCCATTGTCAAGACTGTCACGCTCCGCCGCTAGGTTTGGATAAGTTCCACTGTCTTCTTAGATATCCAAGGAACTCTCATGGACATGACCTTTCATGGCATAAAGCTGTTCAGATAGAAGGCCTACTTCTCTCTGCAACGCTTTAAGAACAGCAAAGCTACAGCTTGCTTGCTCGGCATAGCCTCCGTAGCAAAGCTGTTCTTTTAACAATATAGGAAATGTCGAGGCTACTTTAGGGCACAACATTCACACCACTGTTAACTTTCACAGCTGCTCTAAACACCCCAAGACATATCTGCTTCTTCCTGGGCAATGGTAGCTTAAGAGGATATCAACAACAGCAGCAGCAGATCCAAACCCAGCTATCTTCTGCCAGCTTTGCTGCCTCAAACCTATCTGAACCCCCCCCCTTATAGCAGCATATTGTGCTGGAGGAAGGGTCGCCCATATTTCCACTGATTGTAAAAATATCATGGTGGATTGATAGGTCATCGAGCTAATCCATAAAGGGCTACACCCTACACTTTCTCTGTGGACCACCCTCTCTCAATCAGAGCGTGCTCTTATGCACACGCCTCAAAACTAAATGCAGAAGTCCTTATCCGACTGAACAAAAGGGCTACAGAGGTGGTGCCTCAGGGAGAAAGAGGCACAGGAGTCTACTCCCTTTATTTCTTGGCCCAGAATAAGGAAGGAGGTCTGAGATGAATCATCAACATACACCTTATAAATTTGTTCAGTCAGCAGCACAAGTTCAAGAGGCTGTTGGCCCCTCAATGCAGCGTATTGTCTGGCATTCTGGATTTCCTGGATGTCTATTTCCACCTACCAATTTTCCCTATGCAAAGGTGTTACCGCAATTTTACGTTGGGGTCCCAGCACTATCAGTTCATGGTTGTACCGTTTGGACTGACAACTGTGTCATGCTTTTTTATGAGAGTGCTGGTAGCTGTGGTTGCTTCCCTACAAAGGGCCGGAGTCCATCTATGTCATACCTGGACAACTGACTGGTGAAAGCAGAGTTCTTTGCAGTGGTCAAACAAACCCTTAGCACATAATAACTCTCCTTTATGACTGGGGCTTTACAACCAACTCTCAGAAACCCCATCTTATTTCCATGGAGAGGATAACCTTCATAGGAGAGGTGCTCTACATGACCCACATGAAGGCTTTTCCTGATCGAGGATATCCAGGGGAGGACTCTGTTATTTTGATTCAAACCGAGATTAAAGTTCTTTCTGTTTTACATTTTTTGGGCCTTGTGCATCCTTTTGGTTCCACACACCAAATGGCAGCTGAGGGCCCCTCAGTAGCGCCAGACAATATAGTGACTCCAACTTCATGGGAGCCTTTTGGCTTGGGTACAGAATTTTGAGTGAGTCCATAAGGATCTACACTGGTAGATGGATTGCTCAAAACCTTTAGTGGGTTATCCCTTTAGCCCACTAGAAGACAAAGCCTACAGTGGTAACAGACTCCTCCTCAATAGGCTGAGGTGCCCATATTGGCGACAAGATGGCATAAGGACTTTGGTCAGCTTTGGACCAGCACCTGCAAATAAGCGAGCCGGAGCTGCAGGCAATCCGCCTTGCCATGAAGACATTCCTCCCTTCCATCTTAGGAAGCACCATTCAGATTTTGGCATACAACAGCAACACCATCTTTTATATTAAGACACAGGACAGTCTTGGGCTGCAGATCCTATGTAGGGAGGTATGGTGCCTATGCAGTGAAGGGAACTGTCTCAGTCAGTAGATCACTGTGCAGGCTCTCACAAAATAAGATGATATGCTAAGTCACCTCTCACTGGAGTAGAATGAACAGGAAAGCCATCCCAGAGTGAAGGATGCGATCTTCTCCAGACTGGGCTGTTCACAGATAAATCTCATTGCCACGACCCCGGACAGTTAGAGTTCTCAGTTGTGTACCATACACTTTCCTCTTAATGGTTGCTTGGGGGATTCCTTCAAGTTTAGCCTCTGGGCCTGCTATACACATATCCACTGATTCTGCTTCTGTCAAAGTTCTTGCACAAAGTGCAGGAGGATCGAGAATAGCTGCTACTGATCGCCCCAGACTGGGTGAAGAGAATCAAATATGCCGATCTGTTGGCACTAGTATTTAGTCTCTTCCTCTGCCACACATGTTGAGTGTGCCCTTGCAGTAGAATGGTCAGGTCCTTCACCCCAATCTTCAAACGCTGTGACTGCCCACCTGGACACTAAGTGTTGCCAGTCGTTTTGCCTTTTCTGATGAAGTCAGAAAGACAATACTTTGCAGTCTCGAATTTCCGACATACTGTGATTTGCACGGTCTCTTGCCCACTGGGTCTGGCAGTGGCTACAGTAAAATGTTATTTAGCTGCCATGTCCCTCTTCATGTGTCTTCCTGACCAACCATCCTTGCTTCGATTGCCACAGTGATGTGTTTTCTAAAAGGTTTGGTTTCCTGTGTTCCCCTCCCCTATTCATTGTTCTTCTGTGGAATTTCAAACTTGCGTTGACTTTTCTAATGACATCCCCATTCGAGCTGATGCACAGTCGCCCAGTTCTGCTTCTCACACTGAAGAATCTCTTATTGGAGGCAATAACTTCCGCTAATAGTTTCGGAGAACTTGATGCCCTCTCAGTTTGTCCACTTACTCTGTACTCTACTCTGACAAGTTGGTGCTGCGTACCTACCTTTCATATGGGCCAGTTTATCACACTTCTATTTTCTTCCCTCCTCCTAATTCAACCAAAGAAGAGAAACAGTAGCCTACACTGCACTACAGGTACAATACTACAACTGTACTCTCCAGGACAGAATGGATGATTAGTTCTTTGTGGGCTTCGTAGGAGCTAAAAATGACCAGGAGGGAACCATATTGACCATTTCACATTGGGTCATACTCAGTATTAAGATATACTTTAGACATGAAAGATCCTGCAGATGGTAAATGCGCCCACTTCAAAAGGGGCATTGCTGATTCCTTGGTTCTCAAGTGATATGTTCCAGTGCCTGAGATCTGGTGGGCAGCCACACTGTGAACCGTGCATCAATTTTCCTCAATGTCCATGCATGCAGTGATGCATACATTGCTGGACCGTGTTTGCATGACTTCCTAGGTTAATTAGCACGACTCTTTCCCGCCTCCCTAAGGATATTGCTGTGGGACTCATTCAAAAGGTAAGGAATCTGCAAGATGTAGCTATCAGAAGGAAAAGTCACTTACCTTTAGTATGATATTGCTTGTGGAAAAAATTATGCAAAAGCAGCCTCAATTCTGAAGCATGCTTTCTTTATACATTTCAGTCCAGTACCTAACTAGATGAATTAGAATTAGTGGGCTTCTTTAAAATGTTCAGTTCCTAAATGTGAACTTGTAATCAAAATGAAAAATGAATGGATCGCAAGGGCCAAGATGCTGAAAATGCTGAGGCCCTGATTCCCGTTTTCCAAGCAAACAGCCTTGAATTGCAGCACAGACAATGTAGCAGCGCTCGAATATCGCATTGCTGTGACATGTTAAATAATCTGTGTCAAAAGAAATTGTGACTTGCTGGGTATCATAGACATGTTACTATGTGTGTGGGGTCCCTTTTCTTGCTTTTGGAATCTGACCTATTTATCATTAGTCTTTACATTCATTGTTTTGTGATGTAAATAGTGCCTTTTCAGTACAATTGCGGAAGGGAGGAATGGGACCGGTAGAAGCAGTTTGTGCAGATTAGAGAGGAGAAGCTGTCTCTCCTTGGCTGACAGCCCTCCATGGATGGATTTGAACTGTGGACAAGACCAGCCACTGAAGCACTTTTAGCACTCCTCGGACAATTGGAAAGAAGCACGATGAGCAAGGTGTTTAGAAGAGGTTCATGTGTGCTTTAAAAGCAAGACATTGCCTAACACTCTGTGGGAGATTCTTAAGAGATCAGTTTCTGAACCCAGTCAACACGGGACCTTGTCTGTTTTGGGCAAACGCTGAAGGCCCCAGTCACTGGCTTCCTAGCAATAGTGAAGCACTAATGTAAATACTGGCTAGGTGGAGCTCCTTTGCAACCAACAGGACCAAAGATGCTGTTCCAACATCCATAGTTGAAGACGTGGCTTCCTCTGGTACTGGGCAGGTGGGGGGTATGGGATTTTTTCTGGTGAGAATATGAAAAGTGTGCAACAGTGCCTAATTTAAAAAAATAATAATAAGGAGTGGCAACTACTGGTTCCTCCAAAAAAGAGAAAATGAGAAAAAAGAAAGTCAGAATGGAAAGGAAGTGGGAAGGGTTGAGGGTGATTGTGGTGGTGCAGGCTCTGACCAAAAGCAATGAAGATGGATATGGGAGCAACAGAGGGGGGATGTGAGGGACAAGCAGCATATAGGGGAAAATAAGAGAGAGTACGAAAACACAATGCACTCTCATGGCGTGCTGAAGCAAAAAGAAACAAGCATTGAAAATGCAATAGGTCTCGCCTTTGATTAGGTTAAAGCCATTTGCTTTGCTAATGGTATTGTATAGCAAAGCAAATGGCTTTAACTTAATGAAAGGCGAGACCTATTGCATTTGTAATGCTTTTTTGTTTTTGGCGAGTTGTTCTGACTGCATGCATGGTACCTGCCAAACCCAGCAGTATTCCTCAGAAAGTTGGTGAAACGGCTGCAGTCATTCCTTCTCATGAGGACGAAAGTGGCTTGCTGGTGTCTACAGTGCACCGACGGGAGTATGGTAGTAAGAAGGGGAAAATAATCTATCAAATTAAGTGCCCTGTTGTGAAAGATTTTTACCTCAGAAATGGTTTTTTTCACAAGAATGCCATAACAGTGCATCGCCAAGCACTGATGCCACGCACACAGGTACAGCGCCAAGCGCTCATGGTAATAACACACCTTCGTGTTAATTGCAAAGTTTTATATTTACCAGTTTTCAGTCAAACCTTATCTTGGATATTTTGCAATAATGAAACGCCGAGCTTAGCAGTTCCATGGCCTGCATCTGTGTTACTCAAGATAAAACGTATAGAACGCAGGCTTTGAAAACAGTTCATCTTTCCATATGTACTCTTGAGAAGAGCCGCAATCTCTCCAACTTGTATCTCTTCAATACAGAACTAATGCTGTAGTCTGATTGTACCAAGCTTCAATGTGCTCATGCATGTAAACGCCGTCATGCACAAAGGTGCGCTGGCTATATGTGTAGTGTGAATGTTTAACCTGCTGTATTGCACTGCAAGCATGGGAATACATGAGGGCTTATATCTAGGCAGTAGAAGAAACCTACAAAGAGAACTCAATTTCCTATCAACCATCTGCACAGAAAGGGATGTCTCTGGATTTCCGATCATCCATCGTACAGGAAGTGACATAACTGGTTTCTGTTTCCCGCCCACGGCACCCTGCACTCCTCCTCTTTCCCACAAACGACTTAATGGCCGCAGCAAAACGGATGATGAAAGGATGCGTGCAGCAGGCACAGGTGCGCCTATCTGCACCTGCACCGTGTCCAGCACCAGGGACCCTGGTTCTGTCCCAAGCTCTGCTACCGTGCTGCACTCCTCTGTGCTTTCAGGCCTGGCTGCCGCTCACCACACTGCTGCCACACAATGAGAGTTCACATGTATCTCCTGCAAGTTCTTATGATCAACCACTCCTACGCCAACTGCATCCAGCAGGCCATTGCCAATAGCTCAAACTCATGAAATGCGAGACCCTATTGCATTGCAAATGCTTGTTTTTTCAACAATGGGAATTACAGGAAATTAAAGAGAAGAACATTTTAATTAAAAAGTTGTTAAAAAAAATACAATTTACTCTTCATCACCAAATTTGTTTGTAGAGCCCCAAGAGATACAGTGGAGCAGATCTGCCACAAAGTACAATAACACAAGCATTTGGAATGCAATTGGTCTCCCATTAGTGAACGTTGGAGTTAATGGTGTTGTAAACGACAATGTCTTTTGTTTATGGAGTGGATGTATGTGGTGTGGAATTTAATTATATGGATTGGATTGAACTTGTTAGTTGTGGAATTGTGTGGGGTGGAATAGTGTGTGTGTGTGTATTTGTGTAGTGGAATTATGTGGATAGTAATTATGTGGTATTAAATTAGCTGGAATTATGTAGAATAGGATTCAGTGTTATGGAGTGTAAATATGTGTATTGGTATGTTGTCTTGTGGCGTGGTATGTAGTGGAATTTAATTATGTGGTAAGCTGTTAAATTGTGTGACATGATGTTGAATTTTGCGGTGTGGATTGGATGCATTTGTTGTGTAAGTGTGTTGATTTGAATTATGTGGTTTGTTGTTGAATTATGTGGTGTAGAATGGAAATGTGTGGAGCTGAATTGCGTGGCGTGGAACTGTGTGGTACATTGAGTGAAATTATGCTGATGGGAATTATGTGGCATGGTGTGGAGTGTATTTGTATGGATGGTTGCTATGTGGCATAGCGGTTTTATGTGAGATGTATTTATCTGGTATTTAGTAGAGTATAATTAGGTGGCAATGATTAATGTGCACCTATATGCAAAGGCTATATTGAATGTACTTTATTATCCTTTATGAATAACGGTAAAACCAGCCGCAGGAGGACTGTCAAAATTATATGTGTTTGCAGGGCCTGTTTTAGCCTTAGTAAGTTGTTGGATGCAAAGTTAACCGACAGAAACTGCCACAACATTTCCAAAAAATAAATAAACAAAGATCCTGGAGATGCTGCCAGAAAGAGTACTTAAATGAAGGGTTTCAGGTCATATTACAATTTGGATGCAGCACTTTAAACCATCCCTTGCCCATGACTTAGAAAATAAATAACTTTTTACACTTAATTTAGGTGGCAAATGCAGATTTAATGAATAAAGCTTCAGCAGCATTTCAAATGTTTAAAAATGCAAACTCTAGGATTAGAACTCAGACATACAAAGTACACAGTAATCTAAATACAAAGTCTTGATCTGCTAGTTTGCTGGGTTTATGACACTGCCCTGGTGACATTTCATGTGAAGTCTAATGGCTCACTGGAGGAGGATGGAGTAGCCGACACAGCCATAAATCTCGGCAGGGAGCTCATTTATGGAAAAGAGCCACCTAGCGAAGCAAAGAGGTCCAGCTCGGCAGGCGCTCATGTGAGAAAATAAATAGCTGTTGTGTGTGAAAAGTGTGGCAGAGCAGAAAGAATACAGAGGAGCAGGACAGCATGCCAGGTCCATCATGTGGGGGAACTGCACGGAGCAGAGAGGCACACTGGCGAGAGAGCCATAAAAGCACAGATGTGGGGGGAAGAGCAACAGAAGGGAGACCTCTGAAACAGCCATGCCGCTGCGCATCGGGTTTGAACCAACGCCAATTAAGTCATTTTCCCCCCATTCCAGCACAAAAATTAGAAACATTGAGCAATAAATCTTACAGGCTATAAATAAATGAATAGTGTGTTAAACACAAAACATGTACAACAAAAAGCACCCGTAAATGGCGCCTGAAAATAAAGTGACCGTTGCATTTCAAAATCGGAATGTTTTTATTTATGTAGCTAAAAGAAAGCACTGCTTTGTTAATTTGCACAAGCACAGAGGCACACAATAATGGGTGCAGACTGCAAATAAACAGCGTGCTGTGTGGCGAAATTTTGAAGAGTGCTTCACGTTTGCAGTTAACTTCAAGGCAAACGCTTTCAAGGAATACAAACCGAAGCAGTGCTGGGGCCAAGGTGCCCTCTGTTAGCCTCGGTCGGGGGCACACATGAGTGCACCATTAAAGACCTCGGCAGTGGGTAGCAGGGGGCAGCGAGGATCTGCAGCATGCAGCTGAAGTGCTCCCTGGAGTCAAAAGGCAGAAGCAGTAACCTGAAAAGTGTGAAGAAGAGCGGCTACTTGCGCAGGCACACAAGAGCTTTTTCGTGCAGCGGGGGCCGGGAGAGAAGCCAGAGGAGCCGGCCGAAGTACTAGGAGATTGAAAAGAAGTGGCACAGCAGGCCGCCCATGTGCAGCATTTCGCTCAACTCCTCTAAGTAACAAGATGTCCTAGCCGGCTGTGCCCTGCATCTGTGGGGGACTAGGACAACTAAGAGACACTGAGTCAGTTTTGATGCAGGTCAGTTCACACAGAGGCCCAGAGCTCTGCGCACGCTACTACAAGCAAGATTAGCCAGAACGGAAGGCAACCCCAGCAGGCCAACCAACAAGATAAAAACAAATGTAAAACCATGATGAAGTAGCGTTTACAGCAGTTTTATATAGCGCGAACTCTACACAAAGATATTGAATCACTGTGCATGAGCACCGGTTAAATTACACAAGATCACATTCATGTTTTGAGGCACGGGGAGAAGTGATGTGCCCACAGGATTTTGAGCACGCCGAGATTCAATCATGGTTCTCAAATTCCAAATTCTGCAGTTCTGGGTGTAACGCCACAGTCAACCCTAAAGCTGGACAGATGTGGAGATTAAGACACACAGCGCCATAAAACGGAGCCTTGCTGGTGGTCGTATACGACAACTTGTATTTTTCTGCTTCTGTCATTGCATACAGATATATAATACTGATAAAGCAAGTAACATTACACCTGCAGCAAGCCAGGGCTATTGGCTTTGCCAATGGTTGTTGTTTGTGTTAGATAAATCAGCAACAACTACGGCTTCCTTGTAAAGAACATTAAAAATGCTTCCGTTCTGAAATGATGATACCAAAAGAACTATAACGAGTCTCCTTGAAGTTACCCCAAAAGCAGTGACGAGTGGGATAGAAAACCTGTGGACTGGAAATCCGCGCCTCTCAGGAATCTAGGTCTGCCCTGTCACTTCCTTGTATGGAAAAGCACTTCAAACGCCGGGGACTCTTCAAACGCGCATTCCTCCTCTCAGAAACACATGGCCCCATAAAAATAAGTGCTTTGCGACAGCAGCAAAGCAGGCCACCGAGTCCGGATCGGAGACGAAAGGGCGTGAACCCAAAACCCTCATTTCCAATGGCAGGCCACCGTTTAGCGTAAACGGTGACGCCAGCCAATGGAAATGAGGGGCGGGGCAACAAGCCCTCTTCTGAAAGTCCACCTTTATTTATTTATAAAGTTTTATATAGCGCGAACATGACCCGTGAGGGTATCAGAGCACTTTACAGATGATCAGAAGGAAGAAACAGGAAAGCAAACAACAACATAATCAAGAGAGGTACAGACTGTGTAAGCTCACAAATTGAGGAGAGTTACCTCCATAGGACCAAGCCAATAAGACATTGAACATGATCTAACATTCAAATAATACTCATGGGTGTAGATAATGAGTCAAATTGTGAGACCTATCTTGTACCAAGAATGAGGAACAAAAGATGTAAAGGAAAATGTAAGACTCTGATCTTCATGGAATGAGGACCACTGCCACGCACACACTTAATTGTTTGCATATCTAACACACATTAATGCCTGTAGTTCACTTACTCTCTGTAGAGATCTTACAGCTATTAAGAAGGTAGTCATTAACGTGATGTATCTGGGTACTGCTTTGTGCATGGGTTCGAATGGTTCTGTCATTAGCTGTGTTAGAACTGTGTTTAAGCTCGATATCGGGACTGGTTTTGTATAAAAATATTCTTTTAGTTATTTTATTTCCTAGAACCAAGCAAGCCTGGCACAGGTAAGTGATTTATACTTTGCAGTAATGATACAGTTTTGAATTGCAGTTGTATATACACTTTTGTTTGGTTACAGTTAGAATTACTGGTAATGCAATAGTGTCCAAAATTGTACATATACTTTGTAATTACTTTTCAATAGCAGGTCATGTAAATTACTTTGCAGATTACTTTTCTTACACAGTGCAGTATACCTGGACACTACACTGGGACATTTCCTGTAAACAGGTAAGTAAAAGCGTTTTAGTTATTTGGATACAGTTTTAGAGATTTTCATAGATTTCAACTCCACACTTACAAACTTTTTCATAGAAAAACAGTCAATGTTATCCTATGGGAGCAAATAGTGTTATCGGTTCAGAGGTAAGTACTTTGTTGTGGGCGTTAGGTTTCTGGGGTTAGATTCAGGGGTCCTCCAGGGTCGAGGATCCACTCTTCATATTCACCATTAGAGGCAACCACTAATATATACGACCCACCAAATGCAATAAATCTCGCCGAGCGAGCAGCGCATGCACTGCCACGCTGGGCGAGACCTAAAAAGTACTTCTCTAAAAGTGAGCATTTGAAAGATAAAAGCCAGCCAATCAGAGAGATGGCAAATAGCTTTAGATCAAAGGGAGGTACAACACAAGTTAGACAAGCTGGGACAAGGAAACCCATTAATTACGAAAGCAAATGAGAGTGACACTAAAGAAAACCAATGGTAAGCAATGGGTGGTCTGTAAGCGTGTGTAAGTTCTTGGTATGTCCAGAACAGGTCTTTTGCAACCAGGCAGTTTGTACTGTATGGTAGGCTCGACCTAAAATACAGTGAGAGAAAAACGTTTCTCTATCCTGGCGATGGAACTGTGGCTCAACCCTTCCATTTCAAAATCTACTAAACATCAGAATATATAGCTTTCAAGAAGGCGCTCTTAACATTGCTCTTTTCCAAGAGACTGAATGCCTAACTGCACAAGCTGGCAACACTTGTATCTATCTACAAGGTGAAAAGCCAAATTGTTGGTATCTACCAGTCCTTCAAAAGAATATCACATTAAAACAACTGTGGACTCTGGGAGAGTGAGTCACTGACATTGGAACAATAAGACAAACACTAGGACAGAGAAACATATTCTACAATAGGAATACACAGACCGTGAGATAGGGAGATATTCACAGTGGAATTGTGTAGGCCAGGGGTCTCAAACCTGTAGCTCATGAGCTACTGTAGCTCTTCAGCTACCTCTGAGTAGCTCACCTGTGTTCAGCCCATCTTATTAAATTAGAAAGCTTTTGCTTGGTTGAAATAATATATATATATAACAAAATTGAAAATATACAACACTAATAATATTAGTAGCTCTCAATTCATTGTATTGAACATTAACTGTAGGCCAAGTTACCTTGACAGTGAACATAAATACACTGAGATATGGCATGTACTAAGATTGGGACAGAGTGGCGACTACTTGTGGAAAGAGGAAGATGTATGCTGGACTGAAAGAGAAGCACCTATGAAAATGACAGGGAAAACACTTGCAGCAGAAGATGGAGAAAAGCGTACAGGGAAAATGTAACACGCAAACAGTGGTAAAACTGTACAGGACAATTAAGTCCATTGAACACTGTCTCAGGCACAGGGACACATATGAGTTGGGAAAAGTACACCCTTGGCAACAGAGCAGAGGCACCTACCTTAGTTGTAGGAGGCTCAAATTCAAGCAGAATTTCAGGATGATCAATGATTGTGGACATGCTTTAGATTAACTATTTACATGTTTATCCATGTGGATATTGTGAAATAGATCTGGCCTCCTGGACTCATAATGACCTTGCCTGAAGAATATGCTAACATTTGGTCAGGAAACACACTTCCATCAAGTCAAGAACCATAGTAATTTGAAAACAGATAACCAGGGGCAGATAACAAGTCTATTCAAATAGAGGGCAGATCTTTCCTGACACTCGGGTTTGTGAACTGCAGTAAGAGTCTCCATCGACTTTTGATTGTAAAACTGTGACACTGACTTGTTCTTGTCTACAGGATGCTCTCCCTCCTCTCTATTATCTGAAGAAGGTTCTCTAAGAATGTACATATCATGAATCTACATTCTTACCATGACACGTCGTACACCGTCCTGCTGTGGAATCCAGACAGGGTGCAGATGCACTTCCAAGTGGGGTCTGATCCGCTGCAGACAACCCCTGGAAAAGACAGATCGGCATAGAGCAAGAGATCATTACACATTTCATACAACAGGAAATACTTCATCTCCCCACACTTAGAAGGACTTACTGTTTGTCACACAGGATAGGTCTGTCCTCAGCGCTCAATCGCAAACAGGAGAAACACTGATCAACCCTTGTAGTAGGTTAAGCCATAACTTCCTCACAGAGTAGACAGACGTCATCACTTCCAGGACAGATCTAATCACTACTTGCGTTCAGCATTGCAGACTTCTTCACATCTGCAGTAGGAAATACTTACCTATCTCACACCAAGCAGGACAGACCTCTCTCATTGCTGCCTTACCACACAGAAAGTAAGATCTTAGAAATAACTCGCCCAAGATGACACACATCAGCACCATCAATTTGTAGGACAAACAAGAGCACCTCAAAAACAGTAGAACAGCCATCCCAGCACTGCAGTACAGACGTTAGCCACTTCTTTCACACAGACATCAGCACATAGCATGGAGGGGGTCAGCCCTCTTCACCCACATGAGAAATGACAATGCCTTGTACAAATGAAAGGCTTAAGCACCTCTTCGTAGGCATGACAGACTGAAGAAACCCCATCAGCAACACTCAGATACCAATCACCTCTGAAGCCACCATCATCTCCTCACACACAGGACATACTTTTATGCCCAATAGGCAGAACAGGATTCCACGCCTCATACATATGACAGGCTTCATTCTCCCTTCAGTTACAGGACAATCTGGACTGTTACCCTGCTCGTTTCCTGGTCTGTACTGGCGCCAGATGCGGACGGTTCGGTCATCACTGCAGGAAGCCAGCTGCTCTCCAGTACGGTCAAACGCCAAGCTCCAAACAGTGGACTCATGACCTTCCAAAGTAGCACAACATACCCAGTCATCCTCCTCCTCCCTGTACAGCTTCACAGTGTCATCATAACTGGCCGAAGCCAACAACTGCCCAAAAAAGTGCAAAACAAAAAAACGTAAATGGATTTCAAAGTGCTTAAAGAAGTTTACTATAACACTGTCAAGTTATTACTCATGGGGTAAACGGAGAGGGCACAAGCGGGCCTGAAAAGATGGTGTAGCAAAAGTCCTCCAACCATGATTTACACCAGACAGATGACCTCACTTTTTAAACTCTCAAGACTTAACTGCATCACAGTCCCAAAAACCTTGAAACAATAATACCCACCTTTGAAAGTGCTTAAGAGAAATTATAAGAATAGGTGGCCGTGACATCCATGGAAGAACAGATAGATGCAAAGATAAAAGCAGAATGAGGCAGGCAAAGAACAAAAGAGAAATAGAGACACAGAGATTTAGAGATTTAAAGAGAAGTGATATACACCGAGACAGGTGAAATAAGATACAGAACAATAGAGAGTGAGTTAGCAAAAAAGAGAGCAAAATAGGAACATAGAAAGGTAGAGAATGGCACATAGACAAGGAAAGATACACACAGGTGTATAGCAGAAAATAGAGAGATGGTGAGTGGTGGATGCAGAAAGCATGCAGAAAGAGTAAAAGACACACTGAACGGCAAAGGTGAGATGTACAGAGAGAAACAAATATACACATGCAGATTGAAAAATATATGCACAGAGAGGGAGGAAGATGGATACAGTGGGATGAAGGAAAAGACAGAACATGAAAGGTGAGATAGAACGATGGAAGACACAGACATTGATGGAGAGAGTAACTGAGCGAGAGAGAGAGAGCGAGACCAACATGGCGAGAAATAGCCTGGCACATAAAGGGGAGAGGGACCAGCAAGTACAACGAGAAAGTGAAAAATAGAGATAAAGGGAGAAGGAAACTGATTTTCAGATGGAAAAATGAACATAGATTGCTGCAGTATGAGACGTCATAGAAAGGGACAGTGAAAGGGTAGGATGGTCATAAAGAGGAAGACGGAAAGCAGAACAGGGACAGATAAAGGAGGTAGGGCAGTGAGAGAGAGGATGATGCAGAAAACCCAAGAGACAGTCAGAGGGAAAGAGGTATACAGAGAACCGGGTGAAGGACTGGAAATCAGAGAAGAAACGATTGGCAGAAAGACAGACACTGAAACAAAGAGGAGGGAATGAAACAGAAACTAAAGAGACCACTGTACCAGCTGGTGAAATCAGATCTCAAACTGCAACCTATTCTCCTCGATTTTTACATCTAAGGCACTCTATAGGAGGCGATGCTTCCATTAAAAATGATCCTGAACAATTAGTTTTATTACTTTCAAAATGTAATTCCAATGTAATACCTGCAAATTATTATTTTTTACTATTTTAATCCAAGTTTTCTTACCCCAGATTTAGTTTTAGATTGTCATAAGCTTTATTTTGATCAGCCAAGGATCATAAAAGTACAAATACATTTCATTTGTATCCCAAAATTATGTTGTAATACTCTTTAAATAACAATTCCAAGGTGTCTGAACCCCTAATCAACTTCTATGACTTTTGACTAACAATTATAGAATCCTTTCACTAGATAGGTGTGGGGGGGGGGGGCTACATTTCGCCCATTTAACATTTAATGGAGGTTTTTCTACAATGGGAAGGGCAGGCACTCAATGAACCTTAGTTCAACTAAGGGGGGGAGGCAAGTGAGCATAAATGAGATTCAGTTGTGGCAAGTGCACTGTCTGTGATACGCTGGACACGGGAACTTCTACAGGTGGTGAGATCTCTGTGATAATTAGTACTTGGCTGCGTCCGAGAGACACACATTAGTTGTGACAGGCGGCATCAATTACATTTTAGAGAGATTAAATAGTTGTGTCTCTACATGTAGCATGGTACACCAAGAACTCGTTATACGTCAAACTCAAAATTGACAAGTGTGCACGTCTATTTGGGATTGAATTCAGCAGACCATGCCCTATTAGGAAACTTCACCCATCCTCCCTAAGGAGACTATTCCTCCGGCCTTGTCCAAACCCTTTCCGATAAATACCACTGTCCCTTGGGAACACCTTTTTGCCCAAAAATTGTAAAAAAATACTGAAAAACTGTAGACTAGGTATGACATTATTAATAACACTAAGTGCTGCACCTGCAAATCTGACTTTGCTCAACTAGAAGAGCTGTTCAGATGAATATCTAACTATCTTCAACAGCGCCCTGAAATAAGGCACTAGCCTGAATTTCTGGAAATATGCAGGTGTTAAACCTCAATCAAAAAAAGTGTCTCCATAAATCCGACAGATTTGAACAACCATCTTTTCTCAATCTTGTAGAACAGAATCTTATTTTAGACTCCTTCCAAGTAGGTTTCGGTACAGGGCGGGTATGGAGTTGGTCATTGT